>NC_083108.1:47326958-47926958 GCF_949774975.1 Lagenorhynchus albirostris
GTATTGGTGCAATACTTGTGATGTCGTTTCACAGAAAGAGAAACAAGTTGACGTGATCATACATAAACATAAAACATAAAAATGAAATTTTAAAAAAATGTTAACTTTAGAGTTAATTAGTTTCCTGTAATTTCACCGTTTCAGAAAGCATATCTTTTGCTACATAAAATGAAAGCGATGATCCTTTGATACTGTGAGAGTAATGGTATTATACAGAGGATTATCACTGAAGTAAGGAAATAAAGAAGAAATATCGAATTCGATTTAAAAATTGGCTTAATAATATGACAAAATATTTTCACTGTTTGAAGTGGATGTCCTTATGTTAAAGAAATAGGCCTGTAAAATGGCTGATTTATTTCTTAAATTTTCTTTCCTTTTTTCCTTAATGCTATTGCATAACTTCCTTTTATGTTTTTCCCCCACTCCGGTTTATCTCGTTTCCTCCCGCAGCCAATTTTTAATTATCCCCATTCATACTAGTTAGTAAGCATGGATAATCTAAAACACTTTATACAGATGGTATTCATAAAACACCCACATACTGAAGCTACATTTATAGTTCCTCCAGCCCAGACTGAGAAGGACACTAGTAAAGCTTCTTCGAAGATGGTCAGGTAATAAGAAAACCTTTTCCCAGAGTTCACTCCTTAACAGAAAGAGGCCTTGGATGGTTGGCCGCAAAGGAATTTAGCCAGGGATTGGAAGAGGCATGCTTGGGATGGAATGTGTGATGAGGAAGAGGTGTCCAGGTCAGAGGTATTATGCATAGGTCAAATAATGTGTGAAAAGAATCAGGAATTGACTGCATACAGGCCTCCTTGGGGGCTCATCAAGCCAGCACCTACTCTCTGATTAACCTGTGAGTTCCATCAGCCATGTAAATTAGCACAGGCCCACTAGCCCTGGGCCTGGAAGAAATCGAGCTGTGGGAATGTACATATTTTAATAAAAATTGGGTATACATCCCACAGCATCACTCCAGGACTCACTCAGGTTTATCATTCTTGCTGGCATGTAATGCATTATTGCTAAGTTAGTGGCTCTGATAAATTTGGGAAAGAGTGTGGAATATTTTGTGACAAGATTTTTTTGTAAAAACCTGTTTGCATACTTCAGCTACATGGTATAAAAAGCTGTAAGCCGACAGCACAGTGCGGCTTCAGTTCCTTGGGAGTTTTATTCACACAACTTGAACAGGATGTCTGCTTAATAGTGGGGGACTTTCTGTGTAAGAGTGTATTATATTGCATGCAGCATCCTTGAATAAGCTTCGTAGTTCATGTTCAAAAGTTGGTTCTGATGACTGTGTAGCCCAGAAAAGACAGCGGAAACTTGAGGGAAGATTGAGGAGTAAATGGGATACGCTGCTACTAAGAATGGAAATGGAAGTAAAGGAACTCTCTTTCCGATTATGTTTGAAATTTTGTTTAGCATGTCAGCTTCCTACACATTCCCTTTCCTGTCTTATCTACTCTGAAACACATTTAGTCATGTCTATCACTCCAGTACCTGGGTGCTTAGGTACTAAAAAGTGCTTTAAGCGTGCAATTTGAAGACTGATAAATCAGGTCTGTTTAGCTCAGGGGAAAGGAAAGCTAAGTGGGGTTTTAGTAGAAGGGAATAATATTCCTAAAAGGCAGTCAGTTTGATGCCAGTAAGCTTTTTGAAGTAGAAACTAATTTGAAAGCATAGAGGTCATGACTGAAATGGAGGACTGGACCAGACTATCACATTTTAGCAATTCGAAGGGAAGTTTCCTTAAACACAGTAAGTAGATGGAATATAGAATAGCTTGCCAAAGTCAGCAGTGGAAATAGGCTCAGGGAACTAAATGAATTTTTGGAAAGTAGGGACGACTGGGGTAGAGCCACAAGCAGCATTTTAGAAGCTAATCCTAGGAGGCATGACAAATGTATTTGTTGAGTGTCTGTTATAATTTCAGGCCTTAATGGGTATGTGGTTTTCCCCTCAAACTTTAAGTGTTGTAAAGTTTGAGTACACTAAAGGTAGTGTATCTACCTTATCCCTCTCTAAATTTGAATTTTAATAGCAAAAAGCAATTAATAATTTTTCCCATTAAAACAAATAATGCATGCACCCTTCACTTTTACCTGGCCCCCTGCTCCTGGGGGGTGGGGGGAAACTGTAGGCATCGTATGATACAGTGTATGTCAACTTTTGTGCTGCAGTACTTGAGGGAAAATGAAGAATATAACACTACTTATTACAGGGACACAAATTGCAGTTTTTGTTTCATGTGGAAAGTTTAAGGGTGGCAGCTTGACAGTAAATTCCATCAGAATCTACCCAGCCAGCATGCCAACATTGTTCTTCATTCATTTTAGCGTAAGGTTTAATTATTTGCTGATTTTTAATACCAGTCAGTCATCCTTAGCATCATTGAATTAACTCTGAACCCTATATCAGTAAAGAGCCTTATGTTGCCCCATTTTATTATAACAGTGCAATACAAATTAAAATTGCATCTGTTAAGATTATATCATATATTTAGATTTCAGGAGACAGAAACACAGTATTCTCCTGAATATAACGGTTGGAGCCAATAACCTGTAACCAATTGCATACTTTTTCTGTTGCAAAATCTGAACTATAAGGATTACGTTTTGGAAAAGATTATAAATCTGTCACCACTAATCTAATCTTTACAGTGGCTTTGTAACCAGTTAGAGACTGAAGATCATTTCTTCTCTTGCTCTGATTTTAATCATAACACATATTTGATATTTCAAAACTTTCTTTTGTTCCATCAGCACGTGCATTCTAAAGTGTACAACATTAATAAATAGAGGCATAATGAATGCGACTAATTGATTTTGGCAGTCAAAGACTGGCACTCTTTTTATACAATAGGGAATCCATTCAAAGAAGCTTAACTGCTATTGAGAACAAGTCTTCTATGCAGTAATGGTTTCTAATTTGGATTCTGTGTGAGGTGAGCAGAATGCAGTTATTCATAGTAGTTCACTACTCATTACTCTTATTTTTGGTGTTTTGTTTGGTTTGTAATACTCATTTATTGGATTCTCATTTCACTAAATAAAATTTTATGTTTTGGTGTATATATGAATTCTGCTGCACAGTTACGAATGCAATTTTTGTAAGTTGCCCGTTTGTCCAAACTAGAGATGTAGGACATGGACAAGGGGCCATAGCCAATCCCTCTCCCTGTTTTGGATCCAAGCCAGTTATATTTTCCTGCCCTTAACTTTCTAGTACTGGAATCAGACTGTCCCCCCGACAAGTAGCCACTGAAAGCCACTGACTCAGAGACAAAAGAAGTTTATTAATTTGTAAGCACAAATGCCAAAATACAGCTTCTGGTAGATGTTAGTGAAAAATTAATTCCTTAAAACTCCAAGGGAAAAATAGGCCTGCATTGTATAATCAGTCTTACCTTTAAAAATGTGAATGGCCTTCAAAACCAATTTTGCCTCCTTTATAAAATCTCTGAACACTAAATTATATTACATGGCTGTGATTTAATAGTGGACATGAGATCAAATTGGGTGTCACTGAAGCATTAATCAACCAGGTGTCATTACAGGTAGTTAACAACTCATGTGCTAAGCTTTGTCACTCGAAACCGGAGAGAGTGTGAACCAACAGACTCATCACTTACTGTCGTCACAACTGATTTAGAAAAGATAAAGAATGACTGTTGTTAAGGGCTTACAAGGACTAAAATTTATACCAAAAATAACTTTTTGCTGTGCCGTCTGGCACCACTGAAGGGCGAAGATGTTGTGTTTGACTGCAATTAGGAAAAAGCTCTAATGGGAAGTCAGTCATTTCCAGGCACAGTGCAATTGATTTTCCACCAATCAGAATAGGGAATGAGATACTCTAAGTCTATTATTATTAAATTATTTATGAAGTCATATTAAATCTGGTCATTAGTTCTGGCATTTCAGGTTAGTGAAGATTTTCCAACACTGTGATGACAGGAGCTAGAAAGAGTATTTTGTGACTTGAGCAGCAGTTGTCACCTTTGGTTGGGGTGATTAAATGAGATAAGTGAGTTTTTCTTAAAAAAATAAAGACCACTTCTATTAACGTCTTCATCTTAATTAAAGCATTGCTAGTTCTGCTGACTTTGAACTCTTGTGAGCTCTTTGAAACGGGAATATTCCTTATTGGGAAAGAGGATGCCCTAAATCAGTGTTTATTGTATAGTTAATGAAACAGTAAGTAGTGACATATTTTAAGTTTCTTTCATAAAAAGCCCTAATAAGATGCACAATTTATGATTGCAATCTAATTGACACATACACACTGAGGGGATACAGTAAAGATTTATAAGGACTTTATTAGTAGATTGAGATTAACCTTTGGATCTCTTACTCAGTTTTTTAAAACTGCTAACCAGTTACCTTACACACAGCCTGTACCTTGGAAGCAACGTTCAGATAATTGCTTTTCAAGAATCACACAAACTGTAGAGTCTAATTTAATTAAAATATGAGCAGTACCAATTTTACAATCTTAGACGAGTCCTTTGACGTCTCTGGTCCTCCTCGGGTGTCCATATCTATAAAGCAAATGGACTGGACTTAATAATTTTAAACTGTTTTTGTTGCTTTTTTTTTTTTGTCTTCTCTGACATTGTTGGCATTCACCTTATACTTTTATAAAGGGTAGCGCAAGTAAGACAAATCTCAACATGAAAACTGCCTGCTTTGCCCTCAAAACCTATCATTTCATCAATAACTTGAAATTCTGGACCTGTGCTGGATGAGGAGGGCTGGAGTCCTGTTACAAGCTTTACCCTCACCTGCTGTCCACCCTCAGCAAGTCACCTCATCTCTCTGAGACGATTGTTTTACCTGTAAAATGTGGGTTGAAAAGACCAATGCCGGACACTTTCACACAAGTGTCGTGAAGATCATTTAAGACAGTGTGTTAAAGTTACTTAAAAAGTGTAGGGCTTCCCTGGTGGCGCAGTGGTTGAGAGTCCACCTGCCGATGCAGGGGACACGGGTTCGTGCCCCGGTCCGGGAAGATCCCACATGCCGCGGAGCGGCTGGACCCGTGAGCCGTGGCCGCTGAGCCTGTGCGTCCAGAGCCTGTGCTCCACAACGGGAGAGGTCACAACAGTGAGAGGCCCGCGTACAGCAAAAAAAAAAAGTGTAAAGCAATAGGAAAATGGAAGCTGTCAAAAAATGTCTAGGCTACATAGGAACCAGTGAGGCTAGATTTAAGACGGCTTTATGTTACAGGAATAGTTGGACGGTTAAAGGTTAAGATAGTTAAAGACTAAGGCGAAACCACCTCAAGAAAGAAAGCCAAGTACTTAGCCTGTTCGTGGAATAATTACAGTGCCAGGAACATTTAGGAGGCATCATTTTGGAAACTATTACCGGTTACATTTCCTCTTTGTCTCCCTCACACCATATGAAGTCTCTATATGTAAATATGGAGAGATTTTCAAACATACACAGAAACCAGTGGGTGTCGGTCCGAATGGTATAAGCTGTGTAATGAGTCTTACGGTAAACTGCAGCAAATCCGAGGAAGATTAGCACGAATTCTCAGCCTGTGCACACTTGGTGTTGGTGAGTCACACCGATGTGGTCACGGGATGGGGCCTGTGTTGGGGTACCTCGCGTGCCTGGAGGGTATCTCAAAGTAATCGGCGTGGCGCTTCCACCAGGGTCTAAGTGTTGGGCACGTGTTCGTGTTGTATTTAGCAGCGTGGCTCATGCAGTCGAGTAATTTGGGCAGGTTTCAACGATTTCTCTTTCGGAGATAATTTTATAGATATTTAACTCCCTTCCCCCCACCTCCCCCGGATTTAAAATCAAGGTTTTGCTGTTGTCTGTTGTGGACTGCTTTCTGTTGGGAAGTCTGTGCCTCTCCTGCTATGTGTTTGGGACCGGGTGCATACTACACCTTTTCCGTTCCACAGGGATGGGACCAGATGGAAGAATTTGATTATCTAGCAGTAGAGGACCAACTGTTCAGTTGGATACAGAACCGGGAGAAAAGGGTTGAAGAGATCTAAAATGGCTGTCGTATGCGGAGCCAACAGTTTCCGAAGGGAACCAGGCAGGCACTGAGGTGTAGTAATGCAGAATCTCTTCCAAGTACCAGCTGGGGCTTTCAGGAGCCGCTATCCCCACAGCAGACACTCAGCAGGCTCCAAGCAGCTTGACTTTACCATATGTGGAACTTTTTATTCTCCACCTCGCTCCCCAGAGGGATGGGCCACAGGGACACGAGAGGCAGGTGAATTGCTCTTAATGCAGAGCACTAAATCACTGGGTTAACATGAGAAGCCTGGAGAGAGGAAATGGATCTGCAGAAGACTGACTCGGAGTCTCTTAACCTTGGAGCTATTCTGAGCCCCAAAAAAGATGCCGCATAATGTTTCATTAGGCTTTCACCTTGTGCGTGCTCTCCTTGATGCAAGTGACCTTTCCATCCTTGTACATATTTTTTAAATGCTTTTAAAAGCCATTCAATACTTCAGCATGCTAACTGTACATTTTTTATTCACACAGAATCATACCTTTCGAGTAATGAGGGAGCCGAACAGCACTGCAATCTGTGATTTGTGGGAATTTCTTGCTTTCTCTCCGTTCAGACACCCCGGTTTGACAGATGGGGCACAAAGCCACAGAGCAATCCATAACTCCAGTTTGTATCATAAATTTTTAGTCCCTCCTTCTCCACCAAATGCCTGCTTAATGGTAGCTAGAATCCTCATGCAACAATGTTGGCATGAATGGTTAGAATTCAGGACGTTTCTTCTGCTTGGCTTTAGGAAATCAGTTTCACAGTTACAAGACGAGGAAGGGCCCCGATGTTTAAAATTAATAAGCACCCGCCTGTGTCCGAAAATGACCCCAATACAAATTTACTCGATGTGGTCCTTTTTTCAAAAATTTTTAACAGGTAAGTTTTGAAAATGTCTTCCAATTTGATTGGATTTATTTTATTCCTAAAACGCCTCTGTCATTTTGGACTGTGTTACCTTTAGCATTAGTATATCTCCCTGCCCTTAATGATTCAGCCTGTTGTTAGGCTGGAGTACTTAAGTAGAAGAGATCTGTTTTTTGTATTTTTTGAAATTCTGTGAATTTTGGATTAGTCAGGAGACAAGCAGCCCACAGAAAAATGTGGAAAACTGTGGTGAATGTGAATCTCTAAAAAGCAAAGCTGCGTTTAAGACAGAGCTTCTGGGTGAACTGTCATGACACCACATTGATTACCGTTTGGTGACCATTTCCCTCTGAGACGGTAGGTACCCATTCAGGTGAGCCGGGTTACCTACGCTACAGGAAGAGAGCAATTAGCCATCACGTTCTCAAGCCTTAAAGAACATGCGCTGGGCTACGGTCGAATCAGCAGAAAAGCAGCGATGAGAAATATATAAAGTAAAGCGGATTAAAGTTCGTTACTAGTTAGTGATAAGAAGGGAAATGTAAATATTGTTTTCCAATGCTAGTAGCATGTTAGCTGAATAAAAATCACGTGCAGTATTCATTAATCCATCTCTTCAGCAAATCAGTGTACAGACCAAATCAAATAGTGGATCCGTGATCATAAAGTTGCAGATGGAGTTGATTAAACAAATACATGTTCATACTTGAATATAGGGTGCTATCTTGCAGAAGGAAGCGAATTCTATCAGTTATTCAGGTATATGTTTTCTGTAATAATTCGAACTAGCAGAGACCTGAACATTTCTGCCATTATTCGGGGCATTGCCATGCAGAAGCAGCTGTGTTCCTGCATGGGAAAAGTTTTGAACTCTATTTTTGCGTTGAAAGTATATCCGCAGCGAAAATAAGGAAAACTGATATTATATATTCCATGAAGTATACTTCTGTTATCTTTAAAAGCGTGGGTGCATGTGTATCTTTATCTCTTTTTTAAAAATAATGATTTTCAGTATTTTTAATGCCCCAGCATAAAGATCTAGAACAAGAAACGTATCCTATGGTGAAACAAAGACAAAAATCTTATCTAAAAAAATCCAAGTAAGTTCAGCATACACATTGAGACACATTCTATTTATCTAGTGAATTTCAAATTTACTTAACTACTTTGGAATTTCAAGTATCATGATAGGAGTTTGTTTTGTTTATGCATCCCATTTGGGCTATAGTCAAAGGGAAGGGGATAAAGTATACAGCAACAGGTTTGATTTGTAAAAAAATCTCTACTCTCTTTTTTCGAATGAAGACTTTATTTTTTTACAGTAGTTTTGGGTTCACAGCAAAATTTAAGAAGCTACAAAGATTTCCTATATACTTCCTCCCCCCACCCATGCACAGCCTGCCCCATCATCAACAGCCCCAGCAGAGAGGTCCATTTGTTACAGCTGATGAACCTACCGTGACACATCATAGTCCCCCCCAATCCATAGTTTATATTAGAGTTCACTTTTGCTGTTGTACCCTCTGTCTTTTATTCCATTAAAAAGAATGGGAAAAACTTCAGTGTGATGTAACAGCAGAGTTCGCGGGTGGGAAAGTGTGTTAAAAGATTTCTTTGAAATCCATATTTATGAAGTGAAACTTTATAAATGAATGGCACTCTTGTGTCCTAAGTGGGCTAACCTACCATAACACTTTTGGGGGGCAGAGGCTAGAAAGAGGTTGGCGGCTGCCGGAATGTTGGCTGTAGGCTGTTACTGATGATTTAAGCCAATTAAACACACAGAGTGGTTCTTTTGGTGTCGTTTGGCAGAAAACTATGAAGTGGGGTTGCACGGTAAGGAAGAGCCCAGGGTGCACGCAGTTTCTTGTGCACATGTGCTAGAATCGCTGCAACTCATAAATTCCAATTACTTTTAAAAGCTGGCCATGATACATTTGCTCATTAACCATATGGAAAATGGCACTCAGGAATTTTCTACAGTGTATTTTCAAAGAAAGAATCCAATTGCAGACAGACATTCCTCAGTACCGTGTTTATGCAGCTGTACTTGTGATTAAATTACACCAACTCAGGCCCACATGTAGCCACAGAACTTACTAGTTTGAGTACAAAGTACCTTGTAAGAGTATGAGAACCCGCATTGTGATGTGTTCTGGCCTCTTGGCCACTGTATCAAGCGAGCATCAAAAGTCATGCATGTGCTTAGAGGTCTCTGGAGAAGGAGCCATGGGACAGAGCAGGGCCGCTCACACCGTATGAAGAACTTTGACAGTCTACCAGGGGGCACTGTGAGATTGCTGCTGTCAGCAGTTCCAACAGTGCAAACAGTATGAAGAAGCTTCCACAGGGATTGAATTACTGAAGACTTCTGCTCCGTGTTTTTTGGTATAATTGAGAGCACAGAGGGAGCTTGATTTCTCTGTCTTATGATTTGAAGGTGAAGACAAGAGCCTGCAGGGCCCTGTCAGAGTTATGGGCATGCTCAACCCAGACTTCAAAAAAACCTAATTCCCATAAAACTGTGCAAGGCTGAATTGCTTACCTGAATATAAAAGATTTACTTTCACTGAATCATTTAACACACAACCATATTAATTGCATTTTGAAAAAGAAAAGAAGCACAGAATACAGTGCATTGGAAAAAAAAGAAAAAAACCAAAAACATATGAGTGTTAAAAGAGGAGCTTCTGTTTTAATGCACGTTTGAAAGTGAAACGGGTCCATAAAGATGCTTTGACATCCTGGGCCACACACACAAAACCCGAATTGTATCTTTTGGAAAGCAGGACATCAGCGTTCATTGTTATCTCTATGGAAAATGAATGAGTAGCCCTCTTCCATATCCTGGAAGTGTAGCTGCATCCAGGTGTATTGTACTTATACTTTGCTGGCGGATGTAGCTATTATCCCGATCGCACAAAAATAAATAAGAGTAAAACATGCCAGCTGGCCGTCTTATGTCACTTTCAGCATGAATGGTGAACTGAGCGGCCCTCTCCCTGGTGCGGGAGTGGAGGGAGCCTCCCAGGGAGGGGTGGCAATGTGCTCTCCCCTCCTGCCAATAGAACCACTTTTCCCTCCCTTCTTCATGCATCGTCTGACCCACGTGCTTCCCTTGTGTGGGGAGAAGCCAAGCATGACAACTTAGTTTCCCCCGGGAGGGCAAAAATCTCCTGAGATATGCCCCCAAATAAGAGAGCAAAGCATCACCACTCCCGCATACAGTTTAGATTAAACTGATGACGACATATAGGACTGTTTTGATTTTCCTTATTTCTTTCCTTGCAAAAATGTGGTCCAAATGCATGACAAAAATGAAGCCTTCTTGGCATGGTAGCTCGCTGCTCAGACTCGTGTACTGGTGTGGGAGAAAGTGTTTTACAGAGGAGAAGTGTTCTGCACGCACACACTCTTCTCACAGAATGAAAGTGTTCCTGCTTTCACCACCACTTAACCTCCTCTGCCCTGCCCCATCTTGGCTGCCTAGAACATCTTTCGGCATCCTTCCATCTGAAACCAAATTAACCCACTACAGGGACAGCCCTGCAAGGCACAGAAGCTGCGAATGTATTTACCCAGTTAACCAGCATACCTTATTTAACTATTCCTGCTTTAAACTTTCAGGGGGAAAAGAAAATACCACCCTAGAACAAATACCAATTGTTCACTTCACTCTCACATGGCCAGCAAGCAGATCTTTTCCAACTGGGAGTAATATCCTGTTAGCTATGTTTAATTCTTATTTTACCTGGGGGATTGAGAGTACCAAATGATTTCAGCTGTTCAGGCATTACATTTCGGTCTGTCCTCTCCTTCTGCCCCTGTCTTCCTCACATACCCCTCTGGGACCTTCTTACCATTTATAGTAAAAGGACAGCTTTTCCCTGAACGCAAACCAGCAGGCCCTGTTCGGAAAAGGAACCTTCTGAGATGTTGGGAGGGAAAGACACACGCACACACCACTCCACACAAAAGCATTCTGCCTGTGCTTTGGTGGTACCCCCATACCTGCAACATAACCATTCATCCTTCACCAGATCCATTTCTTTTCCTACCTTGCAAAGTACTTTTGAGGGGGGATGTGTGTGTACGTGTAGCTTTTGGTTAGGGGGAGTTTACCTTTGGCCATGAAATGGTCACCGTGTGCGTGGTGTTACCATAGGCGTTCTGTTCCAATTGCATTGTGCCTTAACAACAAAGCCCCCCGTGAAACTCAATAAAATTACCAATTTCACAGTTGATTTTCTTTCTGCTCTGCAGCCCTCATACTCCTGGCCTGTCTCCACACACTGCAGGGGGTGGTGTCGGACCAAACCAATAAAACGGTGCTAAAAAGGAGCTAGATATAAACCAAGCTGCTCTTGACTCTAATTAGTGTGTCTGGCAACTTTTAAATCTTTGAACTATCTTTGTCATAAAAAAAATGCTATCAATTTATTATGAATTGAAAGAACACTGTTATCTGTGTGGTTATCAGATTGCATACTTCTGTGTGATTCAGGTCATAGTTACATTGCCCAGAACGTATGTGGATCCAGTTTATTTCTCATACTACATTGCGTCTTCTCCTCTGATAGTATTGACTCCTGTGCTAACTTCGGTAATTTAAAATCTGTCAAAGCTGTATGACCTAAGGTATATAAACCTGAGATCATTGATTAGAACGCAAGCCTTCTAGATCTAATTCAGCTACTAACTAGCTATGGGATCCTGAATTATAGTCCCTTCTTGTCTCTGTTTCCCCACTAATGAAAGAATAAAATTAAGAAGGGGCAGTTGAGAAAAATAGATACAAGTACTATCTTATTTTAATCTTTAGATTAATAGTTGAAATAAATAATGAATGTATTTTAAGGCTCTGGTGAGTCAGGTCTTAGCATATTAAATCCTGCTGGCCTTGTTAACTACAGACTAAGTATCTGACGTAATGCCCGCTGTAAGATACACTTAAAGAACTGAACCTAAACTATGATGAATATGTGGTCCTGTGATAGAAATATTCCAGTCACAGAGATAACTGACTTTATTTCAATTTCTACCTTTTTTTTTTCCAGGAGCCACATCCAACCCTAAACCCATACCCAAGTTTGCTATGGATTTAATTATTGAAGCATCTTTGTCAATCATCTTCACTGCATTCTTATGTCAGATAACAGACTGTGTGGTCTGATGGCCAAGCCCTATTGGATTTGGTTTACAATCTCTGATATCTTATAGAAAACACTGAAAAATGTATTGGCTGGCAACAAAAGTTTGCTGAACGGATGATTGATTAATGGGCTGAATGAATGAATGAGTAAACTTAGATAGTAAAATCTCCAGTGGTTTTATGTGTTGTGGAAATAGAGATCTAGTGACGTAGAAGTTATTTAGAAACATTGCCTTTCTTTTTTCGTTTGTTTGTTTTTTGGGGTTTTTTTGTCTTTTTGTTTTTTGCGGTACGCGGGCGTCTCACCGTTGTGGCCTCTCCCGTTGTGGAGCACAGGCTCCGGACGCGCAGGCTCAGCGGCCATGGCTCACGGGCGTAGCCGCTCCGCGGCATGTGGGATCCTCTCGAACCGGGGCACGAACTCGTGCCCCCTGCATTGGCAGGCAGACTCTCAACCACTGCACCACCGGGGAAGCCCGAAACATTGCCTTTTGATGATCGTAGAATCGCATTCCCATACATTCTTCTAGTATCATCTGAAATCACACTTTGCTTTCATGTCCTTCAATTTTTATTCTTATCATTATTTTTTATCTTTAGTTTGATTAAAGCTTATTTTTTTGTAGGTCTTCATTTGCAAGAATCTTAGAATGATAGTTATCCTCACATATGAATGTAGGACCTCTGTCCCATACATTGTAACTTCATTGAAGCTATTTGTAACAGTATTTGGTTTCACACTGGAACACAATAATTGTTCTCTTCATGACCACTTATAGAGGAAGGAAAATTGGTTCAGACAAGCTAAAGAATGACCCCAGCAATAGAGTTCCTCTTGGGGAAACATGATTCACGGGGGAGATTTAACTTTACCTCCATTTACTGTCCTGCACCTCTCCTCCCCCTGGGACTGGAAACCCCACAGAAGGCAGCCCCCGTGTGTCCAGAAGCGACTGCTTATCATGTTGTAACCCACCGCCCTTGTTAACGAAGTGGTTGGGGAATTTCAGAAGTCAGCTTGCTTGTCTGTCTTCTCGGGCTGGAAATCAGAACATTAGTAGCAGTGCTCCATTAGTCTGAAAATATTGAACAAATCAGATTCTTTCGGTGCTTAAGCTACTCTCTGTACAGTATTCCACTCTGTCCTGCATTCACCCAGGTTACCAGCATGCAATTTTCAAGTTATTACTTCAGCGTGCAAACTGCACGGGCACCCTTCCATTCATTCAGGAGATTGTGTGATTTTGTAAGATCAGCTCACTCTCTTTGGAAGGGTTTTCAGTAAAATTAAATCCAGTAGTTTTCATCTGTCTTCTCCAAAGCGTCATTTTAGACTGTGAGTAGTGGGAAGTGTTTTCTTTATAATCAGCCCTCACCCGCAGGATTACCCATTTCACCACACACCATGAACCTTGAAACTGGCTGCCAACACCATTCCTCGCCATTGTGTCCATAAATAGGGGCAGTTCCTTTCTCTGGACACCCACACCAGCTGTCACACTCGATTTCTGTGATACTCTCTGTGCATACTTGCCCCATAACTCGAATTGCCTTAGAATGATTTAAAGTCCTTTGTGTGGTTTTTTTTAATGTTTATTGGAGTATAGTTGCATTGCAACGTTGTGTTAGTTTCTGCTGTACAGCAAAGTGAATCAGCTCTACGTATACATATATCCCCTCTTTTTTGGATTACCTTCCCGTTTAGGTCACCACAGAGCACTGAGTAGAGTTCCCTGTGCTATACAGTAGGTTCTCATTAGTTATCTATTTTATACATAGTATCAATAGTGTATATATATCAATCCCAATCTCCCAATCCATCCCACTACTACCCCCATTCCCCCTTGGTATCCATACATTTGTTCTCTACGTCCGTGTCTATATTTCTGCTTGTAAATAAGATCGTCTATACCAATTTTTTTCAGATTCCACGTATATGCGTTAATATACGATATTTTTGCGTTGAAGGGAAAGTGTCCCAAACAACTCTCCCCAAACACCGTGTGTGTGTGTGTGTGTGTATGTGTGTGTGTGTGTGCATGTGTGTGTGTGAAAAATAATTAGCCTGCCTTCGGTGAGGTGAACTGAGAGAAAAGGAGACAAAGAGCATGACGCCCTGGGATACCTCCAGTCTGAGGGTCTCCCGTCACAAGCTTTCATAATGAGTATCCTGCATATGACCATGAGTTATCATGACTGTGACCTGCCTCAGGAGGTCCCATGCCACATCTGTACTAACAACTGCATCTGCTTCAGGGTAACCTTATTAGCTTGCCACAGCTGAGCCAGGGGCCTCAGGAGGTATTAGACTACCTCCCCAGAGAGGCCTGGTACGTCTGCTCTCCCTAAATTCAGTTTGGTGCCCCAAATGTAACATCAGGACCTGCTGAATTTTATTTTGAATTATCTGCTATAGTAACTCTAGCAGAAAACAACACACACACACGCACGCACGCACGCACACACGTACACTCCCCTCAAAAGTGGGAACTTCCCCAAATGCCATTTCTAATTCCCATTATGACATGTGGCTTGTTTGTTTCATTGAAAAGCAATGGAAATAGCAAAAGAATTCTCACCTTGGTTTCTGTTTTTCTCCTCACTGTGGGAATGTACGAAGTGCTGTAAAGAACACGAAACGCGAAGAACACATATGTGTGAACTTACCTATGGAAATTTTCCTCCCAAACCTGACAATGAGAGTAGTAAATTAGGTTCCTGTGAATGGAGTGGTGTCATAAGGAAACCTGTTGATATGTGTGTGTGTGTGTCTGTGTCTGTGTATGTGGGGTGTGCAAGTGTGTCATGTGCAAAAGAACCCAGCTTTTCTAACTAAATTCTTAAATAAGCTCTTCATCACTTGTTTCAAATTAATCAGGAAGCTTGGAACCCAGCAGAATGTATGCCATTCATTCATTCATTTAGGCACCCCTTGGACAGTAAAAGTGACAGAAAAGCATTAATTCACCTGGGAACATATCTAGGTCAACATCCTAAAGGACATTCCCATAGTTCACTGGTGACTACTCATAAAAGGTACTTTCCCCACTCTCCTCGGATGGGTGAAAGCTTACCGAATTTCCTTTTCATGAGTTCTGCATTTAATGTTGCCCTGCCAGCAAAGATGGATAGAATAACACACCACTAAAATAACCCTTTGAGGGCTAACTCAGATTGTGTCTAACAGAATTCCCCTTTGAGCCGAAAGACTGTTCCTGAGGCTGGGTTGTCTGGTGGCCTCTGTACATCCTCATTTCTTCTCTCTGATCCTCCCAGAGTATTTCCTTAAGCATTTCCTGATCTAGTTACAAAATAATAACCCCTTTTCTTTTGCTAATTTTATACTATTTTTCAGCTATCACTTGTAGAATACCTTGCACCGAGATTAGCATTTCACAGGGGTTGTCTCACTTCATCCTCCAGTGTAAGCCGGTTATATTATTATCCTGGCTTTACAGTGAGGAGGCCGAGGAACTTGTTCAAAGGCACATATTGGGTCCTGTGCCCTTCCTGGCAAGTGTGATTCAGTTGACCTTGATACGAAATTTCTACATTGTGTGTGTTGAAGTGGCCCCTACTTTAAGACCTTTTCTTCTTTCTAGTCCCTATCAAGTCTCAGGGTTTCTTTTCTCTCTCCAGTCTTTCCTATGTGGACCAGACGACTCTGAATTTTGCACTGACCCGCTGAATCAATGCAGACCTAACTTGAATACAGCCCCTTGTTATCCACAGGCGTGACAGTAATTCATCTTCAATTTTACAACCCTAAAAAGTCCATTTTAATTCTTTGGCTTCTTTTTTGTTATTCAATATTAATCATTTCTCCTCTGTAGAAAGCAGCCTTCACACATTTCCTCGTTTAGATGATTTCCTCAGCCAGTAATTGAAGGAAACTTAAGTGTGGTAAGGCGGTGATCATTAGATCACGTTGTTCTCTCTCCCCTGCCCTGAGGATATACCTGGATTCTGGTGTTATCCAAACTTTGGGTAGCACAGCAAATAAATGTACTATGAAGGAAATAAAAAGAAAATTGTGGAAGAAACTGTTTGGCTCACTTTGTAGGATACACCCCTCCGGGCCAAGTGAGCATGGCTTAATTGATAGTGATCAGCTTCTCGGTTACCTTTAACCATTTTCTTGTAATGCAGCACCTCACATTTCACTGTAAAGAAGGCTCTTGTGAGCAGCGGTGACCTGGCCAACCACTCTGGACATGCAGAGGTGTGACAGTCGGCCAGGCTTCCTCTGCATTTTCTGTTCTGATTTATCTCCTAGGTCTTTGCACAGTTACTTGCTTCCTGTTTCCTTCCTTGATTTTTTCTGTTTGGTATGTTCATCTCTTCTTTTTTTTTTTTTTTTTTTTTTTTGCCGTACGCGGACCTCTCACTGTTGTGGCCGCTCCCGCTGCGGAGCACAGGCTCCGGACGCGCAGGCTCAGCGGCCATGGCTCACGGGCCCAGCCGCTCCGCGGCATGTGGGATCTTCCCGGACCGGGGCACGAATCCGTGTCCCCTGCATCGGCAGGCGGACTCCCAACCACTGTGCCACCAGGGAAGCCCTGTTCATCTCTTCTTAACTTACCTCATTTCATTTCCTTTCCTCCCTTCTTCCCTGTGTTTTTCAGTCTCCTTTACTGTCCTAGGCAACTTTTCTTTCCGTGCTTTAATGATTTCATACTTAGTGGTGTTTCCTTTCCTCTGAAAATTCCTTCCCTGAAAATCAAAGACTAAAGAGAGAGAGAAAAACTATTTCTATTTTTTCTTTGAATAATCTGTAATTTTTCTGATTATGGCCAATTTGGAAAATGCAGAAAAGTATAAAGGAAAATTAATTACTTACAGCCTCTACTCTAAGAGCCAAGTGATAACATTTTGGTATATATTCTTCAAATTTTTCTTCTTCAGCCCTTTATTTATACAAATATACAGACAGATGTATATACTTTAAATATGAATGTGATCTTACCATACAATATAACATTTTGAGTGCTTTCTGCTTTTTTAATATTATTATATAATGCACATATTCCCATGTCATTAATATTCTTCAAATATATCAAATATATAATTAACATTTATTGAGTGTTTATAATTTGTCAGTACCATTCTGACTAAGTATGTGAATCCATTTATCTAAGCTACAACTGTTCTGTGAGACAGGTACTGCTGTTACCCCCACTTTATACTTGAGGGAACTGAGACACTAAAAGATTAAGTAACTTGCCCAAGGACACAAAGCTAACAGTTGGCAGGATTTGGACTGAGCAGTTTGAGGTCCAGAGATTGCGTTCTAAGCCACTGAGATACACTGACTCTTTATATACCTTAATGATTATAAAATAGCCGTTCAAATACTCAGGCTCATCTTTATTGAAGCAATGCACTTGGACATTCCGAGCTGGACATTTTGAATTGTTACCAATATGTTGCTCTTCTAAACAGCACTGTCATGAACATTCTCCTCCATAATCTCTGATTACCTCCTAAGGATAAATTCTTTAATTATTATTATTTTTTATCTTTATTATTTTTGGTAGCACGCAGGCTTTCTCTGGTTGCGGCGAGCAGGGGCTACTCTTCGTTGCGGTGAGCAGGCTTCTCACTGCGGTGGCTTCTCTTGTTGCGGAGCATGGGCTCTAGGTGTGCGGGCTTCAGTAGTTGCAGCACGTGGGCTCAGTGGTTGTGGCTCTCGGGCTCTAGAGCACAGGCTCAGTAGTTGTGGCGCAGGGGCTTAGTTGTTCCGCGGCACGTGGGAGCTTCCAGACCAGGGATCAAACCCGCGTCCTCTGCATTGCCAGGTGGATTCTCAACCACTGCACCACCAGGGAAGGTCCTAGGATAAATTCTTATAAGAAAGTATGGGAAAATTCTTAAAGCTCTTCATACGAATTTTTAGATTTCTGGTCAGAAAAGTTGTCCTGATATACAACTCCCTCTGTGTGTGAGAAGACCCATGTCTTCATGCCCTCGACCGCACTGAGTAATGGACCTTTAAAAAATAGACGGTTTTAATTTTAGAAAACTCCATCTGATACGTACCAACAATGCCTCATTTTAATTTTCCATTTTTATTACTGGTGAGATTGATTTTTTTCATCTTTTATTCACCGTTTTTATTTGGTATTTTAGAAAGAACTTATTCATGCCTTATGGCCATTAAAAATTAGCATTTGTCACTATCTTATTGACTTAAAAGAACACTTCGCTATGAGATATTTTAACGCTATGAGATGTTTGACTTTTAACATTATTTTTCCACTTTTTTGCTATTTTTCTTTTTAGTGGTGTTTAATGTACATATATTTTAACTTCTTAACTATTTGAGAATGTAGCATGTACATTTTAAATTGTGTAGTATATAAAGGATACTGGCCTTTGCAAATTACAACAGTCAACAGATGAAGAAAATACTCTTGCCTGAAACATGGATATAGACAACACATCAAATTTAAGTCAAGACACGAATGGATTAAGCCAGGTCCAGTCTTTCCATTTAGCGTCTTAGACTTTTTAGAATACTTCCTATTTATGTGCATATGCACATGTGTGAATATGTGCATCTCTGCTTTGAAGAAGTGAACACGCATGAGGAAATGTTGCTTATTAAATAGAGAACATCGACATGTAGGTTATTGTACAGAACATACATAGAGGAAGGGCACTGTGGAAAGATCACAGGGCAGGTTGTTGATGGGAACTGGACTGTCAGTCTAGCTCTGCCATTCTAACCGAAAGACTATAAACAAATCCATTTCACCTTATTTATAAAGAGGGTTATATGAAGGTTTTTGTATTAGACAATCTCTAAGGTCCTTTTCAGCTTAATCTTCTCTGAGTTTATCCCCAGGTATATTCCACCATACCTATAAATAGATGCTCTTCTTTAAAGATGCAGCTTGTCTCCCCTTTCCTATTCCTGGCAATCCTAACCCATCCAGAACTGGGTTTGGGTTATTTACAAGTGATTTCACATAAGTAAATATTGTCTCCACTCTCCCATTAAATTTCAAAATGTGAAGGGGCACATAATGTCATCTTCTCCAACTTGGGGTGAAGTTGACACCCTAGCTTATAATAAGAATGTGTTGACTGATTGATTAAAACTTCTGAAGCCCACTTTTGCCTATTCTGCCCCCCCCTCCTTCACCTCCACCTTAGGCTTCTGTAGAACGCTCAACATTTTCGTGGCATCAGGTTCCATCAGGGTTAGAGGCAAGACAGGTATGCACCTGTTTCTGGATGTCTCAGGGGAAAATCCTTTGTCCACATTCCGTGTCAATTGACCAACTTGTGTAAACCCCATAATTAATTAATGGAAAAGCAGCAATTTTTGAACTTGTGTAGACATCAGCAGCTTCAGTTGCCAGCATATTTCTGATTTAATAATTGCTTTGTCAGTTGTCAAAATAAACCCTTTAAGGAAAAGGTCAATTTGGACTTGGGGCTTTTTTCCTCGATGGCCTGAACCAGAATGCAATCAGCCTTTCCTGCGATCTAGGATACCTTCACTTTGCTGGCAGGAATCGACTGTGAGGGCAGAGCAGGTTCCAAGTTGGAAGATACTCCCCGTTTCCCAGCCACAGCACAACACAGAACTGGGTGTTGTCTTATTGCTTCTTTAGTTTTGTCGCTGTTTCTGTGACTCCTCCCTGCGCCCATCCCTGATTGCTTGGAACCATTGATGTTAGAACTGGAAAAGCTCGGGATTGTATAAGGGAATTAATGGATCGGTGCTTATTCTGTGGTGTTCTGTTAGGATTGGTGAGACTGTCACTTCCTTCAGAACCATGCAGAGGCATGCTGGGGTGAAGGAGGAGAAGCAGAACGGGTTATGGGACAAAGGAAAAAAAACGGCAGTCCTGCTACAAAGCCTTTGAAGTGTTAGGCCATCCATCTGCCTGTTTGAGTCTGAGGCTGAATCCCTTTTTAAAATGCATCAAATGTCTGAGTGTGAAGTTAGGTCCTGACAGCATCTGTGATTCTCTGTGGAGACATCCGCACCACGGTTTCCCAGACGTTGTCTGTATTCACACGAGAAGGGTTTGATCCAAAGGCCTCGCCGGGTGGGACCAGGTGGCGCTCAAGTAGACAGGTCGTTTCAGCGAGGTCCTGTGAAGTCTCAGCAGCCAGGCCCCATAAAACCAGAGTGGGAAGAGCTATAGGCTTTTAATTCCAACCTGAAGCCACGTTGTCAAGTCTCTCATTATCCCTGGCACCAAAAGATAACAGGAAAGGGGGCAGGACCACGCAGGCTTCCCCATGACTTCATAAATCCTGATGGGGAGGGAATTTTTATGGACAGTATAGGAAGTAGATTTTTAATTGAAAAGCACAGATTTTTATTAGAGAATTGTGGCAATATGATTCCCATTTACATGATCAAACGAATTGCTTAAAATATTAGTGTAGATGACATGCAAATTGAAATTTTAGCTGATCGACATTCTCCACACCGACGGCATTAAGATACACTTACTGTTGTACAACAGAAACTAACACAGTATTGTGAAGCAATTATACTCCAATAAAGATCTATTTTAAAAAAAAGATACACTTAGTAATATCACTGCATGTACCAAAAGACATAATAAACACAGTTATCAGAACCATTAAAAAAATTCACTTCAGAACAGTAAGCACCCTCTGTTCCTAACTGACTGCTTCACAGTTGGTAGGTAATTATTTTTAAAAGCTCTTGTAGTTTGTGTGGTAGGAAAGGTACCTACACATTTTTCAGTGTTGGGGGTATTTTGGTCAGATTTAAGTAAGAGTAACTTCCATCACTTTTGTCCCAGTGACTCTTATAGAACTGTAGTAACCTGTAACTTTGCATTTTAACCTTATCTCTAGTAGTTACACTGTTTTCACCAATGCCAACAAAGTATGAAAAAATAATCAAGCGCTACGTTTAAGGGTAGAAAAGAGAGTTTGAATTCGCGCCTCATGAAATTAAATTTGAAGGAGATCTTAAACCTATGTGCAAAACTTTAAGTTGAATTTAGGCAGAGAGAGCAGTTTTCTGTAAAAGGGCATTCTTCCTTGTCTCATAACACAAGATCATAATCTTCCAGGCTATCAGTAGTACCAGATTTAAAACTTTTTTTAAAGTTAAATTCTCTCTAGCAGCAAAAGCATCCCCTTGGTAATTGGTTAGGCACTTAGGGAGGGGCATTGAGTCTGGGGGACCACTAGAGTACAATTTTCTAAATTGCCCTTGGAGTGCATTAAGTAAATGCCTAAACGTAGACATTGATCTGTGATCTATGATCTGTGATCTTGCAGACCTGTGATCTCCCAGATGGCTAGTGCTTACAAATGTGTAGAAAGATTCCACTGTGTGGATTCATAAAAGTAGAACTTGTAAATCATTGCTCTTTAATACTCTGGGAGATCTCTGCAAGCAGTGGAATGATATGTTAGTGTTTATACTCTCTCATGTAAGAAATAATCATTAGGAACCAACATCAAGGGCGCAAATGTGCTGACCCTCATCCCGCAAGAAAGGACTTTGGGAAAAAAAGTCCCTTTTGTTTATCGAAGTGTCCCTTTTGTTTATCAAAGTGTCCCTTTTGTTTATCAAAATCATTTCTTGTTTGTGTAACATGAGTCCCTAAATGAAATCCTCTCTCACTGTACCTGATAGGCTCAGCTTGGGCAGGGGGCTGGGGGGGAGGCTCTTACAGGACTGAACCCAGATCCTGGACTAGTTTATCGTCTGTGAACGGTGGAAGCCAGCTCTGATTTTTCTGACTAGTCTCCTTGCCTTAACAGAAAAGCTCTGATTAAACTTCTACACACGTGCCTGCCTTGACTCTCTCCTACCCCATTGCTCACCAAGCCCTAAGGGGGTGGGAGTGGAGGGAAGAAGCTGGAAGAACCTATAGAAGTCTAATCCAGCCTATCAGCTGAACACCTGGTTCAGCTGGTGAAGGAATCAACACTTCCCCAAAGAGCCTGGTCCTAGTTTTGAAGATCCACTTACAGAGTAAATCGCCCAGTCATTCATATATTTACTCAACAAAGTAAATAAAATGTTGAATAAATGGGATACAAAATTAATGGGATACAAAGGTAAATAGAATGTTACCTTTCCTCAAGGTAATAAAAATATAAATAATTGAAATGTACTAAACCACAAGGTGTTAGTTATGAGAAGACAGGGAAGTGGCTACATGAACATGCCTGTGAGGGGCAAGTGAGACTTTATAAAAGCGGATACTTCGGAGCAGAATCTTGAATGATGAGTCCAAGCCCCTCAGGAGGGCCAGGGAAGAAGGGTATTCAGTCAGAGAGAAGAGTATGCCTAAAGCATGGAGTTTAAAGACTCAGGGAGCAACTAGATCCTCAGAGACCCTGTTTCCCAGCCAAGGAAGTTGAGTTTTATTTTGAGGATAGCGGAGAGGCTTCCAAGAGATTTTAATCAGGGGACAACATAATAAGACCTGCGGCAGGCTAGAGCATGGAAGTAGAGGAGTGAGAGACCACATGCAGCAAAGTATAAATAGCCCAAGAGATTTAGATGAGAGTCAGAACCAGGACTCTGGCAAGGGAAATGGAGAAGAAGTGGAACACAGAAATATTTAGGAGTTATGACCCGAAGATGTGGGTGACGAAGGAAAGGCAGGTGTCTCAGGATGCTATAATCCTGTCTGAAATTTCCACCCTCTGGTCCACATGGAGAGAAACAAATCCTTCCTCCGCCATAAAGTCCTTCATATATTTTGTTGCAGCTGACATGCCTCTTCTCTTGATTCTCCTCCAAGATCAACATTCACCATTTCCTTCAAACTCTGCTCGTATGTCATGGTTTCAGAACCATCATCACCTCTCTGAGTTTGTTCCTCTAGCCTGTACTCATTCATTCATCATCTGTTCATGCCAGGGACTCTGTCACCGACTGGGGATACAAAGATATGCTGAGTATGTCTCAGATGCTCACGGTCAGTAGGTAAAGGGCAAGAAGTGAATAATTACATGCTCATTGTTGTAAAGGTTTTAATGGAATGTCTGTAGAGGAGTGGTTTTCAGGATTTTTTCTGCTCAGAGCATAGCTGATATCTGAGATTTAGACCATCAGTTCCCATGGCTCACCCAAATGGCAAAGGCTCATTAGGACCATTGACTCATCTCTCATTACAGACTATCCCAATGGAAGTGAGCACCCAGGACTGGGGCATATCTTCCCTTCTTTTGCGCTAACTCCTTGAGAATTAGCCAGTGAAAGGGTGCAGTGGGGGTGACATACAAAATGTATAGAGTTCTCAATCGGAATGATGCCTTAAGGGAATTCATTTAGTGATGTGTTGGTGGAACACTGGGGTGTGGGTAGGGATGCTAAGCGAGGCACCGAGAGAGAAGACTAGCTCTTCCACCTGTCCCAGCCCTTGGTCAGCCAGTATAGAAGCTGATATTAGCCATAAAAGGTGGACTTCCTTTAATAAAATCGTGACCTTCCTAGATATCTTATGATGATAATTATGAGTTAAGAAAGAGTATGAATGTTATGTTGGCTTGATATCTGGTTATCAAAGCAGATTCACCTGTGTTTCACCATTTAATCCTCTCAATGATTCTAAGAGGGAAAAAATCATTCTCTACCCATCCCACAGCGCACACAGCTGAAAGAAAACCTTCCTCTTTGTCTGGTCCCACCGTAGCATCTTAGAGGTTACGGAGCAGCGCCAAGCCTCGCCTTCCAGCTACATGGAGGGTCTACCTCCTCTTTCAGATTCAGCAGCATTGTGGACAAAACCCTGTGCCTTATATTTCACCCTGTTCCTCAGGGGCAGGAAAGTAGCCACATTTAGCCACATGGACACTTCTCATCTATCTCTAGAATATGTACGGTTTTAATGGTTTGGTGAACAAAGAAGAAGAGTCCTTTCAAATTAGGAAAATGCAATAGATGTGGTTCCTATTCTGTACATTTGTTTAATGCTCCAAGTTCATTTAAGTCAGCGCACTGGAAAGGGGCATAGCAGAAGCTAGTACTTATATAAATAATAGATTTGTTGCTTTATTTATAGCATCCAGCTATTAGATTGGCTGAGGGATAGTAGTCTTGAATAGTTGTATCTTTTATGCATCTCTGATGTTAAACATAAAAATACTGTGTCCCCTCATTTGCTCCTTGAGCCCTAATTTATGACAGAGTAAAAAGACTTTTTAAAAAAATTCAAATGTTCTTAAAAACAATCCTTCACTGACCAGAATTCATAACTCACAGTAGACAATTATCTTACAGTTTCAGAGCAGATATCCCTTCCTTTGATGGTACAGTTTCAAGGTGTCTGGAAAAAACCTGAATATTTTGCTGAAGGGATTTTTAATTTCCCACAAAGACTTTTTCCACTGACCTACTCTGTTTCCAGAATATTCCTATTTAAAAGAAAAGAAGGAAGGAAGAGGTGGAGAGGAAGAGGGAAGAGGGAGGGAAGAGAAAAGAACAGAAAAGAAACTTTATTTCTTCAAAAGATCAATATAATCCGTAGACCTCAATGAACATAAAAACAGATGACAGAGACATGAAGGAATTGTGACCAAAACCTTTGAACTTGATCCCAGCTCCAGACCCCAGGAGTATCCATTCCCTGGTGAGCCCCATATCTGTACTCAATCAGGATAACTAAGAAAGAGCATAAGTAAGTCCTGTGCAAATAATTATGTTGGGTCCATTTATGCCTCACATTCAGATATGCCCGCCTAATTGAATCGAGTGTTTAATCCCAGGATTCATTATCTATTTCCCTATGTAAGTCTTTTTTCCCACTTATATTTAGCACCCAGCTGTCCCCTCCTCTGAATGGTCAACTGTAGTCCCGTAAGAATCTTGAGATTGGCCTTCGGAACCCCTAGCTTTGTGCAGCAATTTTCTCAGTAGGGGCAGCTGGATCTTGGTGTATCCCTGCCGCCAGGTTGCAATTGTTAAAGAGAGCAAGCTGCTTGGAGATGGGGAAATGGGCCTCAGCCCTTACTGGGAGATATTCCAGGGAGAGCCGGGTCTACAGCTCAAGTCAGGACCAGGCACTGCTGCCTTTTGTAGTAGTCAGAATAAAGCAATAAAAAGATCGGTTAAAACGCTTGCTGGAAGTTATTGATAGAAAAATTCTTTCTGCACGAAAGATTATAAACAGAGTGTTATCTGAAGATGGATTTGTTTTAATTTGGCATTGATGTATTTGATACCTGGTAGGATCAAAGAAAACAGAATCAAAGGAGAAATACAAGCAGCCCTGCTTCTCTGAACATAGGCCTCTTTTATAGATATAAAATCTCGGGACTGGAGTGCTCAAATTTATTTGTACTGATGTTTGTTTAAAGATCAATATTAAATAAATTGGTCTGGAAACTATAGTCATAAAGCAGCTGTCGAACTAATGTAATCCCACAATGCCATTTTGTCTACTGCATGAAACCTGGTTAACTGTGTACTTCTAATACCATGTGGAAATCTGTTGAAAAAGAGGATAGCTGAACTGGATTTTCTGAACTAGGACTAAATTGCAATTGAATGTGAGGGGAATTTTAAAAATATATCTATTTGGTCCCTCTCAGGATGATAATTGATTGGTTTTTTATGGCCAAGTATCCAGGGTTTATATAATCTACAGCTTTCTTATAAAATATATAAAAATACCTATTTAGACTATGTTATTACACCTTAATATAAAAGATAAATCTCACGATCCTTGCTTTCACTTGTTTTGTTAATTGTTGATATTATTGCTCTGTTTGATCTTGTTGTTGGCATTTGTTGTTTGTTTGTGATCACTGTCTTTGCAGTTGTTTTGTCAACTGTGCACTGGTATGTGTTGGTGCCTTTGTAAATCTCAAATTTTAGAATATTTGCCCTGCTCTGTATTCTTTAAAGATTCAGGGACTTCCCTGGTGGCACAGTGGTTAAGAATCTGCCTGCCAACGCAGGGGTCATGGGTTCGAGCCCTGGTCGAAGGAAGGAAGGAAGATCCCACGTGCCACGGAGCAACAAAGCCTGCGAGCCACAACTACTGAAGCCCGCGTGCCTAGAGCCCGTGCTCCGCAACAAGAGAAGCCACCGCAGTGAGAAGCCCACGCACCACAACGAAGAGTAGCCCCCGCTCGCCGCAACTAGAGAAAGCCCGCCTGCAGCAACGAAGACCCAACGCAGCCAAAAATAAATAAATAAATGAATGCATTTATAAAGATTCAGAAGAAGAGAACCAGGGCAGAAAGAATTATAAAGATGCCTGTGTAATCTTACCCCCACTATTCTTTGTCACACAGTTTTTAAGCATCCAGGTTTTTTTTGTTTTTTTTTTTTTTTGCTTTTTACTTACAAACACGTGAGATGCATCTCCTGCTCTCAAGGAGTATAGAATCTGGTTGTAGTTGGCTGACCGGGCATACATATAAAGAGATGATCACATCTACATGTATATATCACCCGTATCACATGTATCACAATGTAATGTAACATGGATAAACAGTCAAATGAGAAGGACAAATTCTAGAGACAAGAACAGTACAGCTGAGTCAGCCAAGACGAAAGAAGACTTACACTGGGCCATGATCTACCCAACTTTATTTGAGTAGGGAAAGTAAAACTGAAGAATGACGTGGTGTGACTTTCATAAGACCTTAAAGAGGTATTAGTGATGGTTAAGGTGGCCAAGTAGCAAGGGTTATGAGAGTACAAGTTAGTTTTTTTAATAAAAGTGTTTTTTATAAAACCAGATAATGGAGTGATTAATAGTCTTTTTTTCAGAGAAACCAAAATTATGGCATAGAATATGCCCATATTTCCGTATATTTCTTTCTATACCCTTCCCAGTTTTCTATAGGTCTCCCTGCCTGTTTTCTTTATGTCTAAATGCTTTTTATAGCTCCTGTCCCCAAAGGACACCTGGAAGGGCATTTTCATAAGTGACTTAGAGGACAGGTGTGAGAATTAAGCAACTTTTTTTATTTCCTGGAATTTCTTATTGCTCACGACTTGCTTGGGAGGATTGGAGAACACGGTGATTAGGAAAATGGGCACTAGAGTCAGATTAATGAGTATAAATCCAAGCGTCTCCACTTTCTTGCTGTGTGACTGGGGCGAATTATTGAACTTTTCAAAAACTCGGTCTCCTAATCCATAAAATGGGAATAATAGTAGTAGCTAACTAATATGGTTGTTTTGAGGGGAAAAATATCTAACACCATGACGGGTACACAGTTAAAACTTTATAAATGGTAGCGATTGTAATCATGTTCCTTTCTAAAGGTTTCCTATGTTGTCATATCTTAAAATATCTGAAACTCTTTCATTTCCACTTTCTATTTCTGCCCATGGCAGCAAATTACCAGGAACTGTAGAGTTTTCAGAAGAAGATGAAACATTAGAAAGGAATAAAATAGACTATGTTATTAATTTGTAAAAGTTCAATTAAACCGATGGGGAAGCTAGAATTCAGAATGCTATCCATGTTTCAGAATGCTCTGAGCGTACGATTTAAATAGTTGTAAATGAACGAAAGTATTTAGCTTTTACCTCTTAAACCAGGGACTTCTTAAGTCTTTTGTGCTTTCTCAAAAAGAGGTTGTTGAGCATTACAATATTGGAAGTCAGGATTGGTCCATTTGGACCACTTATGCTCCATGACCAGTTCAAGCTTAAATCAAGTGGAATTTGTCTCTTGAGTGCTCCTACCATTCAGATATGGGTGAAGTGACATCTATTACCAGGTGGAAGAGGTTAGATTTTTGGTTTGGTTTTGTTGTTGTTGTTTTGCCGTAGGCTTTGCCCTCCATCCAGGGTTAACAAAGAATATAGATTGATAGCACTGAAGAGGCCTAGGAAATTAAGTAATCTTCTCTGTTCCAAAAAGTCTTAACCTTCAGGAATTCAGGACTCTCGTTCCTGCAATAGGATTGATGTGAGTATTTGGGGAAATTCATGGATGCCAATAAGAGAAGGAAGAAGTGGCAAAGTGAGACTGATTTCCCTTGAAGGAGAGCTGGCTTTGTATGATTAAGAGAAAGTATAATGGACAATGGGCAAGGAAGCCCCGCATGATATTGAAACTTCAGTCTGGTTACAGAAGTCAAGGTTAGCTTCAAGCGCAGTGTAGAAAACTATGTCCACGACCAGGGCTACGGAGATGGGTTTTTTCAGCATGAAAGGATGCAATCTTGGAGGAGTTCCACAGACCATCGTCTGCAGCCAGCAGCGCTTCTGCATGCTGGTGCACTTACTTACATATGTGGGTCACACAAAGGGGAGAGTGGGGCTCTTTGTTCCCTGTCTGTGGGATAACTGAGCTTTGTATGATATAAATGGAGACTCAGCGCCACGGTGGATATTTTGTTGGATGGCATGTAGGGACAATGGACCTTCAGCCTTTATCTTAAGAAGATATCTAAAATGACTCTTTCCCCCTGTGTTTGCTTGTTAATCAAAGGCTAACTTTAAAATTTGAAGGTGTTTTCATTTGAATAGTTTCAATAAATACCCGCCTTCCTCAACTCCAAGTGTTTCAGCTTTGCCTTCTTTAATTTTTTTTTTTTTTTTTTACCTTGAAAGCCTTAATCATGGGTAGTTAAGTTGGCAAAGAGGTGCATTTCTTACCTGGGTTTCTTCTATCACCCCAGAATATTTCAAATATCCAAAAGTGATTTTAGTTAGCATCTTGATTTAACATATTTAAACATTTATCTACATGTATCCAGTTTATATATTTCTACTTTTCTTAATAAAGACGTAAAACTTAAGGTAAAATTGTGGCTGATTGTACTGAATTATTACTCTAAGATAGATTCATCAAATCTCCCAGCTGTATAAGACAGGGCTTACTAATGAAGTTCCCTATCAAAAAGAAAAGCCTAATTTTGATTTGGCTTAGGTAATGAACTTCTTTTTCCTGGTGTGATTATCTGCATGGGGTGGCTAAAATAGTAGCAAGAGAGTGCGCTCGCAGAAGCATTATGCAAAATGTCTTTTGTCTCTTTTTGCTGGGATATATTAAATTTTCAATGTAGTCTATGTAATATAAAATTATGATAATGACTTTTGGCCCACTGTGAAGGCAGCTTGCTGGTCCTGAGCACGTGTGTCTGGCTTGAGCACTAGGATACACTGTGGGAGTTGCCTTTTCTATTAACAAACCTCTAGATACCTAATGATAAATTTTCTTTCACCAAATGTTCTCCTTTTGTCTAAAATACAGGCATTTTCTAAATTGCTTCTGAGAAAAACAAGAGAGGCAGAGAGGTCTATGGTACTAACAAGGGATATTGAAACAAAGCAGGGGCTTGAGTTAGCATCATTCTTGAAATTATAAACCAACCAAAAGGTTGTTTCATGTGCTAGTGAAAGTATTTACCATCTTATTGGTATAACTGATTGCGTCACTTAGTAAAAGGATAAATTGAACAATTGCCTCAGAAAATATTTCTGTTCCTTCCAGTCATGTGACATTTGATGGTTGAACTGATTATAGATACTTGCGGCAACTTTCAATATCTATTGATCCTTCGCATTGGGGGAAAAATGTTTTTTTCTTTTTCTTCTTCCTCTGTCTTTTAAAAAATTTTAAATGATGGAAATGTATAAAATAATGGAAACTTTAGTTTTCTTGTTTATCATATTTGATGCAGGTATCTTAAAAAAACTTTATGAAGACATTTTCAAAGACTCTGTGTTTCATGTCACTTTTAATTTTAAAATGATGGTACTTATGCATAATAATGAAGGTTACTCTTTAAATAATCACAACTGAAGGCTATCAGCTTACTCTAAATAACACCATGCTTGCTCAGAACACCGTTAGAGGTCTGATTTTAATTTTTCTCAGAGCTGGTTTATGAGATACACAAGAAAATCCATCGAATCACCTGATAGTCACACTTTATCTTTTCTTCATTTTTCATCTCTTTATACCTGAAGGCCTGTATCTTCCTGAAAAAACAGGACTCTTGCTTCTCGCTAGTTGTGACTGACCTCATCTTTTATTATCACCTTGACACGATAATACATTTCTGTTTAGGATTTCACAGTTGTTAGGGAAATTTCTGTGATGTCACAAAGCATGGATGGGATATTTGCTAGAAAACTAGCTTTAAGGAAAATTCACTCTTTAATGCTATGTTGAGAATGCTGAAGAAGAGGATTAGAGTGTAGAAAATATGATACAGAGTACATGTTGACACAAAATGTGTCATTTCAAAGTTGTGTGAGACATTAGATGCTTATTAAGTTTTCTAGTTGTGTTAGCCTATGTCAGGGGAAGGTCAGTACCAAGAATATTTGCGTATCTATTGATAACAATGTGAACATCTTTAGCAGGTGTGATTTTGTTTGTAGGCAGATTAATAACTTTGGAACTGATTACCATAATCTATTAGAATAGTTAATTAGAATTGCTTTTACAAACCAAACTAAAGGGCACATGTGAATTAGAAACCTCTTAGGTAACTGTCTCCTGAATTTTATTCTGGAATTAATACAAAGTCTTGCAAAGAATTTATGTTAATGAATGCTTCTGCTACCTTTCTTAGCCGCTAAACAATAACATGTAAAAGAAAAGCTACTGTAAAGTACCTGTGAAAATCTAGAAAACAACCCGAGTATCCTTGCATTGGTTAAAACAAATGGCAGTTTTGTGATCACTTGCCTCTATTTTTTCTCCCTTCTGGGGCTTGCCCTCTCAAGGTTCCATTGCCTGGCCAGTCTAAGGCCTGAAAGCCACATCTGTTCCATGAAAGTCCTGCTCTCCTTGTCTGCAGAAGAGCAGTCCGGGAACTTCTGAGGTAGGCAGTAAGGAAAGTAGAGCTAAGAATTAGGTCATGTGTTAGTGAGCTATGATTCCACTGAAGGCTGCCAATAGTGAGGCCAGTTCCAATGACCTTATTTCAGTCAGTTTTACTTGGGGATAAGAGTATTTTCTGAATCTGGACAATGCTTATGGCAAGCGCTTGATCTTTTTTTTTTTCCCCTTAAATTTCGAAAATCAGTAGTGGTGTGTCTGAATAACCCAGGTGCTGTGCCTGGTGAGTGCCTGTGCTTGGTAATAGCCAAAGATCGATAAGGGGGAGGACTTGAAGAATCTAGGAGATGAGGTTGGTCAGGTCCAAGTGGTGACAGTCTGGTGTATTTGATGAGGTGCCATGCCTGCAACAGCTCCACTTCTGGAGCCAAAAGTAAGGATCCTTTTGGTCCAAGCTCATATGTTCCCTTTTCCGTGTCGAGGGGGAGGACGACGGAAGCAGCCGTTTAGGAAGAACGTTTAGTGTTTTAAACTACACGAGATGATGTTTGCCTAGTAGAAAGACAGTTCTTGGCAGCCAAGTTCTATGTTTTTGCCCTTAATTCTGTGTCTGTGTTTTATCAGCTAAACCAGACAGGCGCAAATGAGCAAAAACTTCCTCGCACATGGAATGTTGGAAAGTTACACTGGTCACCGACAGTCGGTGGTGATGTAGAGAGAGGGGGTCCCGGCGCTATAATTGGAAAACTGGGGCTTATTTTATTTACATTCATTAGAGTCTGTTGCTTACAAATCTGAGCATGGAGTAATCATTTACGGGTAACCAGGGAGCCGGGAAAGGCTTTAAATGAAAGGCACCCTAACCTATGGACAATAAACATTCTCCTGGAAGCTGACCGGAAAATCCCAAGTCAGAGACCAGCAAACTCAGAGCCTCTGCAGACTACAAAGAGTGTAAATCCTGACGCAGAGGTACATGCAGGGTTCAGTCTCTGCCAAAGGGCAGTAAGTCATATGCTTCATAGTTTTGCCAAATTGAAGGCTTGTCTTTAGTCGGGAGTCAATAAGGGGACCCTAGCACAGAATTTCAGTTTGCTGTGCCCTAAGGAAAAATGGCCCCCAGAGGACTTCCTCACTTCCAGGGAATGTTTCACTTCCTAAGGTCTCGCAAAGCACATGGATGGAGTTACGGTAAAAGGCATTGCATTTTCTAGCACAATTTGGCAGGACTACGATATCTTTTGTGCTCTTCAAACATAAACGCCGAGCTCTTTTTCTTAAATCTTCCTATGACACAACATGTAATTTTTCATTTACTAGCTAGGGGGTGCTGAGAACGAAATTCTTCCGCTTCAATCAAAACATTTGTCCAAGAAGCTTAGGCTACCATTTCAGCATAGCGTTCTGGTCACCAAGAGCTCAGACCCATTTAACTGTTGGAAACCATGGCATTGTCAAGCTTTCAGTTTTCTTTTCTTTTGATCTGCTTCTGGAGAGGAATCAGGTCCAGGCAAGGTTCAGTTTATTGGGTTCTTTTGAAGATTTCATGGAGAAGCAATAGTGCCTTTGCATTTGACTGAGTTCATCTCACTGGGTAAACAGTGGAATTTCTGCTTTTTCTCACTTGGCCTAACTCTGAAATAATCATTGAGTCTATTTCAAAGCAGAAAGTTTGAGGCAGGCCTTCATGGTTCCTTCAGCCACCTCCATGTGTGCGCATCTCTGTGTTGATCAATGATTATTTTCCTCTGGGAATGTTAATGTCATGCAGTACTTTGTTTCCTATACTAAAATATCCTTAGGAACGTAGCAGGGCCCATAAAAATGCCCTCCCCTCCCCTTCTGCCTTGTAGGGAGCTATATCTTAAAGGAATCATTTGTCATTCTTATCAAAATGGCACTGGCCTTCTCCCCTCAGACTCCCCATGTGTTGAAAAATGTAGCCGTTATTATCCCCTCCCCCTCCCCCCCCAGTTTTATGCATCTTCCAGATGATTTAACTGAACTGATGCTATGGAGGATATGCTGACTGGCACTTTTCCCATGCTTAATGTGTTAACAAAAGCCAATGGTGTCAGTTTTAACAGTTTTAGCTAAATTCCCACGACACTCTTAAGAAACGCTGAAACCTCTGCCATGTCTTACCCTGACAGATTCCCTGCCGTCATTGCACACTTAAAATAAATGTCATCCCCAATCAAAAAGTTCACATTTTCTCTGACAATATAATTTGTTACTTTGTTCCTGCTTTCTCGCTTTCTTTGGCACCGCAGTCTTAGCCGAGAGATGTTCCTTTCCTTCCTGTTGGCTGCTGTCCTTTTTGTTCTTCCAAGTATCAGGGTGGGATCAGAAAGGGAAGCTGAGAAGAGACGGCCTTTTTTTTTCATTCAGGAACAGAGAGAAATTTAGAATTTTTTGGATGAATCAAATAAGATGTAAATTATGAGCTGATACCACAGTCTCATTTCACCCAAAGACCTAGTTGCTGTATTGCTCACGGAGAGCACTTATCGAGAGACAGGGAACAGGATCTCAAAGAAAGAACCTGGACTCAGGTGGACCTGGGTTGGAGTATTGGTTCTCTGTGCAATAGGCAGGTTACTTAACACTTCTGGCCTCAATTGTCTCATCTGAGAAAGGGGTGTGTGAAGACTCAATGGGGTAACACCTGGAAGGAAGGCACTCAGAAGACGGCAGTTGCTCTCCCATCTTTGTCATCATGCCTTTCACAGAGGTCCTGGACTCAGGACACAGTGTATTCACGTGGCAGCTTTCCTGCATTGACTTTTTGGACATGGCCTTTTGCTGGATTCCTTTGCTCTTAATGGACTTTATGGTCTTTTTGTATTTCTGGCTTGGTGGAGGCATGTGAGATGCTTATTCAACAACCCAAATGGTCTCATAGGTTCATCCAGATGGAGAAGAGAGGGTGCCTCCTGTGTGTTCAGAAACATAGCTAAACAGCCCCAACCCAACCACCTTGTACCCTGTACCTCCTTGCTTGCTTGAAAGGGGCTTTCTGGTGCCTTTTGGCCTGTTGGATGGCCAGGCAGCCTGGGTCAGTGGAGACGGTAAGGCGGGGGGGCAGGAGGCCAGGCTCTCGCCACCAACTTGCTTGTGGACGTGAGGATAAGTCAGTCCCCTTCAACCTCAGTTCCTTGGTTTCATGTCACGTTAAACCAGGGCCTTGAATGAAATGATCTTTAAGGCTCTTCCAGAACAAATTATTATCATTTCAGAAGTATGAAAAATCATTCACATACAATTATAATTTTCTGATCCAACATTTTCTGTTCACTAGCTGAAAGACAGTCCACAGACTTCTAAGCTAATGCTCCTGTCGGTACAATCAGCTCCTTTTTTCCTGCCTTTCCTGCACTCTCTCCTCCCCACTCCCACCCTCTCCTCTTTCTCAGAGAGTAAGAGAGGTGGCTTTCACAGCAGCTGGTTCATTTCCCTGGTTTCACACTGCTGGTTCATGATCCGTTTCTTGTGTGCCACCTCTCTCATCTACTGAAAGACAGGTACAAATTGTACCTATAAAAATTAGGATATGACTCAGGCTTATCTTTATTCTTCTTTTGTATTTTGAACCTCTAAATAACTTTCTAGTGTTTATTTTCCTAAACAAATTCTTGGAAACATCTCTGGTCTCTAGCACCCTCCTTTTTTCGATGCTGAGGATGCCTTTAGTAGTTCAGCTGTTTTCAGAGCGGAAGAGATGAATCCCTGAGAGGTATCGTCCTGGGAAGCTGGACGGGCGTGTCCAGCCACGTGGGAAGGACTGGGTGGCCGGGACCTCGGCCTCCCAGGAAGCCCTCAGCACCGTTTTGTGCCTGATTCTACCAGTGGGGGCGCTACCCCAGTGGGTAAGGATGTCCGTAGGGAAGGCCTTAAAGAGGGGCCGGGGAAACTGATCACTTGTAAGATGGAGTCACCGAACAAGGGCCATAGAAAGGAAAATCCTGAACACCCGCAGTAATGGGGGACTTCTTTATGCTTTTAGGAAATAGTGCTGCATAAAATACACTGGTCAGTTGTCCTCAGGTCAAGGCATTGACTTTGCCACGTGGCAAGCCTCTTATCCTCTCCCGGAGTCAGTTCCTCCGCTGGGGTTAATGGGGGTTGGGGGGGGGAGTGGGAGTGCCCACGCGCATGCGCACTGTCTGTCCATCAATCCGGCTGCGTGTCTGTAAGAGTGCCGGGTAACTGGACGGGAAGGATGAGGAGGACCGACTCGATTTCCTGCTGGTATTCTCCTCTGAGCCGGTCGGAACAGTCAGTTCCACTGAAATCAGTGGGACCACTCTTCATACCTGTGATTGTCTGCTTAGTGTAAGGTCTAAATGTGGTAATACAAATGAATTGGCCATTACCAGCGAGACAAATCTTGATAATGCAGTTAGGAACTGTCAGAGGAATCCTCCAAAGAAACAAGAGCAAAGCTTGCAGGGGGAGCCTGTTTCCAAATGTTACAGTTCTAACGGAAGAGGAAACCTTTGCCCGAGGTGATACTGTGGAGCAGGGTTTGAAGGAGCGTTCTCCGTCACTTATAGTTGCTAGACTGTATTTTTTTTTTTTCTATTTTTGGTTTATGTTTTAAAAGGAAAGCTGTTTGCACTCACGCCCCACACCGTAGTTGTTCTTTAACACTGTTTTGGCAAGCAGAGGAGTTTTCAGTGAGGGTGTTTGTGAGAACGGTTATAGATTTTGGCTGTTTTAGGAAGACTTGATCTTTCAATTAAATTTTAAAGGTACAGAAATGGAACACTTGTTTTTATCAACGTAATCAGGTTTGGACTGGACTGTGATGTGGGGAGACTTAACCTGGGGGTTAGAGGGGGACCCAGGGGTATCCTTCTGGGAGGTCAGAGGTCACAGCAGCAGTAGCCCTCCCCGCCTAATTTTCCCCGAGGTCATTTGCAGTCCCACCGACAAACAGCCCCATTCAGCACCCTCACTGACATGCACATGTGGTGTCCTGTTTGGTTTCTCAGCTGGAATTGGTATTGGGACTTTCTTCTTGAAATTCAACATTGTGAGGTGATCTGTTGGTGCAGAGAGTGTTTCAGCATAATCTAATAGATATCAAATCATTTTCTTTTTACGTTAGATGTGAAATCAAGGGATCTGGGGTCTAGTGCCTATGCCTCTGTAATCAGTGTGTGACAGAAGAGAGAGCATAGCCTAGTGGTTAAGGCCACAGATTCCAGAGTCCAAACTGTCTGGTCCCACATCCTGCCAGTGCCCCTCTCGGGTATGCCCTTGAGTGAATCACTCCGCCTCCCTAAGCCTGAGCCTCTCCTTAGATGAAAATAATAATAGTGGTAATTATAATAATACCTCATATGGTGAGAATTAAATAAAATAATATATGCAACAGGCTCAGAGCAGTGCCTAGCAGAGTAATTACTCAACTGATGTTAGATTTATTGTGGGTATTTGTTGTATCATTGTTAGTACTTAGGCTTTCTCTTTGTTTTCTTACCTGAAAAATGAAAGGGTTGAACTAGGTGATCTGAAGGTTCCTCCATCCCCAAAGTTTATTAATTTATTGATGTAAAATATTGACCATATAGAAGTATTTTAAGGAAAGTGACATAAACATAATTTCAACCAATCCCTCTGTCCTTTCTACATTTATAGGACAGAAATGAAAATTTTCTAAGGAAACTGTCTGTATATCCAGAAAAAGAAAATACAGGAAACCCTACAACATTTTTTTATATCATTAGGAAATTCATGGTTCATTTCTTTAAAAAAAAAATACTTGATTCACGTGAAAGGAAAAATAAAAAGGAAAATTTCTGTCTGTCTAATTTTTTCTGATTTTTGGTTGAGTAGGAATAATACATTTTATCTTGTATAATCTTTCAAAACCCTTCACACTTTTAACAAGATCCTACAGCTATTTATATGTTATGCTGAAATATAATATTGACTAAGTTGACTTATATATTAAAAAGCAGCCAAGGAATAAAGAGTATTGTTTTGGTATATAAATCAAAAATAATACAGCAACTGGTCTTTCAGTGATTAAAGCTGCCTTTCCCTTTAATAACTCTCCGAAGAAACAGGAAATGTAATTTCCCTACACCTTTCCTGGGGCTCTCCAATCAGCTAGGTCCTCTGGGGGTTCCCTACTGTATATTCCTTCATCAACATGGAGTCCCCCAAGGGACCCACACACACTCTGTTAAAATTAGCTGTGTTCCACATTAGTGACAGGAGCTGAGTATTCCTCAGAGGGGTACACAGTTGTGTGGTGCCGCTTCCTGTTTGAGCAAAATCATATCTTTAATTGCAGAGAATTTTTTTCATTACCTGTTAATTGATAAATCATGCTTGCTCCTGCTGCTATAGCTTGTGCAGCAAACCTGATCGTGAGGCAGTCTCCAGCCCAACCCCCATTGTCCTTCCACCCCAAACAAAAAGGATAAGAAGCATCATGGACAGAGAAAGAAAACAAGCAGATTGGATCCCTGGGCAGCTGCCTCAAGGAGTAGCATCAAAACAAAAACCAAAGCCAAAAAATATGTGTGTGTGTGTGTGTGTGTATACATATATACACACACACACATATATGTACACATCCACACATATATGTACATATATGTGTGTGTATATATAAGATAAATAAGGAGTTAATTTTAAATGTTTCCCTTTCCTTTCCCCCTCCTTTTGTCATTCCTGTCCTTTTATTCATGTTTCTAATCTGGGTAGCAAGAGGCCACTGTCTTGGGGAGAAGAGCAAAAATCCTGAGTATAGTGAAATAATTTAGCTGATAATTCCCCACTGTATAATTTTCTACGCTTCCTGCTAGCTGACCTTGTGGGCTCCTGTGAGGTTGCTAAGGGAAATCCAGCAGGACTCCTGCTCCGTTCCTTTACTTTTAAGAAGTATTACAGGACAGAGTGGTGTGTTTGTGGCAGTTTAGTTATGGGGCTCCACGTTCGGTGTTTGATCCAATAGTGCCGAGCAGCCCCTCCCCACCACTTGCCTGGGTACCCACCCTGTCCCGCCCTCCCCCCCACCCCCGCCTTCTTTCAATGAAAGCTGCAAGATGGAGAAATTGCTGCAAACTGTTGAGCTGGAATCTGGAGCTTGATGGATGTCATCAGAATGTGGCTGGATCCCTTGGGGTGTGGCCGGGGGAGGAGGCTGGCCAGCTGATGACATCTAATGGAATGCGGTGCCTTTTATCTCAGAGATGTCAATCTTCACGCACATTGGGTTGAGGGAGAACCTGCAACCACCGCACTGAGGGCCTTTTTCAGAGTTGGAAGGCGTGCAGCCCCACACCCTGCCTGCCTGCCTGAAGTCTTCTTCCCATATCCCCCGTCTTTCTGGGCTGGATCACGTGCAGTTTGGGCAGGCAGAGGAAGCAGATGGGGATATTGTCTTTATCATGACATCCGCAGACTGGGCAGAAGTTGCCCTGCTCATTATGAATGGGACGTAATACACCACTGATTTGTGTCCAAGTAATTCCCAGGTAATTATAGGCCATCGATCTAACTGAGCGGGAGCTATGGCGGTTGTATTCTGCAAACCTCATGTTGCCTCACACCTGACAAGGGCAGCACCATTGTATTAAAAGATCTAGAACAGTTAAATCCTTAAGCTCCCTTCGGCCACAGGGATAGGTGAAGGCTAGGATGATTCCAGAAGTCTTTGGGAAACGTGGTGGACTCCATTTGCAGTCTGTCTGCAAGCCTTGTTTGGCAAAGTTTCCTGATAATATATACCAGGTAAGGCAGCTTCCTGTTTGTGGCTGCTGCCTATAGGCCGCCAACTATAAGACAGGAATTGCATCAGCTGGCTGGTTTCGTGTCTCAGCTGTCACCAAAAGAGTGTAGTAATATTCCTGATTAAATGTCATTACTCTGTGGCACAAAAATGGGAACACTGACATAATTTTGGATCTGTTCCTGTTAAAATTCAGCAGTAGTAGCAAATTTTGTCTGCTACGGATTAAACACAGCTATTTTTGTGCTATATTCTACTGCAGGCTCAGAATTTTTATCAATAAGTCTACATTTTATACCCATTGATTCCGTCTGGTGTTTAACTGGAGTATTAAAAAAGACCCTATGTAATAGAACATTGAAAACTTTTGTTTCAATCTGCAGCTGTTGTCAACTCAAAATAGCATGGTTAGCGTCCCAGAATAAGATAAATTGAAGATAATAAAAGTTGGTTAGGTAACGGTAGGTAAAACTGTACTGTGAGAAAATAAAGTTTATTTTTAGATACATTTGTTGCATATGCCTTTACCTGATGACCTGGTATTCAGAGTGTATCAATATAGATATGTTTAGACACAATAGTCTCCACATTGCCTGTGAAGGATGTATTCCTTGTTGTGTCATATTATCTTTTGATGGCCTTTACGTCTACAGGAGGCTGATAAATGTGTGTATGGGTGGAACAGAAAAAAAAGAGTGGACTGAAAGAATTTTAAAAGTCAATTCCAAGGAAATAGTCACAGACTGCTATTTCTCTTTGCCAGAAATAGAATTACGTCATTGCTAAATCTTCGTCCCAAGAAAATAAACTATAAAACCTGATCATTTGTCTACTTCCAATTCGTTTAGCTGATTACAAGCTTGTAGCCAGATGGGGGCAAACAGAGGTAGTGAAGAGAGACATTTGACTCCTAACCACAAATGCACATAGAATCTCTATTACGACCATGTTAATACATTCATCTAGATTAGTATAATAAATTAGACTGTACTTTCCATCATTGGTAGATGGTATTATTTATTAAACTCTGCCAAGAGACCTTAAAAACGGAATATATGAAGCTGCTTCTTCAATTACACATGCTGTGTCCACTGACCTGGTATTTAGTAGATGATGATATCACTGCCTAAGTGCAAATGTGAATCATAAAAATTCTACCTATCCAAGGGGCAACATGCCTTTCACTGTGGGAAATCAGTTGATGCTTGCACGCCTGTCCCACCGTTGAATAGGCAACTCTCTCCTGTTGGGGCAGACGGTAGAATTTACATTCCCATTTGGCATCTGTATGTTTCCAGATCAGGGCTTTGTCTCCTCCTCTGGCTAGCTAAGTTGAAACATTGACAGGCAGCGTGTTCCTTTTTTTCCCCTTTTATTACAGTAATTTATAAGATATTTTAGCTAACAGGAGAACGGCCCAAGGGGGCATTCTCATGTTAATTACCAAATGTGGGCTTGTCAAAATCAAATAGCTCCAGGAATAATGCAAGTAGCTCTGCATCATTATATTGTTTGGCCCTCAACCCAATATTAGCTACTTTTGAAAATCTGGGTTCATTAGGCTTTTAAATTTAAAAGAAGAATCACTACCGGGGGCCTTCAGACAAATCCAAGGCACAGTCAGCAGCTCAAGAGTTTAATGTAAATGACATTAAAAAAATAGTTTCATAAAACATACTCAGGGAAGCATAAAACAAAACAAAACAAAAAAACCTGTGCCTGAGATTGAAGTATTTATTTTTTGTCTTTGCTAGCAGTCAAATTGAAGATAGTGTTTAATATATGATTATTTTAGGCGTGTGCAGCTGCACTTGTTTATTCCTAAACATCCTGCCACTCAGTATGAGCATCAAGTTGGTGAATCCAAAGACACTGAAAAAGCTAGGAGTTATAAAATACTAATATAACTGACATAGAATATATAGTATATAGTATTATTTGTTAAGTAACATACCCTCAAAGCTATGCAGAGATTTGTAGTTTGAGATACAGAATTATCAGGCTTCACTTGGTCTCCTCTCTTTTTCTGTCTTCGCGATCTCTTGCATTTTTAGGCCCAGAACCTTAGGTAAGGAGAGGCAAATAAATGTTTGTTCCTTTAAAAATACCTTTCTTTTCCCCCAACTTCTGCCGTGCTCTTGGCTGATACAGGAGTAAAAGTAGATGGAATTGGTGACAATGTCATTGAAGGACATAAGTAAACAGCTGGTGATGTCAACAAGAAGTTAAAAGTAAGATTTGCTACACTAAACTACAATGTGGGTAATCCTCTTGTGGATAATCAAGAGTTCACTATATATACAAGTGAGAATTAATTAGAGAAGTGTGAACTGTTAAAATACTAGCTAGAAGATATTACCATAGAGGCTGTGGTGAATCAGAGCTTGAAAATTCAGCTCCTGGTGTTTATTCAGTAAGCATTTATTCAACACCTACTATATACTAGGCTCTGTTTGACATGCTAGGGATATAAAGACAAATACAACATAGTGGTCCCCTAAAGGAACTTGGGTCAAATGAGGCACCAGATATGGAAATGAACCATTATATCACAATGTGGTATTTACCTCCTGGGGACTATGAACCAGGAGCCTGAAGAATAAGCAGGAGCTGGCAAGGCCAGAGAAGGACTTTGCTATTTGTGAAAAACCTCTTGAGGAATTGTAAATATAGCGGGTGGGATGAAATGACTCAGGGGGGGCCAAGAAGTGGAGCCCACCTGACTACTACAGACCTTGCGCGCCATACCGAGGAGTTTCAGCTTTATCTTGCGGCCCGTGGGTTTTTCTTGAGGAAGTTTAAGAGGAGAGTGACTTGTTTACATTTGCCTGTAACGGGTCATTCTGGCATCAATGTGGCACGAAGGGGCAGTACTGGAAGCCAGAGGAACAGGAAGGAGGAATCCCATCTCTCTGTTGTATGCTTACTTCCCTCTGGTTCTCTCTGCGACTGTGGTCAAACTTTTATAAAAACACTATTCATTTTTCCACTTAGGTATACCCTAGACCAAAAAAAAGTCTGTTTTGGATTAGGTTGATTTTATTTTTTTAATTAATAGACTTTATTTCTTAGAGCAGTTTTAGGTTTACAAAAAAATTGAACAGAAATACCAAAGTGCAGAGAGTTCCCTTATACTCTGTCCACCCCACACCCAGATTCCCCTGTTTTTAACATCTTGCATTGCTGTGGTACATTTGTTACAAACGATGAACCAGTATTAATATATTATTGCTAATTAAATAGTTTCACTGCCCTAAAAATCCACTGTGCTGTCCCCCTCCTCTGGAACCCCTAGCAACACTGGTCTTTTTACTGTCTCCATAGTTTTGCGTTTTCCAGAATGTCATACAGTTGGAATCATACGGTATGGTGCCTTTTCAGATGGGCTTCTTTTAGTTCTTAGTATGCATTTAAGTTTCCTTCATGTCTTTTGATGGTTTCAAAGCTCATTTTTTTAAATACCTTTTGTGAAGTCTTTTACAGTTTTTTTTTAATTTATTTTTTTTATTTATTTTTGGCTGTGTTGGGTCTTTGTTGCTGCACGTGGGCTTTCTCTAGTTGCAGCGAGCCGGGGCTACTCTTCGTTGCGGTGCACGGGCTTCTCATTGCAGTGGCTTCTCTTATTGCAGAGCACGGGCTCTAGGCACATGGGCTTCAGTAATTGTGGCATGTGGGCTCAGTAGTTGCGGCACGCAGGCTCTAGAGCACAGGCTCAGTAGTTGTGGCGCACGGGCTTAGTTGCTCCGCGGCATGTGGGATCTTCCCAGACCAGGGTTCGAACCCGTGTCCCCTGCATTGGCAGGCGGATTCTCAACGACTGCACCACCAGTGAAGCCCCAGCCCATTTCTTTTTACTTCTACATAATATTCCATTGTCTGGATATACCACAGTTTGTTTATCCTTTCACCTACTGAAGGACATCTTGGTTGCTTCCAAGTTTGGGCAGCTATGAATAAAGCTGCTATAAACATCTGTGTGCAGGTGTTTGTATGGACATATGTTTTCAGCTCATTTGGATAGATACATAAGAGAGTGATTGCTGAATCATATGTTAACACTATGTTTAGCTTTGGGGGGAAAAAACCTGTCAAACTGTCTTCTAAAGTACCTGTCACCTTCTACATTCCTACCAGAAGTGAATGAGAGTTTCTGTTGCTCTACATCTTTGCCAGCATTTGGTCAGTGTTTTAGAATTTAGCCATTCTAGTAGGTATATAGTGGTATTTCATTGTTGTTTTAATTTGCAAGTCTATAATGACAAATGATGTTGAGCATCTTTTCATATGCTTATTTGCCATCTGTACATCTTCTTTAGTAAAGTGTTCAGATTACTTTCCCACTTTTTATATGGATAATTTGTTTTCTTATTGTTGAATCTTAATATTTCTTTACATGTTTTGATTACAAGTCCTTTTATCAGGCATATGTTTACAAATATTTCCTCATAGCCCATGGCTTATCTTTCATTCCCTTAACATTGTCCTTAGCAGAGTAGAAGTTTTTTTTATTTAAATGAAGCCCAACTTTTCAATTTTCTTTTCTTTCAGGGATCATCCTTTTGATGTGGTATCTAAAAATTCATTGCCAAATGCCAGGTACCTAGATTTTCTCCTGTGTCGTCTTCTAGAGGTTTTATTTTTTTGTTTTACATTTAGTCTATGATCCATTTTGAGTTACTTTTTATGAAAGATGTAAGGAAGGTCTGTATTTAGGCTCATTTTTTTGCATGTGAATGCGCAGTTGTTCCAGCACCATTTGTTGAAAAGACTGTCCTTTCTTCATTGAATTGCCTTTACTTATTTGTCACAGACCAATTAATTGAATTTGTATGGATCTGTTTCTCAGCTCTCCATTTTGTTCCTCTGATCTATTTGTCTTTTCTTTCACTAGTACCACACTATCTTGATTGCTATTGCTTTATAATAAGTCTTGAAGTTGGGTATCATCATTTCCCTGACTTTGTTTTTCTTCAATATTTTGTTGGCTATTCTAGGTCTTTTGTCTTTTCATATAGGCTTTAGACTTGTTTTGTTGATATCCACAAAGTAACATGCTGAAATTTTGATTGGGATTGCACTGAATCTGTAGATCAAGTTGGGAAGAGCTGGCATCTTAACAATATTGAGTCTCCCTGTCCATGAACATAGAATACCTTTCCATTTATTTAGGTCTTTTAAAAATATATTTTATCAGAATTTTATAGTTTTCCTCAGATAAATCTTATATATGTTTTGTTAAATTTATATCTGACTATTTTTGGGTGCTAATATAGTGTTATGCTTTTAATTTTAAATTCCAACTGCTCACTGCTTGAATATAGAAAAGCAATTGAATTTTGTGTATTTACATATTTAACCTGGTAGCCTGCAAACTTGCTACAATCACTTCTTAGCTATAGGAGGGTTTTTTTGTTGTTGTTTTTTTCAGTCAATTTTGGGGGATTTTCTACATAGTCAATCATGTCATGTATACAAAGACAGTTTTATTTCTTCTTTTCCAATCTGTATACCTTTTATTTCTTTTTCTTTTCTTATCATATTAGCCAGGACTTTCAGTATGATGTTGAATAGGAGTGTTGAGAGGGGACATCCTTGCCTCATTCTAGGTCTTAGGGGGAAAGCTTCTAGTTTCTTACCACTGTTAGCTGTAGGGCTTATATAGATGCTATTCATGAAGTTAGAGAAATTGCCTTCTATTCCTAGTTTGATGAGAATTTTGATCATGAATGGGTGTTGGATTTTGTCAAATGCTTTTCCTTCATCTGTTGATATGATCATATGATTCTTCTACCATAGCCTGTTGATGTGATGAATTACATAAATTGATTTTCAAATGTTGAACTTAATTTGCATACCTGGAAAAATCCTACTTGGTTATAGTGTGTAATTCTTCTTATACACTGTTGGATTCAATTTGCTAGTTTTTAAGGATTTTTGCATGTATGTTCATGAGACATATTAGTCTGTAGTTTTCTTTTCTTATAATGTCTTTGTCTGGTTTTGGTATTAGGGTACTGCTGGCCTCATAGAATAGTTAGGAAGTGTTCCCCTGCTTCTGTTTTCTGAGACAAATTGTAGAGAATTGGTATCATTTATTCCTTAAATGTTTGGAAGAATTCACTATTCTTTGTTTCACATAGATGTGTCAGAGTCCAAATAACCAGGTCTGTTTTGGATTGGGTGAGGGTTTTTGGTTTTAAATTCATTTTTCTTTAATACATGCATTCTCATAAACTCACCAACACTACTGTAACACTCTGAATGTATTTTTTTCTCTTCCAAAAAATAAAACTTCATTATAATGATTGATCACCACACTTAAAATGTACACGTAGTTTTAAAAGCCATAAATGTTTTTCCAAGAATCAAATTTCTGAAAATAAATTCATATATGTTGGCTCCTCTCCAAATCATTCTGGATCTCATCTTTAGTGGGCCTTTTTTCTAAAATATTTTTGTGTTTGTGGTTAGCCACATTGCTTAAATTCTCCTTTTCCCTCTGTTTTCTTTTTTAACAAAAGCAATAATAACAGCACCTAATCCGTAGTTGTTGTTTCCATTATTTCAATGAGTTAATTATGTAAAGGATGAGGAACAATGCCTGACATACAGTAGGGCAAAATAAAATGTAGCCATTGTTATGATTAGTGCTGTTACCCTGCTGAAGAGTCTCCAGTCCTCCTTATCCCACTCGTTGGGGAATACAGATAAAAATCTGTTATTTTTATAGAGGTAAAATTCTGTTGCCTACAGATAAAAATCTAAACCCCCAATTTCAGAGTTCAGGGCTTCCAAAACCCGGCCTTTACTGCTGTGGTGGGATTGTTGTATACACCCACACAAAAATCTCCTTCTCATTTCTGACTGATTACTCACCTCCCCCGGACATAGCTCCCCCTTGTTCTCCCTCCTACACTTGCCCATCCAGCCCCCTCACAAGGTGTGACATGTCTTGTATGTGAAGTAGAGCTTCGCAACATTTGTCAATCTGAGCTTTGTTCCTTACCAATGATACAAACCCTCAGTGTTTTTAGATCTGGAACAGACCTTATGAATCACTTGGCCCAAATGAATAGACTAAGTCCTAGAGAGGTCAAGGGGTTTATCCAAGTTTACGCTGCTGGAGGCTCTCAGGTGAGATGTCCTGTCCAACAGTGCCAAAAAATACAAGTGCAGCAATTACGTTAACTTAATTCTTCAGTTTGTTTTAATTTTGAATTTTATATGACATTCCAAATACGTACTAATCACTGAAGTTTTTAGGACTAAAATGTTCTTCTAATTTCCAAGATTTGTCTTACTGTACTTGTCTCCTAATTAGGAAAATCTCAAAGGATAAAAAGACTTTTGTCCACTTGAATGGACATTTCTAGAATTTATATGTGGCTCCCCTTTAGCCATGTAATAATCCCCAGGAAGTAAATGTTTCTTTTGAGTTATTTTACATATTCCTCAAAACAGAGACGCTTCTTCAGTTGAATAAAGATTTTTAAATAGTACACAGGTAAAAAGAAGGGAGTGAATATCTATATAACTAATTGAAGCTACAGAGGGAAAAGAAAAACAGAATGTAGTTATTAATAATCCTTCTATTTATATGGAATGAACTATTCATTTGAGGAGCTAGAATATAGGTATTGCTTCATTTAAATTTGTAACATTTCTGTGTAGAATGTAAGCATAATATCAACAGCCTGACTTCATTTATGAGTTTGCAGCCTACAAAGTTAGGAGCTGAAGGAGGAGAGGGATATTTTCTGGTCAATTTGATTGTGAAGAAAAGGTTCTGAGGGGAATTCCCTGGCAGCCCAGTGGTTAGGACTCTGTGCTTCTACTGCATGGGGCACAGGTTCGATCCCTGGTCGGGGAACTAAGATCCTGCATGCCATGTGGTGTGGCCAATATAAATAAGTAAAAATTAAATTCTATTAAAAAAAAAGAAAAGGTTCTGAGAGTGCAAGGATTGCTTGTGAGACATGGAAATGGGTTCATGGGTTTGACAATTGCTGGGGTGTTACTGCATGGTCTGTATTTCTGGGTAGTCAAATCCACTTTCAAGTTTTCAAGAATATTTATTCTTATGATTTGTCCTGGAGGAGTCTATCCTGTTTCTTGAGGCTCTTCCTTGGATTCAAATTCCTAATTTTAAAAAGTACATAAAGGTGAGAATTACATTTGTGAGGGCCCTTGAAGGGGGATACAATGTCAAAGAGCTTGCTACAACTAGAAAGAGAATGTAAGATGAAATACACCACTTCTAATTTTGCATTTAAGTAATGGTCAAACATTTGCAAAATATGGGCTTATATCCACAGTAAAACTTAAAGTGCCAGGTACTACTGAGTAACAGCAAGTTTATATTTTAGAAACAATAGCAAGACCACAGCCAATTCATACCTTTCTACTACTACTACTACTAATAATACTAAAACAATTTTGAAAACTAAATCTATCCTGAAAATTTCCCTGGAGAAAATTTATGACACCATTTTACAAACACGTGGGAACACAAACACACACACACACACACACACAGGCACACACACGTGGCCTATTCAAAAAGATTCACCAGTTACTGTTTCCTTTTAGGAAGAGAGGTTGAACCACAAATTGAACATAAGGTATGTTTTGATATCTCTTAGTATTAGGCCAAATTTGCTCAACATCAATAGACTTCTTTAGAATTTAATGTTAATTAAACAGTTCTACAAACTATAAAGTGTGAAATGCCCAACTCTTGAGTTGAATCAGAGACCTCATTTCATTCAGTCAATAAATCAGGTAAATACTAAGACTACTGTTCAACAATGGATTATTGTCTACCATATTCCCACATGGCTAGTTAAGATTCAGTTTTTATCATAAATGAAAACAGCAGAAAATCCACCCCTCCCTTTGAGGTATAAACTGTTGAATTTATGAGATCAAATACCGTATCGAAGGTAAATTCATATCTCAGACTGATACTGATACATGTGTACTCTTTGATGTACTAGTGGTAGGCATGCTACCACTAATGTCAGCTAATTAAAGTCACTTTATATATGTACAATGCTCATAAATGGTGTTCAGGAAATTTTGGTTGAATGTTTTAATATAACGCCATACTAGAAAATTCCATAAGCAATATAAAACTACCTAAAGTAGAACTACCTATTATGATGATTACAGCTTGGACTTCTATAACTCAAAGCATTTGTACATGTATCTTTCTAATACCTATAGTTTTAAAATAAGAGCTTTGGAAGCTGTATTTATACTATGGAGGAGTGTATTTGACATGGATATTTAATCTGTTTAGAGCAAAATATTTCTGCTTATTTGACGTAACTTAGATGGATAGACTTTTTACTAGGTATGAAGGCTGTCAGCGTAGTTGTCATTTATTGGTACCTACAGTTGAAAATAAGATCAAAATAGCTTAGCAAATGAGAATCATCTATACAACAAAATCAGGGAAGGAAATCTGAATGAGAATTAAGGAAAAGGGAAAAGAGTTCAGGACAAACAAAAGAAGCAAAAAATAAAGAATTGCTCTGAAATTAGTTTACATTTAAACCATAAATTTGTAAAGGCAGTCTTAATTCTTCAACTTTTGTAATTTCATCACACTGCTCATCAAAAACAGTCTGATTACCAATGCTTTCACTAATATATTACATAGTTGCCGAAGCAAGGCCCAAGTGACCAGTAAACTCAGGAGAGAAAAAGAAGCAGTTCTAGAGCTCATGTTTAAAAATTAAGATATAAAAAATTATAACAATTCCTTTAGTTCACCCCTATTCTATGTCTTTTCACAGATCCTTCTACTTGTTGATGGGTACAGAACAAGAAAGGGAAGGAAAGAAAATAAATGATATAGTTGCAAATATAAGACTAGAGATTCTTGCTCTCCTAACCTTTGCAATTGAAATAAGAAAGATTTAGAGAAACCTAGAGAGCATTCTGTCTCCTCTGCTTATCATGAGAAAGCCAAGATCCCTATCAGTTCCATGACTTACCAAGCACCGAGCAGAGGTGAGGCCAGGCCAGGGTTCAGATTTCTTGGCTCTCAGCCCCTCAAGTGTTCCTCTGAAAGACGCTGGAATGACAATTTATGAAAATAACAATTAATGGAGTGAATTTGGATTGCTTACAAGGCCTAAAGGGGACCATTTATCAAAAGGTTAAAGAAGGGATCATCTCTTCCGTAGACAGATCTTTTAAGAGAGCTGAGTTCATCCAAACCAGCACCCTCAAAAGTGCTTCTAAATTCTGAGAACCCAAAATTATTAGTAACGAAATATGGAATTAATGTTTCTTATAGAAAGTGTAGTAGGTCAAGGTAGATCAAGGTTATATAAGGAAGAGTATTTTTTATGAGTGTTAATATACACTTTAAGGTGCATTAGGGTCCCATGCTAAATCAACATATATAACAAGTTCGTACTCCCTTGCCTCTTAAATAAATTGATGGGTTCAGTAATGCTTCACTATTCAGGTTCACAAAAAGTAGGAGATAAATTTATATTACAGCTTCATTTTCCCTCTTGAATGTATTCTGAAAACCACTCATCTATTTGGTAGAGTAAGCATGATTCCATATTTAAAATGTGGGCTTGTTTTTAAATATTAGACATTTTCAGGTAAAATGTATTTATAGTTACCATATTCAGAAAGTGGTGTATACTTAAAACCATGAAAATATAGAGAATTAGAACATATTCAAATAACCTGAATGTGCATGACAGTTCGTCAGTCAAAAATTATCTATTTTTCAAATATTTTTCTGTACCCCCCCTTCAGGGATTCCAATTATACATATATCAAACTACTTGAAGTTGTCTCACAGCTCATTGAGGCTTCGTTTATTTTTTCTAAAGTCCTTTTTCTCTTTGTGCTTCATTTTGGATAGTTTTTATTCCTATGTCTTTAAATTCACTAATCTTTTCTTCTGTGATGTCTAATCTGCTGTTAAATCCACCCAGTGTATTTTTTCTCTCTTAAAGTTCAATATGTCTTTTTATGTCTTTCATGTATCTATTAACTATGCTCAGTGTTTCTCCTACCTCTTGAACGTGTGGAGTATAGTTGTGATAACTTTTGTAATGTTCTCCTCTGCTGATTTCATCTGTGACATTTCTATGTCTGTTCTACTTTTTGACTTTCGTCTTTGCTTTATACATTGCATTTTCCTGCATGCTTAGTGATTTTTTACTGAATGTCAGATATTATGAATTTTACCTTGTTAGGTGCTAGATATTTTTGTATTTATGTAAAAATTCCTGAGCTTTGTTCTGGGAAGCATTTAAGTTAATTTGATCCTTTGGAGGCATTTATTTGTTTATTTTTCGTGGGATCAGAGCAACCTTTGATTTAGGCTAATTTTTTTCCCTCTACTAAGGCACTGCCCTTCCAAATACTCTACTCAGTGCCATAAGGATATTGAAGTAAGGGGTTTTCTGCTCAGATTTGTAGGAACACGACCTTGTGTGAGCATAGACATTTTTCCTGTGCTCCTCTCAGGAAGGATTTTCCCTGGTCTCAGGTAGCTTCTTCATATGCATGCACTGGTCAGCTGTCAGCTGAAGACTCAGGGAGGATCCTTTACACACCCTCTCTCTAGATAGTTCTCTCCTCTCTGGGGCTCTGCTTTAGGAACTAGGCTTTAGCCTCCCTTGGGCTGCCAGCTCAGAAGGACCTCCTTATCTGGAAACTCTCTAGACATAAGCTGTTCAATTTGTGACTCACCTCACACGTTTTCCTTCCTTCAGAGATCCCTGTTCTGTACCGCTTCACGTCCAGGGTTTGAAAAATGCTGTTTCATATATTTTGTCCATTTTTTCTTAGTTGTTTGAGTTGGGAGGGTAAATCTTTTTCCTGTTATTCTGCCTTGACCAGAACAATTACTAATTAAATGCTCACTGAGCACCACTTTGAGAGTTAAAACAGAAAGATGCATTCCTATAACTGGGGAAGGCAGGTTGCAGAGCAAAATCTCAGTTCCACTGACCCTCATTAAAGATCTATCTGTACCATCAGCCCAAGCCAGGCACTTGGGATGGTGAGGGAGGGACACACAGATTTCTGTCACGGTGACATTCCAGTCATAAGTTCCTCCATTCTGTAAAGCAACTATGTTCTGAACTTTTTGTAAATACTTTCTCTGCTTCCTTGGTAGAACTTCTTCAAATATCACTGTCCCCTAATAATCCTCAGTGCTACTCCTGTTCTTCCACTGCCTCTGCCCCCAGTGGTGGGTAAAGAGGGGAGTAGTTACTGTACCCTTTGCTCCCTACCTTTATATGCAGATATTTCATTTCTTCTAAAAATGTTTAAAACGTTCCTTCTTCTCTTTCACTCTACTTTCTTTTTTAGGGGGTAAGTGAGAACACATTTAGTAAAATTATAATTTTGCTCTGGATTTTTCTCCAAAGAGTTTTTGACCAAAAAGTGAATTTTACTACCAATAAAGCCAGTCTTGAGTGTGTAGGTAACTTGTGACCAAAATCAGGTTCCTTCCTGCCTCCTTGAAAACCAGCAGGTCTGTGCTATATTACCCCATGCGCCACCACCAGCGTCTTACTGCAGGAGGTAAAAATGCTGCCTAATGAGGAGAGACTGCTCCTAAAGTGAGAAGGGAGCCCAAGGCATTTGTGCACAGATCAGTTTTCATTTCTAAAGAGGTTGATCTATTTATTATTAAATAGGTAACAGGGATAAGAACAAGAAAGGGGAAAATATTTCAGTTAGTTTTCGTTCCTCTTTTTTTTTTTTTCTTTTTTGATCCATCAGTGTCCCTTTTAGTATATTAACCTGATTGAATGAATCCATTTTGGATGTAGGCCAATCCTACCAGTTTTATAAGGTCTTTTTCAGGTTTTGGTATTAGACTTATTCTGACCTCATAAAAGATTTTCCAAAAGAGTTTAAGACAGGTGTTATTTTTCCTTGAATGCTTTTTAGAATTTACCAGTGAATCTATCTCAGCCTTCCTTCCTTCCTTGCTTCCTTCCTTCCTTTTTTCTTCCTTCCTTCAAGGAGTTCAATTTTTTTTTCATAGATAAAAGGCTCTTCAGATTTTCTGTTTAATTTTGTAGCAAATTTGTTGGTATAAAGTTGTTCATGATATTCTCTTATTTTCCTTTAAATATCTATAGAAAAAAAAGAAAATATACTGAACTCATAGTAAAAAGAAAAATATGTATAGAATCAGCAGTAGTACTCTTTCATTCCTGATACTGGTCATTTGTATTCTCTTTTTTTTTCTTGATCAGTCTAGACAAGTTTATCAATTCTGCTGATCTTTTCAAAGATCTGACTTTTGATTTCACTGATTTTCCCTATGTTTTATTTTCCATTTCTCTGACTTATCTTTATTTCCTTCCTTATATTGACTTCAGGTTGGATATGCCCTTCTTTTTCTGGTTGCTTCAGGTAAAACTTAAGTCATCAGTTTTAGACTTTGTTTTTCCTTTTTAACATAAACATTTAAATCTATAAATTTCCTTGTAAGAAACGCTTTAGCTTCATCCCACAAATTTTGAAATGTTGAATTTTCAGTAACCTTCAGTTCAAAATATAATCTAATTTATCTTGTGATTTCTTTGTTTGATCCATGGATTATTTAGAAATATGCTTTTAATTTCCAAATATTTGGAGTTTTTCTAGATATCAATGGTTATTAATTTCTAATTTAATTCCATTGTAATTAAATAGCATACTCCCTATGATTTCAATTCTATTATATTTATTGACACTTGTTCTGTGGGTGAACATATGGTCAATCTTGGTGAATGTTAATACATAATTGTGCACTTGAAAATGACATATATTCTGCAGATGTTGAGTATAATGTTCTATAGTTATCAATTAGGCTAAGGTGGGTGATAATGTTATTCAGATGGTCTGTGTCACTAGTGATGGGGGGATCTAGCTGTTCTACCAGTTGCTAAGAGAGGTGTTCAAATATCCATCTATGATTGTAAAATTGTCTATTTTTTCCTTAAATTCTGTCAGTTCTTTATGTATTTTGAAGCTCTTCTTAAGTGCATGCACATTTGTTGTTGTTCTAATCAATGACCCATTTTTCATTATGAAATGTCCTCCTTTATCTCTGGCAACATTATCTCGAAGCCAATATTAATCTAGCCACTCTGACATTCTTGTGCTTGTTCTACACATGGTGTATAGTCTTCCTATCCATTTACTTTCAACCTCCCAGTCTCCTTTTTTTTTTTTTTTAATTGGGGTATAGTTGTTCTACAATGTTTCATTGGTTTCTACTGTATAGCAAAGTGGAGTAGAGTTCCCTGTGCTATACAGCAGTTTCTCATTTATAATATGCATCCTTAACTTTTCACAGTCAGAGTTAATATCTTACCACTTTATATAAAATATAGATACTTCATAGCTATATAGATCCATGTATGATATATGTATTTTATGTACATGTGTAGTAAATACCACAAAACAATGATATAATTTTTGGTTTAAGTAATCTTATATGTGTTAAAGAAATTAAAAGGAAAAATAACTTTTTTGTGTTTACCACTTATTTAGTGTTTCTGTTTCTCTTCATTCTTTTTGAAGATCCAGGTTTTCATCTGGTATAATTTCTCTTCTGGTAAAAATTCTCTTTGTGTTCTTTATATAGAGATATTTTTATTTCACCTTTTTTTTTGGAAGGATATTTTGCTATTTTGTAGGGTGACAGTTTTCTTTTTCTTCCAGAACGAGCAAAGTGTTGGTCCTATCTTCTGGACTCCAGTGTTTCTAGTGAGAAGTCAGAGGTCACTCAAGTTATTGTTATTCCCTAAGTAATATGTTTTTGTGAAGTTTTTTGTTTTGTTTTGTTTGCTGCTTTAAGATTTTCCCTTTCTCTTCATTTTTAAGGATATGCCCATTTGTTTTTTTTAAACGTCTCCTGCTTGCAGTTTGCTGAGCTTTTTGAATCTGTAGAGTTGTGTCTTTCACTAAATTGGGGAACTATTCAGCCATTATTTCTTAAACTATTATTACACATCATTCTCTTGTTCCATTCCTTGGTACCACAACTAACCCATGTGTTGATATTGTCCTACAGGTTGTTGAGGCTCTGTGTATTTCTTTCAATACTTTACTCTGTTATGCAGAATGAATCATTTCTATTGATCTGTTTTCACAGTCATTGACTTTTTCCATTATCATATCCATTATGCTTTTAAGCCCATACACTGATTGTTTTATTTAACAAGTTGTAATTTTTAATCCTGGAGTTTCCATTTGGTACCTTTTTATAGATTCTTTTCTTCTGCTCTGATTTTCTGTGTTTTCATTCATGAGGAATATATTTTCCTTTATATCGTTGAGCAAGGTTAAAATGGCTGCTTTGAAATCCTTAGATGTTAATTCTAACATCTGAGTTGACTGTCTTTTCTCTTGAATGTGGATCACATTTTCCATTTTCTTCATATGCCCAGTAATTTGGATTGAATCTTGGACATAGTGAATATTATGTTGTAGATACTCTGGATTCTGATATACTTCTCCAAAGAGTACTGATGTTTTTGTTTTAGAAGGCAAATAACCTGACTGGACTTAAACTTCAAACCCTATCTCTTGGACTGCAGGTCAAATGTCTCTTCAGTTTTTTTTTTTTTAATCCTTCATTGGTCTGTTTTCAATCAGTCCTGCACTTGTGTGGTTCAGAAGTCAGCCAGAGATTTGGGCAGAGTTTTACACAGGATTGTGCTTTCCCCACCCCCTCCAGGCTCTTTCCTTTCCAGGGTTTTTCCTCTACTTTCTAGTGGCTTTGCTTGTTCCAAATTCGGGGGGGGGGGGCGGTTTGGGTTTTTCTTGTTTTTTTTTTTTGCGGTACGCGGGCCTCTCACTGTTGTGGCCTCTCCCGTTGCAGAGCACAGGCTCCGGACACGCAGGCTCAGCGGCCATGGTTCACGGACCTAGCCGCTCTGCAGCATGTGGGATCTTCCCGGACCGGGGCACGAACTGTGTCCCCTGCATTGGCAGGCGGACTCTCAACCACTGCACCACCAGGGAAGCCCCTGGGTATTTTTTTTAAGCCAGAAATACTATATTTTTCTATTGGACCGTTAACTTCCATGTGCAGCTAAAATGAATAAAAAGTAGGAAATTCATCTTGTGTTATTAGCTTCTTCCAAGTGTTGACTCTCTACAGACTCTGCCTGCTTGTATTCACGTGCCAATGCCTTCAGGTTAATTGTGGGTTTTTTGGGTTTTGGTTTGTTTCTTTTTTCTGTCTTTGGTCCAGAATTTATAGTTATTATCTGCAGGAATTTCAACCTAGTAGGATCTTATTATGCCAATCCAAAGTGGAACCTCTATCCCACAGGTTTTAGAAAATTAGTGTGTAGGGTGGTTCCTGAGAGTATAGGTATTAATGTACTCTGTCATTCTAAAGGGTTGCCTTTTGAGTTTTTGTTTTCTTTTGTTTTGTTTAATAAAGTAGCTCCCGTAAGTCTCTTCAACTGGAATCTTTCTCAACCTTCATGCAACCCATTGTCTAGTTCTCATTCTGGATTTTGTTTCAACTGCAGTTCAGGGGCTCTGGGATCATTTAGCGTGGCTTCTGGGTGATGCCACTGCTATAGCGTTCTCTTCTCCATGGACTGCCTAAAAGTCTCAGCAGCTGAATCTACAGAGTTCTGGTGCCCCTGGAGAAGACCACAGTGTCACATCTGCCCATTGCTCTTAGGTCACCCTGGTCACTGAAAGTTCCAGAATGAAAATATGGTTATATTCAAGTTTTTGCCATTTTCACTACCTAAATCCTAAGTGCTTATCTCTGGAAAATATACTGCATTGAATGCTTGGGTGTGTAGACCAGGATGGATAGAGCATTACTGAAGTTACCAGGGCAGGGAAAGTGAGGTGAAGCACTTTGAAAACCCACTGGAGTCAGACTCTCTCAAGGCAAGCTGTGGCTACCCAGGCACCAGGCTCCTGAGCAGCTTGAATTCTCCCAAACCCCACTCCCCTGGGGAAGGCAGGAGGTCTGGAATTAAACATTCATCCTTGAGGACTATTTTTTTAGTATTTTTGTACTTCTGTTTTCTTAAGTATAATACACAGAACATAGCTACCTCATAGGAGTATAATGTGAATTAGGACAATGGGATATCTTATAAGTCACAGAGAGGAAAAATCCAACCGTGCATATTTTGTTTTTATTTATTATTTGGAATGCTTTTGTGATACTTTATGAACAGCAAATCCCATGATTCATGGCTTACCATAGATATAAGAACCAGCTAATGAAATGTACCATTGATTTCCTTTTTCTGTCTTTTTTGACCCTCTGTTAAATTTAAAGGGGAAAAGAGATACATTCAATTCCAATTCTAATAATAGCCTCCAGTGGGGACCAAATGGCTAAGACAATGGGGAAGGGAGACCTTTCAACAGTAGGATTTGCTTTGAGCCTAAATGAAGTCTGCTGTGATCATGTTTTTAGCAAAATGAAATCATGGAAGGAAGCTGATTCCTTCTGGTGGGACCCCAAAGAGCAAGTGTCACATCCCCAGATCATGCCCACTGGTAGTAATTAAGCTTCACTTTGCAGAGAGCCCCAGGTCCCTTAGGAGGCAGTACTTTTGAGAATCCCAGACTTTAGATTTCCAGTTATTCCCACAGCAATGAATACCTTCACAGTGTGTTCTACTTTCTTCCATTGGCCACTAAAGGTCTTTGAGTTCAACCTCTGTATTAATAGGGCATCGTTAGAAAGCAGGAAATTTATCAAGGAAAATTATGTTTAGAAGAAAAATAAAACAAGCCTTTAAGAAATATTTTCAGTAAAGAGGATGGTACATTGGATATTCATTTTCTGAAGCAGTAGCTAACACTTTTAATGGAAACTTTTGTGACATCACTGGGGTATTTCAAAAGAACCGAAGTACTTAGAATTAGTTGTAGTAATCAGGAAGACTAAATTTATCCTCAGCTTCTGTAATGTGTTAAGGATAGAGATGTTTACCCAAGAAGAAAGCTAGCATGGCATTCTTCTGCGTGGATATAATTTTCACTTGTGTTCATATGGTAGATGTTTGCTTTTCATTTATCCACTTAGAGTTTTTTTTTTTTATCCTTTTGGAAATTCATTGATTTATTTTGTGAAATGCAGAGAGGAAGGAGAGGAACTGACTATGATTTGTGACAAGTGTATTTCCTGAGCAAAATACTCTTTTATCCCAATCACTTTTCTGTTCTCTCCATCACTATCTCTTTTTTTAAACTGAGATCTAATTGTCAAATAACATACTATTTTCAGGTGCATACCAAAATGGTTTGATATTTGTATATATTGCAAGATCATTGCCTCTTATCAGATAGTCTTTGTATGTTGTAAAACACAGAAATCTAAGACCTCGTTAACCTCATTATTTGTCAACAAATTATAATAACAGTAATTATAAAGTATATAGACCCCTCGACTTTACTTTTAGAGAATTGCATTTTGACCTCTCCTATCAAAAATGTGAATAGGGTGGAAACATGTGATTTCTCGGTGTAAAACTGACATCCTCTTCCCTAACAGGACTGCGGGCATTGGAAAGCAGGAGGGAAGGGTTTGTGCTGTGGATATCCATATCCTATTGTGCCAAAGGATAAATAAAGGGCATTCATTCATCAGCTTTCAAGCTGCCACCCTCTTTTCTTTTTCCCCAATCCTCATCTCTCCCTGAAATTGGGAGGAGGGAGGTTCTGATTATTATTTTTTGCCTATTTCTAGCAGAGCTAGGCACGAACAATTAAATTTAGGGCTTCCCTGTGGTCTGTGAATAACAGTGCACAGTGCTAACCATCAGACAACAAAAAAAAGGCTTTTTTATTTTTTGTTTACCCTTCAGGACACTGTTTACCTTATCACCGAAGGGGAAGTTATCATCTCATTCCTTTTGGAAATTGTACTGGGTTTATTCTCCAGCTTCAAATCTCAAACTGTCCAGTGGTAAAGTGGGTATGTCAGCCTGGGGCCAGGGCATTTATATAAGGCCCTGCTGTCTGCCCCCGCCTCCGCATGTGTGTACGTGTATGTCTGTCCCTCTGTCCGCCTGTCTATATCTCTCTGTGTCAGGCTTTTGCTCTGAATCCGGAATGCACTTTCACTCTCATTCTCCCCACACACTCTCATCCCCTTTTCCCTGATTTTTCTGTCAAACCATTTTCTTTTTCTCCCTTTCAACCAGAAGGCTCTTTTTTCCTCTTTTCTCTCTCTCTCTAAATTTACTTCACAGCAGATTGTCTTGCAGTAAATCACCAAAAACCCAAATAGCACTAAAGCATTCTGATACAACATTAGCATTTGCTTAACAAGCACAAGATAAACATTAAACAAAGAACTGCATTTCTTTATTAGAGGCTGCAAGATACATAATCCATGAGCACAAGAAACATGGGACCCAGTGGATATGCAGATGTGTGTTATTTCATTGGCGCTGGGCGGCCTTGTTAGAAAAGGTTTTCATCTGAAGGCTTGGGGGTGGATGGTTGACTGTCCCTGGTGGGGCTGTAACTAGATACAGAGACTGTTGCAAGCTAGGCTGGGCTCCCTGGTGGACATGCTGATTGGACAGCCTGAGGAAAACTTGGGAAGCAATGGGAAGTGAACTCAATCACCTTGGGGATGATAGGGTAGAACCAGATGAAGGCATTTGACTTCTTTTGTAACTCCCACCAAGGACAGATTGCCAGTGCGATCCAGCCTCCATAACTGCAAATCAGGCCTTTCCCCTATGCCGATTTCATTAGAATGGCCAGCATGGTGCAAAGAGGAAAAAAAAAAAGGTTAGACACAGTAATTTTACAGGCAGGCGGGTACAAAAAAAATCTGCATAATTAAGCAGTCAAGGCTGCTAATAGGGGAGTTTATATGCTCTGGGACCAGGCAAGGGCAGCACATATGGATATAGCACTGGATATTAAATCTACGGCATGCAGACTTACTTCAGGGCCCTCAGAGAAAAGGCTAATTATAGAGAGAGGAATTGTGTTTACTGGTCTGTCTTGGGCAAAGATGGTGAAAGAAGTACAACCAAGTTTTGTAGTTCGACATGAACAGGCTGTTAATAGAGAGATCAAAATATGTGCTTGTGGTGGTTTCCTACCTAATCAACACAAAATTATAGACTCTGTGGACACTCCCTCCACCCCCCGTTACCTACTGTAGATGAAATGCTTGGAGTTAAGTTTCATATATTAAGTATATATGTAATGTCAAGATGCACAGGATAGGAGTGTGTGTGTGTGTCTGCGTGTGATTAAATCGCCACAAAGCCATGCTCTTTATCATCAGTAAATTTTATTAAGCAGTTTAGCTAGCCATGTTTAAAAAATGTCGGTGTTTCTGGGTTGAGCTCAAAGTCAGCACTTCAGTATAAATGGATCATCTGAGTGGAAGTTGCAGAGGGCAGGGGTAAGCCCGTTGAGAATGGGTGTATTTCTGGAAGAGGCTCTGATGGGATGGACATTAACATTTCATAATGCACATCAAAGGTAAAGAGAAAACCCAAAGGCCCCTTTGTCACAGGCCCCTAATGACTGCCTCATACGTGAGCCGAGACGATTTCTTCAAATTATTAAAGAGATTCATTTCATATTTGTATGTATGTATGCATGTATGTATGCGTGTGCTTATTTATTTATTTAATTCCATACAGAGAACTTTTTTCCAAAGAGGACAAGCTAGCTGGCCATTTGCCCTGGGCTGGATGTGCCAACGCAAGCCTGGGTGTTTCAGGGGACCAGAGCCTCCTGCAGATCTCCTTTGCAGACAAGCAGTCTCGACCCTTTGTCCTTTAGGGAAGCTTCCCATGGAAAACAGCAGCCGTCGCCTAACACGGATTTGTGGCTATGGGCTCGGCCATTTGGGGGCCTGTTGTGAATTCCATTGCTGCCCCCCCAACAAGGAGGGCCAGGGAACAATCCCACTGCCTCGTCTCAAGATGCCCTAAAACCTCGGGCTTAGGAAAGTAAACAGCATCTGATCAGCCAGATATTGGGTCAGACTCGCCTGACATCTGTGCTCTGCTCAGAGGCGGGGAATTCAGTGCTAATGAGAAGACCCAAGCCCGGGCCTCAGTAAGGGAGAGTTGCGAAGGCTTAATGAAGGGGCAGGTTAGCCCCTTAACACCAGGGAAAGCATCGCGGCAGCACACGGGGTGCTGTGCACCTCCTTACCCGCTCATTGTTCACCAACTGACCAGGGGCGTCCCTTTTACTAGGAACAGCTGGCCAGATGTCATAGCACTCAGTTAAAAGGGGAAAGGCCTTGAGAGACTACAATAATGCCGGCACTCAAGGCGGATATTTCACACTCGATTTTTGAAACGTATTTTTGCCCTAGCAACTGTTAATTTCATTTTTAAAATCAGACTAGTCCTGAGAATATTTTGAAACACCGTGACTTCTGATTTCTAGAAGTTACAATGAGGAAGCATTCTAAAGAAAGAAAACTGTGATTGCCCACAGATTAGTAGGGACATTGTGGCACAAGCAGAGGGCAGTAGCATCGAAAGTACTTAATAAGTCCATTCTTTTCATCCCATTCCTTCTACCTGCGACTTAAACATGTAAAATAGAGAAAAATGTCCAGGGAGGGCTCAGCAGAAGTCCATACCTGGGAAATGGTAGCAGCTAGATGTATAATGCACAGCACAGGACCTGGCCATCATTTTCCTGCTCATCAAGAGAAAATGAAGTTGACCAGTAGCCAGTAAGGATGCCCTGCTGGAAGACGGGAAAATACTGTTATCTTTTGAGACAGAAATAAATACAGAGGACAGGGCTGAACACACAATTGCTTTTATTTTTAAATTTTGGGGCTGATCAGAAGTAAGAAAACTAGGCAAGAGGCATGTCACTGGTAGAGGAATAGCGTGGAAAAGATCTCTTTGGTTACATGTTGAATTGTTTGGGGAAGCAAAACTACTTTGGGGCAGCTAACAGAGCACTTTGTATGGAGAGGAGGGGGAGCATATAGAGGCACAGAGTCAATAAATGAACTCTATAGAGTAAAACCCCTTGATATAAGGTATTTCAACAAATGGAGCAAACGTGTGTTTCATGCTTAACAAAAATAACTGATGCTTACAGAGCACTTACCATAGGCCAGGCATTGTGCTGGACACTTGCTGTGGAACATCTCCATTGAGTCTCACTTCTCAGCCCTCTGATGTGGGTACCTGATAGCCCCATTCACTAGACAGTTTGGCTGAGGCAAGATTAAGTAACGTAGGTGAGACTACACAGCTTGTTAGGGGCAGGGTTGGGCATCCCACCTGCCACCACCAAGTGATGCCAAAGACTGAGGTTTTTTTTTTTTTTTTTTGCGGTACGCGGGCCTCTCACTGTTGTGGCCTATCCCGTTGCGGAGCACAGGCTCCGGACGCACAGGCTCAACGGCCATGGCTCACGGGCCCAGCCGCTCCGCGGCATGTGGGATCTTCCCAGACCGGGGCACGAACCCGTGTCCCCTGCATCGGCAGGTGGACTCTCAACCACTGAGCCACCAGGGAAGCCCTAAAGCCTGAGTTTTTAAAATCACTCCCTCATGGTGCATGGGAAGAGAAGCTTTTTACAGATGATGTCTGTGATGACTTTTATAAACACTGTCTGCCCTACCCACTATGGTGTAAGCCCATTGAAGCCTCTGGTAGAGGTCTATTGTTAGCTAATATGCTAGGCCCCCCAAAGTTCATGCCTCACTTATCAGGATTGTGGAAACATGACAGATTACAAAGACTAGACTCGATAGTAAAGATCTGTCTGCTATCAGAGGTCAAACCCTGTTTTAGAATAAGGTTTTGTGGGTTTTTTTACAAATTAATAAGAGTTTAGTGGCTGACATTCAGGTTCTGAGTCTTCATTGGAAATAAATATTTAAACCACATGCAAGGAGGCTTCGTTGCATTTGTGACCTGCTTTCACACATATGTGGGAGGGTAGAGATGGAAATGGAGAACACACATCTTACTGCCAGAGTGGAACTTTGCAAACGTACCAGGGGACTTTTTGGTAGTGTTTGTAATGTGCTGCTATCGTGATTTAGGAAAGAAAAATGCTACGGCTGGGCTTTATTTTCAACAGACTTTTTCTAAACATCAATTAATGCAATCAAATGCAGTACAGGGAAATCTGACTTTTTATTTACAATTCTGGGGTTTGTTTGTTTTTGTTCACTCTAATCATTTGAGCTGTACAGTGCATGGTTTTCTTGGTATTTTCCAAATCAACTCAGTAAGTTATATTTAACAGTCTACGTGAAAATCCCACATGCGGACGAGAAAACAGCCTTGTAACTGGTACCGTTTGTTGGGAAACAACTGCTTCTGCATTGCTTCACACAGTTTGAAAATAATGACATTTTTGGCTTTTAAAAATAGATTCGTTAATAAAATGAATCATATCAGTTTCCTTACCCATACCCGCAAAATTGAGGTATGTTATTTCTTCATGAATTAGTCAGATTTTGGAATGCCAAGTTTTGAATTCAATCTTGATAAATTAAAAAGTAATAACCATGGGCTTCCCTGGTGGCGCAGTGGTTGAGAGTCCGCCTGCCGATGCAGGGGACACGGGTTCGTGCCTGGTCCGGGAAGATCCCACATGCCGCGGAGTGGCTGGGCCCGTGAGCCATGGCCACTGAGCCTGTGCGTCCGGAGCCTGTGCTCCGCAACGGGAGAGGCCACAGCAGTGACAGGACCGCGTACCGCAAAAAAGAAAAAAAAAAGTAATAACCTAAAAAAAAAGAGCATTTTATGTTTGGCCTTAAACCTTCAAAGGGCACTAAAATAAACCATTAAGATAATCAGAAAGGTCCATGCTGAAAGTATACTTTTCTGATTTTTCCTCCCTTTGTGAATCACTGCCTTAAACTAAACACATTATCAACACAAACTGCTGGGTCATCTCCCCTCTTCCTGAGCATAGTGACCCAGTGAAATAAATATCATAGATGATTAAACTAAAAACTTGGTTCCATGTTGAAATGTAATTATTTTCTTCCCTGGAACCTGGAACCTAGACCCAGATCTGAGCCCAGTTCTACCAGTTACTACCCATGTGACTTTGAGTTTTACTCTTCCTAGGATTTGAGTTAACCTGGAGCAATCCGTGTTATTGAGCAGATTAACTGAGAATCGAAGTATATACACCCACAACCACACACTTTGAAAATTGTGAAATGCTCTGTAAATATAAGTTGTATATATAATCATGCTCAGGTAGAGGAAAATATACCACTGTTATAGTCTTAGTATTGATAAGAATCTCCTTCTTATGGGCTTTCCAAAAAAAAAAAAAAACACACACACACAAAAAAATGGTGGGGGGCAGGGGGAGCTGGGTTTGAATTGTATAGACACTTCATTCAGCTTCTTGTGCTTAAAAGTCGTGTTGGCCTGAGCACAAAGTATGATCTTTTGCAGCAAATGAGGTAATATGTAGGCCTAATCGGGTCAGTTAAGGCCACAGTGACTACTTTGATTTGGAATTTCCCCGCTGTTATCATTTTAAGACAGACTTTCTAATATTCATTTCAAAAGAGAGATGCTCAGATTCTAGAGGCACAGATCTAAAGAGGTGCACAGATTCGGCTTCTGTGTGTTACTCTATTGCATTCTCCTTTCTCATGCTGTTCCTTTTTGCGGGGGTGTCCGCTTGCATTGTGGGTGTCATTAGGTAGAGTAAAAAGGCTTAGAATGGACTCGTCTGGCCAAGATGCCAATCTATAGCTTCCTCATCGATCATGTGCTCACTCATAAGGGTAATGTGATAGTCTTAGCTACATCTAATTCTCTGAGGTTTTATTTCATTTTTAATTCTTTGAAATAGCTGGGCCAATATTTAATTAAGGAAACTTCTTTTCCCATTCTGGGGAAGCAAATTTATTTTGTTACTAAGCATTTTTCTCTAAATATAAGTATCCATGCCATGGTCAGTTATTGTGATTGGTTGAAAATATGCAAAAATAGTGACCGCACTTTATTCCTTTCTGCACATTCATACAAGGCTAATCTATATTTACCCACTCTCATTTTAATTTCTGAAATGTCTTCCCTCCAATATTCAGAGAAAGGAGGACTTTGTTCATTGCCGGTTCATATCACACTGTTCACCTCCATCTTACCCAACAGTTACTATCCTACAAAATTATACGCTGTATTTACTTTTCTTCACACTGTCAAATATAAAAACTCTCATGCTAATCTCTGTCTTTAAGAAGAGACATTGCTACTGCTTTTCAGAAGCAAAGGAAGAGTAGGAGGCCAAGACATCACCGTAGGTCACCTTTTTTCCTGGAATTTTACATTTTCCTTTATTAACAATGAAATTGATAAGTGAGCTAAATATGATTTGCTTTCAGAAAAGATATAAATTTTATAGTTTTGAGTATCAGATTTCTACTTAGATTGTTTAAGACAGCATTGTAATTCTATGCTGATTGCATCACATCGTGCAGAGGGGCAAAGCAGAGCTTTTAAATATATAAAACGCTTAAAGCCATTGATAGATATTTTAGTGAATTTTTTTCAATAGATTTTTTTTTTCTGTTAGGAAATTATCAGCCTTCTTTACATTGACAGAGTATACAATATTTAAATTTTTTAAGTGGATCTTGAATGAGCTGGTTCAGGTTTTAGAAAAATTGTCATAAAGATAGGGGCTTAAAAATTTATTGTGCCCAAAGTGTCTTTATAATTTGGCATTATAGTCTTAGAAATATTTAATAGCTTTGCAGAAGGTAATGTAAGGAATTGCTATCTGAGAAAGAGCTATCCTTAATTATGTCTCATTTTTTAAATTTCAATTTATTTTCTTTTATACAGCAGACTCTTATTAGTTATCCATTTTATACATATTAGTGTATACATGTCAATCCCAATCTCGCAATTCATTACCCCCCCACCCGTCACTTTCCCCCCTTGGTGTCCATATGTTTGTTCTCTACATCTGTGTCTCTATTTCTGCCTTGTAAACCAGTTCATCTGTACCATTTCTCTAGATTCCACATATATGTGTTAATATACGATATTAGTTTTTCTCTTTCTGACTTACTTCACTCTATATGACAGTCTCTAGGTCCGTCCACGTCTCTACAAATGACCCAATTTCATCCCTTTTAATGGCTGAGTAATATTCCATTATATATACGTACCACAACTTCTTTATCCATTCGTCTGTCGACGGGCATTTCGGTCGCTTCCGTGACCTGGCTATTGTATATAGAGCTGCAATGAACATTGGGGTGCATGTGTCTTTTTGAATTATGGTTTTCTCTGGGTATATGACCGTAGTGGGATTGCAGGGTCATATGGTAATTCTATTTTTAGTTTTTAAAAGAACATCCATACTGTTCTTCGTAGTGGCTGTATCAATTTACATTCCTACCAACAGTGCAAGAGGGTTCCCTTTTCTCCACACCCTCTCCAGCATTTGTTGTTTGTAGGTGTTCTGATGATGCCCATTCTAACTGGTGTGAGGTGATACCTCAATGTAGTTTTGATTTGCATTTCTCTAATAATTAGTGATGTTGAGCAGCTTTTCATGTGCCTCTTAGCCATCTGTATGTCTTCTTTGGAGAAATGTCTATTTAGGTCTTCTGCCCATTTTTGGAATGGGTTGTTTGTTTTTTTAATATTGAGCTGCATGAGCTGTTTACATATTTCGGAGATTAATCCTTTGTCTGTTGATTCGTTTGCAAATATTTTCTCCCATTCTGAGGGTTGTCGTTTCATCTTGTTTATAGTTTGCTTTGCTGTGCAAAAGCTTTTAAGGTTTCATTAGGTCCCATTTGTTTATTTTTGTTTTTATGTCCATTTCTCTAGGAGGTGGATCAAAAAAGATCTTGCTGTGATTTATGTCAAAGAGTGTTCTGCCTATGTTTTCCTCTAAGAGTTTTATAGTGTGCAGTCTTACATTTAGGTCTTTAATCCATTTTGAGTTTATTTTTGTTTATGGTGTTAGGGAGTGTTCTAATTTCATTCTTTTACATGCAGCTGTCCAATTGTCCCAGCACCACTTATTGAAGAGACTGTCTTTTCTCCATTGTATTTCCTTGCCTCCTTTGTCATAGATTAGTTGACCATAGGTGCGTGGGTAGCTTTGTAGTATAGTCTGAAGTCAGGGAGTCTGATTCCTCCAGTTCCATTTTTTTCCCATCAAGATTGCTTTGGCTATTTGGGGTCTTTTGTGTCTCCATACAAATTTTAAGATTTTTTTGTTCTAGTTCTGTAGAAAATGCCATTGGTAATTTGATAGGGACTGCATTGAATCTGTAGATTGCTTTGGGTAATATAGTCATTTTCACAATATTGATTCTTCCAATCCAAGAACATGGTATATCTCTCCATCTGTTTGTGTCATCTTTGATTTCTTTCATCACTGTCTTATAGTTTTCTGAGTACAGGTCTTTGACCTCCTTAGTAGGTTTATTCCTAGGTATTTTATTCTTTTTGTTGCAATGGTGAATGGGACTGTTTCCTTAATTTCTCTTTCTGATCCTTCTTTTTTAGTGTACAGGAATGCAAGAGATTTTTGTGCATTAATTTTGTATCCTGCAACTTTACCAAATTCATTGATTAGCTCTAGTAGTTTTCCGGTGGCATCTTTAGGATTCTCTATGTATAGTATCATGTCATCTGCAAACAGTGACAGTTTTACTTCTTCTTTTCCAATTTGGATTCCTTTTATTTCTTTTACTTCTCTGATTGTCATGGCTAGGACTTCCAAAACTGTTGAATAATAGTGGTGAGAGTGGACATCCTTGTCTTCCTCCTTATTTTAGAGGAAATTCTTTCAGTTTTTCACCATTGAGAATGATGTTTGTTGTGAGTTTGTCGTATATGGCCTTTACTATGTTGAGGTAGGTTCCCTCTATGCCCAATTTCTGGAGAATTTTTATCATAAATGGGTGTTGAATTTTGTCAAAAGCTTTTTCTGCATCTATTGAGATGATCATATGGTTTTTATTCTTCAATTTGTTAATATGGTGTATCACATTGATTGATTTGCATATATTGAAGAATCCTTACATCCCAGGGATACATCCCTCTTGATCATGGTGTATGATCCTTTTAATGTGTTGTTGGATTCTGTTTGCTAGTATTTTGTTGAGGATTTTTGCATCTATATTCATCAGCGATATTGGTAGTTTTCTTTTTTTGTAGTATCTTTGTCTGGTTTTGGTATCAGGGTGATGGTGGCCTCATAGAATGAGTTTGGGAGTGCTCCTTCCTCTGCAATTTTTTGGAAGAGTTTGAGAAGGATGGGTGTTAGCTCTTCTCTAAATGTTTGATAGAATTCACCTGTGAAGCCATCTGGTCCTGGATTTTTGTTTGTTGGAAGATTTTTAATCACAGTTTCAATTTCATTACTTGTGATTGGTCTGTTCATGTTTTCTATTTCTTCCTGATTCAGTCTTGGAAGGTTGTACCTTTCTAAGAATGTGTCCAGTTCTTCCAGCTTGTCCATTTTTTTGGCATGGAGTTGATCGTGGTAGTCTCTTAGGATGCTTTGTATTTCTGTGGTGTCTGTTGTAACTTCTCCATTTTCATTTCTAATTTTATTGATTTGAGTCCTCTCCCTCTTTTTCTTTATGAGTCTGGCTAATGGTTTATCAATTTTATCTTCACAAAGAACCAGCTTTTAGTTTTATTGATCTTTGCTATTGTTTTCTTTGTTTCTGTTTCATTTATTTCTGCTCTGATCTTTATGATTTCTTTCCATCTACTAACTTTGGGTTTTGTTTGTTCTTCTTTCTCTAGTTCCTTTAGGTGTAAGGTTAGATTGTTTATTTGAGATTTTTCTTGTTTCTTGAGGTAGGATTGTATTGCTATAAACTTCCCTCTTAGAACTGCTTTTGCTGCATCTCATAGGTTTTGGATCATCATGTTTTCATTGTGATTTGTCTCTAGGTATTTTTTGATTTCCTCTTTGATTACTTCAGTGATCTCTTGGTTATCTGGTAACGTATTGTTTAGCCTCCATGTGTTTGTGTTTTTTATGTTTTTTTTCCCCTGTAATTTATTTCTGATCTCATAGCGTTGTGGTCGGAAAAGACACTTGATATGATTACAGTTTTCTTAAATTTACCAAGGCTTGATTTGTGACCCACGATGTGATCTATCCTGGAGAATGTTCTGTGTGCACTTGAGAAGAAAGTGTAATCTGCTGTTTTCAGATGGAATGTCCTATAAATCTATCTGATCTATTGTGTCATTTAAAGCTTGTGTTTTCTTATTAATTTTCTGTCTGGATGATCTGTCCATTGGTGTAGGTGAGATGTTAAAGTCCCCGACTATTATTGTGTTACTGTCGATTTCCTCTTTCATAGATGTTAGCATTTACCTTATGTCTTGAGGTGCTTGTATGTTGGGTGCATATATAGTTATAATTGTTATATCTTCTTGGATTTATCCCTTGATCATTATGTAGTGTCCTTCCTTGTCTCCTATAACATTCTTTATTTTAAAGTCTATTTTATTTGATACAAGTATTGCTACTCCAGCTTCCTTTGATTTCCATTTTCATGGAAAATCTTTTTCCATCCCCTCACTTTCAGTCTGTATGTGTTCCTAGGTCTGAAGTGGGTCTCTTGTAGACGGTATATAGATGGGTCTTGTTTTTGTGTCCATTCAGCAAGCCTGTGTCTTTTGGTTGGAGCATTTAATCCATTCACATTTAAGGTAATTATCAATATGTATGTTCCTATTACCATTTTCTTAATTGTTATGGGTTTGTTTTTGTAGGTCCTTTTCTTCTCTTGTGTTTCCCACTTAGAGAAGTTAGCATTTGTTGTAGAGATGGTTTGGTGGTGCTGAATTCTTTTAGCTTTTGCTTGTCTGTAAAGCTTTTGTTTTTTCCATTGAATCTGAATGAGATCCTTGCTGGGTAGAGTAATCTTGGCTTTCCCTTTCATCACTTTAAATATATCATGCCACTCCCTTCTGGCTTGTAGAGTTTCTGCTGAGAAATCAGCTGTTACCCTTATGGGAGTTCCCTTGTCATTTGTCATTTTTCCCTTGTTGCTTTCAATAATTTTTCTTTGTCTTTAATTTTTGTCAATTTGATTACTGTGCATTACGGTGTGTTTCTCCTTGGGTTTATCCTGCCTGGGACTCTCTGCACTTCCTCGACTTGGGTGCCTATTTCCCTTCCCATGTTAGGGAAGTTTTCGACTATAATCTCTTCAGATGTTTTCTCGGGTCCTTTCTCTCTCTTTTTCTTCTGGGACCCCTATAATGCAAATGTTGCATTAACAGTGTTAATGTTGTCCCGGAGGTCTCTTAGGCTGTCTTCAATTCTTTTCATTCTTTTTTCATTATTCTGTTCTGCGGCAGTGAATTCCACCATTCTGTCATCCACGTCACTTATCTATTCTTCTGCCTCAGTTATTCTGCTATTGATTCCTTCTAGTATATTTTTCATTTCAATTATTGTATTGTTCATCTCTATTTTTTTGTTCTTTAATTCTTCTAGATCTTTGTTAAACACTTCTTGCATCTTCTCGATCTTTGCCTCCATTCTTTTTCTGAGGTCCTGGATCCTCTTCACTATCATTATTCTGAATTCTTTTTCTGGAAGGTTGCCTATCTCCACTTGATTTAGTTGTTTTTCTGGGGTTTTATCTTGTTCCTTCATCTGGGACATAGTCCTCTGCCTTTTCATTTTGTCTATCTTTCTTTGAATGTGGTTTTCATGCCACAGACTGCAGGATTGTAGTTCTTCTTGCTTCTGCTGTCTGCCCTCTGGTGGATGAGGCTATCTAAGAGGCTTGTGCAATCTTCCTGATGGGTGGGACTGGTGATGGGTAGAACTGGGTGTTGCTCTGGTGGGAAGAGCTCAGTAAAACTTTAATCTACTTGTCTGCTGATGGGTTGGGCTGAGTTCCCTCCCTGCTGGTTGTTTGCCCTGAGGCGACCCAGCACTGGAGGCTACAGGCTCTTTGGTGTGGCTAATGGCAGACTCTGGGAGGGCTCACACCAAGGAGTACTTCTCAGAACTTCTGTTGCCAGTGTCCTTGTCCCCGCAGTGAGCCACAGCCACCCCCACCTCTGCAGGAGACCCTCCAACACTAGCAGTAGGTCTGGTTCAGTCTCCTATGGGCTCCCTACTCCTTCCCCCTGGGTCCTGATGTGCACACTGCTTTGTGTGTGCCCTCCAAGAGTGGCGTCTCTGGTTCCCCCAGTCCTGTCAAAGTCCTGCAATCAAATCCTGTGAACCTTCAATGTCTGATTCTCTGGGAATTCCTCCTCCTGTTTCCAGACCCCCAGGTTGGGAAGCTTGACGTGCGGCTCAGAACCTTCACTCCAGTGGGTGGACTTCTGTGGTATAAGTGTTCTCCAGTTTGTGAGTCACCCACCCAGTGGTTATGGGATTTGAGTTTATTGTGATTGTGCCCCCCCTACCGTCTCATTGTGGCTTCTCCTTTGTCTTTGGATGTGGGGTATCTTTTTGGTGAGTTCCAGTGTCTTCCTGTCGATTGTTCAGCAGTTAGTTGTGATTCTGGTGCTCTTGCAAGAGGGAGTGAGCGCACGTCCTTCTACTCTGCCATCTTCACAAGGACTCTTATGTCTCATTCTTTATCTAACAGATACACTTATTAACTAATTCATGGTTTCTGTTAGACCCATTTCATAGTCTTTAGCTTTGGTTTGTGACCTAACAAAACATACAGGAATATCTGTTTCTTCACTGTACTTCCAAGCTAAGGAGAATAACGCAGAATTCTTTGTTACAACATGAATCTTTCAACCTTCCTTCCTTCCTTCTTCTCCCCCTCCCCCTCCCCTTCCCTCTCTTCCTTCTATTTTCCCATCTCAATAGAGAGTAACTCTCTCACTTATGTTACTCTTGACTGACAGGAAACAGACAGAAGGAACTAGGAATGAGTATAACTCATTGGTATGACAATAACATCCTGGCTTCAGCTTATAGTGTCTAGATGTGCCGGTGTATCCAGAATGATGCCCAAGAGAGAAATGTAGGTAAGGAACATCGTGAGCTATTATTTTCCATACATAAGCATGGCATTGCCTTTTTAGTAAGCCACACACTTAGGATATGTATGGAGTCCCAGTTTCTTCCCAAATACTCCATTTAGTACCATATCAGGGAATGATTCAGGCACTTGAAGAAGTATAATTAGCTCTAGGTAGAATAGAATTAAGGAATCAGTCTTTGTTTCTGAATAATGATAATACCATACAGGAGAGCCTCTAGCCCAGTCACCACAGGGTTTCAGGTGACAGTTTAACCAAATCAGTGGGTAATTGCCTTTGGGAGAAAGCATCAGCATTCAGCCATGAATGCCTTCTATGCCGTAAGTTGTATAATCATGGGTGTTCCCTTCAGATTGACAGCTCGGCCCAATGTGCTTTACCAAGGATGGTGTTCCTAGCACTTCTGCAGAATCATGAGATACGGGGAATTTAATTTTCCGTTACCGACAGGCACTGCATGTCAGCTAAGGCTCTGCTTTCCAGAAGGGAGAGGAGCACTTTTACAAGGGCAACAGACCTTAATAGTATGTACTTAGTTGATTAGGAAATAGCGGGTGATGTGGATTGGAATAAATTCAGGCTTTGTCTTGTCAGGGAGCAAAGGAGTGACCTGATGGCATGGAAATATAAATAATTCTTTGTACATCAGTAAGAGATCTGAAGAGACAATAACTTTTGCTTTGCATAATTGATGACTTAAGTTGTTGTAGTTAAGAGGGAGGAAACTTTTTAAAATGAGAGTTTGGTGGGACAGTGTAGTACTGGATTCAGGAACTCTGGATTCTGGTTGGCCGTGGCCAAAACGCTTTGCCAGGGTGGACGTGTCAGTTAATATCTCTAGTCTCAATTTTCTCGTCTTTTCAACAAGTCCATAGTTAATGAGATTGTCTCCAAAGCCCCTTCTAACCTTTATCAGACATTCCAGCATTTAGCCAAATATCAATATATACATTCACCCTGTCCTTTTACCTACACATTCCTAGTTTATTGCTTCTCTATTTTACATGAAAGAAAAACACAATGTTCTGGTATCTTTGAAAATGTTTGAGCCAACAAATACAGTTTGGAGAGGGAGGTATTTATTAGAATATTTCTTAGTAAAAGAATAATGGCAAATCGTGGTCAGCCAGCTCTCTCGTGCCTTCACAATCATGTTTCCATATCACTTTTCAGATTTCTTTGAGCATTGGGAGTGTTATGTGCTTTTGGAGGGATGTTAATCACCTTACAGTAGTTTTATGTCATCCTCTATTTTCCTTCAAGCATAAAAAGCTTTATCTAAAACAGAGTGTGGAAGAAGAAACTGTACCTAGATTCATACCCTGTACGTTTATTTTTCATTTAAGTGTGTTGTTGTAGTTTTTAAAATATATTTTGACACCTTATAGTTGTAACCCACTGTTCTCTTTCATTGCTTATTGTTATTAATTATATAGTGGTAGCATAGTTGGCTTCTTGAGCCACTTGGCTGTAAGGAAATTCATTTATCATTATTGCCGTTGGAGCTACAGAAAATTGCCAGCATTCCATCCAGAGATGAATGTTTTCGAGCTCACATCCAGTAGAATTTTGAACACGGGTCAAATCCTTGAGTGTTTTCTTTCTGCTGCTACCCTATGGCTCTGCTAGTCTCTGCATTGAGGACCTTCATTTTCTCTTATCTTTTGTTTTCAGTCCTTGATTTGCTGCCCTTTCAGTGAAGTTTATAGATAATTCTCAGCACTCCATTTAGTGGCCTGTCCAAATAGTTCGCTCTATTTTCTCCTCATGTACCCAACTGTACATTTTCCGTCTTAGAATTTCTTTTATAATGCAAATAACATTCCTGCCTTTACAACTTTGTTATATGCACATTTTATTTTATTTATCATTTGAGGAGAGTTTTTTATTGACATATGGTTGATTTTATATATATATATATATATATATATATATATATATATATACTTTTTTTAGGTATTTGAAATTTGAAAAGAAAATCCACTTAGAGAGCCATCCTCTGATAGTCTACAATAACATAAATTCCAGGTTAATTAATATTTTAAAATTTAAAAAAGTATCTTCTTTTAAATCATTAATGCAGATTGGACATTGTCTTAGGCCTCACCTTTCAATGAAAGTGGCCATTATGCCTTTAAGAGTAAATTTAACCCCCTTCTATTCACGCTATAAATAATCAGATGTACTGAGATTCCCAAATCAGGCAGCTGCCGGTGTAGTGAATGAATGTATGACGTACATATGCAAACCTGGGGATGTGTACTTTCACACACCCAGCTACTTCCGATATCTGTAGGTTCTTTAAAGCCGGGCTTAATTTAGAATTCATGACCCCGTAGCTGCATGTGCCACAGAACAGCCAGGCCAGAGAGCTCTCTGCCTCCTGGAAGCATGACATTAAATTCACACTAGTTAAGCCAACTTAAATTGAGCCTCCTTGAACCTTCCTAAATAAAACCAGTGGCCTTAATTACAATCCGGCAATTTAAAGGTTATGGAGCTCTAACTGGTACTGCAGTATATCACTTTAATAATGCACACACAGGAAAATTTCTCTAAGGGGTGGCATGGCCTGATTAGAAGAATTCAAGTTTCACAGCACAGTTCCGATAAACTGTTTTTAGAAATCTTACTGCATTTATTGCGCCATTACCTTTTTTTTTTTTTATTCTTCAAGGCCAAGTTTCTAAGGTCACACCAACAGAACAATAACAATGTGAGTCATTTGCAAATAACTTGCAGTATTGTGATTTTTGCATTGCTGCTTAGGACTTTCTTAGTATCGCTACAGACAAAGTGAAAGGGCCTGGATAAGGTCCCTTGGAAATCTGAGAGCTTCTGGCCCCCTTTACACCCTCATGCTCCATTGCAGATTTGACCTATGTTGTGGTGTTGAATCCTGATTCTAAACACCACGGTTTAGGGGAAAAGATGTCATCTTATATTTTTGATGAAAAAAGTCATCAAAAATATAAGTTTCTTAGAAAGATAATTTTCTTTGGAAATGTCTGGCTAGTTTCTTGTCTTAAACCTGTAGGCACTAAAAACCCCACGGTTGTTGGAATCCGTAATACCTACCGAAGCTGGTAAACCTCATTCCATTTCTTTTGTTTGATTTGGGGGGTTCTGTTTGTTTTGTTTTTAAATCATCAGCAATAGCAACCTATGCCTTTAGCAAGAATAGACTGATTTTCGGTGTTGACTTTCTCCTTCAGATAACTAGTGGCTTTATGCCAAGAAGGAGATTTTTAAAAAAAAAAAAAAAAGAAAGAAAGAAAAGGCCCTGACCCTTGCCATCAACTCAGCACAGGAACACGGAAACACACCTGATGAGAGCTGTGTCCAGGGTAGGGCTGGAGTTGCTGGCCTACTGCTGTGTGGAATTCATATTGATGGTTGCACCATCTCAGTTCTCCAGGATGTTTTCCCAATAGATTGAACTTTAAAGCAGGTTACGTTCAGTCTATCCTGCATGAACTCTTTCAATTTTACCAGTTTCTGTGACTTTTTGGTACAGTACTTGAAGGTAACTATACCTGTACTTCCGCTAGTGCCGAAAGTCCCAGCTGTGAGGGCATTAACAGGTATTTAATATCAAATAAAAGAAATTTCAAGCAAAGAGGGTAATAAATGCATACATCTGATTTAGTGAAAAAGAATAGAGCTTTGTAATATAAGAATGCATAACTATTAAAAATTGCTTAAAACATGAACTGCACATCATGGATGTATGCTATAGAGTCCTCTCTGTGACTTGAGACAAATAAAAGGTAATTATCCCTTCTTTCATATGGTTCTCTTTTTTTGGTATCTCAGAAATAAAATGCATAATAACATTTTTTCTCTTGAAATAATGGATAAGTTTGACTCATCAGTTTCCTGCCAGAGATAAGTTGGCAAATAAGATAGTTATTTTGTTAATACTTCATTTGCCAGAACATTTTAATCTTATTTCAAAAAATAATGAAGGCAAGTAGCATAAGGTAAATTTTGCTGGTCCACATTTGTCACATGCATGGGCTTTAGTGTACAAGGGAATGGAACAAAGTTTTAAAACTCAATTGATAAATAATAAACATTGTTCTGGTGTTAGTGTTGGCAGTTTGTTCTGGTGAAATTAGATGTAGGACCAGCTAAGTATATATTTCCCATAGATTCAGTATTTATTGAGTCTCAACTTTGAGCCATGTCCTATTGTAGGTACTTGGCAAACATCAATACACAAAACAGGCAAACGTCCTTGCCCTCCTGGAATGGGCCTTGTAGCATGAATTGTTGAGCAACCCCAAATTTAGTTCTTCGCACTCTCTTGGTATGAAGATGTCTGGGGCTGGCCCCTGCCTCTCTCTAACAGGTGAGGCAAGAGCTGAAATGTATTACTGAATTGTGAAATTGGGAGCATGCTGTTTCCAATCATATTGTATGTCTAATTATTATGTGAAGTGGAACTGAATATTTGTATATTGTCTTGTGCACCCACAAACTTTCTGTCAAGGCAGAGAACAGAGCAGCACTAAAGATCAGGTGGCAAAAACTCTGTAAAAGAGAAAGGGTTGCTTTCATTAATTCAAGTGAACATAGATAAGGAGGAAATGGACTGTTCAAATAAACTGGACCTCTTTCCGTGGAACACAATTGCATATAGTGAAATCAAAGATTTATACAAGGAGCTATTTTTTTAAAGCAACCCTAACTTCTAAACAGAACTAGAGATTGTATTTCAGGCTTAGTTGGTCTCCATCCTCACTCCCACCCCATCCCCACTCTTGCTTCTTCAGAGTTAACGACATTTTTACTAAGAAACATGTACTACTTTATTCTTTTCTTGGTTAAGAATGTTTTTTCTTGGGGAATGGGGTGAGAGGAGCTCAAAGTGATTTTAGCAGTGCCTTACCAAAAACTGATGTTTATTTGTTTGTTTGTTTTTGGGTTTTTTTTTGCGGTATGCGGGCCTCTCACCGCTGTGACCTCTCCCGTTGCGGAGCACAGGCTCCGGACACGCAGGCTCAGCGGCCATGGCTCACGGGCCCAGCCGCTCCGCGGCATGTGGGATCTTCCCGGACCGGGGCACGAACCCGTGTCCCCTGCATCGTCAGGCGGACTCTCAACCACTGCGCCACCAGGGAAGCCCTATTTGTTTGTTTTAATAAAAATATTTGAACCCCAGATGTTTGCCTTTAAAGCTACTTGCCAGCACTGTATAATACACACTCTGAGACTTCAGCTATGGGTCCATGTTTAGATGAGAAAAGTGAAGAGAAGGATGCAGACCTGGAGGTGCCTACATACTGGTCAGGTTCAGTCTGCATCCTTAGCCCTGATTCCGAACTTGAGCCTAAGTATCGCTGCGGAGTCCCTACAGGTGGAGGAAAGCCACCTTTTCAGTGGGTTGTTTGTTTTATTGTTTATTGTTTGAACAGCTTTCCAATGTTTTCTCCTATGTGAGAATATTCTAATAACTGCTACCCAACTGCTAACACAACTGATAATAATAGCCAAGGAATTGGACAATATTGCATCTCAGAGCATCTAAAATCCCACTGCCTGCCTCTCCCATCCCAACCCACCTGGACCGCCTGCTAGTTTCCAAGCTGCTGATGTTTATGGGGCTCTAGGCAGCCCCTGGGCTCTTTAAAATCTGCTGGGTACAATGCAGCCTACCCCAGTTGAATCATTTCCTGCTCCAGCCCTGCTGATAATGAGAAGTTCAAGACAGGAAATAACAGTGTCAGGATCAGTGGTTCTGCTTATAAAGTGCAAAAACATCATTGTCTTTAGACCCCTGGCCAAAAGCAGGTAGTAACTGGGTTCAGTGCAGACCTGCACCTTGTAGGCCTCCTTGAAATAAGATTCTGGCCGAAGCATAGGGGAGGTTTATCATTTTGCTTTTCTTGACATACCTAAGGGTTAGACATTTTGTGTACGGACAGACAAAGCTAAGGTACCCAATCCTCATTTACTCTTGGGATTCCCAGTGCCCTTCCTGTCTTATTGGGAGTCTTATGCTTATATCTCTTACTTCTCTCTTATGTGGCATGGAAATACTGACAGTGCCAGACATTCTCATATTGCCATTGAGAAAAATCCAAGAAAGTGCTGTGACAGTCTTCAGGCAACATTCATTTTCATGTTGAATTGTTCAGAAGGATAGGGCAGAACTTTTTGTTTTTATTTTTTTTGCGGTACACGGGCCTCTCACTGTTGTGGCCTCTCCCATTGCGGAGCACAGGCTCCGGACGCACAGGCTCAGTGGCCATGGCTCACGGGCCCAGCCGCTCCGCGGCATGTGGGATCCTCCCAGACCGGGGCACGAACCCGTGTCCCCTGCATCGGCAGGCGGACCCCCAACCACTGCGCCACCAGGGAAGCCCAGGGCAAAACTTTTTAACTAGTGTGAGGAAAAGGTTCACACAATATTCAGTATTTTCAAATGCTCCCTTACTTTGGGGGCTTAATGACTAATCTAGTGGCCGACTTCGAGGGCTGAGTAATATTCCCCATTGCCAAATTAGCACTTCAGTGTGTTTGTGTTACAGTTGTGAAATATGTGCTGTATATAACACAACAAATTACAGTGGCCTGAGCACAGCCTAGAAAGATGTGATGACTGTGTGCATGGTAAATTGCAGTACAGTCTGCCTATTTTTCTACTCCTGGTTTCTAGGGTGAGCCAGCGTAGCCAAGGGGTGAGTTTTGTCATGTACGGCTTTTCTTTGTTACTCCTCAGACCCCTAGCTTATAAATGTGTGCTTGGAAATTAACTCAGGGAAGAGGAGAAGCAAAGTAAAGGGTTGGGGGTTGGGAATTGGTTTAGGGCATAGTTTTCTTGGATTTAAAAATATATATAAGGATACAGTGGTACACACATTTAAACTGGAAAAATTGCAACTGCAGGGCGTTTGATTCCTCTGTTTGGATTCTGAGGGCAGAGTTTACTCTCACTCAGTTCAGAGCTTTTAAGTATGGCCCCTGCCACGTGGTGATGCACCAGGAGGGGTTTCTAGCTTTGGACTTTAGCCTATAGATTTATGCAGTGGAAGAGGCTGGAGGACCCTTCTGTCCAGTCTCGAGGGTAAGTAAGAGAAGGAGTTCTACTTAGAAACCGTTACAAATTGGTCCTTAGTAATGGCTGCAGTGTTGATCAGATGATATTAGGAGTCCCCCAGTGATTCCTTGGATAACAGCTACATGTAAGTCAGCCACTGAACATTTGCTTGTAGCTGCTCTAGATTTTTGTTTTTACTGAAGGAAAAGGAGTATAAACATGAGACACAGAGTCTAGAGGCTGCTTGAAGGGTTTCTCTTGTTTAAAGCTTATATTGAAATGTCAGTGTCTTGTGTTCAGCTAACAGTTGCCGTGTTGGAGCTTATAACGTGGGTTGCACTTGAGCACCCGAATGGTAACTATTATTTTTTCTGTTACAAAACTGACTGCTTAATAGTTGTGTTCATCCAGGTTTTATAAATTGGAGAGAGAGAAATGATCATTCCCCTTTGAACTGGCCTTAGACAAACAGATTTTGTTCTTGTAGCACATGATTATAGTAAATGATTATCACATTCCCTTCTAAGGCCATGAGGTTGTATTGCAATTATGCATTCAGATTCTTTCCTTTGCAACATTTAATATTAGAGTAAATATTTACATTAGCATCAGTCTCTTCTATGTAGACTTGATTCCTGTTTACATTTATGTGCACACTTAAATGAAGATTAACAAATGGAAATAATTATTTTAGCTGAAATTTATATACATATGACATTATTTCTCACTTATACCCATACCATCTTTAGTCATGCTTTGAAGTGTTCTCATTTATACCCAAACCATCTCTGGTCATGCTTTAAAGTGATTGACCAGGACAGGAAGTTGCTGGCTGCCAACACATTCTCAGTGGTAAGAGCTTCACTCTTGCCTTTCCTGACATTGGACCCACAGTGCTGGCGGCAGGCATGGTCCCCTGCACCAGGATACAAGAGAGAGGGGTTTTCTGTTTGTTCTGGAAAGGTATGGGTTTATATTGAAAGCTCCATATTCTTCTCATTCAGTGGGTTAATACACACTGTGATGTTTCTCTCTCTCTTTCCATGTGCTAGTTTCTGCTTTCACATGTATTTGGCTAGAATACTTTTCAGTCTGATGTTCAGAATTGGAGTTTTTCTGTACTTCATAATATTGCTCATTTTCTGTCTAACTTTTGGCATTCAAAATTTCAGTGTTGTAATCGATCTTTATTAATAGGGTATAGAAAAGACAGTGTTTTTTTATTCTTTAATTTTCAAAGTAACCTATAAAGGTAAATTATGCTTATTGTAGAAAATCTGAAGAAGATAGATAAGCAAAAAAAAGGAAGAAAAATCTATAAGTTTCTTCCATAGATGCCACCTATAACTCTTAATAAAAAATAGGGCTGCACTAGCCTATTATATTCTTAATGGAATATTGTAATGGTGGTTAAATCAGTTGACTCAGAATCTCTTTTTAATAAATGAGTCAGACTGTATTATTATCCAATTACTGTCAGTTGCTACCTTTCCAGAGAGCAGAAATGGTTACTTTGATGGAATTTTTTAAACTTTTGGCACCTTTAGGAAACAAGGTGAGAGTTGTGGCTTCCTGGGTAAAGTCCTTGAGTCTAAGGCTTAAATTGACCTGAAGCTGGAGGTGTTGACAGTGCACCTCATGAACATGGACGTTTAATGGAAACCATGGTTACTCTGTACTGTTCTTGAGGACCTAGCCGATAGGAAGAAAGAAGGAGGGAAGCTCAGTTTTTAAAGGAAACAGAGCTTAACTGAGCTTGACCCCCCAGGACTAAGGGTGTTTTCGAAATTCTTTGAAAATTAAGACACTGCCCTTTGCCACACAATGCAAATATAGAATGAATGATAGCTGAGTTAAACAGAGACTAAGTATAAACTTTTGAAATTCTTATTATAAATAAGTTTCATTAGTTTGCCATTATTCTCTATCCCCCCCCCACTTCAATTTTTAAAAGTACAAAATAAATTCTATTAACCAGCTGTAACCATGTTTTGGGTCCCCCTCTCTCTCTCATTCATTATCATTTGACCCTTTGGTGATAAGTAAGTGTGAACATGGGAAAATGAGCAGAGAAGTTAACAACAGTGAGAGAAATGGGTGGGTATGTCCATTGTCTAGGTTGGAGCATCCTGGCTTTTGCTTATCTATCATTTGCTGTGTAATAATTCAGATATATTTTCTGTCCTACTCAAATAACTAGGACAAGTTATTTGTTGGAAAAGACCTCTATGTAACTTAGAAATAAAAGGCAGATAGAACGTCCAACGTTTTTTTCAACATTACAATGTGCTTTTAAACTATAAAGAGTTCTGAAAATGCTGGGTGCTATTGTTATTATCATTGCTATCGGTGCCCTCACAAAGCATGGAATTCATGGGAAAGAAGTCTGCACTAATAATGCATAAATACTTTATGAGCGTGTGTCACCTTTTTGTGAATTCACTGGACTAAATTTTGATTATTTAACATTTTGTGATGGAACTTCTCTGTTCTTTGGATAGGAAATAAATAAAAATCTATGAGGACATTTTCCTTATACTCATACAAATATATCTTATTTATTTTCCTGTCTATTATTTTTCCAAACAAAATACTCATAGTCAAGAAAGATGACATCACATTGAAGATCACATTAACGTGCATAATTTACGTTACGTTCATGTAACAGTCAATCATCATCCCCAAGAAAACCCACCAGGCCTATATACGTTCCTTGACAAACGTTGCAAGTTTAAGAATTCTGGAACATATGTGTATAACTTCTCACACCCATAGACCACATCTTGGTTCTTGTGCAAAGCACATAATTTAAAGATGAAATTAGAACTCTTAGGAAGCTTCTTACCATCACAATAAAGGTATACAGCACTGAGGAAATAGAAAACATTTAAATTTGGCAAGTATTTCTGACGATTCACTTACTGACCCAATCCCCTGCAATAAATAGTGTTTCTTATATTAGTCAATATCCAAAATTTAGAAAAATTTTGGTGCCTTTAGGATTAAAAAAAAGAGAGAGAGAGAGAAAGGAACAGATGAAAAACCTTTGATCTTATATAATCCCTAAAGCTTTTTGTATAACCCCTAGTCATGTCAGTATGCACAATTAAACTCCTTCTTACATAATTATAATCAAGGAATTTACTGTGCCACCCAAATACAGAGTAGGTTTTTATCTCCTGTGAAATGTAGACAGTACTGGGTGGCTTAATTAGTGCTTTGCTTCTCTTTTTACAAATTCCAATCCTCTGCTTCTAAAGACTCATACTTGCGTGAGAAGAAAGATTAGGAATACAAATAGAGTGATTTTACTCCTAGTTAGCTAATAATAATTCACTTTGTAATTGGGCCTTTGTGTTGCCAGTAATGTCAACTGGTGAAGGACTTCTGCATGCATGTGGTGTTGAGTAAAAGGAAATAACTTTGGAGTGTAGACTCGTTACCCCTACAGTGTAAATATGTCTTTCATTCCCTAGACCTAGACTATCTGACACAGATGGTCCTTAGTAGCATTTCTAATCTTTGCAAATAAGAGAAGATAAAAGTATAACTTGCTAACATTTCAGGTTAAGCTGAAGCCTCCTAGCCCTTGCTTTTCCTAATGAGAGTCTTGGGAATAGCCGGTGTATGCCATAGCATGTCTGCTAAGGTCATGGACCCTGAGGCCAGGCTGCCTAGGTTTAAGTTCTGGTTCTACCAAGTGTTGCTCCTACGACTCAGAGCAAAATCAGTTCAACTCTCTGGGCGTCACTTTCCTCATCTGTAAAATGGGAATAATAGTAGTTGTTGTTAAATTCGATGAATTCACGTCTGCAAGCACTTAGAACAACGGCGTCTGGAACACAGTGAGCACCAAAGAAGTGTTAGGCTGTTCGTTCTAGTGCTATGGGTTTTCATTTCTTATGACTGCAATTGAAACAAGTTAGAATAATCCTAAAATGTATAATTTCGTAAACATTTTAATGAGGAAAACAACATAAAAAATAATGTTTTCTGTCTATAACACAAACTTTTCATTTTATCTAGCAATTTATTACATCAAAATATTTTTCTACCTGTTCCTGAGATATCAAAGAAAACTCCAGGACTAGTCAAAAGTGAGCCTGGAGCTCATGAAAGTGCCTTTGGAGAAAGACAGGCAGAGTCTAGATCTGAGGGTAAAACCGAAACTGTCTTACAAAATAAAGGGAGCAATGAACTGAGAAGATATGGGGGACTGGGAGTTTCAAGCAAGAAAAAAAGAGCATTTATAAAACACTATGAGCATTAATAATATTTCAAAATTGCCAGAAAATCTTGGAAGTAGAGAAAGGAAGTCTTCAATGGGAAAACCACTAAAAACCTTATGGTTAGTAATAGAAACCTCTAGAACCTTCTAGATAAACCAGATGAGAGGCCCTGGGAGAAGCTGTTCATTTTTCTATGGTTCCTTTATTTCAGGACTTTGGAAATACACAGCCCATAAAATCTTGCTAGTTAGAGAAAAGGAGATGCCTCGTTATTGACCCACCAATTTTACTTTTAAAAGCTTAATAAAACGCATTTTTACCCCAAGATAAAACCTGCCTTGTGGTTATCGTTCGATTTTAAATTCCAGAAATGTTTCCAATGGATATAAATTCATAAATAATGTGAAGTCACCATATATACTACTACACATTTATACTGGGGGCTGGAAAGAGTTTAATGTATGCGGTTATAGTTAACTCACTATCTGTCAAAGATGTGATGGGTGTCAACTTCTCTGCTCACGCACTTTCCTTAACAGATGAAGGACTGAACCATGAGTGCAAACTCTGCAGCCAGACCTTCGACTCGCCTGCCAAACTCCAGTGCCACCTGATCGAGCACAGCTTCGAAGGGATGGGCGGTACCTTCAAGTGTCCCGTCTGCTTTACAGGTAGGAAGATTATTTCTGGAAAACTCTGGAGAGTTTCTCAGCCACATCCTGTCTCTCCTACCAGGGCATACTTCCCACTGCTATGGCCTTTTACAGATCTGACTTCAGTTCAATTTGGGAAGAAGACGTCTGATTTCTGCTGATTAGCATTATCGATTGCCACCTACTTTAGAGGCTCAGACGGTCAGGAAGGTTAGCTGTCAGGATGAACAAATGGCATTTCAGGTTCTCTCAGAAGTTTGCACTTTTCCATTTGTAAAATGACATCCACGTTTCATTCACTTTTCTCCTCTCGGTGTTAAAAGGTTAGCAAGGCAAAGGTGGCTTTTTCATCATAAGACATGGGACTAAAAGAAGTACAGCCGTGTTGTCAACACGTCTGTTATTTAAACGTGGAGAATTTTATAACACTCCCTCTATGAAATATAAAGGCGTTATTAAAACCCTCCCCCAATTCTTTGAACTAGAAAACAGATTAAATGAACACATTAGATGAGGCCTTTATTTCCTGTGTCACTGGATTTTTAAAACAGAAGTTGATATAAGTTTACACTTTTAAGAAGAAACTTTTATGAGATGTTGTAGCATTATAGTTTTCGGCAGCAGCAGCAAAAAGAAAAATTGCAAATCAGAAACTATAATTTGAAGCCCATAGGGGTTGAAATATGATCACACACGTTTCTGCTGCTCCCGCGACAATGACAGAGTTATTTTGGAAAATCCTTTGTGATAATTTTGCCTGTGTCTTGGGCTCATTGGTCAAACCCCTCAAGGCTATGTTTCCTTCTTATTTGTCAGAAAAGGCAAAACAAAACAAAAACATCTCCTCTCAAAAGTGACTTCCTGGTTTGCGGTGTAAAATTCCAAAGCATTGGTATTAACCTTCACTGCATTCAGCCTGTAGATTTCTGTCCTGTAATAAAAAGAGAGAGGCCATGTTCCAACACAGTTAGCACAAGTAGTACCACACTATGCTGGTGGTTCTGCCTTTACCATTTGCCTGTGAGGCTTCTTCATTCAATAATTCCATCAGCCACTCCTTATTTTGGAACTATTTTTTGATTCCTCCAAATTTGTATTTAAAATATATATATTATGTTTTCACCATAATGTAGTATTTGTCTTAATACAATGAGTCAGGAGTCTGGGTTCTTTATAAAAGCTCCTAGTAAGTCTTCATAAGGAGGACTGGGTCATAGATCTCCTCATGATTAAGACCCCTAATAAAACAGCCCTTTCATGTTGTGGCCAGGAGCCTCGTAAAATGTGTGAAGTTAGATAGAGATTTGTTGCAGATCAGTATAAAAACCCCATTTCTTTTGGTTGATGTAGGTAAGAGACAAAAATGCATTAATCATGAACGGTCTGCCTTTCCTGTGCTGACAGACCTGAATTGTTTTAGTGTATCTTGAAGTAATTTTAGAAAAAGCAATTTAAAAAAAAACAACCTTCCAATATAAAGCGTGTTGGGGGGGAGAAGAAATCTGAGCAGTTTTTTAAGGTAATGAGAAATATGATTAAAATGTATGACTCACAAGAACAATATTCTAATATTTTAGGCAGGCTGGCAATTAGAATAATTTTAATGATTAGAGTCAAAGTCAAATGCCAGCATCTTTAATAAATCCTTTCCCTGCCTATACAGATTAATATTGTAGATGCAAACTTTTTTAGGTCACAGTGCACCAGGCATCCATCAGAAGTCAGTTCTGCCAACCCAAACACTGCCTCTGGCATATACAATTTAATTATTAATAGTATGTCTCCTAGGTAAACTGTTACACAGTCTTAGGGCCTTGTTTTGTAGTCATTAAAATTGAACATGTTTATATTATTGAAACCCTTGCATTCAGTGTATAGGCTGAGTTGATCTTAAAGTATCCAAAGAGACTTTACCTGCCGTTCTGTTACACATTTATAGACAGTGCCCCAGAGTAGCTGTGGGATATAATTTTTAGCATTAACACATTTAAATAGAGAACTGTTCGGTAGCTGTGACTTTAGGCAAATACAGTAAACAGGGTTTTGGCATCTATGATTTCTTAACCTATGGGTTGCTGAGAAATAAGAATCATTTCTGTTCAGACAGTGCTGTGCATTTGACAAGTTTCATTTTAAAAGATTTATGGGGGGCAGGGCCTCGATAAACCTTTACTTTGGAGCTGTTTGGGTTCAGTTAGGTGCCCGGTAGAGTGCATCTTAACAAAAGCCAGAGACCCAAGCATGAGCACGTGTGACTCCCTCCCCCAGGCCCCTGGCAGTGGTCACCCCCAGAAGGTATGCCATTCATGCTGCCCCGTCTGCAGCTGCTCACAGGGAGTCATGGACGGAGGGCATTTCGGAATGAAAATAACCCCAAGTTCACTCTTCTTTTATCATTGCAGTGTTTGTTCAAGCAAACAAGTTGCAGCAGCATATTTTCTCTGCCCATGGACAAGAAGACAAGATCTATGACTGCACACAATGTCCACAGAAGTTTTTCTTCCAAACAGAGCTGCAGGTAATATCCCCATGAGGAGGGCTGGCATTGAACTCAGTTGCTCTTCTTATAGGAAACAAGGGCGTTTTAAATCTGGATTCGCGGAATCACTCACCCTGGGCCACCATGATGCTTTGTGTGTACTGGGGCAAAGGGAAAATTAGAGGCCGGATTAACAGACACCAAAGTCATTTTGCCCCTGGCTGCTGTCAATCATAAAAAGAACTAGAACAGGCCTATAATTGGATCTTCTGACCCAGTGTGATAGACTTAGGGGTCAGGTTTACTGGACTGTAGGATCGTTCACCTCACTTGTCAGGGCCCATTCTCCCAAACTCTGTTTTATTCATGTTCTGTTCCCACTGGGCTACAAGCTGGATGGATGTCCAGGTTATTGTTGTCCTGAGGGGCTTAAAATTGGAAGGGAGAAGGAAAGAGAAGAAAGAAGCTATACTCTTATCCACTGTGTTTCTTCTACGTAACAGAATAATTATTACTTAGTGACAGCCTTATAGTTGCAAATTTGGCACCCAAAGACTTTTTAGCCTTGAATGTCCCACTTGCTAGATGTGTGACCTTGCACTGGTCCAAAATGCTTCAGAACCTCGGGTGTGAAGAAATAATAGACAGGTGTAACACTCACAGGGCTGTTGTTAGGTAAAAATGAAATAACAGGTCTGAATGTAGGGTATAAACTCTAAAATATAATAGAAATGTTTGGTCAGTTTGATTATTCTTAGCAATAGACTGGTGTCAGTCAGAGACCTGGATCCTAACCCAGAAATGTCCCTTATTGTGAAAAGAAAATAAGTCTATTTTTCCCCCTCTTACTTCATCTGAAAAATGGGTCTAATAAATATCTTCATGTTTCAGATGGAATGATATAAGAGTAACATGCCTTTGTTAAATCTTGTTGGTGCCCTTGGAGGAGAATGGATTAGAATTCAAAGTTATTTCATTATTGTCAGCATTATTATTATCAGTAAAGTTATTTAGACTAAAATAGGGTGGGGATGATTTTCTTTTTCCTTTGGTACTGAATTCCCTAAACAACCAGAAGAGGGTCTGATGTGATTGATGTGGTTGAGGCAGGACTAAGGGACCCAAAGCCCCACCCACTCCTTCATCTCCCATCCCACGCTGTGGACCCTGGGGCAGCTTTGGACCTCCTTGGGCTCTGAGGAAGCCATATTTATGTGAATTTTGTATCAAAATAAGGAAGTTACAGTTTATCATCTCAGCTTTCATCCTACCAGTGAACAAATAGCAAATAAGGACGTCAGATAAAATATATATGAAAGAATGGGTGACGCTATTTAAGTGTTATAATGTGTCAATGCACCAATGTTAAAGTTGCTCTATTACTTTTCATCACTTCAAAGAATTCTACTCTGTCACATCTGTTTGTGAATTGAATATAGAAGATAGACCAAGTTAGACGATTATTTAAAAGTATACTTCGTGAAACTAACCTAAATTTCTATTGGAAAATATAGTTCTTATTGCAATAGGTATGGAAGGATAAGTCCTTTGAGTTTGTGAGATTGTAAAGGATATGGCTAGTACACCTAAATCATGCTGTTAATTAGTATGTAAACTGTGAAGCGGAATTCATAGTAGCTTAAAATCAGAGTTGTACAGATTCTGTAGAGACTGGCTTCTTATCTAACGTTCCTGGAAAAAAGTTTGCAACAAATCCACTTTTGTACTATATTAGTAGGTTCTAATGCTACTGACCTGCTGGTCACTTGAATGTCTTTCATTAAAAGAACGCCACACTCCAGCAGTGGTGGCCTGTGGCCCATTGGCCAGCAGACAAAACTAAGCAATTAAGCACATCCTTCAGGACTCCAGGTTTCTTTTATGGCGTATTTTAGGGTTTCATGGAATGTACAGTATTCTCTCCTTCCATTACTGGATAGACCGGGGGTTCTCCACCTCTTTGATCTCAGGATGCTCTGACACAAATTATTGAAGACCACAAAGGGCTTTGATCTATGTGGGTTACTATCTGTTGATATCTTCCATATTAGAAATCAAAATTGAGAAATGTTTTAAACGCAAAAATACACAAATCAACAATTCTACTAGCTGTTGGAGAAATTATATCTTCCAATGTCAAGTAGCCCCTAGAAGATACCACTGTACACTCATGAGGTAATGAGAGTATAAAGGGCAAACATTGTCTTAATGTTATTGTGAAACTAGTCTTGACCTAACAGACTCCCTGAGAGGATCTAGGAGATCCCCGGAGGTCCCCCAGCCACACTAGGAACTGCTGGTATAGAAGACATAGTACCGAACACAAAACTGTTTCTGAGTCTTTAAGACCTTATGAGGTCAAACATCTCTCAGAACATTTCTGACTCATTCATTCAAATTGTGATCTGGGCCCAAATAAGACTTCTTTCATAATCTGAAGCTGTAGCCTTATTTTTCCAATCCCACAACTCAGAATCATACATATTTGGCCTTGATGTGAATACTCAGGCTTAAAATGTACATCATTCCTTTGATAAGAACAGTATTTATAGTTAATATGTGATAATCATTACAGCTAATATCCACAGTCATTGAAATATCTATGTAGTTCTGTTTTCTTAAATCCCTAGTAATAACAATGGCTTTTAGTTTCAATACATTAAGAAAAATGGATCAGAGTTAACTTTACTTCTAGTTTTGAGACCTTTCTGATTTTTATGATTTGAACTTAGAGGTTCACAGTCCTGTGCGTTTGTCTTCATTACTCACGTCACTTTATACCCGTGCTTAGAGGATGGAATTAATATGACTTTTATATATTGATGATTTATTTCCTGCATAGAAAGCGGTCGGGGTAGGTATACAAAAAATACAGTTTTGTGCATTTCTAGAATAAGGGGGGGAAATCAAGTGAAATTAAGGTGACGATGGAAAATAAGATCGGTACCTAAAATAATAACAGAGTAGAAAAATGAAGCCCCTTTACCAGCCCACTGTAGTTCATGCCTCGGTATGAAAATTAATGCAGATTTTGAAATTGATCCATGTCACACCACCTAAACTCATCTACATTTTTATGCCACTAATTAGTAGTTCAGAAAGAAGGACTTTTCACAAGAGGCATTTTATAAACCAAATGCCCAAGAACCGGAGATTGGAGCTTTGAAAGCATATAGTTTATCTGGCTCTTATATCAGAGTGAGACTAATAGGGTAGGTTTAGGGTGAGCGTTCAGAATTGCCCAGGAACATCACTGTGGTGTATCTTTTAATGGTGCATAAACGATTTCATGACCATAATAAGTAATTTACATTTCTTTCACTGTTTATACCCAGTTAAAAACACAAAAACATCTTTTTGAGGATAGAAGTGCTTTGTTGGATATAAAATTACACACACACACACACACACACGGAGATGTGTTATTTTCATTAACATCACTTAACAGTACTAGTCAGAATTCAAATAATTCCTCATAATACACTGTCCATCTTCAGGAATCAAGGACTTAGGCATTATCCTTTGACATCACAGACCACAGTTGCTTTTAGAATTAAGCAAGATGAAACCTCTGTTTCTATGGGACACTCCATCTAGGACTTGCCAGTGTGAAAGCTATTGTCTTTGCATGACCTCTAGACCTTTCTGACCAGAAGTTCTAAATGCCAGTCCAGGGATGTGTAATGTGTAACTCCTGGCAGGATATAATCTATTTCTTCTGGTAGAGTTTTCCCCCGTTCTTGCAAGGAATTTTAATATACTTCAAAGGCCACCTAGCATGCTGGTAGGGAAGATGTGCTTTGGAATAAGAGTGCGTTATTTGAACTAAGTGAACATTTTGTTATTTTAAAAGCAAATGAATATGTTGAATGTTTCACATGTTTTCCTAATAGACCTCAAAACTTTTTCTGCAGAACTTAAGGAAGCTGCTTTGAGAGAAGGATAGTATGGTCCAAGAATAATATCCTACAATGCATATTTGTATCCGAAGTGGTTTATACAGGTGTGGGCAAGTGGTGTGTTTGTAAAACTCCTGTTGAATAGGCCACTTTCTTTCAATACAGTAATTACTGTTTAATTGGTGCCTCTAGAAAAACTACAATTCAGTGGCAGTGATCGAATCATCCTCTTCCAATGTGTCCCCATAGAGACTTCTCTGAGGCATCATGTTGTGAATTTAAGGGACATGGAGGGAATTCCAGCGGTGGGAAGAGGGGGAATTGGCCTAGATGAACTTGAGGCTCTGAGATTCTGGTATTAAGTTCTTTTTGAGTCAAAGATTATTTTGATACTTGGCCTTCCCTTCATTATTTCATGGATGCAGTATTTTCTACATACAAAATAAAGTAGTGATTTGACATTCTGAGGGATACGCCAAGACTTTCAGCTATCGCTGAAGTTTAAATACGTAATTGTCTCTACAGCTGTTTGATTTTCTTCTCAGATCACTTTCCCACCAAATCAGCCTGATTTTGATGCATATTTTTCACACCACAGCGTCACCGTTGCTCAAGTTTTATGGTCACATTTCTGAAAGAAAAATGAATGACTGCATATGGAATGGGACATATAGGACAACAGCAGAGCACTGAAATGTGGCCACTGTGTGGCTGACTGGGTCATTCACTAACTTAGCTCCTTACCGAAACTAGCCTTTTAGTAATTGTTATATAAGTTTGTGTCTCAAAGTATTAAGTAATACATGCTGAGGCACTGAAGAATCCTTGTTGGGAATCCCCTGGGTGTCCAGTGGTTAAGACTCCACACTTCCACTACAGGGGGCACGGGTTTGATCCCTGGTCAGGGAACTAAGATCCTGCAAGACCGCATGGTGAGGCCAAAAATAAAAATAAGAGGTTGAATGTATTTAAAAAAAAAAAAAAAAGTGAGCCTTTAAAAAAAAAAGAGTCCTTGTTAATGGCCAAACCACAGATACCATACTATAGACTGCTATCATCCCTATACCGTTCTGAGGTAAGAAAATATATTAATTAATTTAAAATATTTATAAAAATATCATTTTCAATTTACCATGGCCCGAAGCTCTCTATGACATATCAAAAATAATTAGAAATATATAATATTTACGTCTACTAGAAAAGACTTACATATGATTAACTATCATATGAGGTAATATGTGATAAATTGTTCTAAGTATTCCAAGAGAAAATGTTTATTCTCCAGCTGGGGCAGTCGAGAAAGTCATCATGTGGGAAGCATTCAAGCTGGTTTTGAAGGATGGATATGCTTCCGGTATCTGTGGATGTGAGAGAGTTAGCCATCCATAAAATCTCAAACAGTTAATGGTTATTTTCAAAATAGTTTTTATGGGGTTTTTTAAAATTTGTTTTATTTTGCTTTGATTTCTACGTAGGCAGCTTAGTACAAGGGAAAGGGCGTGAAGTACAGAGAACAATCACCAGAGTTTGATTTTGGTCACTGCCGCTCACAAGCGATGGACTCTGAGCTTCCGTTTTATCATCTGTAAAATGGGCATGTAGGAGACAACAGAGCGTCCTGCCCAAGCCCCAGGGTCCTGGTGAGAGTGCAGTGGAGTAGCCGATGTTGAGCCGTCATGCAGAGTGTGGAACAGGGAAGCACTGGGTGAGCTCTGCTTCCCGGACCCCCTCCCTCTCCCTAATGCTGACCTCAGTAAACAAGGTCAAGATCCATCATTACTTGGAAATAAAATCTCTATCCCGGACATGTCAGATGTTTCCTTAGTTCTCTGTTCTAGTTCACTGGAACAATTTCCCAATTAATCATACCTTGACATAGTTTCATGTTAATTGGTTTCCAGGTAAAAATTCTTATTTTTAAACATTCATCTTTTTCAAAGGATTAAAGAGTCGAGCTTCTTTTTAGTTCTGGTATTTCTTTGTAGCACGTAACTGTAAAACTAAACATTTAAATTTGCTTTCAGAAATGTATTTCAAAACAAGCTAACCCTTCTCCCCCTCCCCCCCCACTTCCGAAATTAAAGATGAGTGGCCCAAACAAAGTTTTATCTTGCCCCTCCACATAGACAAGGTAGGATCGGGGTGTAGTGTGGGGAAGGGTTTGTTTTAGTGTTAGCTTGTTTTCATATTTTTCTCGGAGTCAGGCCGAAATTCTCTTTTGCAAACAAGAGGAGTGGAAAAGTGTGTCTTACTGCTCACAGCACATCTTTAAGAAGTGTCTCTAAAACTATTGCCCCTCATAACTCATCTTCTTCTCACAACTTTTCTATATTTTTTCAATTGTTTTGTTTTTATTTCTAACAGAGCTTGAAATTTCTTTCATTATCCCCACTCCAGCTGTAAGACTCTAAACCCTGTCCTGCCTTGTGCCTTATCACGTGGTCTCCCTTTGGGACCCTCAGACTGGAACGATTTGCCCATCACCATGTCTGGGCCTGCCACAGCCGGGTTACATATTGACAGTCATGTGGTGGGGTGTGCTTCCTGCCTCTTCCTAGGTGGTCTGTGCCCCATACCTTAGTTCTCCACTGCCACCGATCCACTGGACCTCTGTGTATCTCCTGTTCTTGGGGCTGAATTCGCAGTCCTTAAACGCATCGTACGGACTCAGAGGGCTGCAGGAGTATAAATTGTATCAAGGGAACATGTGGCTCTGGAACTGGTCCGCTTCTACTCCGCCTCATTTCTCTGCTTTGTGGGCCTTCGGGGCTTTTGAAATAAACTGGTGCTACGGCAGCTTCCACTTAATTTGCTCAGTGGTTAAATTGATCTATCTCTTTTATTTGATCAGATCTCCGGGAACCGAATCGTTTGCATTGATTTATTGATTGGATCTATGTTTTCACCATTACTTGTGATCACTTTCAGCTGTTAATATTGGATAATTCAATCAGGATTGATTGGCCTTACCACTGAAGGCAGAAAGTTGATCATATAGGACAAAGAAATAGGGCACGGCTCACCTCAGTTTGACTGTTTGTTAGTCTGTCTCTCACCCCCTTCCTCCCTCCCTGCACCTTCTCTCTTCCTAACATGTAAGCAGTAGTAAAAAAAAAAAAACCTATCAAAGCTGCCCTTTTTCTTGAGCAAAGAAGGGAGTTTAAAATTTTATAGCATTCATATGCATCTAAAGATGAAGTAGCTTTATTTTGCTTTTTAATAAAACTGCACTTAGAAATTAGGCAAGCATACGGAAAGATAAGCACGATTATCACAATGAACTCATTGGGACTACATGAGTAAATGAGTTTTCGATTACCCGTTTTGTACCAATAAATCCCTAATCCGTGTGTGCATGCTTGGGGGCACAACCTGGGCTCACCTTTTTCTAGATTTGGCCCTCACTGCTTCACCATGTGTCCTACCAGTCACATTTTCAAGAGTCAAGTGGGTAATAGGACCGAAGCAGGGGCAAGAGAGGTATTTGCATTAAGCGAAAACCACGTTATTTACATTGAATCATTTCTACAGCACCCCAGCTCAGTTTTTAAAAATTCTCCATCCATTAATTCCTTAATGTTCATATCGATGGCTGGTTTTCGCTATTAAGAGATGGAACACCACCTCCCCGTTCTAGGACTCATTCCCTTCTCCAACAGCCCTGTTGTTAGCGATCTGCCATTACATTATTTTTTTGTCTGGCCCAGAGTTGACGACAGATGGCCATCTCCGAACTGCCATCAGTGCGACCTTATGGAGCATTCAGCTAGTGTGTACTGAAGAGCACTGCGGCCACTGCTGCAACTCCCTCCCCTCCCCCACCCCCTGGAAATGTTCATCACCTCTGCCACATTCCGCTTTGGCTGGGCTCTGCTGGCCCTGCCGGCTCCTGTGTCACCAAGACAGCCTGCTGCCACAGCGCCGGAAGATCTGCCTCTGTTAGGAGCGAGAAACTGCGGGCACAGTCGTCCTGCAAAGACAGCACTCTGTCTCAGCACCTTTGCAGGCAGATCCTTGGGTGAGAGCTGGACCTCCACATTTCTAGAACATTCTGCAATCCAGGGAGGCACGTTGAAGTCCCCCGTGTGTTCCTGTTTTAGATGTTTGCTCTACACATGGATCAGTCTTCTCACATTAGCAGAGACACAATGCCAAGAATAGACTCTTTGTGTTTACAAACTTCGATCGGACTCTTGGAAAACACCACTTCCATATCCACCTGCTGTGGCAGTTAGAGAGAAGGTAGTCATGGGCTTCAACGCTCAATCCCCTGAAATGGGCAAAGAATCCACTCCAGCATCCTCTGACCCGTCGATGTGGCAATCCCTTGGCCAGCCGCATGAAGTGAGCTGTTGGTGCACGTTTGGAGAAAGATTGATAGGTTGTCCTTCACTGAGTTTGCTAAGGCCAGGCGGCTTCAGAGCCATGCGTGTATTTTCAGAGGAATTCACATTTGTATCCTTTATTGTTATATTTGCAGCGAATCTACAGCTCGTAGCAGGCTCTGCCCCGCAGCTATGAAGGAGTGAGTTCCCCTCATTGGGGAGAGAGCAGTGTTCTGTGAAAGCCTGAGATGTGGCGGGTGAGATGAATAGTGCTTAAAAGCGGTGCTCGCGGTGCTGTCATCTAGAACAGCAACTCCGAAGCTTTAAACGGGAGTGAAAGGCAGGGTAAACGAGTCCTTTAAAAGTGGTGAAATTTTAAACTGCCTAAAATAACAGGCCTCCTTCACTGATAACTTCATCGAGGGAGGGAGGGAGGGTACGGGGGAGGTCACTGGGCAGGAACCGCTTTCCCGTAAGAGGAGGGCAAAGTTTGCAAAGGGGAGGCTTTTCCTTGTACCCAGCGTGTCTGGGAGGCTGGCATCTTTCTTTCGTGCCCTCCTTTTGCTTTGATGCGGCCCCTCAGATGGCAGAAGACCATCTCTCGCCGGAAACCCGAATCGCCCATAAAAGGTTTCCTTTTTCACTTTGCCAAAACTTAATTTTATAATTATCTGACTTACAGCACTGGGCACAGCTGCTGAGTTTGTGTGCCTTCTAGACAAATAAAAGGCTACCATGATACTATCAAATATCAGCAGTATGCTGAGCTGTGCTTGGAGTTTATAAGGGTGAAAGGTGATTGTGCAGGAAAATAGAACAGTCTATTTGCCGTGAGCCGGGCACTAAGACCTCATCCCCATGCTCAGTTATAATTCATGACAGTACTGGTGGGAAGCCCTCGTCCCTCTGTGGAGTTAATGCATCTCCACTGAAGCCTGCTGTGAGCACCCTGCATCCCCGCCCACCATCTGTGCCTTCGCTTGCAAGCCCCCCCCACCCCACTCCTCTCTCTCTCTCTCTCTCTCTCTCTCTCTCTCTCTCTGTTACTCACTCTTTCCTGAGATCTCCTGGTATTGATATTGTCAGGCGACTAACTAACTGCTTTGTAAAAGTGGCTCTCCAAAACGGGCTTGTCGTTTAACTAGGGGAAGAGCTGGAAGGAACGCATTACAGTGTTGTTAAATGTCTCATTTAGAAAATGTCGATTAGAAAATGGGCAGGGAAGCAGCAATGGCCTTAAACCAATCGCAGACTCTGGGAGCCAAGGATGCCCTGCCGATCACCGATTAGTACGAGGCACCTGTGGTCCGTGGTGAGAGACTAGGGATGCAACCCAAGGTGGACATTATGACTCAGGTTAATCCTGTTCTGAACCAGAGTTCAGAGTCCGGAGTCGAATCTGAGAAATGTTTGCCCCCTCTATCCAGGGGCTTGGACCAGCTGGTGGCGTGAGCACCAACCCAGTCCCCACAGACTGGCCCCCCTGTGATGTGATGCTACCCACTCTGGGAACCAGAGCTGGTTGCCTCAGGGCTACCTAAAGCCTCTGCTCAAAATGATCAGGCCCTGGGCTTTACAGAACGCCACCTAAAATAGCCGCGGTCATCTGTGTGGTGTGAGCCACCTTCTGACGCGGAATGAGCAGAGGTTGCCGAACTCCCAAACTCGCTGCAGCCTGGAGCCAGCAGTGGTTTGTTCCCACCCTGTCCCAGCCCCTCGTGCCCCTGCCTCCCTGCTCCCCTCCCCGCTTCTTCCCACTCCCCACTCTGCTGGGAGCCCAGAGGGTGATGGGGCAGGAGGACAGTGTGGGTTCAAACAAAAGATGACCCTGCACCTCCTCGAGCATGGCTGAAGCAAGATTAATGTGTAATGTTTCACAATATGTGCTCTTAACAGAGTCCATTGTTAGTCCTCCTTGAATGAGATAAATCAAATCCAGGCCTGGGACACCAGTATATGAATTTAACAGATGTGATGCCATCGGGAAACTACTGTGTTATAAACTGCAGAAATGGCCTTTTTCTACTTCAGACTCGGGCTTATTCCAAAGAGCCTTCAGAGCTCCAGTGGTGAGGTGAGAGGTCACCCACTAAGACAGTAGCACCCACACTGTAATTCAGCCTTGTGTGTAATTGGTTCAGAATCTCATCCTGACGTCTGGCCGGTATTCGTCCCGTCATCTCGCTCACCCTCCGAAGGAAAAGTAGGGCAGGGATGGCTGTACTCCATGTCCAGGTTTTCTTGGGTGAAAGATCACTTGGCGATGACAAAGCTGAGTAGTCAGCCTGAAATCCTGGTTGGTATTTTATTAATTTTGCACCAAGATAAATCCTGAAATTCTGACAAACTCCATGACAGGTGAAATTCCTTCTTGCAGAATCTGCTCAGCAAGAGGCTGCTCATTTCGTTCTGTTCCGAGGAAGGCAACAGGAGGGCAGCTTTCTAATCAGCCCTCAAAGGACCCCCAGCCGCCCCAGAGTCTCGGGCTGATTGAATAACTCCTGGGCCTCTTCCCCTAGGCCTCCATCAGCGGGAGTCCTGTGGAAAGCAATCTCCCGCAGACTGGCACTGAAGAGAGCTTTAAACCACCATTTTCTGCTCTCCCGAGGAGCCTGGAGTACTAAAAGATAGATGGACTGCAGATATTTTATGAGAAACTGTCAGAAGAAGAGCAGAGTAAATGTTTTTTTTCTTCTTCTTTGAGTCACACACTACATCACTGTTGAATTTCTCCCAGAATCTTTTACATTGAAAGTAAGAAATTAATTGGTTGCTAACCTTTCATCCCCCCTCCCTTCTTCCTCGTTGTCTTCCTCCTTTTTTCTTTTCTTAAATATCCACACAGAGGCCCTTTGCTTAACCACAGTTGCAGAAAATCAGTACCATGTGCAATGAAATATTTATAATGACAGAATGAAAAATCGGATTCATTTTCTGGACTGTAGCCGAACAGTCTGCAACTTTGCGCAGTATTGTTAGGCATCCCTCCTTCCTCCCTTTCATTGGAAGCTTTTTCGAAAACAGGCCACATGTACACTTACCTATGCTTTGGAGGGATGCCTACCAAAACACAGAACCCGTTTCTGGGCTGTTTTTAAAAACAGAGGAGAAAAGAGCATATTTTCGTCTGTGTTGCCATGTGGGGGGCACTCAGCTGTGGCCCATGAAGAGGTAGAGAGGATGTGAACCCCGTCAAAAGAAGGAGCGTTGGCGCTGGGAAGGAGAAGCTGGGAGAAGTTTACAGGGAATCCAGGAGCCAGTCTGGTCTGCGCTCCGGAGCGGAGTACAAATAGCACCCAGCAGGCCATAGAGTCTCGGGGCAGGTTTATAAGGGAAATGGGAAGGCACAACAGAGGTGTAGCAATAGACACTGATATCAGAGCTCACCTTCTTTTTTCCCTTTAGCGTTTGCTGCCGTAGGCTTTCCTCCCACGTGACCTCATATTCAGAGCTGCCTTCTTTCGAACGAGGGTTGGCTACTGCATTTTTTTTTTTCAAAGATGAAAGACAAAAGGAGTTTGCTAGGACGGTGCAGCATTGCATTGCAAACAAGCCCGTCTCACGAGTGCAGGGCCGCCACAAGGCGTTCTTGCTTCCTACACGACTTGATTACATCTGCAGCAAGATGCCTGTGAAGTACATTTCAGTCTCCCAACTAAGTTTTCGCTTACCACTGCACAGACGGGCCCAAAGAGCCGGCCCACGTCTCCTCCCTCCATTGTCGGACTATGACAGAGCTTACATCCCGCACTCCCACTCCGGGACCTGCTCAGGCTCCCAGGCCAGCCCTCTGACTTAACCTTTCATCTGGTCCCTTGTGAAGCCCTGGGTTTAAGTAGTTAGGGTTGTTTTCTTTTGGTGGTTTTTTCCAAAGCGAGAACAGTTCCAGCAGACTTGAGCATGAGTTAAAAACAGCCAAACTCAAACCTGCAGGTTTTGCTCACTGAATTTGCATCCTGCATTGCCAACTCCACCAGATCAATAATCCATATTTTAGTGTATAATAAAGGCTGCCTGTAATTGAATTAGCTCATTCATTCCATCTGATTAGCCCTGTTTTATTCATGGAGCGGAAAAATAATACAAGCTTACCTTCTCCAACATATCGCATGATGTGAATGTAAAAGAGCCTTCAGCACTGTAAAACAAATTTATAAAGATGATGGAGAGTTAATTTCAGTCTTTGTTTATCCTAGGAATAGGAATAATACAAAACACATCATGCTGCATTTTTGTGGTGATAACTTTAACATTCACATCTACTGTGTCAGTCTGTCCTCCAGTCAGCCCGGCATGAATATCCTATAATAGGTCTCTCTTCTTACCAAAAGCAAGAACGCCTCCTCAGTTCTGAAGGACAGCTGGGATAAACAGTCTTCTGGTATTCGCCTTGGAGAAATCCGCCTTAAGAGATTTCACCCTAAGGTCATTACCTCTTATCCATCCATGGATTACCATTTGCAAGCTTTGTGATTGCCTACTCTCTTCTCTTTGAAGCAAAATCTTAGCACACGTTTGGACCTGGGTGATGAGAAACACTGAACAGGAAAGGAGTTCTTCATCATTGGGACCCCAGGCTCTCAATGCATAGACCAATTTGTGTGTGATGCATACTTGCACAGGGGCTTGGAGGTTTTGTACAGGTTTCTAGGTTTGTCTTTTCATTGCATCCAAAAAGAAAAAAAATGATTTGGAGAAATGCTGACAGTTCAGCATGAAATGATGTGTGTTCTGACACAAACTGCATTGTAGCTTAGGAATCTAGCCTGAAGTTCTTTTACTGTGGCATTTCTTTGATTCAGGGGAGAAAAAGAATTTTCTTTAAAAGTGTGTGTTTTAGGATGTGACAATCACTTTTCTCCATTGCCGCGCATGAATTCAGCAGAATGTTTCCACTTAACCCTTATTATTGCTGGCTTTCTGGAGGACCGAGGGTAAGGAGAAAAAAATGTTTTTGCATTAGTTTTTCAACAACTTAGGTGAGTCTGAAATATATACCCAAGTAAATGGGGACTGTAATCGTGGCACGTTCAGAATCAATCTTTTCTGCAGACCAGGAAAGGAGCACTGAATAGCATTCATTTAGGTACTGCCAGATGTATTTCTGCAAGGGGCGTGCCTTGCCAAACCGCTTTGGATGATTTTAAGTGTTATTAAGCAGACTTAACAGGGGCAGCTGGCCCTCAGGATAGAAGTAAAGGACCATGGCACAGAAATCCTTGGTGGAGGAAAGTTCCAGGGCAAACCCATCCTCAGAAGGAGAAGCGCCCAAATGCAGACTGGATTTGAATATCTGAGTTAACAACTCTGGGAATACTTCTCTTCCTCTTGGCCAGCTCCTTCTATGTTGTGGCTGGTTTGCATTTGTGTTTGAAGTACCAGGCGGTTTAATGAAGTTATTCTTTTATAAATTTTGCAACACTGAAGCAAGCATGAGGGCTTTAAATTAGAATAAGTGCCACTTCTGTGTGGCAGGTTCCTTTGAGGACTGATTAGAAAGAGGCCTCCTGCCGCCCAGTCCTTTCTGCCCGGCAGCGGCGTTGGTGCGTGGGCTTGTTTACAGCTCACCTTTGAATTTGCACGAGAGAGAGCGAGCGTACACCATGCCTGCTGCCTGGGCCTCTGTTAGCGGAAGCTGTCTTCCTTTCCAGGATCATGTTAAATACTTCACTTTAAGGAGTTATTTTTTTTAATTATATTGCTTTATTGTAATGAATTAAAATTAACTTGGAGCAGCAAATTATCTAAGGATGTGAGGGTTATAGATTACTGTCACCATAGCTACAGCTTTGTCGGGGGGGGGAACTCAAGGGCTGTCTTTCTAGAAGCTCAGTGCACCATGAGGGGTGAGGAGACTGTTCCACAGAGACCGAGAAGCAGCGTCAGAAAAGATGCCCAGGAAATGGGAAGAGAACGGGAGTTTAACGTGTGGGTTTATGAAGCGAATAAAGGCTCTTCTTGGCCAGAGTGGTGGGCAGCTCTGCCGTTTTAAGACCTGAAAGCTTCTGGGACAAGAAGAGATGAGGCACAAGAGGGAATCCAAGTGTATGTTAAGACCCAACAAGGTTCCATGTAGAATAAGGGATGCACTTGGCATTCCTGATTCCCTCTCTTCCTGCCTGTGTGCACTGGCTAACAGACGGGTGATTTCAGGGGACGCGAGGCAGGACATTATTAAAGAAATGGGCTTGAAGCTTTCTGCAGGACACAAAACATGCAAGGGGGAGGGAAAGGAAAGAGAGCAAGCCAGGAAAAAAGCACCAAACTTAAGTACAGAATTATTTCTCTTCTCTCCAAACCGGGATTATTTTTTTTTTTTAATTGAAAGTGAGAGACACCCAAATGGAATTGGGCTTGTGAAATATTCGCATTTTAAAAGGACTTTCTTAGAATTTAAAGCGAGGCCTACTTGGGGCTCCTTCTAATTGCATTCTCCATGCAGGAATATGAGCCCTGGGGGACTTCCCCCAAAGATCAAAGGCAAACACCAGGGATTTTACCTGTAGAACCCATGCAGGAATGTACCTCTCTCCCGGCTCCACAGCACACACTCATGCCAACATCCAGCATAGGCACGAGTGTACACACATGCACATGTGCACACACACACTCATCCTTCTGCAGTTTCATTATGGAAATTTTGGAAACCAACATATCGTCTTTTCACAGTTCTATTCTTTGTGTGTATATTTACTAGAGCAAACGCCCTAGTAGACAAGCATTCGGTTGCCTATGGTGGGGAAAGGTTGTTTTCTGTTATTCTTCATGATTTATAACATGTTGACTTACTCTTACTGTGAGTTTACCTCCTAGAGAGTGTGGCAGTGTTTTTACTAAAAGAAATAATACACTACAAGGAAGTGGCATTTCTTTTGCTCTTTGCCCAAGTTCAATAAACTATTCTTCGTAATTATTGGGAATTGGTTGAAGGGAATCCTTGTCCATATCAAGTGGAAAAGCAGGAAGAGTTCGTGCTTCCTCCCCCTCCCTAGAAAGGTTACCCTTTGAATATAAATTACTATGCCTTGTGCTTCTCCCATTCTAATCAGATGACCTTTTGAGTCCGGCGGACAGAGTTTAAATCCTAAGCCTGCCAGTCAGTTTTTACATCAATGCCCTGTTCCAACAGCTTTCAGGTACATAACTTTCAATGGATTTCAAAAACAGACGTGAAGTAAGTCATGCAGGCGGAATCTTGCTGCTGATGGTCAGGCAACCTAACTTGACTGCAAGATCTTGGGCCAAGTAATGTGACGATGGGTAATTTCACTAACTAAACCCTTTACAAAAAACCTTCTGGGATTCAAAGTCTAAGAGAAAAGGGAGGAGCAGGAAATGTGTAATGTTTGCAAGAGGACAGTTCTGAGCAATTATCAATTTAAGCTCCCATTATTTGCTGCTAATTACTACACGAGGCTGTTAAATATTTAGCAGAAGTTTGTTTAATTGTGTTTGACTTGGGATGGGGCGGGGGGCTTGAATATGACTTGAGCATCATGAGTCAGTGTGTACACCCAGAGCCAGGCAGAGAGGAAATTTGCATTCACCCAAGATGAACACATTTCAGTGTTAGCCAAGCCTTCTTTTTCCTTCATTCCACAGATTTATCTTTAAGGTATCTACAATTAGAGCACGAAGAAGGGGCACTGTTCACGGATGTAAAATTGGAAGGAGGTCATTCTTAACCTGGTTTACAGGTGTTCTGGTTTAGAAAGCACCAGTGTGATAAATTAAACATTACAGGGGAAAAATTAAAGCTTAGCAACAACCGGCACATGGACACATCTGTCTGTGAAGCACTGACTTAATCCCTGAATATCTTATTAGACTGTATTGCCTATCAAAGCCTTCTGTCCCACAATGCGCTGGATCCTGCAATTCTAGAATCTGAGCAGAATCTTTAAGCTCTGGCCTCTCTTTCACTTTTGCTGGCTCTCTGCAGTTTGATTTAAATTTTCCGTTGCCTCCATGCGTGTAAACAGGTAGGTCAACTCATTATTCTCTTTTAAAAATAAACTTTGTACTTTTAATGTATTTCCCAGCGGCTATTTTGCTCTTTTTAACCTATTCTTCTAATTCGGCACCTTTTTTTTTTTTTTTCTTTTTCCTCAATGTAGTGGATAGTGCATGCTCCTGTCAGTTCAAAAAAGGGAAATTTCAAGCCTGTCCCATATGCAAAACAGATAGGGGTCAGGTAGCGACTGAAATTTTACTACCATTTCTTTTCATGTATTTTATTTATTTATTTATTTTTAATTAATTAATTAATTTAAATTTTGGGCCATGCTGTGTGGCTTGCAGGATTTTAGTTCCCCAACCAGGGATCGAACCTGCACCCTTGGCAGTGAAAGCAGAGTCCTAACCACTGGGCCACTAGGGAATCCCCTTTACTACCATTTTTAAGCTCGTAATGAGAAATGAAATGGTTACGAAGTTCACATTGTCACGTATGACCCATCATCAGTATTTGTCCTTTTGAAGCTGGTGGACCAGCGTGGCTTGTTTTATTTCTCTGAAGTGTTTAATTGTCAAAATACTAAAAATTGCTCTACATTAGCAATTTGGACATGGCATTCCTTTAAAAATTAGTCTTTGCTTAGGCTTCTGAAGACTCACGTTAGACTAAGGCTAGGCTGGCTTTAGGTAGATATTCTCAAGATATTGTTCACCACCATTGGCTTTCCCAGCTTGGTTTGCTGTTGTAAACAAAAGAGCACCTGTGGTGAAAATAGGCTCTGTTTGAAGTGACCCCTACCTCCCTGCCCAGCCGCACGGATCTTCAGCCCCACAGGGACCAGTACCCTGCCCTCGGCCACTCTCAGCCTGGCTCCTGCTTGGTCTCTCCCCCTGGAGCCCGTCACTCTCTTCTAACCTCCCATTCCAGCACCGGGCAAGTGTGACTCCTCTGAGAACTAAGCCCAGGAGGTGAGGCGCCCTTTCTCTGTGGCCCATGGCACCCTGTCCTCCTGTCCCTGGTGAGTGCCCTGACGGTGAGCAGCTGTAGTCTCTGCAGCCAGCCCAGCCCGGGGATGAGAACATAGCGACCTGCACCGCTCAACAATTGCTTCTTCCCACAAGCCAGCTCAGCCGCTGCAGTGGCTATAAGACCTTGAAAGTTGGCTTAAACTCTCTGGGACTTAATTTCCTCACCTATAAAATGAGATGTTGGGACAGATGCTGCTAGAACTCTCCCAGCTCTGAAACCATTTCTTTTTTATTCTGAAGTATCACTTACAGGTGTTGTTGGCTCGACCAGCAAATGAGGGATGATGGCTTTGCATTTCGTTCAGAGTAGGGAGTGGTTTCCATAGCCTAAATAGTAATTTCCAGATTTTAATATTTGGGTCCCTTTATACTTTATTAGATTGTAAATATTTCTAAAGCAGCACTGATTAAGTGCCACTAAAATGTACCACCTTTGTTCATTGATGGTACATGGAAGGTCTTAGTAAACTGCTGAATGAGTGGACATTTTTGGAGAGATGATTATTTATACAAGCAATGCCATTTATTATCTATCTCGAAGAATCCTTTCCCTGACTTCTCAGCAAATGCCCATTCTCACCATTGACCATCTTTTTAAATGCCATGCCATAGTTCCATGTGGCATATATGTGTCCCTCTTGCTGTCCCCCCTTTTTTTTTTTTTTTGTAATTTGACGGGGGGAGATAGCTCTGAGACTGAAGACTAGGTCGCATCCTCAAGCAGGCGCGGCAAGCTCAATGTGTTTTCAAAACACTGGAAGCAGTGGTCCTCAACTGGGGATGATTTTTTCCCCCAGGGGCTATGTGGCAAGGTCTAGAGATTTCTGGCTGTCACGACTGGGAAGGTGCCCCTGGCATGTTGTTGACAGAGGCCAGGGATGCTGCTAACATCCTACTGGGCACAGGGCAGACCCCTAGAGCAAAGACTAGTCCCCCTCGACATTCCAGTACTGCTGAGGTTGGGAAACCTTGTCCCACTGGCCTTCTAGAATCTATTTAATTTGTAGGCATCTCTCTCTAGAACAAAGCAGTTGAATGACATATTTTGTATAATGACTAAGAAATAGCTTACTGGATTGTGTTTTTGGTTTCTCTGGGTGAGATAGAAGCACTTTATACTACAGATACATGGTCAAGCCTTCTGAACATAAACTCATAAACATGCCAGTGTCCACATGCTTCAGAGTTACCTCAGCCCAACCTTTTCTAGGCATATTTAGCATGAATGTCCGAAGAACAGCAAATACAAAAAAAAGTCCTTCAGTGAGGTTTATTAGAATGTGAAATCATTTCCTATGGGAGGTGTGATAGAAGCTTCATTGCCAAAAGCATTTAAAACTAGCCTAGAGTGTGAACTTTATAAAACAATTTTTGTCCAACAAGGGGACAAACTAAATAACCTAATAGTCCTTTTCCTTAATATCGTGTATTTTTCTGATCACTTCTGATGATACCCTTTCACCTTTTGCTTTAATATAGCTTAGTGTCATCCAGAAAATGCTTTGAGATGTCAGGCCAAGCCCATGTGAACTGTTAAATGTCAAAAGAAAATGCATCAGTGTCTCTCTAAGTTCATAGTGATGACATTACCATATGAAAAAATAAAAAGGGAAATTCTGTCAGCGCAAACATGATCATAAATGCAACATTCATGGCATTAGAGAGAGGGGCAAAAGCATATCGTGACAGACGGTTTGGGAAATCCCATTGCTGTTTATCAAAATAAAGTGTAGAACCTCATTTTAGTGAATCCTGCCAAAGTAAAAATCGTGAGTCAGCCACCCTGGTCATGAACATCCATCATACGAGTATGTCTTTTAGACTGTCAGCGCACTTTGGGAAATACTATACATTTGTCTTTGAAGAACATTCATTAAAACATATCTCACCAAAATGCACATACCCACATATAGGTTCCCGACGTTTGCCAGGTAGGGCCCATGAAAACACAATTACCCCAAACTTCTCCAGCTAAGACGTATATGATTTGTAGACAAGGGAAACTTTGGGGTGGTAAAACGGGGTCTAACTGGTATTTTGGATGATTTGGGTGATTTTTAGAACATTCTAACAGTACTTCCAAAGCTGAAGCAATTCACTTTTAATTAATTTAAAACTCTGAGTACTTCGGTAGTCATGTGGACTTCGAAAATGTTAATTTAGTGCCTTCACATCCTGTTAACCTTATCAAGACAAAGGCTACTCTTCGCCATTGTATTTTTTTCTCTAACCTATGGGGGAGATCACCCAGTAGCCTCTCTCCATTAGCCAGATACACTCCTAAAGCTGTTTTACTAGCAAAAGAACTTGGGAATGAAAAAAAGAGAGAGGGTGGAAATGTAAAACTCTTGATTAGAAAGTATAATTTAATAGAACATGTATTGAACCAAATGTATTGATTAATGTAGAAGATATAGTACTTATATTGATTCAAACCAGAGATTTAGTACTAAAAGCTCTAAGCCAAAAAGCTGCTGCAGATTTGCTACAAAAGTCAGTTTAATGCTGTCCTTGAGAGCGCCTTCACAAAGAAATTCTTCTAATGTTTGAGGACTAGGTAGAATGCGGTATATGTCAGTTTGATCCCGGAGGGTTTTATTTTGTACTCTAATAGCTGTTACGAGCCTACATTATATCCAAGGAGTAATTTTCCTTAGGGGTGCCCGGCTCGCTTTGTGTCAATATTCTAGCATTTTAAGTCACGTACAGTATATGCTTCTGGGAACAGGGAAGGAGCCAGCCAGACTCATAATGGTCTGCATTCATTAATAAAGGCAGAAGCTTCTGTCCCTCCACTGCCCGCTACGGGGATGCCTCTTTGGCCTTCAGGGACCCGTGCAGACACATTTAAAGAAAGCTTTATTTTGAGTGGGCAGGAGATAAAATGTAGGACTCGCAGGCATCTCCTAAGTCAGCTATATGCCCGAGCACAGGGTGACCTTAATGGGTCAAAGAAGAATGCAGGTCAAAAGACTTATTATCCAGGCTGTTGGAAACCAATTGCTTTTGTTTAAAAAAATAAATAAATAATTAAAAAAAAAAAAAAGCAGTAGTGCTTAAAGGTGGACGATAATGTAGAATTCTGTTTGCAGCCTGTAACTGCACGACTGTATGTGTACTGGGATATGCTTCTAGAAAAATGAAAGCATACAGGCTATCCATAGTGCTTACAGATAAAGGTCCAGCCCTCGTGATAAAAAGGAAGGGTAATATAATTAGTTAATCAGTGATGACTGATTACGGATGTGTGCGTTCTTCAGCTAAAGAAAAAACAACATGCTGCCATGGTGCTGTCACCATCTGTTGAAAGAAACAGCCACATTTAATCCTTCTGTGTCTTTTATTTCTTCCCGCCTCGCATTGTTGCAAAGCCACAATTGCCTACTATTTCTTCTGGTTGGAAAACATCTCATTTAAATTGAATACAACTGCAGTTTAAATTCGGGATTCTAATGGCATGGTGAATTAGTGGAAAGCTTGTTATATTTGTTTTTTCATTCCTTTTTAAAATAGCATGCTGTCTCTTTTTCTTAGTTTTAAAAGCTTGTCAGAATTTGAGACAAAAGGCTATAAATACACAACTCATGGTAAAAATGATTAACATCTTTGAATCAACAAAGCTCACAAAACTTCCATTCTGACAGTTTTTATTTTTATTATCACTGCTATGTAACATTTTGCCGATGCCAACAGAGGGCTACGAAGCACAGACAACGAGACGTGGTCTGTCAAAATATCGGACAAGCGAGGGCAAGCTGTGGCACCGTTTTTGGGGCTAGGGACTTAATTTTTCTACCCTGGGAAGGTAGATTCCCCCTGGCTTTCCTCCAGAGCTTAACTTCATCTTTGTTATAGGTACAGATATTCAAATTCACATCAAGATCACAGGAAAATGGGATAGTTTGGCCAAGGTGAACAGTTACAGGGGATGGTGGGTTGTTGTTTTTTTTTTAATTTAAAAATATTTTGCTTGGATTGCATTTTAAATAGGATTAAACCGTTTGACCAGTAAATGTGGTCAGCCCTCTGAAAGGAGGAGGCTGAATTAATCATGTGTTAGCGTGCCAAGCCCAAAATGAGAATTCCAGTCTTGTAAAATGAAAGGCATCTCATATTTTTAAAGAAATTCATAGTGCTAGAAGGGAATTTTTAAGGTCCTCATCTGTTTTTTAGCTTTCTAAGTCTAATTTCACATTTTAGAGAAAAAAAGATAGAACAAACTCCTTCTAAATGGGGCCCTTTTCAGTAAAGAGTGTTTCTGTTGTTGTTGTTGTTTTAAACCTGGCTCTTAAAGTATCATACCTAGATGGATCGTCTTTTAAGCTTTAAGGTGTGTTGTGAATTTGATTTTTTTTTTAACACAAACCCCCCTCGTGTAAAACAACTGTTCATAACTGGGATTAATGGTTTGCAATTTTCGGTTACTTAGACGTGGGGGTCTCCAAGAGATGGCTTTTTGCAGAGTAGAATATGGCTCTCTGTGGGACTGCAGAAGTTTTCTTCTCTTCCAACTTCCTTTTCTGTCATCACCCCCCCCAGCCCGCGTCGATGTTGCACTGATGTTCTCCTCGATTATGTAAAACACTTTCCCTTCATTGGAACAGATATTTTTTCTCATAACCTGTCATTGAATTAAAGTACCTTGGGGACTGTGAATTGCTGTGTAAAATTGGTGAGATTACCCACTGCTTTGTTCTAGCGTAGTGGTTTCCTCCAGACCCAAAGAACAGAAAACTCGTATAGGAGAAGGCTGCTTGCGCGTGGCCCGGCAGCCTTTTCTCGCCCTGCGCGTCCCCGCCTGTGCTGCAGGGGCTCAGGAAGGGCTCTGTGGTGTGGCGGGGTGTGGGGAGGAGATAGGGCAGGCACCTGCCCTCTCCTTGGGCTTAGCGCTTCTCTGGTCTACTTTTCATCTTTCCCACTCGCTTCTTGTCTCCCTTTCTGTCTGTGATTTTAAAAACACACCAAATAGGTGGAAGGCTCCCATGAAGCAACTTCTTGTTTCTCTTATCCTTGGACCTTCAGTGAAGTCTGGAGACAAACACTCCTCATCTTTCTCTCCAACCCCTAAAAACCAACCCAGTAACCTGTGCAGCTCAGACATTCCTTCCTTCCTCCAGAAGATGAAATCAGGCCATTTGTATTTTCAGTGACTCAAAGTACTGCGTGGAGGAGGGAAACAGTCACATCCCAAAGATCCTCAGAAGTGGTGAGGACAAGCCCTTGAGGACTGGATCAGAATCACCTGTTTGTTTTGTTTTCAATGCAAATATGCCCAGTTGCCACCTTGAGAATCACAGACAATGGTGAGCCAGGACTGGGAGGCCTGACCTCACCCCCAGCTGATCTGGAGAAAAAAAGAAAAAGAAGGACAAAAAGTGATCTCAATGGTATACAGGTATCTCTACACCGAGAGAACTTTCTGCCTTTACCATGTTTCATGCCAGGTTTCCCATTTAGACGTGATTTGTATTACAGCTCTTTAGTTTTGTTGAATCTTGAATTTTGCAAGCCGTACCCTTGTCCTTCTCTCAGATGATATATATTTTTTCTCTTTATATGCAAAGCATACATCCTTTATAGTAGCAACTTCAATCTGTTGCAATAAGTGATTCATATGTATTTGTTCATTTCTTTGCAGCTCCGAAGAGACTTGTATGGCTTTGGTTTAGGATGAAAGCATCCAAGAAACAACTGTTGCCAACTATTATGGCCAACTTGTGTTAGGTTTTTGTTCCGCAGTATCTTAATATAGGCACATAGAAGAACACAGGATAGATTGCAGTATAGCTTCCTTTATTAACCACTAAAATTCGATTGAATGTGGAATGTCTATAGTAAGCGCTTAAATATTTTTAAATAATGTTATTAAACTGATTTCTGTTTTTTACTTTATGATAAAAAGTAATCACACATCCTCCTGTCAACGTTCTACCATTTAGATAACTATTGTCATAGATTCTTGTATTTATTTTCTTAATTTTTTAAATTAAAAAAAAAAGCACCTTTCTGTAAGATCAGGCTTGACTCTTTGAGATAGGAAAATGCATGAAAAAGTTTAGACAGACAGTGCACTTTGAGTAATTGAACTTTTTTACTGTTTATAACCTCTTTGATCATAATTATGTTGATATTTAAGGGGATAGCAATGTTTCTTAGTCTCATCAGTATTTTGATTACCCTTTATGTCTACGTGTTGGTGAAAAATAATTTGCAGAAGTATTTATTTAGAATCAATACAAAGAAAAAAAGAGTTGGCATAAAACCGGTCTGCTCCTGTATGTACTTTTAGGCGAGGACTACTAAAGAAAAATTTAAAATCCAGCTTGTCTTTTACTGAATTAATAAAAATGGTATGTTTTAAATAAGGCTGAGTGAAATAACATCCTCATTATGTGCTGTCAATCTTCTTACAAAATGGGCTTAGTTTGAAATAGGGAACGGAAGACCTGGGTCCTTTTCACAAGACTCATGTCTCCTTCATTGGTGCTCTTAGCCCCAGCTGGGCAACCCTGAGAGCCAAGCCTCTGGTCCTGCATCCTTTACTCATCGGGCAGGCATTTTGCTAGTTTGGTGGGGGATGAAAAGATAACAAAGATCTCTGAGACAAAGCCCTCTGTTGCAGACTTTCCATAGCTCCTCTTTCCCTACAAGACAAAGCCTGAACTCCTTAGCCAGGTACAGAGGGCTCTTCATAATCTGGCCGCAAACTTCTCTCTGTCTTTATTTCTCATCAGCATGCTTGGTTCTGGACACTTGAGAAGATTCCAACCAAACTGAACACGTTGCAGGTCCACGAACATACCTTGCATATTCTTCTTTGCCTTTACCCACGTGGGTCTTTGGCCTGGAATGCCCGCCCTGCATCCCAAATGCCTCTTCATTCATATTCATTCATAGTATTCCAGCCTCAACTAAAATGTCACGAGTTATGTCCACTGCAAAGCCTTCCCCAAAGGCCAGGCAGGGTTAGGCGCGCATGATACTCCTATGATCATTTCTAATATAATCCCACCAGGTTGCTTTACCATCATGTGCCCACGTGACTTTCTTGAGACTGTGAACACTCTAAAGATGTGAAGGCAGGGACCGTCCTTCTCCCGTCAGTGGCCCTTGCCTAGCTTGTCAGTCGTTCAATTGGCCAGACCCGCTTTGCTGAGTGCTGCAGTCCTGGGGGCTATGCCTGGTGGTGATACCAGGATGCAAGAGACGCTTGCATCTCTTGAATAAGTGAATGAAGACCAAAATTACAGACACAGGGAGAGAGCCGAAATTGCAGATAACCACAAGACCCCGGATGCGTACGATATAAGCAGTATAAAGCACAGTGGGAAATCAGAGAAGGGGGAAAGCAGTTTTAGACGGGATGAGCATGAAGTGGTAGTATTTTGTGGTAGACCTCAAGGTTCTGATCAGAAGGGATGGGGAAGGGGGTCGACTGGGAGAGGTGGGAGAACGAGGCTCAGGGGAGGCACAGCGGAGGGAAGGTGCACATCAGGCCATCTCCAGGCGTTTGCTCCGAATGGAAGTCCCGTGGACCTGTGACCATCCCCTGTGCAGGCCACAGGCCCAGGTCTGGGGCCCAGTGTTTACCCCCAGGACCTGGCTTGTAGTTATAAGTTACCCAGGAATCCCAGTTGCCGGCTCAATTTGGAACCGGGATGTTGGCTCAGAAAGGGGACATGCTGTGTGGATGGAGAGGAGGCCACCAGAATACAACAAGGACGGCACCCGCTGGGGACGGGGGAGGTTGCAGGCTGCTGTGATCTGCTCCTGCGCCAGGATGGGACCCAGCACCAAGCCCACCCCAAGGAGAGGAACTGGAGAAGCTTCCTGTCCTCTCTGTCAGTTGTCGGCCAGGCTGTTCTTGCCCGTAAAGTCTATATTCAGGGACAGATAGAGCCTCTGCTGTTAAGACGTTCACCTTCTAAGAGTGAGTAGAACAAAAGCATCTGTAATGAATGGAAATGATGCACAGATAAATATAACTGTTAAAATAGTGCTACCCAGGCATTTGAAAAGACGGTCGTATCCTGATAAGAAGAGATGGTGGAAGGTAGGGCGGCGGTCTCCGGGGAAGCAAAACAGAGGCAGAGAAAGGGGAGACCCCTGGCCCCGCCCTTCCATCCTGGCTCCCACTGGGGGAGGGGAGGAGCCGGTCCCATGAGCACCGATTCATCTGGGTGCAGAAATACAGTATTTAGGTCATTATAAATCAATCAGCATTTATAGATACTTGGTTTGATGAAAATACAATCACTTAAGGTTTTTTTTTTCCCCCTCTTTCATTACAGAATCATACGATGACCCAACACAGCAGTTAGTGCAAGCACGGTCTCTCAAGGAGAATGACTTTTGTGGCACAAAAAGGGAACATATTTTACTCTTTGCACGAAACTTTCATTGTTAATGTATATTATTCAGAAACATTGTATTGTACCATAAAACTTGTATTATCAAAACTGTTGGATGTTCATGTGTTTGAACTTTTGAGCACCGGATAGACCCCCTGTATATAAAGTGTCTCACATGTATTATGTCGTCTGAAACTAAAATGGTCTTATAAAGACAAGTGGACTTGGGCCCTATTCAGGCAAGATTTTTAAAAAAAAATGTGAGCAAAATGGCTTAAGAGAAAGTATTTTCAAGGAAGACAGATTAAAACAACCCTGTTACACAGGAGACTATGTTTGGACTTCCTTTTCTTAACACTTAAGCCTAGAATTTCTCTTTTGGTATATCAACAGTTAAACCCAAGACTATTTTTTATTGCTGAAGATTCTTGCAAACCATGAAGAGATGTTCTCACAGAACCCCACAGCTGGATAAGGCCCGTATATATATTTGTAAGCCTTGCAATGTGACAGGTAGCATCACTATATATGCAATAGTTGTTATGTAGACTGTCAAAGAATTTTTTTTTCCTGGATACATTTGAAGCTTTGAGTGTTCAAGGTTTTCCTTAATGATTTCACACAGCCAAATTCTTGAATCAGTTGAACTAACCTGTATGTTACTGTTATTAATGTTTACTCTGCGGTCTGAACCTGGAGATTACTGGAATTGTTTTCCAAGAGGAAATAAATTCAGTTTACCATTAGGTATGAGTGTATTTGTGTGTTTTCTTTTTCTAGTTACTCTGCCATTAAAAAAAATCTAATTGCCCGCACCCTTGGAAATGAGTTCTGCTCTTGAGAATATCCCAGGCATAACCTCAATCATATTTAAGCTTTCCACGCTGGGCCAAAAGCAGCTGGGAGGAGATTCATCACATCGCATAGGGAAGGAATCAGACCCGATGTACTTCTTCCTCTCGCAGATCCTACCAGGTCACATTGTACTGGAGGATTTTGACATCACAGATGGATGTGATGGCTGTTTTCTGCATAATTTGCAGCCCAATTCATGTCATGCTGTGCAAATCTGAACTCAAAGTAGATGGCTGCAATTTGAGAGGCAGTTTGGCTTATGTGTACTTAAGAAGCAGCTTTGTTCATTCAGAAGACAAAGCACAGAGCGGGGAGCCCGTGAGCCTCGCACTGGCACAGAGCGCAGACTCGGCGTGATCTTCTCCGCATCAGCCACCTCCAGGCCTCAGTCCCCCAGCCCGGAGAGGCGACATGGCTTGGTCATAGGCCTTCACGCAGGCACGGGGTGTTGCCTGGAAGTTTGCTCACTGGTTGCTCACACCATGGCTTGCCACAAAATGGTGAATGAATAGGCACTCGAATTTCAGAGGCGCTTTTTTTGGGGGGGGGAAGAGAATAGCCATATGTACGTTGAGTCCTGATATACATGTTTAGCCAAAATCAGTAACTATAGACCTGATATTAGTGGGCAACTTTGATCCACATCCTGCTTAAAATACTTCACCCACTGTGACTCTTTCACCCTCTCTGAAACTCTGAGGACCTCAAGCAGCTCTTTAAACAAGCGAGAATCTTCACAGCACTTTTTCTGATGGAGAAGCTAAAAGCATGGACCGGTTCACTTCATTGTGACCACCTGTCACCAGGGGAACCATGAATGAAACCCAGATACCAGCCACGCAAGGTGTAAGCCTCACCCCATGGTGCTCAAACCCTAGCCTGCGTCAGGATCACCTGGAGGGCTTGTTACATCACAGGGTACTGGACCTGACACCCGGAATTGCTGAGTCAGTAGACCTGGTGGGGCTCAAGTGTTTGCAGTTCTAGGACATTCCCAGCTGGGGCTCACGTTCCACACTTTGGAGGACCACACTTTGAGACCCACTGTTCTACCCCATTTCCAAATTAGTTGAGTGCATTGAATGTGAATAGCCATGCAGAGTGCTGGTAAATTATATTACTTATTTTGATACCAATAAAAGAAAGTTTGGTCAAATTTTAGGACCATTCAGAAACAGGTACCTCCTGGTAATTAATGTACATTTGCTTGCCAGAGTGTATCGTGTGTGTGTTTAGTTTTTTAATGCTAGGAAAACCTACAACTATACATTTCACAATGGATTGCCAGCATGCTATTTAATTAAAAAGCTTTTTCACCAGCTACATAAATAATGAAGTATGCTAAGAATATGCAAGTACATTCATAATTAAAATACTCAGCTATGTTTAAAAAAATTAAGATCTCTGGCCTATTCAAGGATTTTGCATTTAAAATGAAATAGCCACACGATGATTTTTTAAAAAGCTTTAAAACCTCAGGTTATTAATGAGTGGGTTATATTTTACTAAAAGGAAGCTGCTCTTCATTCATGAAAAGGAAGCAGGTGATGGTATTATCCAGGGATGGAGCCTAGGCTGCCTTTAACAGCATCACCTCTGAGAGACTTCCCAGGCTCCCGGTAAACAGCAAGGGTTGGAATTCCTAGGAAGCGATGGAGGCTGGTGCCTATCATTCTAGAGGCTGTCACATGGCTGGCCACTGGGCTTCTTCAATACAAGCATGTTTCAGCCTCTTCCCAGGTAAAGCTGGAGGCCAAAGAGGTTGACCCTTATTGCTCCATATGCCTGCCCGATCCTCCAGTGACTATGAGATCGTTCAGATTCAGCAGGCCCTTCTTTATAACCAACCATTCTTTGGATCATAAATACTGAACGCTGTGTGGAGCAGTCACTCCCTCCTTCTGCTTATTACCTTGTTTATATTTATTTCCTGCTTCATTCCCTAAGAATATAAGGCAACTTAAATAAAGGTTAACAAAACGTTAATAGGGAGCAGCATCGTGCAGAGAAGAGAAAATACAGTAAAGCAGTTGGCCTGTTTTCTGCTGTAATTTTGGTTTTGAACGCATTTTCGCACTGGCTTTGAGCTTCCTGGTAGTAAAGGGAAAAACAACAACAGAAAGGAAGGATTATACCACTTGCTCACGAGAGATCTTTTTCCCTATCACTCAATTCCAAAAGAAATTTCTCAGTGACTTTATATGCAGTCAGGTGGCCAATACAATGGCCACTGTTCCTGACCCTAATTTTATGGTCTCATGCAGTGGCTGTCATCTGGAGGAGTGTGGCTGCACCTACGGGTAGAGGCCAGAGATGCTGCTAAACATCCTATAGTCCACAGGACAGGTCCCCAGAACAAAGAATTATCAGGTCCCAAATGTCAACAGTGCCAATTTTGAGAAACTGCTCTAATGTAAAATTCTCTATGATTGTTCAAGGACCTTTTTACATTAGAATTATCTGGAAAACTTTAAAACCCTATTGCCTGCAAGATTCATATATATGTGTGCGTGCGTGCGTGCGTGCGTGCGTGCGTGCGTGCGTGTGTGTGTGTGTGTGTATTTTGGCCTCACTGTGTGGCTTGTGGGATCTTAGTTCCCCGACCAGGAATTGAACCCCTGGGCCCCAGCAGTGAAAGCGCCGAGTCCTAAACACTGGACCGCCAGGGAACTCCCCTAAAAAACTCTATTGCCTGAATCCCACCCCCAGAGAGGCTGACTTAATTGGTCTAGAATGCAGACGTGCCCCCGGTGATCCTAGTGCAGCCACACCTGAGACCCACTAGGCCAGGCTCCATTCACACGTAAGTATACTGGGCTCAAGACTAGAAATTTGAAAATAACATCCAAGGAGTAGAGAAGTATGGGCCTCAAACTCTCTTTCCTCAACATTACTTTTTAACAACTGGGCGTGTAATGCTTATTTTAACTCTAAAGTAACATAACCTATGACAAGCTTCAGAAGAAGGGGAAAGGGGGAAAATGACCCAGAACCCCACGTGGCACCCTTACCCCTGATTCAGGATCACAAGTTTTATGAGTGAGAAGTCTGGCCCCATGGGAACTCTGGCCGCCCAGAGAGCAAATCACCCATCACCTGCCAAGGCCAGGTCGCCCAGTGTCTCAGGAGGAGCCAGCAATCCGGGTGGTTACGTGCCATGTGCCAATTTCTGAATGTTGGCAGCCTACTCCATTTGTTATTCAAGCTCTGCTGACCCCCACTGTGCAGGCCATATGAGACAGACTTTCGGGCCAGGCCCTACTCTCGGATTGCCAGGTTTGACCTTCAGCATCAAGTATTATTTTTTTCCAATTATTTTCATTCCAGACTATTTAAAATGTTTGTTTAATATTATTATACGGGGCTTCCCTGGTGGCGCAGTGGTTGGGAGTCCGCCTGCCGATGCAGGGGACACGGGTTCATGCCCCGGTCTGGGAAGATCCCACATGCCGCGGAGCGGCTGGGCCCGTGAGCCATGGCCGCCGAGCCTGCGCATCCGGAGCCTGTGCTCTGCAACGGGAGAGGCCACAACGGTGAGAGGCCTGCGTGCCGCAAAAAAAATAAATAAATAAAAATAAAATAAAATAAAATTATTATACGATTTGTATATGTGAGCATCATATGCAGTTTTGATGTTGCTTTGCGGCCTTCATATTTCTATTGCTTCAGGTAGAACAGCAATGCACCAAATGGATGTGTTCTATATAAGCCTGCCCTTGTTCCTGGATATTTAGATGTCAGATGGATTTTTTCTTTTTTAATGATGAAGGATAAAAAATAGCAGAAAGTCAGTATTCTCCGTTGCAAGTCAGATATGCTATATTCTCTGTGGCAAATGGAGGCTAGGTTAAATATGCTTTGGAAATCATGTAAATGGGTGAGAGGGTTGACATTCTGCTTTGAAAGTTGATAAACTTAACCAGTGTTCCAGTCCAAATGGAAGGTAAAGACCCCAGAGGCGGCCCCCAGGGGTCCCCCCCAGGCTGAGTTAGGCTCCTTGGAGCAGTGCTGGGTCTGTTCCAGAACTTGGAAAAGGATTCCGATGAACCCTCAAGTTCCACTCTACAGAGCACGGCAGCCCCGCTTTGTGCCTGTCGGGGTGCAACATTGCAGAACCCTTGAGAAAGGACGTTTGAAACTCCAGATCCATTAGAGAATACCTGCAAACGCTTCTCCACTCGGCTTCAGCAGGCCGGAGCCTCTTACCGTCTCCCTTGTCTCGAGGGAGCACTACCAAAGGTACTGCAAACGCCCAGAGTTCGAGAAAGAGGAATGATTTAGGGTAAAATGACCCGGCGTGGGTTTCTGGCAGAATCCCAAGGCTCAGGTCTGGTTGGCACTGCGTTCCCGGGTGAGCACCTCGCGGGGCCAGGGAGGAGCCCCGTCTCCGCCAGATTCCTTTGTAATGAAGTCAGCTGTCAACTGGGGGAAGGGCACAGAGCCCCTTTATTTCCAAGCAGGTGATGCAGCATATTAAAGGTTGAATTCCATCTTGTGCTCGCATCCTGAAGGAGCCAGTTTGCAGGCAAGCTCAGTTCTTTCTGCAAAGAGGGAAACTTGGCAATGGTGGAGGCTGAGTACTTAAATGGCAATCAACTTCTGGCTCATATCAATTAATTCCTTCATGGACTTCTGCCTAAGTATAGCATCTTGAATTCCCAGCTGCGGAGGCTATGAAAAACAGCCCAAACAACACACGCCATGATCCAGGGGATGGCGCGCCGGTGAAACGATGATGGGTGAAGCTGTCTCAGGGAAGCAGTGGGCGCCCATCGGGGGCTCCCTCTTCGTTTACCTGCAGAATCCAGGGCAGGACACATACTCCCTTCTCTGGGTGGGAAATTCTTTGAGAAAACTTTTACTATGTCCAAAGTGAAATCATTCTGAGGGGAATCACCTCCTTTTGGAGGTGATTTTTAAATATCCAAATCCAAAGTGCCCATGAGATGTGGAAGCAGGATGGGGACTAAGAAATCAGAGGAGGGCTTTGTCATCACTCAGACACCAGGAGAACCTATTCCCAAAGTGGTCCTCGTCCCACGGAACCTACCGGCGTCGTCTCCATCTCCCTTTCACGTGAACAAGGAGCATCTTGATTGAGCACTGCAGACACACTGAGGATGAATATCGGTGGTGCCACGTGAGATCTGGCAATCCTTCAATTCATCTGTCAAGCTCAGACCTTGACATCTACACGGGGTTGTGAATTTCAAATCCCTTATCACTCAGGTGGGTTCTCCTCATCTAATGCTCTAACAATGTGGCTATCACCAAGCTATAACCAATGAAAATCAAGGTCACGTGGCAGGGACAAACTACTTTTCCTCCGCTGCATGTGAAACATCCCTGGTTTGTCTCGCTCTCTGTCTTTTTAAAATTTTTTTAGTTTTTGCGGTACGCGGGTCTCTCACTGTTGTGGCCTCTCCCGTTGCGGAGCACAGGCTCCGGACGCGCAGGCCCAGCGGCAATGGCTCACGGGTCCAGCCGCTCCGCGGCATGTGGGATCATCCCAGACCGGGGCACGAACTCGTGTCCTCTGCATTGGCAGGCGGACTCTCAACCACTGCGCCACCAGGGAAGCCCTCTCTGCTGTCTTTTACTGAATCAGAGGGAGAGTTTGTTTTCCTTGTCCAGGAGACAGAACCTTTGTTTCTCTAAGGGAGTGTGCTGTCCAATATGGTAGCCGCTAGCTGCCTAAATATGTGGCTACTGAGATTGAAATGAATTTAAATTAGGCAAAGTTTAAAATTCAATTTCTCATTCTCACTAGGAACGTTTCAAGTGTTCAGCTGCTTTATGGGGCTAGGGGCTACACCGTATAGAACAGCACAGACACAGAACACTCTCCTAATCACAGAAAGTTCTCTTGGGCAGCTCGACCGTTCTAACCCACCCCCTCCCACCTCCTTTGACCCCTTCCATGTACAGAGGCCCCTCTTCCTCTAGCTCCTTTCATTTATTTTCCCACCTATCTTCATACTGTTCTCTGTCTTCAAATGTGCACAGGTTTTCCCCTCTTAAAAAAAAAAAAAAAATCATTTTTCCTGACTCCGAAACCTCCTCCCAAGGCTGTTTTATTTATTTTCTTCCAAATTTCTCAGCTCTGTGGTCTGCTCCCACATCCTCCACTTCCTGACCACTGACTCGCTCCTTCCTCACCTGCAGGCTGGCTTCCATCAATATCCATTTACTGAAAATGTGTTCCGAAGGTCACAGTGGCCTTCTCACCACCCAACGAGAAGGGTTTTTCCCCCCGTCCTCACTCTTCTCTGCCTTTCAATAATTTACACCATCAGTCACCAGGCCCCATGTTCTTGCTTGGCAGTATTTCTTATGTTTATTCTTTCCTTTCTATTTCCAATGACAGGACCCTAGGGAGGTCCTTTTCATCTACTACCTCTGGTCTCTCCTCTCTCTAATCCCTCTTGTATATAGCCACCATGTTCATCTTTATAAAACAATTATTTCACATCATTTCCTCACTCAGCAAATACCAGTGACTCCCAGAGTAAGGCAGTGAGAAAGAGTGTGGTTTAAATGGCACTTGAGCCCTTTTCTGCCACTTACTAGCTACGTAGCCTAGACCAACTTACTTGGCTTTTCCGAAATTTCTTTTTCCTTCTTTAATTTGCGGGTAAGTATACTTCCAAGTTGTTGTAGGGTGTTTGCTGGTGTTGCTGTCAGTGACTAAAAACACCTGAAATATATTAGATGCCCTATACAGGAAAGTTATTGCTTTAAGTATTATTATCTTTATTTAATCCAGGCTCCTTTTATGTTGATTCTAGAATCACTGCTTTTTCTCCATGGTACCTCTTATCCATCTGATTCCCTCCTTTATAGTGTTTCTAAAAAACAAACACCACTTTTACCTTGTCTCCTGCTTATGAGAACCTGAAGTAATGGTCTTATTATCTTCCAGAAAAAGATGAATATTCCTTAGACTTCCATGAATGTTTTAATCTCGCCCAACTACCCATTCAGCTTCAACCTGTTTCTGTCAGTGAATCCAAGTCATCCTCCTTTGCACATCTAGTCCATCCCTTTACTTCATTTTTCACGTCTATTGTCTATTTATTCCTACTGTTCACACGCTCTTCCTTCTTTCCCTCCACTTACCTCAATCCTGGTCAGTTTTCTGGTCACAGACCAAGCCCCTCTTCCATAAATCCCAGGCTAATCTGCACCATTATCTCCTTTCTCTAAATTCCCATTGCCCTTATAGCCTAGCTTAGCAATTCATGGCTTCCTAGCTGGATTGTAAATCTTTCAAGCATGGGGAATCTGCTCTCTGTATTTTTTTAAATCCACCCGCAGTGATGTCACCCTGGAAGTTCAATTAAGCACAAGTTGATGAATTAAGAGCTTGACTATAGTCCTCAGTCCCTCTTAGTTCAACAAAGGATGAGGGGGTAAGACAAGATCCCTGCTCCCCAGCAACTCACAATTAAAATGACCCAGAGACTCGATCTCAGCCATTTTTCCTCAGTTCCACAGTTGCCACTGTCCTCATTAACCTGGTAAAGAAGGGCATCAAGGACCCGGGTCAGCATGGACTCAGTTTATAGCCACAACACATTGGAGTTGCATGTCCAAAATGCCTCCTTCTTTGATCTCTTCGACGGTAATGATTTCAGTTGATGTGTTTAGCACCAAACTCCAATAGAGCCAATATTTTGTAATAACTGTAAATGGAAAGTACCTTTAAAAACTGTACTAAATATTTTTTTTTTTAAACTTGGCTTTAGACAGTACGGTGAATATAATTAATGATAAAAAAAGAAAAAAACCCTGAATCTGAAAAGGTACCAGATCCATATGTAAATCCAGGCTTCAGCTCACTCCTTTCTTAAAGCAACAAAGATGTTGACTGTGATTACAGATAATCAGATCTTTCCTTCTGATGAAATGGGCATATACTGAACCAGGCGTACGCTATATTCCCTCGACAAATATATTTACACTTAGAACATGGAGAGAAAAGAAAATGTCAACAGCTGACAGCTTCTTGGCCTATGGGGTGTGATCCAGGAGCATAAATTCATTTAATCTTGGTGTTGAATAGATGCATGTTAGGCTTGTGCATATATATATATATATATATATTTTTTGTTTGTTTGTTTTGGCCTTTCCTCCAACATGTTTTTTGAATACAGTGTCACATTCCTCTGTGTTGTCAGCAGAGACGGGAACCAAGCTAATCCTCTGGGTCCAACCTGGGATAACTTTCCCTAATGAGTAAAGATAGGAATGAAAAAGGGACACCATGTAGAAGGTGCCTTGTTGCCAAATGTTGGTGGATAACTATTTCATGCTGAAAAATATGCCTCAAGAATGTTGGCCACTGGGAGCTTACAGAGTCCAAAAGAAGATGCATTTCCACAGAAGATCTTAATCATGCTGATAAAGGGATAAGCACGGTCAAGAGGATGCAGACCAGATAAAAAGCCACCTCTGTTTAGAAGCTGGAACTTGCTCCTCTCTCCTCATTAAGGCATTTCTCATCTCAGCCAAACTGGATATGAAGATATGTTCCTTATCCCTGGCAGATCTCACAAGATATCAAACATTTCAGACTTCGTGTGTGAAAGCATGACATATTGGTTAAGACTGAAAATAGCATGTTTCTGGTAGAGTTCAAGTAGATAAGAAATACTACACCCCACTGTTTTTGTAAATGCCAGAGTTCCACTGAGTCGAGACAGATGGTAGCAGGCAAAGAGGCAATCTTATAATCAAAAGCTAAAATGTGTCAAAAATATGTTAGCAAGCAAAATAGAGCAGATTACTAGCTACTCATGTCATGACAGCTTGCAAAACATGTTAGGATGTTGAATCTCTAGTTATATAAATAAAGGAACAGTAAACAGAGCAGCAGCAAATGGTGTGAGAGCTCATGTAATGACTGCCCCTTCATGGCAGTTTGGGGAAAGAGAAAGTCATGTGGTCACGAGGAGCCTCGGATGGACCTTAAGAGGCCCCCAGCTTCAAGTATGGGGATCCATTTTACTTCCGTGAGTAACAAATTTCTCTGTGATACCCCAAAGCTGTTTAACTCAATTACAGGAGCCATTCAAACTTACCAGAGAGAATTGTAAGGATTCCTTTGAGAATCATCATGTCATTTAGCTCAAAGAAACAAGGGGGCGAGTGTTATTTTGTGAAAACAAAGTGTACCCAAGGCTTTCTGTATATGTCAATCTCATTTCAAGGAGGTTTTTTTGACCACGGGATGGCAAGGCTTCGATGGCCCTGGAGAATGAGCTTGACCACAGGTCAGCCCTGGGCTTCTTATTGTCTTGGTTAACCTTTGATCAGGTTTGTGGAGAGGGAAGGCAATGTTTATCATGACTGGGGGAAAATGAAGATACTTTTATTGAGCACCTGCTATGGCCCAGGTACTGTGCTGCTGTCACATCCAATTTGACCTCCTGCCTCTCGAGATGGAGAGAAGGTAACTTTGACTAGTCCGCACCCAACGGAAGTTCAAATCTGACCTCCTCCCCCATCTTTCCCTTCCCCTTTTCTGCACTCAGAGAATCCAGGGGCAGAAAGAAATGGTAGGAAGTGGGCCTTGTGTTCTCATGCCAGCATTGCCACCACCTCTGGCTCCAGGGTTCTACTTTAACACTGGCTGCCTCTCTGGTCCACTCGATACCAAAGACACGAAGGTCAGCCCCACTTTTCAATCTCCATAGGGAATCACCTGGGGAAATTTCAGTGTACCAGAGAACGCTGCATTTTAAAGCAAGAAATCTTTTGATAAGCTACTTATCAAAGGGTGAAGGTCCAAGTGTCTAACATGTAACAAAGGATGATAATCAAATTTCTGGAGATAAGACAAGAAAAGGAATTTGCATTGTTCTTGAGGAGGAACCAGCAAGACTGGGCTCTGCATTGGAGAAGAAAGGACCAGAAAAGGCGACAACCCCAGCTGTGTGGTCGCCAAGTGAAGACTATAGAGATCAGAAGCGTCTGAGGCATATTTCTAGGTTTTGTTTGGTTTGGACTGGTTCTTTGAAGATCGGGCCAGGCAAACCTCCCCTGCTCCCTTCGGTGCTAAATCCTCAGTGAAAGCACATGGCCCACTAATGCTTCTGGGGGAGTGGGCTCTTCCTGGAGAGCTCAGACTGCCGTCTCTGCCCTGCAAGGTGGAAACAGACACCTGGTCAGGAGGCAGAGAACACGGGAGTGGCTGGTGCCTGGATGACCCACGCCAAGCAGCACTCCTGTGAAAGCGCCCCTGAGAAGAAGAGATTCACCGAGAGTGAGCTGGGTGACAGAGGAGTGGCCGATGCTACAGCTGCTCAGCTTCCAGCGGACACCAAGCTCCTGACGTGTCCTCAGCCAGATGCCTGGGAAGTCCATCCATCTCCCTAAATCCACACAACTCCAGAAAACGTGGTACCCCATTTCACAAAGGATTGGGGCTCAGAAAGGTAAGGCGGCCCGCCCAAGGTCTCATAGCTAACTGAGGCATGATTCAAAGTCGAGGCATATATGTGAGAAAAAAAGGAAGAGAAAGGGTATATTTATGTGATACGGATTTATGTGTTAGCTAAAGACCCAACTTAGAGGGCTTCCCTGGTGGTGCAGTGGTAGAGAATCTGCCTGCCAATGCAGGGGACGCGGGTTCGAGCCCTGGTCTGGGAGGATCCCACATGCCGGCGGAGCAACTGGACCCGTGAGCCACGACTACTGAGCCTGCGCATTTGGAGCCCGTGCTCCGTAACAAGAGAGGCCGCGATAGTGAGAGGCCCGCGCACCTCAATGAAGAGTGGCCCCCGCTTGCCACAACTAGAGAAAGCCCTCGCACAGAAGCGAAGACCCAACACAGCAAAAAATAAATAAATAAATTTATTAAAAAAAAAAAAGACCCAACTTAGAGTTATGCCCCTAAATACAGAATACCTATAAACATTAATTAGCATCCTCTTCGGCATTCCACTGAGAAAGATAGTCATCCATAAGACCAAATAAGACCTCTTGACGGCCCTACAACTACCATCAGGTGAGAAAAAACGGATTCAGGGTGTGCTCCTGCTAAGTCAGATATGGAATGTGCAACTCACACGTTCTGGTGAAATTGAAGCAGGTGAACTCTAACTGCCAGGACGTAACGAGTATAATAGCCAAAGGGAATAATTCGGTTTAAGCAACCGTATGCTTCAGTTATCTATAGGTGTGTAGATGTAATGGGACCCCCTTTATAATACACTTGGTCGTTCTCTTCCTAGTTACACCTGAGTGGATTTTCCCCCATTGGGAAAGCCAGTGTAGGAAATCTTGGAGGTTCGGGGCCATGAGAGCTCCGAGGGAAGCTAAGTGGGGGGTCATTTTATAAGGTAATGGGTCCCAGGAGGCAAGATGATGAAGTCCTAAGTTCCTGTCCTGTGGTGTGATTTTGGACATGGAACAAGGTCTCTGGGCTTCAGGTGCTTTATTTCTAAAGTAGGGTAAATGGTCCCTTGTCAATTAAGCTGTCATGAAGATTAACTGAACACAGCCCAATGTCTGCCACTAGTTGGTGCTCAATAAAATTGTGTCCCTATTCGTCTGCAGAGTGTTCCTTTAGCCTAGGAGCAACTGAGAGTTTGACGAGCAACTGTTAATTTTCTTTACTATCAATTTTTCTGTCAAGTGCCACAGGAGATACTAGCATTGCAGAGCTGAGTAAGAGGCCATCTTTCATCCAATGAGCCCACTGAAGGCTCAGGAGGCAAAGACCCACACACAGTGACCATCCACGTGAGGAAGTGCTCTTTTGGGGTGTCAGAAAGATGCTGTGAGAGTCCAGGGGGTGGGGCGTCCATCTGTACACACGAGTTACATGACGGCTTCAGCGGGGAGACGCAGTGGGAAAATCAGTAAGAGCCCTCTGGGTTGTCAAGCCTAGACAGAGCAAACAGCCTGAGCACGAATAAAGGTGAACTTCTGTCATTTTGTTGGAATTCTCAAAATAAATGTTTCTGTCCATAGAATACAATTCTTGTCATATCTTCATAGTCATCAAAACAGTGTGAGGATAAAGTGTGGGTAGGGGCTCAGGCACGCACCCCTGATCTGTGAGCTGGACCGAAACCCCACAGAGAAGAGGGACCAACGGCCGTCCTGTCCCTCTTGTGTTGCCAGCACCCATCACAGCGCTGGCACAGACCGGGAGCTGGGAAAACTGTTCAAGAGTAAATGTGCGACCCACCCTCCGGGCAGGGTGGGCCCAGCTGGAGCTGACAAAAGGTCAATCTGCCTGGGTTCCCTGTCCAAGGACCTGGCAATTCCTTGTCTCCGTTCAGATCAGTGACATACATCAGTCCTCGGCAAGGCCACAGAGGGACACAGACTGACCACATGGAGCGTGAAGAGGTAGACCAGCAGGCCAGCGGCTTTGGGGAGTTCTCAGAGCACAAACTCAGGCGGATCAAAGTTCTGGACATCACATGCAAACCAGGGTGGGGCGTAACAGGACACAGGGGACTGGATTCTGGGAGAAATAGGGGAGCAGCCAACGTATATCAAGAGAGACTCATGGCTCCAGTGAGCAAAACTGGGGCCCTTGTCCCACATCAACAGATAACAGGAAAATGATTCAATACTAAACCACCACCCAAGCTTGGGCAGACCTGCCCACAGTCGTGACTGATCTGGGTCCTGGAAAATGTACCCACTTGCCTCAGGGGATGGTGACCAGGGGAGAGGCAGGGAAAGTAAAGCAGACTCAGTAGATCCAAAAGGGTGACAATAGCTGACGATGTTTTCACTGATTGATGTTGGAACACACAGCTGCGTACTAGCCACCTCAGTCTCTGGATCTTAATTTAACTTCTTTGTTCTCCACATGCTCCATGCCTGGAACCCCGAAGCATTACCAAATATGCTTATTAATAAAGTCAGTAAGACGTCACCACTCGGCAGACATGAGCCAAAGTTCTTTTTCATGGCTAATGTTAAATGGCCAAAGTGTGACTGCTCACACACCGTGCAGCAGGGTCACGTCACTCACATTACATGTGGGTGTACAGGGGCTATGTACCATCGTCATTTCCCTACTGATCTGTTCGTTTTCATGAGTGCCCATCTGCTGAGTAGTGGTGGGAAAGTAATAATTAGATTGAGCCCAGTCTAGCAAAGTTAGTCAGTGCCATCATGTAAGGGTCCCTTGAAATAAATACTCAACATCCCAAGATGAAATCCTCGCCCCTCAGACTCAGTCTTCATCTCCCTACTTATATAAAGGCGGCATCTGAACACTGACTGAAGTGGTAAACAGATGTAGGGAAAGATATGCTTGTGAACACAGACCTAATGCAGTGGATCTGTAGGTGGGTATGTCGCCAGAAAGACGTCTTAGACAACATGAGGGTGATAGAGAAACCAGAGGTGGGCTCCTATCTTGTAGATGGCAGGATGCATTCCACCCAATACGACCACCTTCTCCTTTCCTGAATCATCTCAGAAATCTAGCCCTCTGCTCTGCAGGGTGATGAGCAATAGAGAGGAGCTTCTGATATAAAATACTACTGTAACGATCATGACAACTACTACTACTGCTAATAATAATAATCTTAGCGCCTAACACTTATATATACTTACATAAACTTACTGCTTGCCAGGCATTTTTCTAAGTCCTTTACATATGCAAATCACTTAATCTTCATAACAACTCTTATCATGTAGATTCCAATGGTTATTCCTGTTAATATCAGCTAGCCATTAGATGTGCTGGTGGCAGAACAGATTTTTTATGTGTGTGATAATGAAAATAGGATCAGGGAGGTGACAGAATGTGTTCTAGAAATTTTACATTTAAAAGAAAAGAACCTCATCGATATTGCACAAGGCATTTTTGCACAAACGACTTCATCCTCACAACATACCAAGGAGACAGAGGAAAGATTGGTGATGCCAAGCTGATAGGAACGGTCAGGGCATGGACATTCAGAATCATATTTTCTGCCTTTAAGTTTTTGATACTTTAAGACAAATTTAGGCCAGATTAAGTCAGGTTTGGTTCCTGGCTACGGAGATGATGGCAAAGGTGATGCCAATAAGAGTCAGAAAGAGAATTCTTGATGGATTTCATGAGGAAACAGAATAGTGGCAGGAAGTTGTTTTCTTAAAGAAGAAACTGACATGGATTTAGACAGAATATCGAAAACTTCTGAGTTCGTGAAGTAGTCGCCGAGGGACAGACTATCCCCTAGAAGCTAAGCCGATGCTACTTTGCTCTTCATCTGCCTCCCTGTGCTGTTCTCAGTTTTCTAAGAACCTAAAAGAGCGGGATGGGTAGTTGATTGGCATTCACTAACCACCCACAAAGGCACTAGCCACACACTGTCTCACGGCCTCAGTTTCTTTTCAGGACTAGAATGTGATCGCCCTCTCCACCCAGAAGGTGAGCTCTGAGAGGAGGGGCTACGTATTCTACTCCTGCGTGTAGCGGAAACCTGATTGGATAAACCACGGGTCTGGTTCCTTACGATGATTCCTATAGGGCTGTGTAAGTACATCCCCCAGGGTGCTGTTTTTTTGTTTGTTTGGTTTTTGTTTTAATTTTTTAATTGAAGTATATATTTTTTAAACCATCCCAGCGTCACCTGATACTAGTATAACTGAGAAAAAGTGACTTTGCAACAGTTTAGTAAGCTACCGCTTAAATGGGTCACCAAAAATAAATCCTCCGAAGGACGAGCCGCTAAAGGGTAAACGATGTCAACCTTTCTCCTTGGCGATGCTGGCTCCCCTCCAGCCGGGCCCAAGTGACCTCAATTACTTACAAGTCATCAGAATTAAATCAAATCCGTCTGCAGTTTGGGTGGCTGGGGCCCTATCCAGGAAAGCTGCCCACGCCGAGAGGGAATGGACACAAAAGCCTGCTGAAAGCTATCCAGATAATATCTGAGCTCCCGGCAAGAAGGAAATGCCACCACCATCTGCCTCTGTTTGTGATGACCTGGGAATAAATAAAAATTAACCTTGGTCCTTGAATGAATCATGGAGCTTATCAACACTTCCTTTGTGTCTCTAATGACTGTGGTGGAACAAGTTTACAACAAATTTTGGAGGGACAGGGCGGGAGGGCTGTTGTTCTGAACGGCTCTTTACGGGGCTTGGCGCGCGCTTCCCACCTGCTTTTCTCGTATTATGTGCCACCAGCAATGCCCTTTGTACCCTGTGTTGGTGACAGTGAAAAATAAGGAAAGAAAGTGTTTTGAACCCAGCAAGAGTTCAAGGAATCATCGGGGAGGAAAGGAGAAAGGAAGGAAGGGGAGAGGGGAAGGAGAGACAGCCAGAGCGAAAAAGGCAGTCGTGGTCCCCAGATCATCAGTGGTGGACCATGACTGAGACGGGTCTGCAGGGGGCTGCGTCTGACCTCTACCCAAGTGTCAATCAGTAGGCCAGTTTCTGTCCTTGATGCTGAACACTTGTTCTTTTCTTTAATCCTCATAGTAACCTCACGATGTATGAATCACTGTTTTACAGGCTCGGCTCTAATTGCAAAAGAGCATCAACTTGCCCCCGGACACTCAAAATGGAATAGAACAGCCAGAACTTGAACCTTGGCTGATTCTAAAATCCAAGCTCTTTTCACACTTCTGCATTGATTCTCCGTGGCAATGCCACAGGTCACTGGGGGAGAAGTGTTATTAGCCATTAACTTGATTTTGAACTAACAGGCTAGTCACTTAGCAAGGCCCCGAAGAAATGGAACGAGGTAGAAGCACACATCGATGGGCTTAGGAGCTGGGGAGGGGAGGTGCTGGGGAGGGGAGGAGCTGGGGAGGGGAGGTGCTGGGGAGGGGAGGAGCTGGGGAGGGGAGGTGCTGGGGAGGGCTCCGGAAGAGCAGAGGGGAAGTAGCTCTAGATGATGGGTTTCTAATTTAAGCTTTATTGGTTCTGGCTTTTGCTGGACCTCTGAGCACACACTGCCCGCAGGTGCCTCCGCACCACGTTCAGGCCGGGATGGGCCAGAGCCCTCTCCCTCGCCACTGAGAGTGGACATGGAGAAGGAGATTCAGGGTTTATTTCTCACAAGCTAGTTTGGGCAGGAGCTCAGCCAATGTAGCCATATTTTAAAAATCTTCAAACCATATAGAAATGCAGAGGATACAGATGGAGAGCGTAAGGCTAGCTCCACAGTCACAGTCAGGAGAAGCAGCCGTACCCGGGGTTCTGATGTCCCAAGCTGACACTAATTTTCTCTCTCAGATGATGATGGATTCTAAGTAAATATGTGCGAACATTAGTTCCAGAAATCTGAATCAGCTGCAGAGAACTGTTGGCTATAACATAATTGGAAGCCTGGTGAGCTGAACCAACTCTTTCTGAAACTTCTTTTGTTTTGTTTCACTAACATTGTTTTCAACAAAGAGGGAGACATTCCTTACATACTGACATATGGTACCTTCTATTTATAACAAGATTAACAATTCATTCCCACCTTGACTGAATCCCGCTTTATTGAGATGTCACAACAGATTCGCACAGCCTGCAAAGGGAAAGACTTACAAATGATAATATTATGACAGGCAAGACACCTGAAAGTAAATGAATCATAATTGATGACAATTAGAAAGAGTTCAGCACAAACACAGAGTCATAGCCATGATGGTAAGCAGGGTTCATCTCTTATAAGGAGAGGATTGCCACGGAGAAATTCTGCTGAATTCTTACTGAGACCTTGAAATCCATTCAAACCTGTTCACTCATAGCTTATTTTTCTATTAATGGATGAAGGGCTTCATAGTGTTAGGGCTTTACTGCACGTCTGTACTCTGGTCCACAGCCTCACATGAACCCCTTATTTTAGGATAGAACTGATGGGTCCTTCTAGATGCCCTGGCCGGAAGCAAGGGCCTCATCTTTGTCATCTCCTTCTTCCTTTCACCCTACATCCATCAGCAAGACACCAATTTTACCTCCTCCATATTTACTGAATCTTTCCATTTCTTACCACCCGTACTACTCCACTTCAGACTGAGCCAATGTTGTTTTGCCTGAGAGCGTCCTCCCCGGCCAGATGCCTTTAATCCATTACCAAGAGTAATCTTTCTAAAGTCCTCTATGGCTCCCAACTGCTCTCGGCATAAGGGTTAAATGTCAAGGTCCCACAGTCCTGCCTGAGACACAGTGTTGTGTAGGGACAAGAGCAAACCTGGTGCAAGTCCTGACTCTTGGGAGGGGGTCATTTAGCTTCTCTGACCCTCAGTTTCATCCTCTACAAAGTGAAGGTCATAGCAGTATCTAACTTTTGAAAACTAATTACCTACAAACCTCTTGGAGGGGCTGATCACTTGTTGAGGGTTCACTTCTCAGCTCACTGCCTCTCTCAGCCCATCACAAACCTCTCTCCCTGTACACCCTGTGCTCTCGGCCCCAAAGGCTTCTTCTCCAGCAAACCGTGTTCTTCCACCCCCTCTTCCCACCCCAGAGGCGTTCCCTCTGACTGTAAATCCTCATCTGCCCCCTCTGCCAGTCCCAGCTCCCACACACTCTGCTGGACAACTGCAAGTCATTGGCTTCATCTCTGCGTCCCTGTCACCTCCTCAGGGAAGCCTTCTTCGACTACTCCCACTCCCAGACCACTTTGTAAAACACTCTCCTTATACTCCATACTTCCTTTTGTAGCCCTTAATACACCTGAAAACTTATGTTTACTTTTCCTAGTATGCTTCTCTCTCCCTCCATACCAAAGGTTCTGTAGAGGGCAGGGATTGAGTCTCACATGTTCACTACTGTGTCACCTGGACCTTAACTTGTTGGATGATCGAATCTAGGAGGTCATACCAGCTCCCTCATTCACAGATGTTTGATGACTTGCTGTGGCAGGCAGAACAATGGCCCCCAAAGAGGTCTACACGCGAATTTCTGTGAATACGTTAACTTACGTGGCAAAAGGGACTTTGCAGATGTGGTTAAGGGTCTTGAGACGGGGAGGTGGGCGTGGATTACATGGATGGGTGCAACGTAATCCCAGGTCTTTGTAAACGGAGGCAAGAGAGTCCATGTCCGCGTGATGCCGCACAAGAAAAGCTCAACTGGCCATTGCTGGCTTTACAGATGGAGCAAGGGCCCATGAGCCAAGGAATGTGAGTGGCCACTAGACCCTGGGAAGAGGTCTCCAGTAGAGCCTCCAGAAGGAACCAGCCCTGCCAACACTTTTGAGTTTAGCCCTGGGAGACCCACTTCTGACCTCCAGAACTGCAAGACAGGTAATCTGTGGCGTCTGAAGCCACCAAGTTTGTAATTTGTTACAGCAGCCAGAGGAAGTGAATACACTTTCCCAAGGTCACAGAGCAACGGCAGAGCCAAGGCCAGAATCTAAGCATCTAGACCGTCCAGGGCCCTGGTCGTTCCACTACGCTCCTCTGCCGCTGCCTCTCAGGGCTTGTTGGTTTTTCACTGTGCTTTCTCCTTTTCCAGAGGAAGAGATCGTTAGGGATGCAGCTGCTTACAGGCAAGGGCATGTGCACAAGGCGTGGCTCCACGGATGCGAGTGTGGGAGAAGGTGTGTGGGGATGGAGAGTCTGCCTGGCCACCTATCAGACTCCCAGGGGAGGGTGGGAGGTCCCGGTCCAGCCACGCTTGCCCGCCCATCTCCTGTCCCTGCTGCACAAAGCCTGACAAGGTCTCACTCATGTTTCAAAGCGCTCCGTCTTTTCAGAGCTGTTTGTCATTGTCTCTGCCATCACAAGTTTAAAAAAGGAAAGTTAATTAAATATGGAAGAAGACTGAGCAACATCTTTTAAACCATCATGTCATTAGAACCGAAAGCCTCAGAGAGCTGCTTAAAAGGGGTTTGAGAACAATGACTGTTCAATCAGATATTTATGGGCATAGTTATGTAAACACACTCTTTATTGTCTATGTATATTTAATATAATTATCAGTTTTGTAGTTGGACTCTCCAGACACCCAACAAATCACAGTGTTGCTTTGAAAATGTCAGCAGAAAAGACAATTATGTTGCTAGCAAATATTCATAAATTATATTAAAATGTCCTGTGGAGATGTCCCCTAAGTTGCAGAATCCTTTGCCGTAACTGAATAAGGCCTTTCTTTGATTTAAGGATGGTTTTAGAAGCAAGAAGTTTCTTTGGGAAACCTTAAAGGCATGAACATGGCAAAGGAGTAGGCGGCCTTGGAAAACAAGAGCATGTGTGTTCCAGAAAATTCAGCCCCTCGCCATTTCCTATAGCCAGTTGGTATGTGTGCACGTCCACTCGGGTACATGTAGACACCTGCTCACCTAACCAATGTGCACATTTTATTTCTTAAAATACCCCATTAAGAAGAGAAAATAAATTCAATCTGTTTGCTCTTTCGGCACCCACTTAGAGCCATAACTCTTTCCTACAGCTTTCTTCTTTAGCAACTATTTATAGTGTTTCCCATTTTTCTCTCTTATCGTTTTTTTTTTTCTCATTATGCCCATGCAGAAATAAGTGGAGAATGGGGAAACTGCTCAGTACATTAGAAGGCACCAGGCTCTTGCTAAACCAACACGAGTGGTGTAGCTTGAGAAACACCTAGTAAGCATTCACAAATCACTTCTATTGCAGGATATACAATCTGCAAATCAACATCTTAATTAGCTGCTAATGACATTCAGAAGGAAAGGTTAATGTTAAGTGCAGAAAAGCAGTGTGGTTAAAAAAAATGAGATTTTCCTGCCTTCTTCTTGTAAAAAATAAAAAAGGGAAGAAACGATATCCAGTGTTTATAATGGGTGCTATAAATACGTGTGCATTGGCAATGTGAAGCATCTTCATTACATGAGGCCTGTATTGATAGGCTACCTTTCATGGAAGGAGTTCAAAGCCTTCTACCCGCTTCTCATTTATCCTCAAAATACCCCTCTGAGGGCAAGTATCTACAGGCAAAACGAAGTGGAGAGTTGAGGCAGTTATCTACATAATTCAAACCCAAACTCTCTTAATGAGGAATAAGTGGAGTTTCTGAAGAGACTGAATTTTCCCGATTGGCTTTCTATGTAGATCGAATTCCCTGGAAACCACGTCCTTTTTGCACCATGCTGGCCTGAGGCAGACAGCCTACGGGAGCCAGAGCCTGGGGAATGGGGTCCCCTCAGTTTAAAAGGCTGACCTCACGCTGCCTACTGAGCCCCATCTTTCCCCAGCTGGCTGCTTGGTCTCCCGCTGCTGCCGGCCTCAGCCCAGGGACAGCTTCCTGATGCGCCCCCGGCCCCTGCCTTTGGTCCTCTGCTTTCCCTTCCCAAGCCGCCACTGCCTCACCTTAGCACCTGGCCACCCTCCCCTTCCCTCGGAGCTTCTCTCAGGTCCCCTTCCTCCTTGAAACGTTCTTTGATGAGAAGCAGAAGGACACCATCCTTTTGTTTGTCTGTTTGTACATCAGGTTGCTTGCAGACCACTTTGACCGTAACCTGTTAGATAGTATCTGTGTGGTTTCAATAACGATGGCGCGAGCTCTAGCTGGCTTTCCCCTGGCAAGTGTCGCCGTCTATCCCGGGGTACGGCTCAGGCAAGCACGGAGTGGCTCTGCGTGTCCTCCTTCCCTTGCTCAGGCCTGTCATCGTTCAGGCTCCAGGCACTGACACTCAGTGGGACAGTCATCCTCCACGGGTGACGGCTGCCCTCCCTTCGGCGATGCATCTCCGACGGTGGATGCACCCTTCTCCTGAGTTTTCCACAACAGCGCTTTCCCATCGCTCCCCGCAGGCTAGTTCCTGCAGAGCTGGAGGCAAGGAGTGCATTGCAGACAGTGGAGTGGAGCCACCGTGTGAGCGGTGACCCAGCTTCCGGGTCCACTCACGGCCCTCCCTGTGTTGCACCCACAGCTCCGCCACCCCCAGGTGTGCCTCGCCGCCTGCAGGCCTCTCCCTCCCATGATCCTCAGGCTGCAGAACAAGGAGGCTGTTTTTCTCCTTATCCCACTCTGAGCCCCACCTCCTGAGTCTTCATTTCCTGTCCCAGGATACACATGTCTCTTCCCAGAATGATTCCCGGTGGAATGTCCATTTCTTCCAGGGGAAATTCCACCATGACTTGCAGGCATACGACTGGCCCTGAGCCCCGTCCCCGAAGATGAGACACAAGCTCCGCTCCTGAATACGCCTCGCAAGCATGCAGCTCAGCAAAATTCCCTTTCATGTCTTACCCAGAGGCCTGTGCATCCCGGACCTCAGGCACTTCCTGTTCACCTTCCCTCTGCTCTGCAGCCCCAAACATACCTTTTCTGAGAAAAACACAAAACCCCAAAGAAAACACAACACGTAGAAATGGGGCAGTCTACATTCATAGTTGGGGAAGAGACATTTCTTTTATAAAAATGCGTCTGCCTCATTCCCTACTCTGTCCCAGGGCCTAGCAGAGCGGGGCTTCAGTGTGTGCTGATGGGATGGCGCTCTTAGCTGACAAGAAGGACAGCAGATGTAGGTAGACACAAAAGAAGAGGGAGAAAACTGGTCTGCTATGGATAGTCCAAGGATACACTTGAATTTTATGGATAAATTAGTTTTTGCAAATTGACATTGTAGCAGGAGTAGTAATGCCTTGGATTTATATAGGATTTGTTTCCTAACAATCTATTTTCACATTCATTATCATGGTAATTCCCATAACCCAGCTATGACTCATCATTACTGCCCACATTTTACAGCAGCACGACTTTAAGTGACTTATCCAAGGCCCTAAAAGAAATCTGTGAGAATGACTTTGAAGAGAAGCCTCCAGAACACCACTCTACCCACTCCCTTTTTCCCTGCAGGGAGTCAGCTAGGTTAGATTTAGTTATCACTACATTACAGTTTAATTATTTATTTTTGTATCTCTCTCCCTCCCCATCAGATTGGGGGTTGTATTTTTATCTGCATCCCAAGGGCCCAGAAAAAAAAACTTGACAAATGCTCAATGAGATGTTTGTTGAATGAATGTTGAATGTTAATGTGCTTGCTTTTAAGGTCAGTGGGACCAGCTCTCAGGCCCTGTGCATTTTCTTTCCATTAAAGGAATACCCCTGGGTTTGCACTGTGTTCATTGTTCTTGCTGGCATCCCACCAACATTTTCTTGGTGTCATCTTCATTGAGAAAGGCTGCGATCATATTTTAAGACAGAAATCAACAACCTCTTTAGACGTGGGTGCTAACAGAATGGTTTGTGCCCCTTGGTACCATCTGCAGGCTCTCAGCATAGATCAGGGAGAGAGGAAAAGGCAAAAACGGGAAAAGCAAAGGAACCGGAAAGAGAAATAAAGAGAGTGAGAAAAGAGAAGGCAGAGCAGCTGCATCTGGTCGGGAAGGGCAGCACGCCACTATAATTACCTCTGGGGCCTCATGGTCACGGCCATCACATAGGTGCTTACCCTTGTCTTAAAAGATGAATGTCCCCCAGCTGGTCCACCCTAAGTTAATGACTCTCACAGGTGAATAATGGTTGAGTTTAATTAGGACTTGGATCTTTTTAGAGCTTCTTGGGAGGTTCATCAAGATCAACTCATTGTGGGAAGATGGATTGATTACCAGGATTGGTCATTTAGTTATTTTTTTCTGCAATCCGTGTTTTCGCTAAAATCTGTACTGCTATGCTCTCTTAGACCCTCTGCCTTTTATAAATAATATTTTTTTAAACGCTGGAAAAGTAAAGAAACTGCCTTGGGGGCAGATTTATGGGTATGAAAAGAGAGGCGAGGCAAAGTTACACCCCACACATCCCAACTCCTCCCACACACCCGAGACTGGGCTAGGTATCCCCTCTGCCTAGCGTGCCACAGTGCCCGATGCTTCACCCTTGTTAACGCACCGTATGAGCTTCCTGTTGCTCACTTCCTCTCTAGCCTGAAGCTCCCGGGGCAGGGGGCGCTTTCCCACTAGGCAATCCCAGTGCCCAGCACAATGCCCGGCAATGAAGAGCAGACAGCCAGGAGTGAAGGAGCAAGAGAATCAATGGATAATCAGATGCAAGTGCTCAAGTTCAATGGTGGGTTTCAAACATCTCAAAGAGACGGTGAATGCAAAGTGCCTACCATCTAGTAGCTTCTCCATCAGCACAAAGCATCTCAGTTTTCAGCATTTGCAGGAAATAAGGGCGCCTACACTGTGCCAGACCCTTCTCAATTCTTATTTAATCCGCACAATGACCATATGAAATGTGTATTCGCATCTTCACGCACCAAGGAGAAAAGTGAAACTCAGCATGGGCTGGTCAAAGTTGCGTGAAAGCAGGATTTGAAGCCAGATCTGTCCCCAGCTTGTGCTTTTCCCTCCAGGATGCTCTTTTCTTGAGAGACTAGTTTCCTCCTCCTCTTCCTTCTTCTTCTTCATCCATCTCTTTCTCTTTTTCTCTATCTTCTCCTCCTTTTAATTTTTGGGTTACTGGACATGCTGCCTTTATGGAGGAAGCATATGTCTCTTAGGGATATCTTTACATCATAGACAAACAAATATAGAATAGGCACACTCTCCATGTGCAGGGCTGATAGTCTAGCCGTATAGATATTTTTATCTTGTGCTCTAAATAAATACAGTACTGATGGAAATAAGACGAGGAAAGAAGAAAATGCACTGCTCCAGGAAATATGTAATCCCCAGGCAAAAAGCAACAATTCAGCGGGACTGTCTGGGGGTCGATCGTTCTGAGAATCAGTGCATTTCTCAGAGTTTCTGGAGAAGAGAAAGAAAAAGTGTTATATTACCTAATTCCTTTCTGCAGTTTTGACTGGACAGATTTCCTTACTTCGTGCCTGGAGTTATGAGATTATCATGAAGAGTGAGAGATCTGCGATGTCTCCCACCCAAGGGCAGGGTCACTGGAGGGAGAGGTGAGGGGCTTTGCTCTGGGCTCTATCTCCTCAAAGCAGAGTCTTCATCTCCTTTGAGGCAGATGGAGAAAAAGAACTAGGGTTGGCTTGGGATTACGATATCGTCCTCTGCTTGTGCACTATCACGCGGGCGCCCAGTCTTTCCTCAGGAGGCCCAAATGTTGGTGAGGGGAGCGAGTGTCTTGGTCTCACTTTCTGTGTTAGCAGACAAGGTACCCATTGGCTGTCTGCATGGACTGAATCATTCTTGCATCTTATCTTTCTTGTATCGTATCTTCTGTCTGAAAAGACTGCTGTCTGGAGTTTTATTCCCTTTTCTAGCCAAGGAAAACAAACCCGATCTTACTGTATTTTTCAGTCATTCGTTTTCAGGGCCGTTCATCACCCAAAACGTACAATGGGTGGTGTTTTTCTTGGTCACCGCCCACCCTCTTCCACACGAATGTGCCCCTCATTGAAGAATGTCCGACAGCAGCAAGTAGGAGGGAAGTGTAAGATGCGGGCCCCTCCCTTGTCTGTAGAGGAAGATGACTAAGCCCAGTGGGGTGTCCCTGACCACAAGATCACATAGCCTCGGCTCAGGCCCTCTGTGCTACTGCTTGGTTTTGGAAATCTACAACAGGTCACTTCACTTATCTGGGCTTCATATTCTTCTAAGGTTAGACTCAATAACCTCTAAGGCTCTTTTCTTGCTCCATAATTCTCTAAATCACATAATTGTGCAGGTACCTCTGACTGGCTGAGACATCGCAAGTGGATAATTTTCAGAAGGGCCGGGCAGAACTAATCGGAACAAACTTCTCAAGCGTTTCTGGCTTTCTTCACCATGTGTCTTCCTAGGGGCAAAGTCTGTGGTAATCACTGAGAAGTCCCTCTCCCCGAATACGCTCATCCTTAAGCACCTCAGACCTATAGACATACTGACTCTTCAGAAAACTAACATTGCTAGTCCCCAGGTTCTCTTTGGAGAGCTCTTATAAATAACCAAGGAGATGAGAAAGCTGCTTTTTGCTCAAGGGTTAGACCCTAAGCTGCAAACCCATCTTTGGGACATTGAGGCATGGAGCCCCATGTGCCAGGAATGACAAAGAAGCTGCAAGTGGTGCACCTTCTCTGCCTGGGGGAAGGGCTGGCGGAATGGAGAAGGAAGATGTATTCGGACCATGACTGAACGGCAGTGGCTGCCCTAGTCAGAGGCGGGGAGAGGCAGTGGTACACATGCCAGCTACATGCCATTTCTTCCCCGGGAAAAATAATGAAGACGAATTTAGGTAAGTCAGACTAAATAGCAGTATCAGGACCTTCAGGCTGAAAAGGGACGAGAAAATGTAGGGGGAAAGGACATGCATCAGAAAGCAGCACCCTGAAGTAGAGAGAAATCAAAGCACATGTAAGAGATCTGGCGACCGAAGGTGGAGGTCTGGGAAGCAGGCTGGTTAACAACTTAGAGCGAGGTTTTCAAAGAGGCCATGGCTCAGCATCTGAAATAAGTTCCCCGACGAAGGACAATGGAAAGCTGAAAATACTTATTTTAGGAAGCTTAAAAAGAAAAAAGCCATGTTCACCTAAGGGACCAGAGATCGTAAGGTCTATTTAAAGGACTGTCAGTCTGGGAGAAAAATGTCCTTCCACTAGAGGCAGCAAGAGCAGAGGCTCCAGTGGAATCATAGGAGCTCAACACTCACGGGGCCATTGTAGCAGTGGAGCTGCCATTGATGGGAGTGGAGCCAGTGGTGGTGGTAGTGATTGGTGGCCAGGTGCAAGGCAATGACTCTGAGGCTTCCCAGCCTAATGAATGATTCCCACCCAAGGGGAGGTTGAACAAGCCATCAGAAGAGGTCTGCTGACATTGGAAGGTGGAACTGAGGTGAGACCTGAGGTCGTTACCCCTCGAGTCTTCAACCATCTCCAAGGCTGAGGAACCAGCCCTTCAGAGCTGACCCAAGTCTCTTATATTGAAAATTCCACTCTTTTCCACTTGTTCAAGCCTCTGTGCTTGGAGCGCCATTTTCTACTGGAAAGCATCTATTTCCCACCTGAAGTCTTTTCAGCACTTTGTACTCTTCTAAAGATTTATGTGGGGTGGATCACCTACTTTCCTGTTCTTTTCTTGTTCTGAAAATATGTCAATAACTTTCTTTCCTATTCTAATAGGTCTCTCTTCTTAGGAGTCAGCTATAGTGAAAAACTCTAATTCTACTTTCGTGGTTGGAGAGAATGTGAGATCAAGGACAGCTTCTGTTGTGAGGACATGTTGCAACCCAGCCTTTCTTGAGGTCTGCCCCCGATGGTGGCTGCTTCCAGACTGACTCAGGAGATGTCTTATGTTTGTCTAACAGGGTGAGTGTTGGGTCACAAGCAGGCCCTTTTGAGCAGGATAGTGGTGACACCGAGCAGGAGGTGTACCACTAAGACTGAATCTAGCTGCCTTCATTCTGAAAAGATATTCTAATTTTCTAAAATCCTGAGAGATGACTTTGCCCAAGGAACAGTGTAGTGTATGAGTTTTCATTCTGGTGATGGCCTATTTTGTCAAATCAAGATAGTGTCATGTGCTGTGTTTAAAGTTGGCCTTAGCATGAATCGAAGTTTGGCTTCATTTAGAAGGCACTGAGTGATTGCTATGTGCCAGGCATCTCACTAAGCTCTAGAGAACAAGAGATAAAAGACGCAGTTCTCAGGAAGTTTGGGGTTAGGTCTGCGTGTGTATTTGTCAATTCACTTAGCCGGGCTCTACGCTGGACACTGACACCAGGCAATGCACAAAAAGTGGTCTTTTCCCTAGAATCATCACAGGTAAACAGTGCGCTGCAACCAACTGTTCTGCTGGCGGGGAGATGAAGAATAACACCTTTAATTCCAGGAGAGTGTAAATGAGGGAGAACATTCAAGGCCACCAGGGGAGGCTGTGAGGAGGCCGAGGAAAACCCTGGTGCATGGCTGGCCAAGTACCTTGGTTTCCAGAAGACTCCCTTCTCTCTCATTTCGGTGGGCCCCTTTCATTCAACTATTACTTCCTTTCCTTTCCTGTCTGATTTCTCCTTGCATCCAGTGTCACCTGGAGGTTATTTCTGCCCAGCCAGCCCATTCCCCTCAGGTGTCTGGAAGACTGAGTTTTGCAAAGGGTTGCTGGGCAATTTTTTGATTATCTCTCACCCTTCTGCCTTTCGTCTTCCCCCGGCTTATCTCTATCCTGTTCAAGGTGAAGGCGCAGAGTTTAGAACCACGGTATCTAATTTTCAAGGCAACAGCTTATGGAGGATTGCTCCTTACAGCGGCTAATGAGTATGTGTCTGTGGCCCATGTATCTCTGAGTTTATATAGGAAATTTCAATCAATCTAGCTTTTATTCTGTTTGCGGCTCCATGACTACGATCCCATTGGTCTGTTGTGTATAATGACCAGAGTTTTATTTCTTTTGTTACTGCTTTTGGACATTTCTCAGATGTTTGATACTGTTATCTGCACGTTCTTACTGTAGCTGACGAGCACTGTATTGGTCTATCTGGAAAAGTACTTCCCTGTTTGAATCTTATTTTCCTCGGTGTACAGAATTTATTGTTTTTGAACCTCATGTTTCTACTGTGACCTAAATTGTTTCTTGAAGCACAAGGAATTGGGGCAGGAACTCATTTTACTTCATATTTAGGTACTTTTTCGGGACGCCATTGTTTTCCAGGGCAGTTTCCATCTGGTAGATTGTATATTGACCTTGAAAAATTCATTTATTGGACCTAGTAACTTGTTTTTGGTAAACTCTTTAGAATTTTCTATGTGCATGATCATAGAATCATCTAGTAAAGACATATTTCCTCCACATATATATGGCTAATTAGCACATGAAAAGATGCTCAAAATTACTAGTTAGCACAATGAGATGCCACTATACAACCTTTAGAATGGCTAGAATGAAAAAGATCTGCAATAACAAGTTTTGGTAAAGATGTGAAACAGTTGAAAACCTCATATGCTGTTGGTGGGAACAGAAAATGTTACAATCACTTTTATATCTTTTCATTCATTATTGCAATGTCTAGAAGCTCAAGTACAATGCTAAATTGAAACAGTGAGAGTAAACATCCCCCTGCTTTTACTGATTCAATTTTTTACCATTTATTATGATGATGGTAATGTTATCTGTGGGTTTTTTATAGATTTTTTAACAGCGTGAGGAAGGTTTTGCCTGTTATTTTATTCTCCTATTATTAAGTTTTCTCCTATAGTTTTGTCAAATGCTTTTGTGAATCTATTGAGATGGTCATTTTTTTTGCATTTATTATTTTAATATATGAATTATATTAATTGAATATTGAACGTTAAGCCAGGCTTTAAATTCCATTTGCCCAAGAGGTATTCTCTTTTTATATTTTGTTGTATTTGACTTGGTACATTTTGTTAAGGATTTTCTGTATCTATATTTTTGAGGGATATTGATTTGTAGTTTATTTTTCTTTTAACAGTCTCCAGCCTGGTTTTAGTACCGGAGTGATCTTGGCCAAAAAAATAAGTTGGAAAGTAATTTTTGAAAGAGTTTATATAAAAAGTTGTATTATTTCATCCTCAAACATATGATAGAATTCACCAGTTAAGCCATCTGAACCTGGAACTTTCCTTATGGGAAGATTTTTATAATTAATTTAAAAAATTGTTTTCTAGACATAGATTCAGATTTTTCTACTTCTTTTCTTTATTCTGGAAATTTGTGTCTTTCAAGGAATTTGCCCATTGAATCTACATTATTGAAATTATTCGTATAAAATTGTTCATATTTCCTTATTATTATTTTAATATTTGTAGGACCTATAGTTGTATCTCTTCTTTTGCTACTGATATTAATAATTTGTCCACTCTTTTTTTATCTTGATCAGTCTGTCTAGAATATTATTAATTTTATTGATTTCTTCAAAAACTAGCTTTTTGTTTTCTTTGTTTTCTCAGTTGTTTCTAGTTCTTTGTTTTTTTCACTCTAATCTTTATTATTCCTTTCTTCTAATTACTTTGCATATAATTTGCTCTTCCTTCTCTAGCTTCCTAAAATGGAAGCCTCAACTGTTGATTTTACACTTTTCTTCTTTTCTACTATAAGCCTTTGAAACTATAAACTTTCCTCTAAGCAGCATTTTTGCTGCATTCTGCAAATTTTGATATGTTGTTCTCATTATATAGTTTGAAATACTTTTTAAAGTTTCCTCATGATTTCTACTTTGCCCCATGGATTATTTAGAAGTAAATTATTTAATTTCAAATATTTGGAGTTTTCTTGAAATTTTTTTGCTGAGTTATAATTAAATTTCTTTATAGCCAGAAAAAGCACTCTGTAAGATTGCAATATTTTGAAGTATATTAAGACTTGTTTCAGTCAGCATATCCTCTACATTTGTGAACCTGCTATAGGAATTTAAAAGAATATATATTCTGCATTTCTTGGGTACAATGTTCTGTAAATCACAATGAGCAAAAGTGGTTGATAGTTTCATTTAGCTCTTCTAGCTCCTCAGTTATTATTATTATTATTATTTTTTCTGTCTAGCTAGTCTATCAGTTACTGAGAGGTATGTTAAAGTCTTCCTGATTGTGGGTCTGTTTATTTCTCTGCCAAGTTTTACTTGATTATGTTGAAACTCTGTTATTATATGCATAAATATGTATAATTGTAAATTGCTATATTTCTTAATGTTTTTGCCGTTATGATGTTTCTCTCTTTATCTCCAGCAAGATACCTTATCTTGAAGTCTATTTTGTCTCCTGTTAATATAGCTGCTCCCATTTTCTTGTGCTGAATGTTAGCATGCTATATTTTCAATCCATTTACAGTTAACCTATTTGTTCCTATGTATTTAAAGAGTATCTTTTATAAACAGTATATAATTTTTTATATTCAATCTGAAAATCATGCCTTTTCATTAGAATATTTAATCAATATAAATTTGGTGCAGTTATTGAAATAGTTGACTTTACGTCTGCCATTTTGCTATTTATTTTCTTTGTTTCAGATCATCTGGGTTTTTTTGTTTGTTTGTTCCTCCTCTCCTACCTGTTAATTAAATATTTTCTAATATTTTGCCTTAGTTCCTCTGTTGGCTTTTTACTATCGAGCCAATTCATGCATTTTTATAATGGCTGTTCTAGAGGTTAATACAATACATACATCTTTAACTTACCCAATTTATTTAGAGTTCATGTTCAATTACTTCAAGTAAAGCATAGTAATCTTGCAACAGTATATTTTCATTTCCCTGGCCTTCCCACCACCCTTAGTGTTAGTGTTTCTGGTGCTCATTATTTCTTCATGCAAATCTGAGCAGCCATCTGATGTCATTTACCTTCAGCCTCAAGAACTTCCTTTAGTGTTTCTAATAGTACAATTCTGCTGGTAATGAATTATCTTAGTTTCATTTGTCTGGCTCTGCCTTAATTTCTCTCTCATTTATGAAGGATAAATTCTTTGGATACATAATTCTTGGTTTTCAGTTTTTTTCTCTCTCCAGCAGCTGAAATATGCCATTCTAATCTCGTATGGCTTCCATTATTTTTGATGTTAAGTCAGTCGGTAATCACGTTATTATTCTCCTATATGTAACATGTCATCTTTCTCTGGCTGCTTTAAAGATTTTCTGTTTACCTTTGACTTTCAGCACTTTGACTATAATGGTTTATCATTCCTGGGGTTTGCTGAGTTTCCTGGAGTTATAAGTTAATGTTTTCCACAAAATTTGGGATGCTTTAGGTCATTATTTCTTTAAAAACTTTTCCTGGTCCTTCCTCGCCTCTCCTTTTCTATCATTCCAATTTGAAATCATCCCAGTTTCTATGCTGTATCTCTTGATGGTGTCCCATACATCTCTGATGCTCTGTTCATTATTCTTCAATCCTTTCTCTCTTTGTTCTTCAGATTGGATAATTCCTATTAATCTCTTTTTAAATTCATTGATTCTTTCTCCTGACACTGCAATCTGCCTTTAAGCCCATCTAGTGAATTTTTTATTTCAGTTATTGTGCTTTGGAGCTCTGGAATTTCAATTTTTTATGGTTGTCATTTTTCAGTCGAGATTTTCTAACTGCTCATTCATTAAGAACATTTTTCTTGAATTATTTGAACATTTTATAATAGCTGACTTGAAGTCTAATTGGGCCAACATCTGGACCCAATTAGAGTTGTTTTTTATTGACTTTTTTGTTTTTCCTGAGTATGGGTCACATTTTTATGTTTCTTAGCATGTTTAGTAATTTTTGTTTGTAAAGCGGACATTGTAGAAAATAAAATGTTATGACTCTGGGTTCTGTCATATTATTTAGAGTACGCTTGTTATTGTTATTGTTGTTTTATTAGGCAGTTAATTTGCTTGGAGTCAAACTGAAAACTTTGTGTCGCCTGTGCTGTGTAGCTGTTAATAATTCCATTCAGTTCTTCTGACTTCCAGCTGCTGAATATTTAAATTGACTCTTGGTAAATCCAGAGAACTCACCCCAAACAGCTCTACCCTTTAAGGCTAGATTCCTTTCTGGCCACCGCTTGCTTTTTGGATGTCTCTGTCAGATTCTCCCCCCTAGATGCATACCTTAGTGAGCAACCAGTGACTGGGCAAAATTCATGCTCAGATTTTTTAGGTTCAAGCCTTTTGCCATTCTCTTGCTTACAGATTTCCCCCGTAAAATTTCCCCTGTGCTCTGTTCTCTGGTATCTTGAGCCTGTAAGGTGCCTGATGTTTTCCATCACCCTAGCCAGTCAGGGAACATCTTCAGGCAAGACAACTATAAACTCCCAATTCTTCTAGCTGCAGTTTTTTTTGTGTTTTTTTGGCTGTGTCAGGTCTTAGTTTGGACCTTTCATTGTGGCACGTGGGCTTCTCTCTAGTTGTGGAGCGCGGGCTTCAGAGCACACAGGCTCAGTAGTTGCAGCATGTGGGCTTCGTTGCCCCGCAGTATATGGGATCTTAGTTCCCCGATCAGGGATTGAACCTGCGTCCCCTGCATTGGAAGGCAGATTCTTAACCACTGGACCACCAGGGAATTCCCCTAGCTGCTGTTTTTTAAAAGCAAACTTTCCTCTGGCTTCTGTCTTCTCTTGGATGTTTTCCTATTCCTATAAATAATTGTTTTTTATATTGTGTACAGATTTTATAATTATTATCTATGGGAGGGTTCACATAGCCACCCTCCTCCACCATCATTACTAGTAATGCCTGTGTTTATGTCTTTAGTCTTTATCTTCTTTATGGTACTGTGAACTCCATGAGGGCAGGTAAATCCTTTGTTTATTTTTGTCTGTCCAGGATTTAACACAGAATACGCGCTTAATAAATATTTGCTATATGGTTAAATAAAAATTCAGACGTCGACCATAACCATACGATGAATCCCTCATTCGTGCATTCACAAATATCTGCTGCTTTTATTTAGCTTCTCATCGTCCCAGTCACAGGGTCTGTCCCTTGAGGAACTAGACCTCTTGTTTTTTTTTTAACAGACTATTTACAGTCTAGAAAAACAAATGTGGGTACTATATTTATTAAGTGAAGTTTTCTTGTAGAGAATAAGGTAATTCAATAAGAGAAAAAGGGAATAAACCAATAAGAGAATAAACTGTAAGCGCATCACTTTGTTTCAACTTCTAGAGAAAGGAATATGTCACCTGTGAGTATTGCCAGTGGCCTTAGAGATTCTCACAGTCGTTTTGCTTCTCGCTTAAGGCTGACTTTAATGCTCAGACTCTAAATACTGTCATTTCCTTGAGTGAGAAGTAAGCCCCCCTCTAATCTCCAGGAGTTCGGCCTACAACCAAGACCGCAACATCTAGGCACCAACCAACTTAGGAATCAGATGTGTTTTACTTAGGTCAGGTGAACACTAAACAAACAAAAAACCCCAGAAACTTCCCTCTATATGGATAGCTGGTGTCTTTTAGATCGAAGCTGTTTTGGTTTTTTAAATTTCTTGTTATTCGTTTTTTCACCTCATTGATGGCTGCATGCCTATTTTGGACAGAGCTGATTATCTACCAAGCGTGTAATACCATTAGGGGACCTGGATTTAGAGGCAGTGTATCTACATTAAATAGGAGAAATTATTATTACAGTTTTGTACTTTTGGATGTGATCCCTAATTTGCTTTCTGCTTTAAGGTACTGACATGAAGAGTTCTATATAGGTGCTACTGGCTACATGTTGGGAATGTTATATATTTAAACAGTTTGCAGTTAATTAAGAGTATTGACTTGGAACTAAATCAGTGGTCTCACACAACATCTGTGCTCTCCTCCGATCTGTCTATGTATTTAGATGGCGTCTATCACCGTGGTATCTAAGTGCTCAGAAAATCTAATTAGGCTAATTTCAATTTCCTCTGTGAGAGAGAAGGATCTACCTCTCTTCATCACCCTCTCTGCCAGAGCCTTCTTGAAGGGAGTCATTATTATTCCTCAAAGAGAAAGCCAGTTGAAAGAGAGCCTCAAGCAAGAAACAGCATTTTGCACCTTCCTTGAAAGTTGGTGATTTGGCTTCTGGAAGTGTTTTCAGCTTGTAAACAGCACCAGAAAAGCAAAAGGGCAGTCAGTGCTAAAGAGGCTGTGAACATGATAAAGAAGGAGGAACACTGGAAATTTCCTTGCGAGCTCTGCGTTAAAGAATGTGCTGGTAGACGGAGCTTGACTGTACGCTCACAATGTCCTAAGCTATCACCTCCTGACAGACGCACAGCTTTTATTTACCAAAGAAGCAGAAAGGCAGTGTTCTCTCCCCAACAATGAACAAGTGCTCTTGTTCTCCTGTCTGTGGGTCTCTGTGAACATTCCAACATCTTAATTTCTGTGTTGAGGAAAGCTGCCTGATTTCATTGGTTTTCAATGCCTTGCCTGCAGCTAGACGTATGGATAAGGCAGCAGCAAAATCATTATGGGCTCCATTTTGCGCTTTTAACACACATTTTGCGCTTTTTAACACTTCAGGAGCCAGTGCAGAGGAATAAATGTGTGTACAAGCAGAGGATTGCAGTCACAAAGAAGAGCTTGTTAGGTGGAAATGAGAAAGGATCAGAGATGACTGAACGTATTTGCCTGACCTGGGTGGGCATCTCTTGTGATGGAGTGTGAAGGAAAAAGAGGGAAGTTAAAAAAAAAAAAAAAAAAACACAAACATCGCCACTTCACCTTACCTCAGTTAGAGATCAAAACCAACGTGGCTAGTTGTTCCCATGCTTTATAATGTCAAAGTTGTTTTTTTTTTTTTTCTCTTTTTGCTTGGAATTTGTGTTATTTAGAGCATCCAAGAAAGTGGTGGGGATGCTGGGCTGGGGATTCTGAGATCCAATTCACTGAAAATGAAGGAATTCAAAAATGTACTCCTTCTGGTGAGAAGAAGTAAAAGGATTGTGGCAGTATGTGGGGTTTAGTCTAGAAAGGCTGACACCAGCATGGATAGGGTGGCAGCATTTGAGACTGTGACTCACCTCCAAGCTCCTGTTGGTGCTTGGAGAGGCCTCGTGGAGCCTCTGTGCACGTCTGTCTGGAATCACTTTAAAGCTACTAGTAAGTGTCCAGCATTAGAGAGATTTTACAACCTAAGGATGTGCCAGACTGTGACAAGAAAATGACTTCTGGCCAAAGCCAGTCCGTGACCCCAACAATTTCAAAGGCCTGGCCTTGGGGTGAAGGCATCGTTCCAGAGCTAACATTATGGAAAGTAGCACCATGGATAGGAATGTGGAAATGACGTGTGAGTGACCACACGGGAAGAGGGGAGCTCAGTCCATCCTCCATCCCTTTTCTCAGATTCACTTCGCAACATCATTAGCTGAAAATGTTCTAGGAAGGTCCCCTAAATGGACGAGCCATTTCACAGTCTCACTCTCTAAATGAGCACAAAAATAATTTTTAAGCTTAGGTCTTGGCCCAACGCAGCTGACCTTCCAGATCTGGAAAACTGGGGCTAATTTCAAGCTTTCTCTGGGAGAGTGTGAATTCCTTTTTGAGTTGCTTCTCTACCCAAAGTCCCTGTATAAATATATTTGTGGGGATGCGACATAATCATGAGCTGTAAAGTGTAGGAAAGTCTAACTTCTCTCTGCCAGAGACTCACTGGATAATCTTGCCTGTGTCTTTGGCTTTTTAATCTGTATAACAGATTACACTTGGATCCTCTCTTCCGTTTGTGGGGTGACAATAGGGGCAGTATGTAATCTGGGCCATAAATCTTTGGTACTATTTAATTTTCAGCTTTTCTACCATGTGATGTAACTACTACTCTATATATTTAGGCGACAAAATGCTTTCGGAGTAATTCAATGAGTCCTTCAAGATCAAAAAAATATATATATCAGATACGTTTCTAAGGCCATGTAAGGATGGGGGCAAGAAATAGTTTCAAGATTCAATAGGGTATGAAGATGCCAAGCAAATAAAACCCTCTTCCCCACCAGAGTTTGAAACAGCTTGAGAAATAAGATTAAAAGTATGACAGGAGACCAAAATATTACCTTTCTACCCTGATTTTGGGGAATATGGTTTGTACCTTCAGGGAGGAAGGCTGTAATAGAGAGACCCAGAATTAGACAGACTTTGGAATGGATCGTGTTGGTTGGATCACTATCCCCTATCCCCTACACATGGGAGGCTGCCCTGTAAAACGTGGGACAAGGAGAAGCAGGGCAAATATTTGCTTCCTATGGACGACTCGCTCTCAAGAACAGGAAGAGAGGAAAAGTCTGGGAAATATGCCCTGTTTCATCTTCCCAACTCATTCCCAGATCATTGATTCCACCCTCCTACCAGCGGAAGGGTGGGGGACAGGGTGGAAACAGGCCAGGAGTGTATGTGTCCTCCATTTGGAAGGAAACGTAAAGAATGGGAAAAAAGCATGGCCTCCTACCATTAGGTGGTCTTGGAGGGTATCTGTGTATTTTCAAGAAGACCTTTTGTTTTTATATCTCCCCCAGAGGAGGCAATGTTGACTTACTCCTAACCGCCTTCTAGGTCAGCTTTGGTGAGATATCTCAGTCTTTCCTGGGATTTTAAAACAGCATCAGGAGAAGGCATTCAATCAACCCACCTCAGTATTATATTCTTGGATTTTTATTGCTATGGTATGTTCAAAGTTTTTTATTCTTTACTGAATTTTGGAGGGCAGGACCATGTTTATCTGGGTGAGAGAAAGAAAAGCTTCATTCTAGATTTTATCACAGGGGCACTGATCCTCTCTGAAGTTGTACTCATTTATATGGAACTTCAGGAATAATTCATTCATTCATTCATTTATCATTTAAATTCAATAAGAATTCACTGAGTTTTTTTCTAGGTACTGGGCACCATACCAGGCAGCAGGAAAGCTAAGTCAATTCTGTTTATACTAAGGATGCTAAGTAAGGTATATAGGTAGTCCTGGAGGAGCTAGGACATTACTTTGGCCAGCAGCCCACCACATAATAATGTGTCTTATCTATCTCCTTTAGATCCTGGTATGCACTGGGGTTTGTGGTTGGGAGACATAAATATCTTGATTTGATTCCTCCATATAAAGTATGTCAGTTAGATATGTAATGCTTAGATATTAATGTCTGTCCTCCAAAAGATTTGTACAAGAATTTTCATAACAGTCTTATTTATAATGGCCCCAAATTGGAAACAACCCAAATGTCCATCAACAGGTTAATGGAATGAAATAACGCTCAGAAATAAAAAGGAACAAACAACCAATACATGTAACACAGATGAATCGCGAACCATTATAACATTAGGCTGAGCGAAGGAAGCCAGATTAAAAGAGCACATGCAACCTGATTCGATTTATGTGAAGTTATAGAAGAGGCAAAAATTAGTTATAGTGATAGAAATTAGAACACTGGTTGCATCTAGAGATCGGGGGTGGGGAGATTAATTACAAAGGGGCATGAGGAAGCTTAGTGGAACAATGGAAATGTGCTGTTTTAATTGCAGTGTTTGTTACACAGCTGTATGCATTCATCAGAACTCACAAAATGGCACACTTCCTGTATGTGTATTTTATTATGTATAAATTATACCTTAAAGGTGTAAAGAAAAATATACAAAAGGTGCAAATTGTTTAGGGAATAAATGCACAATCAAACATATTTTACAAAATGAAATCCATCAGAAACATTTCAAATGTTTCCTGTTATTTGAACTGTACTAATTTTTTTACAATTTATATAAGCCATGATTTGGAATATCAAAATACAGAATGTTTTTCTTCCTATTACCAAACTTCTGGGGGAAAAGTTTTATTACAGAAATGGAATACAATAGGAAAAAAAAATGCTTCTTTTAAAATATTTATCTTAAAAGGTAAAGAAAACTATGGACTGGCATAATTAGAACACAGGTGAGTCTTTATATGTCCACATCTATAGGTGATTTTGTTTTCAAATAAATTTAAGTGATTGTAATTGCCTTTGTGTGTGAGTTTGTAAATGTGTGTATGGGTACTAAGCCACACAGATAAATAAGAGAGGAAGCAAAAGAGGAAGCATAATTAACATAATTTGAAAAACTGGAAGAAATTATTTCGAGAATGTCAAATTATTGTCATTTATGAAAAGAAGATATATTATTGGTTATTTTCATGTGCATTAATTGGCATTCAAGCCATCTGTATCATTTACTCATATGTATGTAATGGGGATCATAAATATCCCTCTAGCAGCCAGAAAAGAGCCATATATCAGGAGAGATGACAACCTTGGGGCTATCACTCAATGACTTGGTATTAAAGGCTGAGCATTTTCTTGAGGTTATTAGAGTTTTACTTTAAACTTCTTTTACAGTTACATACAGTAGCACTTAAATGCATTGTTTTAATGGATTTTTAAAGCCCCCTACAAAAACTCACTCCAAGTATAGTGAATGAATGTCTAACTATGGTGAAGTTTATTCCAAATACTGTAGTTAGCTTTTGAGCTTTTAATACTATACTTTGTTCTAGAACACTGGTCAAATTTCAGTAGACTAGGAAATAAAAATGGAAATTGTCATGAACCCTTTCAGCTTCCATATCACAACTTTTTTCTCCAATACTTGTGCATATGTTTCTTGAAATTCACAGAAGTGTCTCAGTTCTGATATTAATGAAAGTCAGAAACTGTCATATTGATAGTTGTGTCAATATGTCACACCAAAACAGAACTATCAAAAGGTGCTTTTAAATCAAATTGCATCTTAAAAGAAAAGAAGGGTGTGGTTTGATTTGTTTCAGCCCAGCCTGGGAGTGGTAAGGAAGAACTAACCCTGCTGGGCTGAAACACCTTAATGTGTACCAGGGTTGAAAGCTACTGGTTTACAGCAAAAGTCTCAGCCATACAGCAGTAGCAAAAAGGGGGCCTGGGACTGAGTGTGACAGGGTACAGGAAGGTTCACAGGGCTTCTATAACTCCAGCAAACATCTACAGTGAGGTTCTGGAGGTACGAACATGAATTAGGCAGGGCTCTGCCCCCAGGGGCTCATCTCATGGATCGTGAGGGAGGGAGACTCATAAGCTCATGATTATAGTAGAGGGTGTTACATGCCATCCGGGCAGGGGTGGGAAGGGACACCAGGCTTTGTCCATAAGTGACAGGGAAGTGAAGCATCCCTGGGTATTATCCAAGCAAAAGCCAAAGAAACCACTCTTACTTAACTGAATCTTCCCTTAAACACTCTGGTTTACATTATTCATTCATCTGATCTTCACAACCACCCTGAGAAGTAGTTATAACCTTGCTGTGGACTGCATGTTTGTGTCCTCCCCAAAATTCATATGTTGAAACCCTAAGCCCCCAGTGGGATGGTATTGGGAGGTAGGGCCTTAGAGTTTATTCTCTCTCCCATGTGAGGACACAGCCATCCAGGAACAGGGCCCTGGCTGGAACCCGTCATCTGGAACCCTGATCTAGGACTGCCAGCCTCCAGAACCACGAGAAATTCATTCCTGTTGTTTAAGCCACCCAGTCTACAGTATTTTGTTATAGCAGCCTGAGCTGGCTAAGAGAGGCCTAGAGTCATACTGGACAAGTGAAGATACGGAAATACAGTTGTTGAGGACATGGTCGACAATACAACATCTGAGGTAGAGATAGTAATAATTCCACAGACCCTGACTGGGTATTTCACATTGCATGGCCTCATGCAGTCCTCACCGTACAACCCTGTAAAATGTGCATTATTATCACTACCTTTTTTTTTGCGGTACGCGGGACTCTCACTGTTGTGGCCTCTCCCCTTGCGGAGCACAGGCTGCGGACGCGCAGGCTCAGTGGCCATGGCTCACGGGCCCAGCCGCTCTGCGGCATGTGGGATCTTCCCTGACCGGGGCACGAACCCGTGTCCCTCGCATCGGCAGGCGGACTCTCAACCACCGCGCCACCAGGGAAGCCCTTATCACTACCTTTTATAGATGCACAAACTGAGGCTCCATCTCATGAAGGAACACGCCCAAGAGTACGTTACTCCTATTAAGTGCTGAAGCAGGCGCGCTCGTTCCCCATTGCTGCTGTAACAGATGACCACAAACCTCATGGCTTAAAACAACACAAGGACATTGCCTTACAGTCCAGGAAAGTCAGAAGTCTACAGTGGGTTGGCAGGGCTGGATCCTCCTAGAGACTCTAGGGGAGAATTTATTTCCTTGACTTTTCCAGCTTCTAGAGGCTGCCTACCTTCCTTGGTTCCTGGCACCTTCCTGCATCTTCAAAGCCAGCAGCACAACCTCTTCACAACTCTCATCTCTCTCTGACCTCTGCTTCCATCATCGCATCTCTGACTCTGACGTTCCTGCCCTCTCTTGCCCTTATGAGGGCCCTTATGATTAGATAGGATCCACCAGGATAATCCAAGATAATCTCTCCATCTCCAGACTTTTAATTTAATCACATCTGCAAAGTTCCTTTTGCTCTGTAAGGTAATAATATATTCATAGGTTCTAGAGATTAGGATGTGTTTGTCTTTGTGTGTGTGTGTGGGGGACATTATTCTCCCTACCACATAGGGACAAACCCAAACCCAGCTGTGTGATCCCAAAGCCCTTAATCCCTGGATAATACTCCCTGCCCCCTTTTCCAACACACACACACACACACACACACACACACACACACACACACACACACACACACTCACAGGTCTAGAAATGAAATTTCTTGACTTCCCCAAAGTGGAATCTTTCCCCTTTCTCATACTGTTTGATACTTTCAGACAGAAAATTCATGGCCTGAGTCATTGGGATAATTGTCCCAGTGTCCCTTTTCATCAAGAATGTGGGTGCATAGCTATTATAATGGGAGGAAGCTGGATCTAACACAGGAAGTTTTGCAGCTAAGATTTTTAAAATTTTGGGGTCTTTAAAAGGAGATGGCTTGGTCCTTGCCCTTCATTATAGCAAATACATGTACATTCCAACCAATATCTATCTAGTGCTGCTGGGACTCAAAGTTTTTCATTAATGACCCAAAATGTCTCTTCTTGTCACATCTCCCTAACATTCAGAAACAAGCCTGCCACACCTGGGGTGTTTTTTGGTGACTGTGGCTGAATGACACTTGCAATCTTCTTTCTGAAGTTGAAGGTTTAAATCAAGAGGAGAGGCCAGAGACTAAACCTGCCTGAACCTTCTCAGCCCAACACCCTGAGCTTCTCTGAGATGAAGCCAGACCTCGCTTAAATCAGTGCAGAAGGAGCAACTTTGCCCACTGCCAGAAAGGGAGTTATAATATTTATAAGAATGTTAAATACATTTTCCATGACTGTCAGTAATACATTCTTGGGCTTTCATAATGCAGATTTCGAAGGAGTGGATTTCGTTGATAATACTTCAGACAATAGTCAGAGGCACCGGAGGTTAATTCAGTATGTGGGTGATACAACACTCAACAGCAGTCATTGCACAACGGGTGATTAGAAACAAGTAGTGAGTGAGTTAACTGAAGAGGTCTCCCTGATACTCTACTATAGTCTATTAAGTTTCCATTTTTCATACTGAGTTTGCGTCTTTGGAGACCCCTATCGTGGGGTAGATGAGTTTTTGTGATTGCCACCTCCCCACTGGCTCTCAGCCAATGTTAAGTGGTAATAACCCACAGACGAGCAAGGGATTAACAAGCACTTTAATTCTGACGTGGGTTTACTGACTCGAAAGTAGAGTTGACTGTTGGAAAGGATCAGACAGCAAGCACTGTGTGTGCTGCTGTGAAGGCGCCATAGCCGCAAGAGTGGAGCACACATCTCCATGGATGATGCCGGGGGACTTGCTGGGAACCGGGTTTGAGGCCTTGGGCAGGTCTGTGTAAGCAAGTTGAGCTCCTGATTCTGTTTTTCCAGCCTTGCCCCTAGAGCAGGAGTAGATTCTACCCATTTCTCAGATATAGTTAATATTCTCCCTCTTCCAGATGGTGTTTATTGATCCCACTAAACTACAGCCTTCTCGTCCACTGCTGGATTCTCATGGCACTTTATCTGACTGACTCTCTGTATTCACTTGCTCGGGCTGCCAAAACAAAGTACCACAGTCTGGAGGGCTGACACAACAGAAATCTACTTTCTCACAGTTCTGGAGGTTAGAAATCTGAGGTGAAAGGGTCAGCAGGATTGCTTTCTTCTGAGGTCTCTCTGCTTGACTTGTAGATGACCGTCTTCTCCCTGTGTCCTCACATGGCCTTCCCTTTCTCTGTATCTGTTTGTCCAAATTTCCTCTTCTTAATAGGACACCAATCATATTGGATTAGGGCCCACCCATGTGACCTCATTTTAAGTTAACCACTTCTTTAAAACCATATAACCAAGGATGTGGAGAAAAGGAAACCCTCCTACACTGTTGGTGGAAATGTAAATTGGTGCAACCACTATGGAAAACAGGATGGAAGTTCCTTAAAAAAATTAAAAATAGAGCTACCATGTGATCCAGCAATCCCACTCCTGGGCATATATCCAGAGAAAACTCTAATTTGAAAAGATACTTGCACCCCAGTGTTTATATTAGCACTATTTACAGTAGCCAAGACATGGAAGCAACCTAAATGTCCATCCACAGATGAATGGATAAAGGAGATGTGGTGTGTATATATGCAATGGAATATTACTCAGCCATAAAAAAGAATGGAATAATGTCATTTGCAGCAACATGGATGGACGTAGAGATTATCATACTGAGAGAAGTGAGACAGAGAAAGACAAATATCATAGGATATCACTTACATATGGCATCTAAAAAATGATTCAAATGAACTTATTGACAAAACAGAAACAGAATCACAGACACAGAAAACAAATTTATGGTTACTCAAGTGGAAGCGGGGAGAGGATAAATAAGGAGCTTCGGATTAGTAGATGCACACTACTATGTATAAAATAGATAAACAACAAGGACCTACTGCAGAGCACAAGGAACTATACTCAGTATCTTGTAATAAACTCTGATGGAAAAGAATCTGAAAAGGAAAAAGAAAAAAAAAAAAAAACCTATCTCCAAATACAGTCACATTGTGAGGGACCAGAGGTTAGGACTTCGACATATGAACCTGGTAGGGGCGGGGACACAATTCAGCCAATAACACTCTCCCAGCCCTTCTCTCTTTCAGCCGCGGCGTATATACAGCTGCTTATTCACTTCTGTGTCTCCTCCGTTAGACGCCCGCAAAGAAGGGGAGAGGGAGGGGGGAAGGGGGAGCAAGACAGAGGTTAGGTTAAACAGGCGTGACCCACACTCTTCAGACGGTAAACAACCATGCAACAGAACAGAAATAAAGACCAACGGTCTATAAAATAGCAGACTGTGCAAGTGTACGTAGCTGAGGAAAAGTCTTCAAACTTATCAATTACCCAACTGGAAAAGAATGTCTGCCAGAGCACCTGGCCGCCCTGCTGGAGAATATTACTACCAAAACTGAAGGGAGCAGGCTTTTGCGTGATCCTGGGTGGCGAGTGGCGTGTTTGTGTGAGAAGAGACGTGGTCTACTTGGCCTGAAACTGTCACCCAGAGAAGGCGTTCGCTAACAAGAAGCCCATTAGACGTTCCCTGAGTTCTGCGATGCCTCTCGTGTGTTTCCTGTGTTTGCTCTGGTCCCTCTGGAGGCCCTGTGCAAAGCGGGACTTTTTGTTGCTTCATCCAACTGTGCAGTCCTGTGATGTGGCCTCTCCCAGTCACCCTGCTCCACCGGGCAGTGTTTCAAGGGATCAGGAAACCGTTTTCCATCCCAGGAGCCAGCCTCCAAGTTAGAAAGTTCTGTGGTTTGGTTTGGATTTCGCTCATCCCTACAGAGAACTGAGTCTGCCAATCTCTACATACATGTCAGCATAAATAGCAACAGATGTACCTTCGACATGTAAAATCGCCATAAAATATAACAAACTCTGTTTTTCCATTTGGGATGAGTCATTAACCATATGTTTGTGATCCTCTTTCACTGGCAGATCTGAGGCACACATTTTACCTTGCAGGAGACCAAGAGCGCTTTCTTTTTCAGGGGTTCCTTCCTGTCTCGAGAACTGATGCTTGGGCAACGCCTTGGTCTGTTTCTGTGGGTATCTTGAATCAGCCCGTGGAAAACGTATGGAATTTTCTTTACGTGAGCTGCATGGCGTGCCTGAGCTCTGCCCTTGGAACTATTCTTGGCCAGAATATTTGAAAACCCGGTCTGGTGCACAGAGGGCTGTTCATGTGATTCCTCAGTGGCTGGCCTCTTGCAGTGGAATATGCTGATTGCAGGAGAGTCTGTTTGGTCTCTGATACTTCAGAGAGAGACACGTGGCGCTTGGCAGGGCTGCAGGCAGGGAATACAGGAGTTGAGTACTTAGTGGATGTTATTTTGCAGAGGGAGTAGGAGGGTCTTTTGTTTGTTTCTTGTCTTGTATGAAAGAGTTGTCTGAAAGTCAGCCGTCCTGGAGGAATTTTGCCTCCTATCAAACTTAGTATTTTCTGGGAATTAAAATGTTTCTCTTCTAAAAGAAGGATTAAAATTTTTATTGTGAAAGATTTTGAAAATGCACAAAATAAGGAATATAATATAGTTCATATACTTATCATCCAGAGTTGATAGTTAACATTTTGTCACACTTGCTTTATTTATTCCATTTATCTTGCTTCTTTCTTTCATTTGTTCTTTTTTTTTTCTTTCTTTTTTTTTTTTGTTTCTTTTAAGTACTTTTTAAAAATAAACTCTGACATCATATCAAGTGATTTCTGAGTCCTATGTATAAGGGGTTTCACCCTTAGGCATCTCCAAATAAAGACGTTTTCTTACAAACATGATAGTATTCTTATAACCAACAAAACTAACAGAAAAATCCTTAACATCATCAAATGCCAAGTCTGTATTCAAAATTCCTGGATTACCATAAATATATCATTTTATAGTTGGTTTGTTCAAGCCCAGTCCAACTGACGTCCACCTGATGTATTTGCGCGTTTTTGCCTCCTAAGTCTCTTTTATTTTTGAATAGTCCCCTTGTCTTTGTTTAGGTTTCCCCAAAAGTAGACCTTAGGATAAGGACCAGGGTGCAGGTATTTTATTTGGGAGGTAGTGCTGGGAAGCAAAAATGATAGAACAAGAAAAGTGAGACAGAAAAGGTCAAGAAAAGATGCACTGATGAGCAGGTTATGACTGTGGGTAACTAGGTTTAAATTCTGCAGGGGATACTCTGAGGAAGTGTGTAGCATGCATCTCAGAGTTGTTCCACCAAAAACTGAGGAAAGTGGGGTCTTTATCCCCTGACTCTCACCCCTCATTTGTCACTTCTGGGTTGCCCTGCTCAGTGGCTGAGTGAGCTCCTGTGATACCAGAAGAAGGCCTGAGACAGAGAAGCAGAGAGCACCAGGTGACCCTGGAGGACCCTGCCAACATGGACAGGAACAGTCCACTGTGGCCGCAGAGGAGTCAGCTGGGGTGGGGTAAGAGTCAGCCACACCTCCCCTTTCCTCTCTTTTTTTGGTGCCATTGACTTGTTATTCTGTAAAATGTTCCACATTCTGGACATGACCTACTGTTTCCTTGTTGGTATCTTAGCCTCGGTCCTCTCTCCCCCCATGTTTCCTGTGCACTGGAAGTTAGATCTAAAGGCTTGATTAGGGTCCATTTCAATGTTTCAGCAAGAGAACTTATAGTTGGTGCTCTTTCTACACATTTGGTGGGGAAGTTCCTGGGTAGTTTGCATCAAGGAGCATGAGCCCTTACTTCACCTTGGTGGCCCCTTACAGCACAAGGTACCTTAGAGATTCCTAGTCTAGCACTTATTTTATGGGAAGGGGAATTGATGACCAGAGGGATCACTGACCATCTCTCTGCCACATACTCTTCTCACATTTGTTTCACATTTGTCATGTATTTAATACCTTCTTGCAATCTCTCCCCTACCCTGGGCATTGCACTGGAACTTCCTCCTCTATTTCTCCTACCTCAGTGGCCTCCCTGCTGCCTAAATCCTACTTATGCTCCATTCTCATTCTATATGCTATCTCTGCAGCGCTTAAAATTAATAACCACACTATCCTTCTTAAAAATAGTTGCGTTGCTTGTCTCTTCTGATCTCACTCTCCAATCTTTCTAATTAATCCCTCTTAGTCACATCCATTTGCCTCTAAAAGGTAAGGATTTGCTAAGACTTGAGAGATACCTGCCAGATATACTACAATTTAAAATAATATTCCATACCAAATGAAAAGAGGATTCTAAGAACCAATATATAATTCCTATACTTGTGAGAGTGTCAGAATATTAAGGCAAGTGGGTAGAGACAATTCTGTCAGTCCCTGATGATGCTTCCCAGCTTGGAGAGATGGGAACAGAGACATGAGCGGACCACAGAAAAGATGGGACCGTACCGCCAGGAGTCTATTCCCTCCCTGTGGATCTGCAGTGGGCACCAAGCCAGCAGAATTCTCAGTGTTCACAGCTCCCACAGTGTTTTCTCAAGATTGAGAGGGTGATTTGCAAGCACGTTAATAAAACAGATGACAAATTTGAGACAATCTCCAAGGAAACAATGTTACAACCTTAGATCAGCTGCAACAAGCAAGAGTCATTGAGTAAAGAAAATATCTGACCAACCAAGTGACATGCCTGGGTGCTGAGTAACAGAATAGCTGAAGTTTCCACTCACACTGTAGTAGGTGAGCAAACAGCAACCTGAGGACCCCCATTTCCTTCCTTCTCCCTCCAAGTGCTGGCCCCAGTGAAGGGGTTTCTATTTATATCTATCAAACTTCAATGGACAGAGTTGTCCATGATCTTAGCTCCTTCTCTAACTTCCTCGGGAAAATGAGTGAATAAAATGATACTTGACTCTACAACCTCCAGCCCCCGCCCCTATATTAAATCCTAGCAAATGAGAGTTTCGGAGATTTGACTTTCTCTATATTGATGGTAAATTCAGTGTTACAAGGTCCTACCTCCAAGGTGAGATTGAAGCAAAAAGTAGAAGCTTAAGACCTAGAAAAATTATACAATGCAAAAGGAGAAAATGAGCCTAACATGCAAAAAAAAAGAGAGAAAAGAGAGATAAAAAGCAAAATTTGAAGTCAATTTTACATCAGAAGGTATAATGAAAAATATACAACTCCATCACATCCTAAGAAAAGGAAAGGATAAATAAACCTATTAAACAAGAGATGGGAGAAGATCGCAAAATGAAAAGGGAACTGCCACAGGTAAGTAAAAAACAAAGGGGAGAATAATGTTATTATAGAACTGAAACTACAGTAGAAGAACCAAAACACAGAACTCATGCTAAAGAAATTGGATCAGTAGAGAACTGTCTTGAGAAAATCACTCCAAAGGAAGAGAGAAGGACAAAGAAAAGAAACTGATCAGAGCAAAGATGAAGCTGTGGAAATCAAACAAGGAAGATTCAGCATGTAGTTTGTATGCCTGAAGAAGTCAGAAATGATAAACAAAAACACAAAAGGGAGAACAGGCAGTTTGCAAGGCTCACAATAACAGGAAAAATGAACAAAAATTTGTCGAAGTCCAAAGTCTCTCCGAGCAAAGGTACAGAACTTTAAGGACAAAAAAACCCAAAAACACCTTAGCATTGCTTAAGACTGCAGTCACACTACATGGGTACAAATTGCATTGCTCTGATGTTAGATGGGTAGTACATAACTTAGAAGATTATCATAGGATGAAACATGAAAACCTTTGCAAAGGTACTTAGCCTGTTGCCTGGCATAGAGCAAGTACTTGGTAAATGCCATCTATTATTACAAACATTCAGCCAGAGGAAATAAATATATAACCAACAATAGAAATCATCAAGTTAATCCAGAATTTGCATTAGCAGTATTAGAGAATTTTAAAGCTGAAAGCTTGTGGCCAAGTATTTCATAAGCAGTTGGGTTGTTATTCTTGTAAAGACAAAAGAAAAGCATACTCAAAAGAGCAAGAATTTGGGAAGTATATCACTAATGAACCATTCATGATAAAGGTCATTTGCAGATGTATTCCAGCATTGGAAAAGGTGAACCAAAAAGAATGGGGAAATTATAGTATTAAAGGACTGTTAGTGAATATGAATCAACAAAGAATCCCTAGGAGGTTCTGAGGAAGGCATAGACCTTCTCAGAATAAAAGGTACATACTACCTATACATAGAAATGTTCATCATATTTTAGGTTATTGAAGAATCTATGGGAATTAATCCACGCCCTCCTTTGGAATCCCTAGGTGATTGATGATTTATTTATTTATTGATGATTGATGTTTTAAACAACAATCTAAGTTTCAGTAATGTGATCACTGTGATTAAAAACAAAAATTAAATGTTAAATTCATGATGGAATACATGCATTTCTCATTTTTTTTAGGAAATAGATGAAAAGATGCAGCATCTTTTGATAGATTTGAGTAGGTATATGAAGACGTAAAAGTAACACTTAGAAAATTGAAGACAAAATCTACACATTCTAAATAGTAAGAACAAATTAGATAAATACAGATATTATAGACTAATTAAACATGGCAAAATTTTAGTAATAGGCATATCTAGGCAGTGAGTATGTGGCTGTTCATGGTACTGTTCTCTTAACATTTCTATACATTTAAACTTTTTCACAGTAGAACTATGAAGAGAAAAATAAACAAAATGTTCAGGAAAAGCTAAAGAAGAAAAAGAACATAAAACAAATCATAAAAGCTACTCTAGACTTGCTCTCATAAAACTTAAAAACAAATCTCAAAAGAATTAATCCAAGTAATTTAACTGTCTCTCCTACAAAATTTAAATCCTCTTTAAAATAAAATATAAAAATTCAAATACTGAACCGCAATAATATTTAAAATGTGGCATCCAATAAAAAATTATAAGATATGAGATGACGCAGGAAATTGTGACCCATAACGAGGAGAAAAAAAATCAGTCATAGGAACAAGTCTAGAAATGACAGAGTTGATAGAATTATCAGGAAAGGAATTTAAAACCTTTTAAAATATGTTTGAGGACTTAAAGCATTACATAAAGAATAAAGAAATGGAACATATTGGGGAAAAGACCAAAAAAAAAAATTCTAGAGATTAAAAACTATAACATATGAAAGGAAAATTTCACTAGATAGAATTTATAGACACTACATAATAACAGATCAGTGAACTTGAAAACATAGCAATAGAAACTGCAAAATGAAATTTAGAAAAAAAAGACGGAGAAAATTGAATAAAGCCTCAGCAACTTGTGGAACAGTATCATGTGGCATAATGAACAAGTAATTGGTGTCCCAGAAGAAGAGTGAGAAAAGATCAGAAAATATATTTGAAGAAATAACGGCTGAAAAAATATTTTCATTTAGTAAAAACTACACATTCAAAAACCAAGAAACTCAAAGAACCTTAGGCAGGATAAGTATTAAGGAAAAAAAATCCATATAAACACATTATAAATAAATTTCTGAAAACCAATAATAAAAAGAAAAGTTTCAAAATATTCAGAAAAAAACACATAGATAGGGGCACACATAAGAAATAACAAACTTCTGGTTAAAAACAGTGCAAATAGAAAACAGTGAAATGATATATTTAAAGGCTAAAGAAAAAAATTCATCAACCTAGAATTCTTTATCCAGCAAAACTATTCTTTGAAAATGAAGGTGAAACAAAGGCATTTTCAGACAAACACAGCTGAGAGAATTATTAATAGGAAGTGTGCACTACAAGAAATGTTAAAAGTTGAGGGTTCTTTTCAAGATGGTGACATAGGACACTCCTGAACTCAACCTCCTCCCACAGATACAAAGAGCTACTTATGGAACAACTGTCACTTTAAAACAAACAAACAAACAAAAAACACAACCTAAGGGCTGACTGAGGATGACTGTATGTCAGGCAAAGGAGAAGACCACATCAAAGTAGGTAGCAGAGGCTGGGACACAACGATCTCACCATAAACTCTACCCCCACCACAGTGAAGTTCTTTATGCTGAAATAAAAGACATCAGAGAGAACATAAGGAATATAAAGAACTGAAGAGACATAGTATGTAAATGGGAAATATAAAATACTTTTTTCTTGTTTTTCTTTACTTTCTTCAAAAGATAATTGGCTTTTCAGATGAAAAAATAGTACCAATGATCTGTAGAGTTTATAAGGTATGGAGAATTAAATTGTATAATGACAATAGCACAAAGAGTGGGAAGTAAGAGTATACCTGAAGCATAATATTATTACATTTAAAGGTAGATATGATAAGTTAAAGATGCATATTGTAAAGCCTAGACCAAACACTAAAAAAAAAAACAAAGATATGTAGCTAGCAAGTCAATGGTGGAGATAAAATGAATCCTAAAAATAATCAATTAATCCAAAAAAGTAGGAAAGGAAAAGAACAATGAACAGATTGGCCAAATAGAAGACAAATAGCATACTGATGATTCGTTAAGTATAACTGAGATAAACACTCCAGTTAAAAGGCAGTAACTGTCATTTAAATAAAAAGGAAAGTCCAAACTATATGTTGTCTAAGAAATAAACCTTAAATATGAAACCATGAATAACAAAAGTTAAGGGATGAAAAATGACAATGAACCACTGATCAGGAGAAAGCTGGAATGGCTATGTTAATATCAGACAAAGTAACATGGACTGTTATCAGAAATAAAGAGAGATATTGCAGAATGATTAAAAATGTCAATTCAACAAGAAGACATAACAATCTTAAATGTGTATGCATCAAATAGCCAAGACTCAAAATACATAAAGTAAAAACTGATAGAAATGAAAGGTGAAATAAACAAATTTACAGTTATATTTGGAGATTTCAATACTTTCTCTCAGTTATTAATAGAAGAAATAGAAAATCACTAAGGATTAAAAAGATCTGAAAATGTTATCAACCAAACTGACCTAATTAACATTTATAGAACACTACACCCAATAACAGAATACATATTCCTTCCAAATGTACATGGAACATTTCACTAAGGAAGATCATATTATGAGAAGTTAACAAGTTTTTAATAAATATGAGAAGAATTGAAATCATAGAGAGTATGTTCTCTGACTAGAAGGAAGTAAATTAGGAAAAAAATCTAGAAATTTCCCAAATATTTGGAAATTAAATAACACGTTTCTGAATAATTCATAATCAAATAAGAAATTACAAGGGAATTTAGAAAATATTTTTAACAGAATGGTGATATTATATAATAATTTGGGACAGAATTGACCTCTTTGTAATATTAAATCATTCCATCAAAGCACATGGAAAGACTTTCTTTTATTCAGATCTTTTTAATTTTGTTCTTTCGTGAGTTTTGAACTTTTCTCCATAGAGGTCTTATGTATTTGCTGGTATTCTTACATTCATTGTAGCTCTGTGGGTTTTTGTTTTTATTTCGTTTTGTTTTTACTATTATGAAACATAATTTTTTGTTATATTTTCTACCTGGTTATGACTGGTGTAGAAATAAATGCTACTGATCCTTATAAATTGAACTCAGATCAGGCAAACTGTACATAGATGTTACACTAGTAACATCTATGGATTCTTTTTTTTCTATATAGATCCTATTATTTACAAATAATATCTGCTTTGTCTTTACCTTTCCAGTTCTTACTCTGATTTCTTTTCCCTTTAAGTTCTTTAGAACATTGGTAAGGACTTATGTTGGAAAAAATATGTTATTTTTGGCCAAGGTAGTTAAGAAACAGGTATACTCTCTCTACTGTTTTTCCCCATCTGCTGGCAAAGGATTCTGGCATGGGAGGGGAAAGGCAGGGTAAAAACATGGAAGAAGCTTTCATCCCTGAGTTACTAAATATTATAGAATGCTACCACATGAGCCCCTGACTGGACTTTTTGTGTTAAGCCACTGCATTTAGAAGTCATCTCTCTCAGCAGCTAGTGCCACCATAACTAATACAAAGAAAAATGGAGATTCACACTTTATCTTAGGCAAGAGATTTCAACGCTATAGAGATGTGAAATTTCCTTACATCAGTCTATAATTGGAAGACTATCCTAATCACAATCCCCAACAGGGCATGTATGGGAACATGACAACTGGATCTATGTTTTATCTATAAAAGTAAATATTGAGAACAAAGATAAGAAAACCTAAAGAATAAAGAAGGTTATTGAAGAATTTTTCCTACAAGACATTGTGAAATAGATCAATGCTATATACATTCTTTAAAAATGTGATGCTGATGAAGGAATAGAGAAACCAATGAACAGAACAGAATTCCAAGTAGTACCAAAATATAGAGCCAATATATGCTAAAGGGAATTTTAATTCAAGAAGGGAAACAAGTTGAAATAAATTGAGTGTGTACTTTATATCTTACGAAAATTTTTTTCAGATGGATTGAAGACTTAATTTCATTCATTCAACAAGTCTTTGTTGAACACTGTATGCCAAGACCAGCTCCTAGAGATAAAGTTAACAAAAAAGACAAAAATTCCCACCCTCAGGGAGTTTACATTTTAATGGTGGAGAGACAATAAGACAATTAAAGAAGTGAAATATGTAGTAGGTTACATGGTGACAAGCGCTGTGGAGGCAAATAAAGCAACAAATAGAGTTAGCATTTCCCCAACAGGCAGGCATAGGATTCAATTCAAATGTAAAAGGTGACATTTGAGTAAAGATCTGAAGATGATGAGAGGGATGTTGTACTGTCATGTAAATAATAAAGTCATAAAACAAATAGACTAGGTAGCTGTTTCCTCAACCTTAGAATGAGGAAAAATGTTCAAAACATGAGAAGGAAGCTGGAAATCATTAAGAAAAAAAGGGCCAAATTTACAACGTCAAAATTTAAACAAACTTAAAAGACAAATGACAATCTGGGGGGAAAGAGCAACATATTGCCACACTCAGGGCTTATATCTTATAATTTATTGTCCAAACCAAGGCACTTTGGGAGTGAAAGAGGGTGCTATTTACACTTATGCCAGAAAAGTAGGCAGAAAGCAGAACACTCAGAGACAAACTAAACTGGGTTCTTATAAGACAGGCATCTCAAGAGAGAAGTGCACATAAATGACCGCAAGTGGCAGTAAACATATGAAATTATGTTAGACCTCACTAATAACAAAAGAAAAAAAAACAAGAATGGGACTTTATATTTTTTTGCTTATTTCTTTTAAAATAAAAATATTGATAATGTTTCTGATGAGGCTATCCTGGTAGGATTTCAAAATGATGTAAATTTAGTTATGGGAACTTGGGCAAAATATAAAATATTCTTATCCTTAACCCTGTACTTCCAAATACAAGAATAAATTTTAAGAAAATAATCAAAAATAAATAAAGTATATAGTACCAGGATGTTCAAAGTAGAGCTTTTACAACGGCCAAACAACTGGAACCATCCCAACTGTTCATCAATAGGGGTTTGTTTAAACAAATTGTGATATATTCTTACAATAAAATAGTATGCAGCCATATTAGTTACAGTAATGACAACTGTTGTAAAAGACAAAACCAAAAATACCCACATGATAGAAGTTTCATTCTCCCTCACATTCAGTCCAACATGAACTCTCTCCTTTCCCTTTCATCTCTGCTGGAAAACTAGCCAGCTCTTGCATCAGCACATCTTTTTCTCATAAGATCTTGTTAGGATCAGATAATAGTGGCCATCACACACTCAAACGGACACTTCCCAACAGTTTCCCTGAGTTAACAGTCTCGGTATGGAGCTGGTCAGCCTTCCAAGTTATTGCAGACAACGATTTTACCAAGTGTTCTGCCAATGCATGATGGAGTACTCAGCCCCCTAGACTGCTAGTTTCCTTGCCATTCGCCATTTTACCCTAAGCCAGATGACATCTATTTTAGGTTTTGGTTATGGAAACACATTCATCAATTTCTTTAAAAGTTAAGGTAATGCTAGCTGCTGTTATAAACAGCACCAAAAATGTGGAATGGTTCAAACATGATACAAATTTATTCTCACTCAGAGTTTCACACAAGTGTTTCCAAATGGTGGGCAGCTGTCCTCCAAGCAGTATTTCAAGGATCCATAATCATTTTAAACATGGGGCTTCTTCATTTCCTAGGCGTCATGGTCATCAGCAGAAACGGAAAAAGAGGAGAGAAGGTAGTCCCACATTTCACCAATCTGAAGCCAAGGGTACCGTGCATAACTTCTGCTCACCATTCATTGGCTAAAACTCAGCCACAAAGTCAAGGAAGTCTGGGAAAGACGGTCTGGCTGGGGACCCAGGAAAAGGAGGAAACGGATTTGGTGACTAACATATTAGTCGAGGTAAGCTTACTAATGCTGTAGTAACAACTCCACACATCTCAGTGACTCAACCAACACAAGTGTATTTCTTGCCCACACACAGTGTGGACAGCATTACAAGCAGCGGTCCTCCATGTGATGACTCAGCAAATCAGACCACCGTCAACCCTTGGCACCATCATCTCAAGACGAGGCCTCCTCCTTGATTGCTAAGACAGGGAAGAGGGAGACTGGGGATTCGGTTGCTGTCTTTCACTCCTTCAACCAAGAAGCAGCCCTTGTTGCTTCTATTCACAATCATTCGCACGGCCATGCCCAACGGCAAGGGGGTGAGAAGTGGGGTCTTCATATTTTGATATTTAGAAGGAGAGAGAACCAGTACTGAAGAATGTCAGTAACATCGATCATAACTAGCTAGCTGATCTCTCACTGCCACACTAACATGATGATGTTTAATGGGGTATATTTTCATGGATGGTTTTGAAATATTTGTTATGTGAGAATCCGCTGTGTGAAATAACAGAAATAGCATGATGCCACCTTTTAAAACTAAATGCATATAATCTAGATGAAGGCCAAAGCACCTGACCCTTTGGAATTCACATTAAGTTCACCCCAACCCCATTCTGCATTTTCTCCTCTTCTCCTATTCTCTCTAGAGGCTCTTCCTGAGGTCCAGGTGTTCATGGAGGGGGCGGAAGCTTACTTTGTTCCTCATTCCTTCTGGCTCTGAACTCCTGCTGGTGCTGAAGTAGGTCAGTGAGTAATCCTGTCCTTCCCTGTGCTATCCAGGGGTGACATCCCAACATATCACCCCAGAAGTGGGACAGAGCATCTTTCCTTGATGTCTTCCAGAAAGCATCACAGAAGGCACTGGAGTTTTGGGGAACTAGTGAGAAGGATTACATTTCACTGCCACACAAAAGAGAAATCCAAATCAATGCTAGATTTTCCTAAAATGTCTCAGAATGTCCTTCTGCCATTTTTACAACTCCATCTCTGATCTCTAAGTACCTGTGGTTCAGCCACCTCTTTGGTCTACTGGTCTCTTGTCAATCATGACTTTCAAGTCATACTGCCCAACTTTGAGCAATACATCAAGATATTTTCCTAACTGTATTATATTTATTGTTTTTCCTTATATGGTTGCCTTCAGAATGGAAATTCTGATTTCTTAAGATAATTAATATAAGGTTATGATGATACTATTAAGTATACACAATTATATATAAATATACTTGAATACACATGAATTCACACACACGCACGCACTCATACACTCACATAGAGAGAGGTTTCAAACCAGCATGTTAATAGCAGCATCTGCATGGCTAGATTAAAACATGGCTTTTCTCTCTTTGCAATTTTCTGTATTTTTAAAAAATTTTTCCATAATGAGCAAGTATGAATTCTACAGTAAAAAAAAATATTAAACCAATAAAAGCCATAAGAAAATACATTTTTCACCAGTCCCTTCTAAACACCAGAAATTTGCTAATTCCACGTCCCCTTTCCAACTTGGAACTGGCCTTGCCAAAGACTGAATCACACAAACTAACGGGTGCTACAGAGACTGCTGAGCCCACACACTGCAGGGCCTCGGCATCCAGTGGGAGGCGTGGACCCGGCTGGGAGAAGGCAAGGTTAGCGTGCCCCTTTGTCTTGCTCTGTCATACTACCCTTTAGGCCAGATCACATGGCATCAGGATCTATATTCCCCAGGGAAACCATCTCCTGAATTTAAAGTCAGAGCAGGGAAGAGGGCAAAGGTGATAAGAAGCAGAGCTGAAATTTTTAATAGGAAATGCCTCCCGGTGCTTACAGAGAGAAAGGGAAGATGGGGAGAGGACTCTATCTTCTAAGGCTGTTTGCAAATCAAATTCATTTTCCCTTCTAGGTCTATGTAATAATCACTTATTTCTTAGGAAAAGAAATTCTAGAATATTTCTGATGGAGCCCACTGCAAACAACCAGGTGGGTGTTTCCTTAAAAGGGGATTGCTTTCTCTAGCTCAGGCTAGAGGATTCTGTGCTGGTAAAATCGTAGGTAGGCTAAGACGGGAATGCAACGAATTGGTTCGTTCGGACTGCCTTGAACATTTGCTCTGTGTAGAGGTCTGGCGTTTGAATCAGTAAATAGTGGCCCGTGAATGCCGACCAGTGTCCATATGGGATGGGCATATTCAGGAGGCTGGCCAAGAAAACACCTTTGCACCAAATAGGAGTTTGTAATTATTAAGCATTTAATAAATATTAAGTAAAGAACACATGTAGGAGGTCAAACAATGCTCTGAGAGGTAGGGTCCTTTTGAAGGCTTGTGACAAGACATCCAAAAGTGTTAAATAACTGATGCCACGACTACCCTCCCTTACCTCTCTCCTTGCCATCTGATGACTGATTTGTGAGGCCAAAATTCAAGAATTTGTGTAAGGAAGGTGCACAGATGTATATGGCCCACAACACACTCAGTGAATTCACCCTGGGCCTATCAGCCTGCCAGTTTCCTTGGGCTCTCAACGAAAGGTACAGGCTGATTCCCATGAAGGAGAAGAGACAGTCACACTCATGTCAATACTTCTGGCACTGAGTAGTGGTCTACTTCTTAAGTATGCAAGAGAGTGTTTTAGGACAACTTGCCTGCTAAAGTTGGATGGGCCATTCGCCACCCCAAATCTCAGTGGCTCATGACAACACACATTTATATTTCACTTATGCAGACTCCTCTGTGGGTTTGGGCACCTCTCCAAGGCAGCTGTTCTCCGTGCGGTGACTCAAGCATCCAAGCTACTTTGATCCTCTTGCTCTGCCATGGCAACATGAGTCCTCCATGGCCACCACAGTAGGGAAGAGAGTGTTCAGAGAATTCATACCTACTTTTCTATGCTTTGGCCCAGAGGTGACACATGTCACTTCCAATTGCAGTCCATTGACCAGAACAAATCACAGGCTTCCAGCCTAACTAATGAGAGTCTAAGAAATGTAGGTGAGTCCATGCAATATTTCAGAGGATTTCAGAGCATTTTCTCTGGTCTCTGACTTTCCTTTATTCCTGCCAAGGGGAGATCTGATTGGGTTGGCATAGGTGCATTCAGTATGGAGCACTTGTCGCGGGCAGAATTCCTGCTGGTATCTCCAAGGCAGCCAAGTTTCCCGGGCTCGGAACATATGTGGTTATCTTGCTGCCCCTCCTGCACCCTAGTTTCACCTCCCCGAAAGAATACAATATAGCACCTGAAATTTTAAAAATCAGTCAGGGCCACTTTTCTTTAAAGGAAATGATGTGTGGTGAAGCCCTGTGGCTTCGTACCTGTTCCTTCTAGTGTATCCATCACACATGCTTTGGCACCAAAGGTTCACGCTTAAAGGTCTCTTCCACATACAAATGGAATGTCTGATATATCCGTGCCATCTCCTCACCAACACCGATTGCATGCTGATCAGGTACCAGCTGGGAATATAAGGATAAAATTCTACCCTCACATACTTTCAGGTCTAATAAGAAAGATGGATAAATTATGTATTCTAGTACCTCGTGTAATGAACAGTGTGAGGGATGCTGAGAGAGGCCTGGAAAGGGTAAACTAACCCAGAATGGGAAATCCAGGAAAGAATCCAAGAGACAGTGACATCTGACCTAGATGAGAAATATGCGAAGAATGAAGAGAAACTGAAAGTAGATCCTCTGACTTCTTGGAGCTAGAAGTGTCTGTGTGTGTGTTGAGGGGGAGGGAGGGGGCGGGCGGGGAGGAGTGAAAATGAGGCTGGAGAAGTAGGTGGAGCTCTAGCACAAAGGTCCTTCTGGCATTTCCCAAAACAAAACCTTTCTGTGTCTGGCTTATTTTCAATTTGACCTTAGAATGTGGAAATGAAGATCCACTCAGGATCTCGCTGGCGGACTTCCCCCCAAATGGCGCGATCTTCTTAATGTCACCTCGAGATCAGGACCCCAAAGAAAAGCTGAAGCCTCTTTTCCTTCCTTTGGTCTAGAGCCAGCTGGCAAAGTAACCAGCAAATAAAATCAATACAGTACAACTGGCGGCTGGTCACCCAGACACTCCCCCAGCCCCTTAGGTTTGCGTCCAAGACTGTCCTCATGGCTCACAGCGTCCCCTCCCCTGCAACCAACGGTTCCCTCCCAGAGAGTGGACCACAGGGTGGCCGCCTGCCAGGCTTCTCACCTCTAGCTCTCCTAGAATGCATCACCCCACGCCACCCACATGTCTCCCCAGCCTGGGTTTTCAGGGCTTGGCAAGAACGTGGGATTAAATACGTGGCAGATGTGCTCAGGGTCAAGGGGCTTTCATTCTTTTGCTGATTCGCAGTTTCTCTGACAGTCTTACTCTGTCTAGATCCTCTGATTATTTCCTATCCCACCACACTCCGAGGTCTTGAGGTCTGTGAATTTAACTTTGAGCATATGACCGAATTCAGCAAGCCAGGCAGTGTCGGGGACCCAAGAGACAGTCTACAAAAGAGACTGAATAAAATGGCATCAGCGGCTGGTGATGGGAGAAACCCATCACAAGAGAGTTTATCTCGGGAGGTGACAGACAATGATAGGTGTTGCGAAGTTTTAATGTCAACCAGTATCTTGGAGGTTCAAGTTCAGCTCGCCTAGAGTAAGAGGACATTATCAACTTTGCTCATACTCTGAGGAATAGATATGTCTGTTACCAATCCAAGGAGACCAGGACACGACAGTAATAAATGTTATGTCACCTAGCAACAATGGTTGCGACCCAGAGATGAATTGTTTGGGGAACAGGTCATATCAGAGTGACTTTTAAATAGCTGTCCCCTTTCAACCTCCTGCTTCTCAACTGGACAACCATTCCGGGCGTAAATGCCATGTGTCTGTCCCTGAAGGGGGCATATATTTAGGTTTGTATGTGTTCTGGAAAAGGACATGCTTTCTTGCCAGGTCTGGAGCACTTTGGCAATTCTGATATGATGGAAAATGACTGAGATACGGTAATTCTGAATAGAGCAGAGGAAGGTCTTAGGTGGTTCATTCCTTTAGAAGCCACTTCTCGGCTCCTTTCCTGAGATGGCAAAGACAATGGCAATCGCGGGAAATGATGCTCCTGTAGTATACTGGCCTCGAAGCTGATTATAGATGGAAAATGAAAAAAGAAAATTAGGGTGCCTAAGAATCGTTTTTCCATTCAGTTGGGCAAAGGACACATTTTAATAAGACAACTGCTTGCAGTTGTTTATGAAGAGGATTCCCGTTCGTGGTAGGCTGAGTAATGGCCCCCAAAGACATCCACATCCTAATCCCTGGAGCCTATGACTGTCACCCTATAGGCAAAGGGACTGGCAGATGTAATTGATCGGGGGATTATTCTGGATTACACAGTGGGCCCTAAATGTCACTATTAGTGGTCTTATAAAAAGGAGGCAGGGGGAGACTTGCTGCAGGAGAGAAGATGATGTGACCACAGAGGCAGAGACTGAAGGGGTGTGGCCTCAAGCTAAGGAAGCCTAGAGCCACAAGAAGCTGGAAGAGGCAAGAAACACATGCTCCTCCTGGAGGCTCTAGATGGAACCAGCCCTGATGTCCAGTGTCAACCTTGACTTTAGCCTAGTGAAACTGATTTCGGACTTCCGGCTTCCAGAACTGTAAGAGAATAAATTCGTGTGGTTTTAAGCCACTATGGTTGTGGTAATTTGTTATAGCGGCCATAGGAAACAAATACAGCATTTAACACATTCAGTGGCTTACTTTCACGCTGAAGCCTCTGCTATATAGTGACATCCTCTATGTTGTTTTTGTTTTTAATGGATTACATATTTTTTAATTGAAATAGTTGTGTGGGTAGCGATCTGTCAGATTTGCTCCATCCTAAGTCTACTTGGCTCATTTATAACCAAATGTTTTGAAGGAACTGTAGCAACAAGCCTCCTGAAGTTCAGAAACTGTCATCTGTGGAGGTGAGAAGTGTTTCTGGCAATCACCCCTGAAGGTTTTGGCCCATCAGGGTGTCACACTGGGCCAGGGGACCCTTGGGTACTGCTGTAGTGATCAAGCTCTGAGCATGATGCGGGAGCCCCTGGGGATCCGTGCAGCCTGGGGTGGGGAAACTTGGATGGAAAATCCAGGACAGGTATGTCACAGCCCTCGATACTGCCATCCTGATGTCCCCTTTTCCCGCTTCCACAAGTATTTCTTAGACTTTTCCTTTGGTGATGAACTCCTCTTCAATTCAAAACTGCCTTTTAAATTCACTTAAATCTGATCGTGTCTTTGTAAGCATGATGGGAGCAGGGATACACAGTGTGATTTGCCTTGGGCCCCATATAACCTAGGGATATTCTTGGATGGACTGGACACAATTGTTGTAGTTATGTAGGGCCAGGAGAATTTGCAAAGTTATCAACAAGAGCAGAGGGTCAGAGAGAAAGAATGAAGCCAAGACAGGGAGATTTAGAAATGCAATCTCATTTAATCCTCACAATTACCTATAAATTGGGGACAATTTCTCAAATTCACAGATAAGCTGAAGACCAGGAAGACTTAAGTTACTTGCTCAAAGTTACCCACTTAAGGGGCAGAGCTGGGCTTTGAATCCAGACTGGCTTGATTCCAAGGCTCTTGGTTTTTACCACACAATCCTGAAGGCAACACAGGTTCCTGAACAAAATGCTTTGGGCATCCCAGCCTCTCAACTCCCACCAAAGAGCCCAGCAAAGGGTTGGCGGGGGCGGGGGGCGGCGATTTATTCAGAACGCGATTCTCAAGTGACCAGAAAAAAGAGTCTTGTTTTGAAAGCAAAACCTTTTCTTTAAAACTATACTCCATACCCAGCTCATTCCTGAAGAAAGGCACGTGGAGAATATAGCTTCTTGCATGGGGTACTGGATGGGATCCACGTGGTACTGTTCCGGTCATAACTCTGCCATGAAGATACGAGATCTTCAGCAGGTGTCACAAAGCATCTTTCCTGTTCCATTTCACCTTCCCGAATCCAGCTGTCCTCCATCTCTACCCCACCCTCTATCTACGCATGAAGGAGAAACGGCAATGCTCAGAGCTCCAGGAGAAAGGAGCAGAATGAATTCAACCTCTCTTGGGAACAAATTTGTTTTCTGCCATGTTGATGACATGAATGACTCAAGATGAATATCCAAGGACATATCAGAAATTGATCGACAGTGGTGAAGCAAAGGAAGAAAGCCTGTTTCTTTATGAGTTTATGAGAGTTTTCCACTAAAGTCAGCAACAGCTTAAATTCAAACCAGGCACGAGACACTTGCATCTCCATATGAGTGGTTCATCAAAGGGCTAAAAGAAAGGAAATCTGAGCCAGAGCAGGGTCTGGCCTAAAAGCTTTCAAGTGATTTCTTTCCGTAAGGAAACTATTTCCTTTGTCTGTACATGCTCAGAAAAACTGCTTTTTTGGAACCTCGTTCCCTCTCAGTTGGGGTCACAGTTCTTTCGACCAGTTAATAAAATCAGAAGTATGGAAATATCTACTATCCTTGACACACACACACTCGCTCAGTTATAAATATATGGGCCTTGCTCATTTATGCTGGAACACTATATGACTCAGATATTTAACCTGGGCTGATTTAAATGAAGGTTAATAAGGCAGGAGCGTGAAGTAGCTGGCACCCTGGATACTCAGATTATCTATGACTAGGCATGCTAAAAATCTGGGAAATCATGTGCCATTGTGGTATCTCTGGAAGTCCTTAAAGAAAAAGCCAGCCCAAAGCTTAAGTCCAGACTTCTCTGCTGAGGCAAGTAGACTGTTTCGACAGTATTGCATTGATTAAAAGGAACCTGGAAAGGAACCTTAGCTGCTGCCCCATCACGGGCTTCCTCTTTCAGCACTTTGTTAAGACAAATGGCTCTCAAGTTCTCAGTGTTTTTCAGAGTAAGTTCAGAAAGGTCTCCCCTCGGCCCACCTGAGTTCTCTTAAGACACCCAGCGGTTGGTGGCAACTGGAATGGGACCGTGGCTGGATGAGGCTTAGGGGTTTCGCAGTGTGTATGCTAACTGTGTGCCTTAACGTTATTACATTAGGCTCTTTTCTGGCTTTTGTTCCTCCCCCCCCCCCCCGCCCCCGTTTCAAATTCTCTCTCTCTTTTTTTTTTTTCCTCTGTACTCTAATCAGATTCTTAGAAATTAGAGCTGGAAAGAGCTCTTAAACTTGTCTCCCCTCTCCCCTGCCAGGGCTCAGTTGTTTCCTATGGTTAATTTTCCATAGCTCCAGCCAGGCCTCCTTCTAAATGCCTCTGATTGTGGGGTTTCTACCACTCCCCCTTGAGAGACACCTCCCTGGTCTCCGAGAGTGGACTGTACGAACACTTTCCAAATACCCAACTGTCAAATTTCCTTTCCTTAGTTTCATGCTACTCCTCCAGGCCTCCTCTCCTAGAGGCGGATTTGGGTTCCTGCATCCACTGCGCCCCCTGCAGGAGAAACGTAATTGACATCTTTAGAGAGCAACAGCTATTTTTAAAGGGCTTCTCCTTGAGGGAAATGCAAATCGGATTCTGCGTAATCCATCAGTGCACTAAAATGATAAGGGACTCCATTCAGGAGGCTTTTACATATACAATTGGGGTGGAGAAACTCTATAAATGGAATAAAGGCAAAATCTTGCCTATTAGCTATCCTTATTTGCATTAACTAGTTAGTGGAAATTAAGTAGTACTGATAACCCTGCTTTCTGTTATTAACAAGGTGATTGCTTTATCCCCAGGGTGACTTAGGTGTCTCTGTCCACTTTCTAGGAACTGGTCCTTATAGTGTTGGGGAAAGGAGTGTCCATTAACCTTCTCTGCAGAAAGGGCCCCAAACAGTGCTCACTGCTGACATGGTAGAATGTTCTGGCTGATGGCCTAGCTCCGACGCCACCAAACCACTGGTGGAATTTGGTTCCCCGTCAGACTTTCTCCATGAAACTCTACACGCAGGAAACTTTTAAACAGATCCTGGAGGTTTAGAATAAAGAAAGTTTCTCAAAATGAATTAATAATAAACAGAGAGAGATTTATGACTATTTCTGAAAACTTACTTGAGTAACATAGGAAACACAGCAGGGTCTGCACAGAGTGCAACATATTGTCTTTTTGCTCTAGTTGGGAGCGGGGGAACAACCATTCTTGGAAAACTTAGAGATCTGCCTGATTACAAATTTACAATTTCCTTCCTTACAGCACTGAGGAAAAAATACGTTAATTAATGAAAAGTTGTGCGCAGCCTCCTTTATTTCTGTCACGCTAGGCACGTCAGTTGTGTCACTTTTACCTGCCTTTCTTTGGATCTCCTCGGGGTAATCGCCAAAAACCTAATAAAGTTCGGGGAGGTCAGAAAATTGCCCAGCTGAATGGAAATGTTATTTCAGGAGGAACAGCTTAACATAAGAGACTCCTCTTCTTATTTAGATGAACGCTCTTCTCTTTTTTTTGCCTCATGTCTCAGTTTTACACATTTTGCTAAAGCAGTTACTCTTATTTTGAAAACACCCTTTTCTTGGCTTCTTGGCCCTGACCAGGCCAGGTGGAAAAAAATTTTGCTTTTAAATATTTTGTTACACCAACAGTTCTTTTCCCCTTAGCAATAATTTTCATCTTCAAACTCATTTTGGGCGTAGGAGTGATTCCCAGGAAGGGATCCCCAAACACCTAGAGGTCCTGAAGGTAGTAATGGGAGACTATATATTTTACATATTTCAAAAAGCCTAATGGAAATCACATACTTACTCAGAACAGGGCTGCAAAAGAAATCAGTAAAATTTCTTTGATTTGGCTGGAAATATAGCAAGTCCCATGTGTTAAGGATGGTTAACTTGATGGGAACAATGTCGTGGTCATCACAGGGATTAGTCGGTATGACCAGTAGATCTCAAGTTGTAACTGTACCCCATTACTTGGTTCGATAGATTAAAAATCTTGGAGCAAATAGTCTGAGGTGGGAGGTTGTTGGAGGGGCAATTTCTAAGCGGGAGTTTGAGGAGAAGAAAGTCAAGAATCTAGCTCTGTAGTGTTCCTTAAGTGACCCCTCCATCTTCTAGGGTCACTGTCTTTGCTTTTGATGACTTTCCAGAAGAAAGGGAAGGTTTACGAGGAATCCAGTGACCCTGGGGTTTGTTAGGGCGTCTTGTCTGATTTCTCCCTTGCATACCTCCTTCTGATAGAGCAGGAAATGGGGTGCAGATTCCAGGGGATTGCTGGCTCTAATTCTCCCTCATCGCTGCCTCCGTCAGTGCCTTGTTTTCCCTCTCTAGGGAATAAAAGACACGGCGGATTCATCTATTTCTTCATTCATTGTAGAAGAAGGAGAATAAACCAGGTATTTTCAGTGTGTGAATTCCTTGGAGGATGATGTTGTGTAAATACAAGTTGTTATTATTATCCTATAAATCCCCCCAAAAGCAAGAATCCAAAGACAGATATTTATAAGGAGATATTGTCCAAATGTCCAAATGGAGTCCTTTATATTTATGCATAGAGACGGATGTACATACATATGCATATCTCATATACATATGAGTATCTTATATGTATTTATATACACACACACATTTGTTCTCTTTTTGGTCTGATTTATTAACAATTAGTGTTGCATTGGAAAATGGGTTTTACGTGAATCACACACTCCTGAAATCATTTCAGTGGCAGGTCATATTTTACCATTGGGGTTTCAGAAGTCGCTGCGGAGCACAATGCCATCTCCATATTCATATTTCAGATCTGTCAAGACACCCAGATAGTTCATCTGATCACATGGATTTCCATTCCGGGCCTTGAGAGACAAGAAATCCGGCCATCACAGAGAGCCGGGGCAATTAAACCGAATCAGCGCTCCCGGTCTCAGCGGATGTCTTGGTTACCATGGGGGACACGGGGTTGGTATGAGGTTTAATCAGGCACTAACAGCACCTTGCTGGGAACTTCATGGTTGATAAAGGCAGCCGCCACAGACCAAGTAGCTCCTACTTTTTAAAGAGAGAGCAGCCTCTTTTGAAATGTAAAAAAGGCAGGCTTTGTTGCTCTGTGCAGAACGGGGAGAATCTGAGAGGAGTTGTACTTGTTTTCTTTCAGAGTCTCCAGCATTCTTCCTGGGTTCTGAGAATAAAGTGAAAGACGCCCTTAAGGCTAAAGTTTTCAAGGGCCCTCTTCCAGCCCAGACCCCGCTCTCCCTTGGGGGGGTCCCACTGCTGGGCCCACTGTGATGTGGGTCTCACTGTTACACTTGTCATTGTCACACTGCTTCGTGAAGCACATTGGTCACAACCAGGTTCTTGTGCCTTGAATAACTGGATCCGTGTACCAAAAGGAAAAAAAAAAAAAAATGAGGGAGTAAAAAAGAAAAGAAATACTGTCCAAATGGGACCCGAGTATGCATGAATGGGGGGCCTCTTCTCAGGTTTAACTGCTCTGGTCTCTGAGAAAGAGAAGTGATCTTGAAGGAGTCATTCTTCGCCTTGGAGTTTCATTTAGCTCTTAACTCTTTTCAGGTAGTTTTTTTTTTTTTTTTTTTTTGTCCCAGTACGCGGGCCTCTCACTGTTGTGGCCTCTCCCGTTGCGGAGCACAGGCCCCGGACGCACAGGCTCAGCGGCCATGGCTCACGGGCCCAGCCGCTCCACGGCATGCGGGATCTTCCTGGACCGGGGCACGAACCCGTATCCCCTGCATCGGTAGGCGGACTCCCAACCACTGCGCCACCAGGGAAGCCCTTTTCAGGTAGTTTTCATTCTCAACAGAGAGCAGTGGTCGATAGCCCATAAAAGAGGCCCACCATTTGCCTATATGTAGTCTGGCCACATAATTCATCATTAAAACCAGGACACTTTCAAGAGTGAAAGGGGATGTTACTGATAATCACTCTGGGACATGAGCTATGACCGAAGACTTCTTCCAGGTAAGCTACGACACAGGGCCGCTCAACCCAGGGGCTTGTCTTGCAGGCCCTAGTGGCAGAATCCACACTTCCTCACAGATGACCTCCATCCTAACCTCAGAGGCAGGTCTTGGAGAATCACAGGCTCAGAGAGTCCACTTGCAAAATAACATGGGAATCCCAACTCGGGAGACTGAGGATTTACGATTAAAAAAATAAAGAGGCACAATGGCATTTCTTTCACAGCTGGATAGCTCTGTGCTCTTGTCCAGAATTACTTGATGCTATGGTGGCATCTTCTTTACTATTCTTTCCCCCTCTTTCCTCCTCTTCTCCTTCTCCCTTTTCTAACTCACATAGCGGTGCCCAGGTCTCTCGGTGGCCACAGTGATGGGGGTTACTAATACCTCCTCTCACCCATCCCTGACTTCTTTCTCCTCTGTAGCTACCAGGGACCTGCACAAATACCACAGTTGACCCCTTCCAGCTGCCCAGTGAGGCCTCAGCTCCTGCCTTCTCATCAGATTCTTCCATGGCTGACCCACTGTGACACTGCTGGGACCCACGATGGCAATAGTCACTGCTCACCTGCCAACTGTCCTGAAGTCCAGAGGTACCTCTAGGGGCTGGTGGGGGTCAGGGAGGGGTAGGGGGTGAAATCACCAACAGCCCACACACTGGCCGCTTGCCACCACTTATTTATACTACCCTGTCCTTACCAGCCTTTGCCTGTAGCCTCATCCCAGAGACGCGAAAGGTGCCAACATCCCTTCTCAAAATCTCTCACGTACTGTCCCAAGGTTGGTTTGTTTTTTTCCTCTTCGTATTTTAATTCCATTTAGTTCTCACATTCCCTCTCAAACAAGATTAAGAGGAAGAAGAATAAAATAATAAGGAGAAAACAAGAACTCTGAGGGGTCTCTAGAAAACACTCCTGAGGTAAAATAACCCGCAGGGAGACAGTTATTTTAAGGTAAAGGGGAAAAGGACCAGGAGACTAGGGACGCAATCAGGATAATGAAATATTGGTGACAAAAAGGTCCAGGAATGTAGTCAAGCGTCAGAGGGCCCTCGAAGGAAAGAATTCCCTCTTTGCTCCACACAAGTCCTTTTTTAAAGCCATTTCTACTTTTTTTTCTTTTTCTTTTTTTTTTTTTGGCTGCGTTGGGTCTTCGTTGCTGCTCACAGGCTTTCTCTAGTTGCAGCGAGCGGGGACCACTCTTTGTTGCGGTGCATGGGCTTTTCATCGTGGTGGCTTCTCTTGTTGGGGAGCATGGGCTCTAGGCGCGCGGGCTTCAGTAATTGTGGCACACGGGCTCAGTAGTTGCACTTTGAGGGCTCTAGAGCGCAGGCTCAGCAGTTGTGGCGCACGGGCTTAGTTGCTCCGCGGCATGTGGGATTTTCCCAGACCAGGGCTTGAACCTGTATCCCCTGCATTGGCAGGCGGATTCTTAACCACTGCACCACCAGGGAAGCCCTAAAGCCATCTCTGAAAAACCGAAACAAAACTTTGAGTCTGTTGTCACAATTTCTCTGCAGCATGAAACATGACAGTATTGGAGCCTCGTTGACACGCCTGTGATGCCCGAAGAGAAAGGGGTTAACTGAAAAGGTTGCAAACCTTCCAGTCCATGGGCTCAAAGCCGATGGACATGCACATTCCTGCGTGCATGTTTGTGTGTGTGTGTGTGTGTGTGTGTGTGTGTGTGTGCGTTTATTTCTGGGCTTTTCTTTCCAGAAGATGTGGACGGTGGCTGCACTATGTCTTAACTGTCAAGCTATTTTTTTCCTTGCTTGCTTTCATTTGTGTTTTTCTTCACCTTTCGGAGACCTCTTACCTCTCCTCTCTTAAATCTACACTCACTGCAGAGCAGACATAATCCCAGATTTTCAGTAAATCAACACTATTTGCTCCCCACTGACTGAGAGAATTTGATACTGACAGACTGTTACACCTGAAAGAAAAATACGGCCACGGTTCCTCTCACATCCTGCGCCTGGAAAGGAACGCAGGGAGGAGTGTGGGGGGAATCCACTGTAAATTAGGCAACGCGGGCCCTGTTATTCTTAATGTGCGTTTCGTGAAATTGGGTGCATCCATTCCTCTATCCCTGCCCACGTCTTTGACCAAACAAACCCTGGTACCTGGAGTATTTCCAAATGCAATTAACTCCCTTCAGTAAGGGCACCGGTGATTTATTCAGACTGCAGCAAGGGTAGAGTCCACTGCCTGAGAGCCTGGACAGCCCTCCACGTGTGACACGGAGGCTCAGATATGGGGACTCTGGACGCCACACGCTGATGATTCTGGGCTCTGCCTGATGAAGGCTGTGAGGTCCAAAGAGTTGTTTTCTCTGTTATGCATTTCTGTATCTAGGACAAGCATGGGGGCAGGATTTAGACCCTGTATTACTGGGTCAGAGTTAACAAGAACAGAACTGGCTTCAGGTGTCTGACTCAATCTTGGCTTTAAATGTCAGGTCGTGGGCTTGTGCTTAGAGTGAGAGCTGACTCTGTCTGGGGAGACCAGGCCTTCTGCCTCGTGTCCCAGCCTGCCCAGTGGAGGGAATCCAACGGCTGCAGCTGGAGGCTGGTGGGGTACCAAGTAGGAAGCAGTATGTAGGGTCCAGCGTGGGTACAATAATTGGCAGCCATAGTTTAATTGTGATCCTGGTCATCTCTAAGACCAATAAGCATCAATGAGACCAGCTATTCCTTGGTAGAGCTTGGATGGATGTGACCGCCAAGAGATTGTGAGCTACTTAAGGGCAGGAACTGTGCTTTTTCCAAGGAACAAACATGGCTAGCAATACACTCTGAAGGTGTATGTAAGGATGAGAGGGGGTTTTTACCGTCAATTATACTTGGGAAATGACGCAAATCCATCCCTGCCTTGGAAATTCACAAACCATATTCACTTATTAAAGGCTATGAGAAATCCTTCCAATGGAAAGCTAAACTTAGCATTCCCCATACTTCTTTGGACCAAGAACTTCCTTCTCCCGACCCCTTCAGAACACCTGTTAATACCTTACAAGACCACTTTGAGAATGGCTGCCTTAATCATCATTCAGATCCTGTTGCCTGTCACTGCCCAGCACGGAGAAAGCAGTCAGTGTGATCCCACAAATACGGACTGAGCCCCAGGCATTGGTCTAGGTCCTGGGGATACAGAAGTGAAATAAACAGACAATTCCTGCCCCAATGAATCTGATATTCTAGTCTGTTCTCTGTAACCTCAGGTCGATCAATGAGGTTCAATAACAGCCCAGTCCCTTAGGGTCACTCCAAGTGAACCGGGGCCAAGCTGGGCCAAGCAGGTGAATTGCCTACGGACATGACCCAGGATGGGAGTCCCTGGCCACACCTACAGGGTTCTTCAGGCAGATGACCAGCCTCTGCCAGGTGGGTCACTGGGCATTGCTGCCGTCAGCAGCATGACCCCTACCAGCCTGCTTTGCAGGGAATCTAGTTTCTGTCTGTCAGTCCCAGCTCTGTGGCTGCACAGCATGTGAGTCAGGAGGTAAAATCACTCATCTTCACTTTACCTTGGTTTCCTAACATGTAGCAAATAGGGATGATTAATAATATTCATCTCCCATTTCATATCCCAGCTGGGAGATACCAGCCTCTCCGTAACACATAATCTAGTGCCTAGGCCCTTTGGGCATTCAAGACTATTTAAATTACTTCATAAAAGCAGAATTCCATTCCTCCTATTTCATCCTTTTCAGCTCTATATGTATGTTTTTCTATAGTCACTGTTTCTCTTCTGGTGTCTGTTTTGTTTTCTGAGGGCAACGGCTGATGAAAGAAAACAATCACCCCTGTCCTCTGTGAAGTTGAAAATCCCCCCACTTCTCCTTTGGTGCCCAGCGATACCACTGAGTGTCAGCATGCATCTGTCTCCTTCACTCATTTTCCTTGGACCCTCTCTGTGTTTTTAGTAATTGATTAGGGGCCCTGCAGAGGTCTCCTCCACCCCCTGTGGTGTGTTTCATTTGTGATGACCACACCTCCCTCACAACCCACAGAGATGTCAAAAGCTGCTATTCAGAGGCTGGCTGACCAACTGCAGTAGGTTTTGGCTGAGAGGACTCTCCCACCCCAAGCTCCCTCTCCTGTCCTGCATCTCCCTGGGAGCCTCCTTATCCAGGGAGCTCGGCAAGCAGGGACGTCAAACTCTAAGTGCCGGAGCAGTGATGTAGGGTCTACTTCTCTGTGCGGGGAGGGAGGCAGGTCTCTGCCCAGGCCCCCCAACCTTGACTCAGAACATCTAACCTGGCCGGGAAATACTGAGCATGTGCCCCTCACAGCTCAGCTGCCACCTCCCTCACGTCCCTTTTTTACTCTACTGGTTAGCAAACTGGGTTCTCCTCAGCCTTCCGGATAAAGCCTGTTTGTTTTGCATGACGCCCACCTCACCCCCACTCCTCGCACTGGATCCAAGTCTAGGTTTTAATCATCAGTAACAAATCCTAGATCCTCTTATCTTCCGTCATCACTGCCACAGCATCAGTCAGAGCCGTATTTGCCGGTGCTCTTGAGGGGAGAGCCCAAGATGGGGAAGAGAGAGGAGAGGCTGAGAGAGAGAGAGGGTGCGCGTATAGGGTTGTTGGTACATTTCATCATAAAAATAGGTCTTTAACAATCAACGAACCACGATTATAATGACAGTCACAGTGCTGGGGCCCTGAGAGTATCTCTCCTCTTAGGTCCCCACTCTAAAGGGCAGGTGAGAAGTTTGACAACGAAGGAAGAGACGTCACCAGATCTTTTGCACACGACACCACTGAGCCTTTATAAGCAGGTGGTGTCCCTGAGACCTGAAGCAGCCCTACAAGCCCAGATCGTTTGTACCTGAAATGGAACGATTCCACTGGTGTAGAATAAAGAACATCTTTAGGGAAAACCAAGCATCAAGATGATCCGTCCACTTGATCTGTTTAAGGAACACGAGTTCCACACTTTCTACCTGCCTCTTCATCCTGCCTCCAGATGGTGGAGAGCTCTACCTGTCCCATCAGACTCACCTGTTCAATCTACCCCAGGATGGGAAGACCTCTGCCCCAAATTGAGAGAAACAAGGCATGGTGGGCAGAAAGTGACTATCTCCCCTGTGCTCAGGAATGAAATATGGCCCTATGGTCTTGCACAACCTCATTCAATAACTCAAGAGACCAGTCACATGGAAGAAAAGTTAAACTCCCTCAATGTGGCTCAAGAAAGCAGACGGAACAGAAAGGTAAAAGTGACAAAGCCTCCTCTGGACAGAGCCTTGGTACGATAAAGGTCTCCCTAACGATCTCTTACAAAATAGAATGAGCAGCTCATTCAGGAGGGAGTGTGTTTGCCATGCTTGGGGGCATCCCTGCAGAAGCTGGGTGGTCTTTTAAGTGGCATAGGGTAGAACAGGTTGCTGCACAGGATGGAGACTGGAGTTACATGGCCGGTCTGTCCTGACCATCCCAAGTCTGAGTTCACACTTCTGCCAAGTTCAGCTGGGACTCCTGAGGAATGTGTGAGGCCAGGCAGGGACCAGCAGCATGTGAAACAGGCAACAGATACTCCCTCATCTTCTGCATTCCTATCTCCCCACCAGGGCTCAGGACAACGGCCGCAGCGGCCCCTGGATTCTGCCTTCCAGCCTGGCTTGTACAGAGTGCATCCTCATGTTGAGTGGAGGTGAGGGTAAGGGAGTGGAAAGGGTCAGTTTCCCTGAGAGCTCCTCAGGGATTGCGATTCTCTCCCAGGGGGCGGGTGGGTGGGAAATCACAGGTACAAATCAGCATTTGGTCAAGGGGACTGACCAAACCCCATGGCACAGCAAAAGCTTTCCAAGTTTTCTCTGGAAAAGAATTCCAACCTCTCTTCCAAATTTCAACTCATTATATCTTGAAAGCTTACTTTGGAAACCATATCGGATTCTAAATTTTAAGAACGCACATACACTCTGAGCACCTACTCTATGCCCGGTATGGTGGTTGGTGGTTTTGCATCCTTGGTACAGAGATAGGCATAGTGGCTTATTGTCGAACAGCAATGATTTTTTTGCAGACTTTGATTTTAATACAATAGCTGCAGTATTGTGCAGTAACTCTGGTAGAATCAGTGTTCCTGGATCTATGACGTTTTCTTTTACGAGTAGGTAAAGATTTAAGAGGGAAGAGACTGGGAAACTTGTGTCTGGGTTAATGTAAATAAGACACAAGGTTTTCATGCCCTTCTGCTTTCACTGGGGACTCATTTCCCTAATACAGCCTCATTGTAAAACAATCCACTCCTGAGGAGGTCAACAGTGAGAAGTTTGTCTTCTGAAATTAGCAATCAAAGAGTGAAAATAATTAATAGAGAAAACAGCACAGTTCCACACTGCGTTCCCATGTAGATATCTATAGAACAATAAATCAGTAGGGGAAAGAAACAATATAGGCATTTACAATTAGGCCTCCTACATAATGCCCGGGAAGGAGAATTTGTGTTAAAAAAGACAGCATCTGCTGCGAGTTGGTTTATAAATAATACAGCTAGATATTCAGGTAATGACATGACAGACGGTCTCTTGTGTCCTTGTCCTTTTGTGTCCGGTGCTGAATGTGTTTACATCCCGCAGCTTATGACATACATGCCTGGCCCGTTTGTGTTCCAGCCAGAAGCTTCTCTCTTCTCCAGTTAAATGCCTCTTTGCCCAAACCATAGCATTCCACATTGACGACCCAGATATCCAGAGAAATCTGCTCCATTTGGTTTTAATTGATCCCTTACTGTGAGAAGGTAAATGCCTGAAAGAAGTGTGATCAGATGCACATTCAGGACTCTCATCCATGAACCAATTTCTTTTGTGTTGACACCCAGGCTTGACAAAAAGAGTGATGGTTAAGGTCAAGTGCATGAAAGCTTATTCTAAACAATGATGGATGAGGCAAGGCTTGGACTGGATCTTATCTAGGATGTTCTGCTAAAAGGTTGGGTATTGTCCACCCCCCCCTCTCATTTTTAAAAGTCTCCTAATTCTCAAATTAATGAAGTTATCACAGATCCAGCATTTGTGGGAGCTCTTTTCTTTTCTTTTATTATGCAGCTCATCCACTCTGCTGACAGCAGCGTGAGTGATGGCCTTCAAGCAGATGATTCTTCTTTGCCATGAAGGAACTGATAAATACTGCCTGTCTCTGCAATAAATTGTGCATGAAATAATGCACTCTGGTAATCTACAGAGTTATGGTAAGGAAAACGGCATTGTGAGGAAATACAGCAAAACTGCAATTAACTGAAACCCAATTGAGCCTTAAAATATAAATAAACTTAAAAGAAAAAATAAGATAATCTCAGATTATCTTAAAATATCCTGAACCATGTATCTTTTGTTATTGTTTATTTCTATTTATGTTACACTTTGGGGGTAAAATAAGGTGATTTCAGGGGCTTCATCAAAAAGTTCATTTTCGGGGTATTTAATGTAATTAGCAGACGTTTACCTCAACTTCTGATACCTGCTGTGGCCTCAGTCTTGTACTGTGAGATTTCTCATTTGTAATGCTGACCCAGAGATTAAGTACTACCCAGAATTCTCAAATAAAAAAAAAAAATAAGCCTACTCATTCTCATTTCCTACAATAAGAAAGCAAATTAATGTATTATACATGCTTATCGTCAGTAAAGTTTGTAGTAAAAGACTGAAAAACTTTTAAAGTTAGAAATCTCAAGCTCTGGTTCCGGTATATAAAGTTTTTACTGTACTTAGAAATATACAATATATTTCAAAAATACATTTCGATAAATTGGGTCAATTTTTGTGAGATTTTCTGCATGGGTGCTTAGATTACACTGTTTTTTGGAAAGTGTGGCTATGGTGCTTTTTCTGTCATATACAGATACTCTTCAGGTATCTTTCTCTAGGACTACAGCCACTACACAAATGTTGCCTGGCTGTGAACTAACGGGATGTGTTCTCTGTCATTTCCACTTGCTGACCTTCTGTGCACTAGGAACCCAACCATAAACCCAAATGCTTAGTGTATCTCCCATGGATATCAATTAAAATGTGCTCTGATGTTAGTCATTCACAAGAGAGTACAAACTTAAGTCCCAATGTGTTAACCTTTCCAGGAACGTTCCCAGTGTGAGGATTGTCTCAAATAGTGAAATAAAAATGTCTGTCATCATTAAACAAGCATCAGCGAGTAGGTATTGTGTTGGAGACCAGGAGTCGCTCAGCACATGATATCGTTGGCCAAGAAAGAAAGCTGGAAGTCCTCCAGTAGTCCGTTTCAATTATTTAGGCTCCACTCACATTCAGACCCTACTTTATCCCAGGCAGCACACTGTTTCTGCAAATCTGCTCTCTCACGTCATCCTTACAAAACTCCATGAAGTTAGGATGATTATCATTATTTCGCTGGTGAGGTAACTGAGACTCAAAGAGTATTAATTTATGGGCTCAAGATCATATAACCAGTATAATATGGCAGAGCTGGTATTTAAAGCCAGGTTTCCTGGCTCCCAAAGCAGAGCTCTGTCAGCTACATGACTAATTTGGGAAGCATATTAAAAAGAACGGGAAATATAGGATCTGCCATTGGTATTCATAATGATGGAATTCTTGGGAGAAGAAGGGGAAAAATCTCTGTACTATTAGCTTTTGCTATAGTAATGCTATAACAACCTCCCTAAAACCCAGTGGATTAAAATAACCTTTAGGTATCTGTGGATCAGCTGGAAGTGGGCTGATCTAGGCTGGTCTCATTTGGGATCGGCTTCAAGCTTCAGTTTGGGTCCTGGCCTGCTTTATATGTCTCTCGTCTTCCTTGGACCAGTGGGCTAGCCAGGGCTTTCTCTTAGGGCAATTGCAGAAGCACACGAGAAGAAGATTAACCATGTAAGGACAGTTCACTCTCCATTTGTGACACTTCTGATAACATTCTATTGATCAGTGAAAGTTGCAAGATCAAACCAAAAGTTAAGGTAGCTATTAGTGGAAGGAATCTCATCCCAGCACCCTCAAAATTGTCACTGAATCATGGCATCAGGTTCAAAACCCAGGTGGTTCTCATGGACTACATCAATTCTGAGTTTAGCACTTGATTTGAAAACCAAAGAACTATAAAAAACAAGTGTTATGTCCCCTCCACATGTAATGCACAATAGTGGAACAGGGATAGGAGCCCTCTTTGAAAAGGGAAGACTGGGAGACACACAGTTGCCACTAATAATAGCAAGTCTGAAATTCTACTGGGAAAATAGTGTCAAGTGCCTTTTCCCTGGAGGTAAGTAATGTTCCTTCATCTGGCCCCAGTTCTGCCCCCTATGGGTCTCTCTTGTGTCTGTTGTTCGCCATCACTCTTGACTCCACCCCCTGGAAGGTCTTTTCTTTTCCAACATCCTCATTGGCCACTTCTGATGAAGCCAACGGAGAACATACTTTTCTCAAGAGCTGAGCAGCTTTCCCAAACTGCTTCCTGTCTCTAGAATCTTGGGGGCTCAGAGGACAGTTTATAAATTGAACAATAAATTGTTAAATGTCCAGCAGTGCTTTTGACAATATAGATCTCTCAAAAGCTGCATGGGTCTTCTATGTATTTGATTCACATCAACTCCATGTGCCAAAAACACACGCACAATTATTTCCAACACATGCCTCTCTCTATATATAGACTCAATTATGAGTACTCCTGCCTCATCAGACTTCTGTGGGACTGTGCCCTGATCTTTCTGCAAGACTTTCCGTTCAGCTGCAAAGATTTACTAAGTGCTATATTATTTCTTTCATTAGTCAAAAGAGTGTTGTAGCCATTCCTCCGATTTGGTTTTCATATTAAGGACATACATTTCTGTCAGCACCACAAATTTGATGTTTTCACCGAGTCTCTATCATACTGGCCACATCTTCAATTTTGTAAGATTCCATTTTATTTCCAGCATTAAGATTTCTGGACGTTCTATATTCCCTCAATACGTTGTTGGTAAAAAAATAGCCATATCTCTTCTGAGTTCTTCTCCTTCTCACAGCTCATCAGATGGAGTTGTAGCAACAGCTCAAGCTTTCAACATCTTGCCATAGATCTCCTCCCTCAAATCCACACATTCCTTAGGCTCACCATCTATCTTCCAGATGATTGCGGGCAACAGCTCATCAGTGTCTGCCACTGTGTCACATGGGTTCTCAGTTTTTCAGCCTCCTCTGTGAGGTTGGGTTGTTGGTTTACTTGTTTGTTGCTATTTTACTCTAGCTGCCCATAGTAGTTTGTATATCAATCACTGTCTGTTTCCCAAACCACTGCCACATAGTTTAGATTTTTTTTTAATGAGAGTAACCCATTTCCAGTACCAATTTCCGTATTCATCATTTATCCACCCTGATGTTCCATAACAAACCATCTCAAAATTCAGTGGTTTTTGAAACAATCATACGATGCTGTTTATGCATCTGTGCGTTGCCTGGGGGTTGGCTGATCCAGACTGGGCTCAGTCGGGCTCAACTCCAAGTTGGAGGTTGGGTCCAGGTCTCTTATCCTCTAGACAGTCAGGCTAGCCAGGTGATGGAAAAATCTCAACCACATTTCTTACGGTGATGATGGAAGCCCTGGCACAATTGCATCCTCTACTTTAATCCTGCCTTTTAACATCACGTTGGCCAAAGCAGGTCAGATGTTAGACTCTATAATAGCTTTCTATTGATGCCCCAGGAAATTGCCACAAACTCAGTGGCCTAAGATAACCCAAGTTTATTATCTCACAGTTCTATAGGTCAGAAGTGTGACACAGGTCTTGTGGAGCTAAAATTAAATGATCAACAGGACTGTGCTCCTTACGAGAGGCTCTGGGGAAGAATCTGCTTCCAAGTTCATTCCAACTGTTGGTAAAATTCAGTTCCTTGTGTTTGCAGGACTGAGGCCCCGGTTTTTCTTCTGACTGTTAGGCAGGGACCCGCCTTTCCTCCTAGAGGCTACCCACATTCCTTCTCATGCTTTGAGTCTCTACAGCTTCCCCTTGGGCTGCATTTCTTCTGACTTCCTCTTCTGCGACACCTCTCTGATGAACTCCACTCAGACAAATTTCTCTATTTTTAAGGGCTATTGTGGTAAAATTGGGCTCACTGGATAATCCAGGATCTTCTCCTTCACTTAAGATCTATATCTTTAATTCCATCTGCAAAGTCTCTCCACAGGTATGCCTAGATTCATGTTTAATTGACTAGCCAGTGGGCAGAAACGTTGAGTTTGTTCTACTGCAGACCCTCAATCAAGGGGCACAGACACAGCCTCTGTCCACCATGATATGGCGAGCCAGCATCATGGGGTGGGCAAAAGTAGTCTTACTAGAGATAAGACGGAATGAGAGTGAATATATTTGAAAAATCAAAACCAGAGGTTAACAAACCTTTTCTGTCAAGGGTCAGATAGCAAATAATTTAGGCTTTGTGAAATACGTGGTCTCTGTCATAACTATTTAACTCTGCCATTATAACTCAGAAGCAACCGTAGGCAATGCATAAATGAATAAGCATGATTGTGTTATAATAAAGCTTTATTTACAAAGACAGATGGCAGGCCAGATTTGGCCCACAGGCTATAGTTGTCAACCCCTGATCTAAACAGCTACAGCTCCCCACCAGGCTCCTCCTTCTAGAATCAAACACTTTGGTGATCGATAATGTCTTGAAATATCAAGTGGGCCTCAAAGATAACAACAACAACGAAAAATATTAGTTTCTTATCAGAGATTGATTTTACCCTGGATCGATTTTTCTCTAAAAGCTTCCTTCTGATCGGTATGTTCTATCATTTAAAGTGAGGTTTACAAACTGAAATATTGCACTTGATTATCTGTTAATAGGCTGCCCCACTCAAGGTTGCACTGGGCACTTGTGAGCGAACCATATACTGACTGTCCAGGAAACCGTGGACGTGTTACGTGGTATATCCAGCTCGGTGGCTAAGTCAGGGGTGATCTAAGGTGGCTAAGTCTCTTGTTGACAGGTGGAGGTTGTCAAACCAAATTTCCTGAAATTTGGAAATGCTTATCTTGTGGAGAGAATTTTGTCAGAAACCTTAAGAGTCCTCGGAATTCAGTTGAGTTCAGCCTAAACACTAAACATCTATGAACATCTACCTTGTGTCCACCATGGGGCTATAAAATAAAAATGACCGCTGGGTCCTCCGCGTGGCCACACTGGGTCCTGTTGGAGGTGCTCAGGCAGGCTGAACAGAGCCTCCTTGCATTCACCTTCCTAATCATTTGACTTTCTTGAGCATTTGCTTACGGAGCATTAAGCGTTTTCTTTGTAACAGCTGATTAAAAGATTGCTATTACTGAAGAAAACATAGATTTAAAAACAAAAGCAGTTAGTAGCTTTTATCCATCATCAAGGAATTAACCAATTGGCAACAAGTAGGACAGCTCAATTTCTTTAGATATCTGAGGCCTAAATAGCTTAATTGGGGAAGCATGTTAAAAGGGATGGAATGACATTCATTATGGATTAAGTTAATACATTTCAGACCCATCGCATGGCTTAATTTAACAAATTCCACATCTTACTGTTAGGCAGGAAATGGCATCTCATGAACATCATTACCAGTCAGTCTGACTTGAGTTAGTTGAAAAGTCTGACTCCATCTGAAAATGGTTAATCTTAATAATAGTGTACGTGGCTTTGGCAAAACCCTCTGTGTGCTTGGGAAGCTTAGGACTCTACTGCCAGCTTCCCCAAGGCCCTCCACTCCCACCACACTACTCAAAACCAGGACAGAAGGAGTATCAGTCACTTTCCAGTTAAACCCATCTGAAATGGAGCAGGGATATTTTCCAGCAGGGAACTGCTGGAAAAACTGGATGTGTCCTACCATGACTACTTCTAAACCTTAAACAGAAATCACTGAGTTATAACATGTACATATTTCTATGTCATCAGATCGATTATAGTCCTTTAATGTAGGAAAGGGGAAATGAGAAATCTGGTGAAAAATAATACAAATCACTACTACTTATTATTGACCACATACTGTGAGCCAGGGAATCTGCCTACACTAACTCATTTACTCCTCAAAATTACTGTGCAAAGTTGATATTGCTACTCCCAATTTGTTGGCAAGGAAATTGAGTCTGGATAAAGTTAAATAATTCGGTGGTGGTCACGCCCTAATAGAGGCAGGTTTGCAATCAAATCCTATTGATTCCAGTTCTTCAGATTTATACCTTCCACTCCATCTCACGGGCTCTGGAGAAGAATTGGGGCTTAACTAGAATGCTTGAAGCAATCAATCCCCCTTCAGGACTCTAACCAAAAGGTGTCACTTCCAACTTGCATGGATCATACTTGGTTGAGACATCTCAAATGCCACTTATTATTAGAAGGGATTCTCCCAACTTTCCCCCTCCACTCTGTGGGAAAACACGCGTGAGGAATTCCACAAGTTTTCTCTGAGTCTTGTATGTGTCACAAACAGAAGGAGAGGCAGGCTGCAGGTGCCCCTGTTCTAGAAGCCATGGGCCATAGGACTTTCTGGCCTAGCTTGGGGCAGCCCAGACAAAAGTATAAGGAAGGTATTGGGCATAAGGCAGGCTACAAGGATGTATCGTACAACACGGGGAATAGAGCCAATGTTTTGTAATAAATATAAATGCAATGTAACTTTTAGAAACTGTATGAAACAATTTAAAATTAAATTTAAAAAAAAGAAATGGGAGAAAACTCTAATTTGAAAAGATACATGCCCCTCAATGTTCACAGCAGCACTATTCACAATAGCCAAGACATGGAAGCAACCTAAATGTCCAACCACAGATGAATGGATGAAGAAAATGTGGTACAATGGATAAAGAAGATGTAGCACACATATACAATGGAATATTACTCAGCCATAAAAAGAAACGAAATTGAGTTATTTGCAGTGAGGTGGATAGACCTAGAGTCTGTCATACAGAGTGAAGTAAGTCAGAAAGAGAAAAAAAAATACTGTATCCTAACACATATATATGGAATATAAAAAAAATGGTTTTGATGAACCTAGGGGCAAGACAGGAATAAAGATGCAGATGTAGAGAATGGACTTGAGGACATGGTGGGGGAGGAGAGGGTAAGCTGGGACAAAGTGAGAGAGTAGCATTGACATATATACACTACCAAATGTAAAACAGATAGCTAGTGGGAAGCAGTCGCATAGCACAGGGAGATCAGCTCGGTGCTTTGTGACCACCTAGAGGGGTGGGAGGGAGATGCAAGAGGGAGGGGATATGGGGATATATGTATATGTATAGCTGATTCACTCTGTTATACAGCAGAAGGTAACACAACATTGTAAAGCAATTATACTTGAATAAAGATGTAAAAAAAGAAAGAAAGAAAGAAAATGTGGTACATATATACAATGGAATACTACTCAGTCATAAAGAAGAATGAAATAATACCATGTGCTGCCACAGGGATGGATCTAGAGATTATCATACTAAGTGAAGTAAGTCAGACATAGAAAGACAAATATCATATGATATCACTTACATGTGGACTCTAAAATACGATACAAATGAACTTATTTACAAAACAGAAACAGACTCACAGGCATAGAAAACAAACTTATGGTTACCAAGGGGGAAGGGGATGGGGGAAAGATAAATTAGGAGTTTGGGACTAGTAGGTACAAAATAGATAAAAAACAAGGTCCTACTATATAGCACAGGGAACTATATTCAATATTTTGTAATAACCTATAATGTAAAAGAATATCTATCTATATATATACATACATAAATAAAACTGAATCACTTTGCTGTACAGCAGGAACTAACACAACATTGCAAATCAACTATACTTCAATTGAAAAAATTTTTAGACAAAGGTATAGAAAAATTAGTATTATATATGGTTTATCATTGTCAAATCCTACTAAACATGATGATAAATTATAAAAACTTGCTTCAATGAAATAAACTTCTCCAAATTGTCTTACAGAAATAAAATAAAATATCGCACTAAAATATTTTTTTAAAGTATCAGGAAGGTCAAATTAGCCTGTGTTTCAGCCTTTCCTACTCTTTCTTAATTCCTCATGTATCAGTCTAACAGCGCTACATAAAAACAACCACCACATCTCAGTGGCCACAACAAGAAGCATTTATTTCCGGCGCACTGATCTGCAGTCAGTGGCCCTGATGAAGGTCTAAGTTTTGGCTGCTACTCGGCTGAGCTAGGCTGCTGTCTGAGCTCCAGCCCTGGTGTGAATCAGGGAATCAGCTGGCTCATGCTGATGCCAGCGTGCCTTAGGTAGGTTTCCGGTCTGCTCCAGGTGCCTCTCATGACTCTGGGGCCAGTGAGTTATTTCTGCTCATGGAGATGGACTAAGTGTCAGCGGGACAAGGGAAAGAAGGCAACGCTCTTAAGGGTCAGAACACACACATGGTCACTTCTTCCCACATGTCTTGGGTTAATCCCATGTCTTGGGCTGAACATATCACTGACCCGAAAAGGAAATTTCAGTTCTTTTTGCCTCTAACGCTGGGACCCCAGAAGGTGGGAGAGGGGTCCCCAGTCTTAACTGTCTCCTTTCCCACTCATCATCCCACACTCATCAGTCCAAGGGCCTCCCCTGCCCTCAGACCCCATGCTGACCCCTCCCTCAGGCTGAACCCTCAAGTTTCCATATTGGGGTGGAACAAAGGTGCAAATATTTATAAATTTTTATACATGTCGTAAGACATGAGGGGCAGAAAACAGCATTTTTTTTTTAATATTGACACAGATGTCTGTTTTGCTAATGGCAATCCCAGGTTCAGTACTGTAACATAGCGTATTCTGCAGGCAATAAAGAGGCAAGAGTGGAGTCTACCACAGGGAGGATGGGAATAACCTGCGAAATGTGGTTTCCTAGCAGTCAGCTAGGCAGAGGCCTCACCCCAGCCCCTCTGAACACCAGCCTGGATTCTGTGCACACTTCAGCCGCCTTGGTGAGTGCACTGAGCATTACTGTCAACCCCAGTGGGGCTCATGATGAAGTCCTCCTTCTTGCTACCTTGGAGTGGCTGGAGCTCAGCATTACCCATGAGTGAGGGTGCGAGTCTGAGTGGGCCCAGAAGCACGGTCCCTGGATGTGACTCTAGTCCAATTTCAGAACTCTGGGCCCTTCCCAGATGGACTGGCCTGGAGCCACCCATGCAGTTATAGAATAGTTATAGAGATCCAACTCACACAGACAATGCCCACACCTCATTTTTATCATCATAGTCAATGGCTGTCTTTCATCCATTGATCAGCATTCACAGAACTTCAAGTGTGTTTCAGACACTGCTCTAGGATTTGCAAGTAGGAAGATGCCAAATTCATAGATCAAGCACTGTGGGAGATGACCGTCTAATTGGTGAGGCAAACACGTGTAAAAGGATAATAATTTTTAGAAGAGCTAATAATTATCAAGCACTGATTACATGCTGGACATTATTCTAGGGTGTTTTTTTTCATGTATTAAATCATTGAATGCTAACAACTTTATGAGGTAGGTCCTACTACTATCCATATAAATATGTATACACACACACACACACACACACACACACACAAATCAGATGAGAAACTGAAGCAGAGAGAAATAAAATAATTTGTTTTGGGTCGCACAGACATTAAGTAGGAGAGCCAGGATTTGAACCCAGGGAGTCTGGATCAGAGTCTATGTGCTTAGTCACAAGGATGAACTTCCATCAAAATGTGATCAGAGCTAAGAGACATTCAAACCTGGTACCTTTGGGAGCAGTGAGAGAGACAGCAGCTAACTCTGTCTACAGAAAGTTTTCACAAAGAAAACAGCCCTTGGACTGGGGTCAGGGAGGAGAGGATTTGCACATGTAGATAAGCAAGAGGACAGTGTTTGCATTAGAGAGAACAGCAGGGAACAAGCCTGGAAGCAGGAGAAAGTGGAATTCAGAGTTCAATGTATCAGGAGCTGAGGATAATGGAGCTCCGTTTACCTAGCAAGATGAACTGGTGTGTGATCCTTCAGCCGTACAACCATTTATTGGAAGAAAGGGTCAAATGCCGGAAGGCTGGAGAAAGAAGGAAACTAAAACATACAGATAATATTGAAGCAGAACAGTCCACCCATAAATGAATAATTGAATATATGTGGGAAATATTTTTGCTTCTGTGGAAATGTGTCCAAATTCAGCCTGTCTTGTTATGGTTAGATGGGTCTTAGCCAAGGATGGGTCTTTGCCAACCATTTAGGTCCAATCGAATGGGAATTTATCTGCGATTGAACAAAACAGAATAAATAAAATAACCAAACCCATTAGAAGGTACTTTGAAGAGACTGAATCATTAAGGAATAGTGCTGAGTTGACTGCAAAGTAGAGAAAATCATCTGAAATGAGTTTCCACTTAGATAGAGACGAGCTAAATAATTTAGCTTATTTTGAGGTGACTTCATTCATTCATTCATTTAACAAATATTAAAAAAAACATCTGTTGAGCACTTACTCTGAATCAGGCTCCATTCCAGTCTCTGGGTGCACAGTGGCAAACAGAGAGACCAAGAGTTGCCTTCCCAGAACTTATAGCTAGCGAAGGGGACAGAAGTGAATGAGGAGGTACTCAGTCAGACACCCATCAGTAAGTGGACCAGATTCCATACACAGGTTTGTAAAGCATGTATCTTTCAGGGAGACAAATCTCTTAAGCTGTTGGATGAGAGAATACTTGTGTGAGAGCCTTCTGTGTGCTTTGAGACTTTGTGTGTTTCGGGGAGTGGGGCTGGAGGGGTTCCTTGCCCTAAGACTCGTATTCACTCTCTATTCCTCCCTCCCTGGCTACATGGGATCTGGACCACTGAGAAACAGGTTCACGAAACTATTTCACCAAATTTGACAGTCAGCAAAACAGTCTTTCAGAGTGAGGGGGCCAAAGCACCTTTTAATGGGATCCTTCTCCAAATTCTAGACTAAGAGACAGACACAGAAGTTAGGCAGATGGAACAACGTATCAGCTTTGTCTCTGAAAAGGCTGTTTTGGCAACAGCTGGGCTTCCTCCTATTTTCCCCTCTGAACTGAACTTACCCACTCAAGCTACAGGCTACATACACCTGTTTACCACCAACAGGGACAGCACCTGCATAGTTAGCACAGGGAAAAGAGAAAGAAATTTTAAAAATGTGTGTATCCTGAGGACATCCCTCTTCAAAAGACAGAGGGAACCCAGAAGGAAAGGTAAATTCCTAGTTCCTTATTTCATCCTTGGCTTCTGGCAGTTAGGATTACATATGTAACGGGAACTCCAGAAAAATCGTTTAACCAAACAGATAGTCTTGGGGCTTCCCTGGTGGCGCAGCGGTTGCGAGTCCACCTGCCGATGCAGGGGACACGGTTTCGTGCCCCGGTCTGGGAAGACCCCACATGCCGCGGAGCGGCTGGGCCCTTGAGCCATGGCCACTGAGCCTGCGCGTCTGGAGCCTGTGCTCCGCAACGGGAGAGGCCACAACAGTGAGAGGCCCGCGTACCGCAAAAAAAAAAAAAAAAAAGATTGTCTTGTTCTCACTTGGCAAACTGTCCAGAGGTAGACAATCCAGAGTTAGAGCTGAAGGGCCATGGGCGCTTAAGGGATCCCAGTGCCTTTCACCCTGCTGCTCCATCCTCATTAGTTTGTGTTCTTATCTTCATGGACACAAGATGGCTGCTCCCCATCCAGTCATCACTTCTACGTTCCAGGAAGGAAAAGGGGGGATAGCAAAAGCCAAAAAGATACTTGTCAGTTGAGTCTGCCCCCTTTAAGAAGCTTTACCAGAAGTCCCATCCAGTGACTGCCACTTACATCTCAGTAACTAGAACCGAATCAAATGAGTAGCTACCCCTGGCTGCAAGTAAGTCTAGGGAGGTGAAAATATTTTCCTGGGCATACTGACACACCGAAAAAAATCAGGGTCCTCCTACTAAGGAGGAAGAGGAGAATGTATATTATATAGGAAACGAACTCAATCTGGAGGCCTAGGGGAGAGTTCCCGAAGATATGTGGGGGAAGGCTGGAGCTATTTTGCCAGAGTTTTCTCTGTGAAGATTGTATGTTCCCCCCAGTTGACGAGAAGGTCAGAAATACGGGATAAGCTTCCCCCAACAGATTGGCCTGAGCGTATTCGGGAAAGTGCTGTCTCTCTGGCATCCTGTCATCTCGTGCTCCACTTGCTCCCTCCCCAAATCCTATCCCTTCCACATCCCCTTTCTCCTGCCCCCGTTAGGTACCTGCATCTTGCCCCTTCTTCTGTGGCTGCCTTCCAGACAGCACCCAGCCCTGGGACCCTTCCTGACCCTGGCTTTCCCCACTATACAATCCCAAGGTCATGTCCAACCATGTCAAGGCCTGTTCTCTTTAAAGGGGACTGACTAGCAGCTCTGATCAATTACACCTCATGTGACAAGGGCAATGGCTGTGATGAAGTTAGTGGATTGCTCCTTCCAGACAAAATATTTTAATAGGAGATGCCCTCGGCCAAAGAAATATCTAATGGTGGGATTTCAGGCAATGGGTTAGGCAAAGAGTGGGGAGGGGGGGCATTTTGAGCTGGGACCTGTCAAAACATTTTACTTAAATGACTCTTACTGTACACCTAAGAGTATTTATACAGCTTGTGCTACAGAAAATAAAACTATAGAGGCAGACTTTTCGAAAGGCCTTTGTTATTTTCTCAGAGCTGTGTTTGCAGGACGATAGGAGAGCCGTGCTCATTAACTGGAAGCTGGGTGCCGTGGATAGCGTGGGCCTCACACCTACCGTCCCCACTCATACAGAACACCTGTGGCTCTCTTCGGGGGGACCCACAGGTTACTAGAGCCTGCTTCACCCACTTCACAAGAGACTGAAGTACCAGGGGACTGACGTCCTCCCTGGGGCATCCCTTAACCAATGACTGATGGGGACGGAAGCACGCAAGTCCCTGAATCAGAGCAAGATGATACTGAGGCCTGACTTAACCTCCAGAATTCCCTGGACAGATGATCAGGATAAAGTCCTCCCCTGCGGGACTCTTCAGCTGAGACCACACACACGTTGCTCAGTTTCCTCACCTTCCCTAACCTGTTCCCCCATTTCCTTACAGGTCCCCTGGGAGCAATTCCTTAATATACTAATTTTATTCAAATCTTCATCTCTGGGTCTACTTCTGGGGAGCCCGACCTAAGACTCTGGACCACCTTAATACGTTCTTTTACTCACCAATTTCAGACTTTCTTATATACACCAAGACTCTTTCCAAGAATTGCTTTCTGGTCAATAGAAATGGGGAATTCTCTTATTCTCAGTGAAGGAAGCAGGGCTTGTGATACTCGGGGAAGGTTTTTTTGTGATAATCAGAGAAAGAAAGGAGAGACCTCCTAGTTAGAAGATGGCTAACTTCCAAAGGCTTTTTGGGGGGTGCTAATAACAAACATTAGAGAGATAGCACAGCATTTTTTCCAGTAAAATACGAAGTATTCTGATTATAACACCAACTCCAATATGTTTTTTTTTTCTCCCACACCACCAGGCAACTCTCAGATACCAGCTGGGTGTCCTACAATTCAACTCAGTCTGACCCCATCTACCTGGAGATAGCATCAGATCCCACAGATAAAGCCCCAGTCTCATAAGACTGCCCCTCCCTCCACTTCAGACATCAATCACAAATCCAGGTTTCCACCATGACCTCTGAGTGGGCCACTCTCCCCAAGTCTCCACGCCTTCATCAACCCAGAAGCTCTGTCCTTTTGGGGGTTTTACAGAGGCTTGATTACACTGGCACTATTGATTAAATCCTTGGCCCGTGGTGACCAAACTTAATCTCCAGCCCTTCTCTCCTCCCAGAAGGTCAGGGTTGAAAAGCTCCAACCCTCTAATCACATGGTTGGGTCCTCTGGTGACCAGCCCCCACCCTCAGGTTACCCAGGGCCCCAAAAGTCACCTCATTAACATAACAAAAGATATCTTTTTGTTCTCATCACTTAGGAAAATCCAAGGGTTTTAGGAGCTCTGTGCCAGGAAGGGGGACGAAGACTAAATTTATATTTCTTATTATAAATCATAGTATCATTTTGCTGTAATTTTAACCTTCTTTAGCTGGTAAACTAAAGTGAAGCTTAACTGTCACAGAGGGTGATTCACGTCTGAAGACAGGGCATTGGTCTATAAAAGGAGGGGATGTGGTCTTAGTACCTTTTGGTAGTTCTTCCATTCAGGTCATGAGTTTTGAGAGTCCCTAGTTTATTATAAATTTGCATTCAGCTCCTACTCTGACCTCAGCATTGTCCTAGGCTCTGAACACAGAGTGATGAACAGGTTAGACCACAGTCCTGCCCTCACAGAGCATTAGATTAGACCTAAATGGTTTTCTCTTGGATGCCTCCTCTTTCCTATTCGTAGGATTTGTAGGAAGTAATGCTGGCTAGAGCAGCAGGTGATATCAAGCAGGTCAGCAACAGGAGGAACATTGGAGGAAAAGAAGAAGAAAGAACTAGCCCCTCAGCCTAATATTGCTTCCCCACCAGATACACAGTGAACTCCCTGCATTAAGTACGAAGCTGCTCAGAGATGAACAACACGTGCAACCAACCAGGCAGGAAGAGCCTCTGAAGTTAATGGTGACTCTCTAGGCTCAGAGGCACGACAATAAAGCAGGTCACCAGCTGTCCCCCTCTCTGGAGGATGGGGCTGTATTTCTTGGCTTTTATAAGAAAACTCCCTGTAATCCCAGGCTCCACAGCTTTGTGGTACTACTCATTCCTGCAAAGTGTTTTCCTCCTTCTTCTAAATGTTCTCCACAGCTGTCTGGCACTGTGCTCTCCAAACAAGAGCCACGTGTGACTGAAGGCAGACAGCTCCCTGTTTTCCATCAGCATGGCTAAGAGAGCTAATGGACTCAGGCACGGGATGGCCTGTCATCCCTAGCAAGCTGGGTCATTTCTAAGGGAGATGCCACCTGATTTCCAGCCTGCTTGGGATGTGTCACAGGAAAGCTTCAACCTGTAGAAATTGAGGTTGGTGAAAAGATCATCCTGAGGTTGAACAACTTTTGCAGAAATGGTGTTACTAAGCCGAAAAAGCACTGAGTTGTAACACACCCTCTCAAGCATCTGATCGATTTCTTAGGACTCGGTGACAAGGCAAGAATGAGCTTCCCTGACAGCCAGCTGACTGGGGCTAGCCCTGGACAAAGCAGGGGAGGGCTGGCTGCGGACACTCAGGCTCCTGCCAGATGGGCTCGAAATGGGGATGACAATACTGACACACCAGGTGGCAGCAGAAAAGACTAAGTTTCCAGTGGAAATCGTGAAGTCTTTGGGTCCGCCTTCGAGTAGCTTCCTGAAAACAAGGCATGTGGACTCTCAGCTGCTCTGGAAAGTGCCTGAGAAACCCCACAGCCAAGGGAGCCCAATGGCTCCTGGCATCCACACCCGGTCCTTCTCCCCCCAGTCCCTCATCCCTCCATGGTCTCAGAGAGGGGTGGGGAGGGAGAACTGTTGCTTCACATTTGCAGGGGGTTTGGCTGTCTCTGTTAGCAATGGAGGGCGACTTCTATTGTAATCTGCAGTCATTAGTTTTGGGGAGTCATCATTTGTTTTTGTTCACTTCAGAGTTCATCCATCAATTTCCAAATAGAAAGATAGTGTTTACTAGTGAATGTTAGCTTTGCTGGGGTCACTACCCCAACAAAGCAATTGCCTGGAATTGGGAAGGTAAGGACCAGCTCCTCCCAGCTGAATTCTGAGATATAAGGCAAGTCTTGTTTCTATAACTTACCCTCTGTTAAACCTTTTCTCCTCTCCTTTCCCAGTCCTAACCGGTGCTCTGCTGGTGCTCTTACTGCTTGTATGTACCTTTCACACAAGGCACTGTTCCTACTGAACTGTTTGAGGCACATCCTTTCATTCATTCATTCATATATAGATACACATACACATATATACCATGTGCCAGTCTCTTGGTAATTTATACAGATTAAGTTTAAATGCTTTAATAAAGTAATACAAAAGGCTCAGCAATGTTGGGTTTTCTTTGACTTAATAAATAAGAAAGGCCCAATGAACAAATTCTTTCTAAGGTATGTATTGATGGCTCTTTAAGAATTACCCTTTCAAGGAGCCCTCCTACACTGCTGGTGGGAATGTAAATTGGTGCAGCCACTATGGAGAACAGTATGGAGGCTTCTCAAAAAACTAAAAACAGAGTTGCCATATAATTCAGCAATCCCACTCCTGGGCGTATACCCAGACAAAACTATAAATTGAAAAGATACCTACACCCCTATGTTCATAGCAGCACTATTTACAATAGCCAAGACATGGAAGCAACCTCAATGTCCATCCACAGACGAATGGATAAAGAAGATGTGGTATATGTGTGTATATATGTGTATACACACACACACACACACACACACACACACACACGATAGAATACAACTCATCCATAAAAAAGAATAAAGTAATACCATTTGCAGCAATGTGGATGGACCTAGAGATTATCATACTAGTGAAGTAAGTAAGACAAAGACAAATACCATATGATAGCACTTATATGTGGAATATAAAATATGACACAAATGAATTTATCTATGAAACAGAAACAGACTCACAGACATAGAAAACAAACTTACAGTTACCAAAGGGGAAAGGGGGTAGGGGAGGGATAAATTAGGAGTTTGGGATTAGCAGTTACAAACTACTGTATGTAAAAGAGATAAACAACAAGGTCCCACTATATAGCACAGGGAACTATATTCAGTATCCTATAATAAACCATAATGGAAAAGAATATGAAATATATATATACACATATATGTATTATATATAAATATAACCGAATCACTTTGCTATACACCAGAAACTAACACAACATTGTAAACCAACTATACTTCAGTTTAAAAAAATTGCCCCTTCAAGAGTTAGGGGCTTAGCCTGTGCTAGTTCTCTTGAATCACCAAGGTGTTTGATTTCATTGTGTCCAGCATTTCTGGGAATAGTTACAGTATAGAAATGTTCTTGTTAGAAATTTGAAGTCAAGAATACTAATTAACAAAAACACTCAGTTATTGGTATACCAAAAAACTAGTAAATATACTAGTAAGTAGTCTATTAAGAATTTCTGTGCAACTTCACTTTACGGAGCCCTCGTTACTTTGCAAACACTGACAAGTGACTCATTTTCCTAAGTGGAGATTCGATGTCTTGGTGTACAGTGGTTTCTATGTTCAATCCTTGAGTCTGTTCTGGGACTCTACAAAACTCTTTATCTCTTTCATAGCCTCATGATTCTTCTTTCAGGAAAATGCAACAATATCTTGTGGGTCAGGGTGTTTCTTACATCGATGCTGTTTACATCAGATTCCATCTCTCTACTATGAAAATTAATACCTGATTCTTAGCAAAGATGAGTTTTCTGTTCTATCTGGTTTATTCTTTTTAACTAACATATTGTAGCCATACTATATGCCAGGCATTGTATTAAGTGTCTTTCCACAGAATATATCATATACTCCTTCCCTTAGTTCTATAAGGTAGGTTTTATTATCCTTACTTTTCAGCTGGGAAAACAGACCCACAGGGATGAAGTCTCTTGCCTGAGGTTCAAGGGTCAAAAGTGGCAGAGTTGAAACTGGAAACCAGGTCCATCGACTCCTGGTCCAGCACATGCTCGCTGCACCATGGCACCCTCTATAATTTGTGCTAATATTTGATATTCCCCAGAAACGTTATGAGCAGACCTATAGCTTCATTTCCTGTGTGATAGCCTATATCCAGCACTGAGTGGTGGTACCTCGAGCTCCTATTAAGTCATCAGTTAGGACAGCACATGTAGGAAGAGGTTCCTTGAAAGAATTCAAAGCTTGCTTGCTCTGTCTTGCTTTATTTGAAAATGACTTTTCTCTAGTAGTTGGCTTTCAAGTAGCACACTGGACTTATAACTTCCTGAGCTCAGAGATGCTCTCCTGAGGACATGTTCTTTATTTTAATTGAAGTCTTCATCATTGGCTGACTTCCAAGTGGTCTACCAGATGTCTTTTTCTTTGCTATAGCTGAAGCAGATTATGATGTTCCAGTTCATTTTTTCAATTTGCTGTACTTTGCTGGCAGCCTGATTTCTTTAGCAAACCACACTTGAGAGGCCAAAATCATGGAGCAAGGCAGCAACAAATGAGTCTTTAGAATGTGTTTTCTTAGATAATCTCAGGCAAATTACACACACACACACACACACACACACACACACACACACACATCTTTGATTTTAGTAATTAGACCTAGATTTTCCTAAATTTTCACATACATGTAACTTTCTCAGGATGTGTGGCCCCAAAATCAATCCTCAAGGGATTAACTAATCTCCCAACTGGGACTTCAAGAAATCTCCTCTCTCAGAACTCTTTCATTTTCTGCTTGGAAGCCTGAAGAAAAATACCCACTGCCTTTCTCTATTCTTTTCTTCAATCCTATCCTCTATGTCCTGAGATGCTTCATACTTCAAAACGAATTGTATATACATTGTGTGTAGGTACAGGGAAACACCTTGAAGTTCATTCTACTCTTTGAAGCAATACAGAGTTAATTCTTACAACTATATTTACATCATCTAGAACAGTTTTTGGTACTTCGTAGTGTCTAAAAAAAAATATTTATTAAATCGTCTCATAGTCAAGCATCAATTGGTTGGCTAAGGCAATTCAGGGAATTGAGTCACGTCTTATTTTTCACAAACTTCTAGAGTCTGTGGCCTTTACCTCTAACTTAAGTGGCAGATGATGAGGGGTTTCATTTTACTTTCCGGTTTCATGGAGGAGCAAACCAATTAAACATATAATAAAACAGATGGGAATTTGGGCTTTATAGGAATCTGGGAGGGTCCGGGGGCCTCCTGGGACCTGTGACTAGAGGGAGGACTGGCAATCTCCATCTCTTAGATAAGTTTTGTTATCCTCGGGTGACAGTGTTAACACAGTGCTAGGCTGCCTTTCTGACAAAATACAAACAAAACCAAACAGAATAAAAACAATCAAACCAACCCCCCACTGCCCACTGGCCGACTGAAGCAGCAGGACTGTCGTGTTGCAGGAGGGACCAGAACAGGAGGAGGTGGCAGTTTCCTAACAAACTGTATTGTTTGAACCATTTTATTTAGTGTGGAAAAAAAATCCCTTGTACCAAAGATTTATTTGGAAGTTCTGGGCAGGTTAAATTTTGGTAAGAGTCGGAACTAAAAACTTTATTGGGAATGCTACGTACACTCCAAAGACCAACAAAAGAATTTAAGTTAGATGTGATTAGTATGAAGAAAGTTACATTTATTGTACTCTTATGTATAATTGATCACATGAAAGGCCTTTTGTAACTATAAAAGAGACAGCCCATTAAATTGTTTTACCCTGAGGATTATACGAATTTGCGGATATCGGATTGGATCCCCAGCCTATTGGTTTCACAGCAATGGTAAATCATTAAGATGCTTATTTTTATCCATATATCTTTCTTGCTATTTATTATTAACCAAATAGCCCCTCTCAGTTTTAGCTTTATTTTCACACGTCTGAACCAATCATTCTGTCTCTCCACCATCAGCAAATGATCAAACCAGTTGCTAAGAGCTCTATAGGTCACCTTGGAGGGATCTCAAAACAGAAAAAAATATTTGGCAAGAACATTCCTGTGTTATTTAGTCTTGGACAGACAGTCCTATAGAGAAAGTCAGAGGCCATCTTATCTCGATTTGAGTAGAGAGACCATGACTCCGGGCACTGTTTTGTGCAAATTAGTTGAGCTCATTTCCAACCGTTCCATTATCCAGATAAGAATGTGCTCAGAGAGCTAAAGGTTAAGATATGAATATTACCTGGCACAAGTGGGACAAGCAAATCGGCTCTTATGCTTCTGCCTAGAAAAGGTTGTTGAGGTTACTCCCCATTCCTTATTTATTTCATACAAGCCCACAGGAAAACATAAGCTCAAACTCCTCTTACAGATGTTTCAGGAAGGGACAACTGCAAATCACAGCCTGTATCACAGAATGAGGCTGAATCTAATTTGTCACTGTCAGTTCCCTTGATTTAGAGTTTTCGTTTGAAGAAATACACCTGGCAGATCTCAATCATTAGAAACAGGGGGTGATGAAGTCCGATAGTTGTGTTGACATGCAGAATTTCTCTAGTTAAGCATTTCACATTTCGTTGAGGTCTCATAATAGGGACCCAGCCTGGTATTTGGGGGGCACTGCAGAAGCTTTGGGATGTGCTTGCTACCAAGGACATCTTCAGTATCTACTGTTCCCTTTGTCCCCAAAGCAATCCATGCCCTATGCTGATTTTTACGTTGTAACAGATCAATTCCACTTTGAATTTTAACTGGAGAGGTCAAAAGGTGTGTGTGTATCTATAAATCTAGGGTTCTGTCAGCCTAGTGCAATTTGGTTGAGAGAGAGAGAGAGAGAGAGAGACAGAAGCAGAATGAGAGGTTGTGCTAAATAAATGGTATTCAGTTTTAAATGAAGTCTCTCAATTAGCACTGAACATTTCTTTAAACAATCAAGATATTAAAGCTAGAAAGAAGTTAATGAGCCTATGGAGAAAGTAACTTCTAAAGATCACTTTGTGCTTGGGATGGTAATTGCTTTATGACATTTTGATGTCATTACAACACGAAATTAGGAGGGCAAAATGTTTCCAGAGTGTTTCTTCGGATACCCTGTTAGGAAGCTATTAAAAGGCAAGAGTACGCTGGCAAAATGATTTCAGTGTGTGCCTTTGGATACCTGCTTTGCAAAACGTCATGAACTGAGGCTACAGTGCAAAATGATTACTACGTGTGTCATCCACTCCAGTGCTGTTACATTCAAATTGCCGTGGAAGATTAAACTTGGAAGCAGGAACGTAGAGGTGTGGGGATGAGGCGGGGTGTGGGGGGAATCGGTGGAGATTTGTCTCATTTATGATGGCAAAGTGAAATGAAACAATCATAAGCATTAGGACTGAACTTCAAACCCCCCTGAACCAAGCACAGTCCAAGGAATGATGTTCATGAGACTTTCTACTTCTTCTCACCATGATAACAATGAAGCCCGTTATTGAAGGACCAAAGCAGTTTTATCAAATAAGAAGTTGCAAACCAATATGGTTTAGGGTAAGGAGGAAGGTCAATTTACAGCTGGAATTCTAAAACTGCAAGAAAGAAAACCTCTTTTCTTTATACAACTGAAAATTCAAAAATTCAAAACTTGAGAAGAAATACTGACGTACTTCTCTGCTATGCACCAAGAAATTATAAATAATCATCTCCAAAAGAGTAATAATCTACCCAAGAATCACAACCAGGCACACACCAATACTCTAAGTCTCTCTCACAATCTCTCCTTTCTCTCCCAGATGTTGCCTCCTGCTGTGCAATCTTCACATCCAAAGCGGCAGTAAGAAGCAGAACGTCTAGGACACTCCATGATAGGAGTTAGTCCTCAGAGGAAAAGAGGGTTAAAACAACGAACGTTCCTTTCTGTCAGTCCATAAAACCATGCTTACTTTTCTGATGTTGGCCAGTACGTCAGAGTTTTGTAAAGTATAAGATACTTGAAAATTCTCTTGGCCCACATCTTCCATGCTCATCAGTGAGTTAATTTGAACTCAAGGCTATGTTTGGTGTCGTGTGCGTTGTTTGTATATTTGTATGGGCAGATACGTGTGTGCTACAACGACTTCAAAACCGTGGTTGCTGTTAATACACTTGTTATGGTAAGAAAATGTGTAACTCAATTAGCCTGTACTCAAATAAAGGAATAAGAAATTGGTTGAGATTAATATCTCTCATCACAAACACAGTGGGGAAGTTGGTTCTCAGAGGCCCCCGACAGCAGAGTGCCAATGGAACCATTAGGCACCATGCCCACCTTCTCCTCTCATGGTACCGCACACATTTCTCCCAAACCCTCTCTTCCTGTCACAGTTATACGAAGAGGCTGTATCATCAAACAAAGGAGAGATGACCTAGGGACAGATTTCCTTGACAATGGGCCCGTCGTCTTTCTACGTCAAGGACACTGAAGGCTGGGTGGTCCAAATATATTTTCTGTCTTACTCGCCAACTTCCCTGCTCTTACCCAATTCTGTTTAGTTTTAAAACCAGATCATGCTGGGTTTAGACTAGCTGAACGTTAATTAGAATAAAGAAAGCAAAGGAGTCCTATTCACTTTCAATTCCGTTACATAAATCGGTGTATCTCTTAGTTTTAGGCTTATCGGGAGCGGCTTGGAGATTCACTTCCGTTTGGGGGAAGACCCCCATCAGGACCTATTCATGGGGTTTCTCCCGGCTGCATCAACCCCTTCAGCCTTGCTCAGTAATGCCATCAAAGCTCTCAATGAAGTCTGAGTTTTAGTAATTTGCTATTTATGTATTTTTATAAGCTCCTTAGAGAAAGTGGTGCTATAACTGTTCAGCGTTATTACTATTATATGCATATGCACTGCCACTTGTTTTTGAAGAGTAAATATTTGTGCTAATTATATCAGTGTCATCCACTGTGCTAATTATATCAATATCAACATGTTGATATTGATATAATTAATTAGCGCAAAGATTTACTCTTCAAAAATACATGACAGTTCCTCTGATTCATTTGCCATGAGGGGAGCATGAGTGAAGTACGGTTCTATAACACTATATTTAGGCTCTGATATGCAATCAGCTTTAATAATTACCTAATACTGTAGGTGGCCTTAGACAAGTAAAAAATTTTTTGCCAGAATTTCCTGGGGATTGGATGCTAAGATGAAAAGCATCTGAGTAGCCTTCTTCCAACATTCTACTTGGTGATTAACCAACTACCCACGTATGAAGCTGCTCCTAATTAACCCTGAAGACCCCAACAGTAAGGCAGGTGGAGTGAATACAAGTGATAAAAAAATAGAAAGAGAAAATAATTCTCCCGAATTAACTATTATTAAACGAATTTTGATTTGTAACATTTTTATTGGGAAAACGTCTCAGCAATGAGAATCAGAAAGGGGCAGGAGAAAAGCATCTGAGTCATAAACCACCAGAGCAGTCAGCAGAATTTAATCTGAGGTTACTCATTATGTAAAAAGTCCCCGGTGATTGTATGAATGACAATGACATTACAATGATAGTTTACATTTATTGTTTTTACTCTGGATCAAACATAATGCTGAGTGGGTTTTTGTGTGTGTGTATCATTGCATTTAATACATACAACCCTATGGAGCACAATTATTATCTTTGTTTCATAGATGGGGAAACTGAGGCTCAAGAAGTGTGAATAATCTGCCCTAATCACATAGCTGGTGAGTTGGGGTGGGTAGAGGGGCCCCCAGCTCTTAGCCCCACCAATCACCACTGTCTTTCCAATGGACACGTGACCAACTACCCAGGAAGAGCTGGCCCAGGGGTACTTGAGAGGGGGCTCCTTGTACTTATTTTATCAGGACAGGAATGAGAGAGTGCTTTGAACCTACTTCTCTCCACGAAGACTATATTGGGGCTGCTTAGAAAGAACCATAAATCTCAACCACATCTTGATAGGAAATTAGCAAAAGTAAGGCTTAAGTACAACCAATGCTATTTCTCCTGGATTCATAAGCCAATAAGTGGAAAGCAGTTTTTTGAAACAGATATCAGGAGATAATTAAAATGTCAAACCTCTAAATTTTTGTTAACAAGTTCCTGATGACAGGCCAATTTAGAAAAATAGATTTTTAGAATCAGATCTTTGGGATACGCTAGTCCTGATACAAATGGGGAAAACTGAAACCCAGAATCTGGTGATATGCCAAGGCTGAATATTCTAGAAGAGCAAAGAAAAAGAGCCAGAGCTTTGGACCCCAGTTTTGTGTTCTTTCTACCTTGCCCCTTGGCTTCTTCTTGCCTTGCTCTGCCGAGTGCAGAAGTTTCCTCCAAATTTATGAGTAAACCTCAGTAATGCTCCAATGTTCTTAAATCAAATAACGAAAAGAAAGAAATTGAGCAATGTGTCTCAATGCAAGAATCACTACTCTTGCCATTTATTCATCTGTTTGGCCATCATTTTCTAAGTCTTTGAATGAACCATCTGTCATCTTAGATCTCTCCCTAAGTTAAAAAAAGAAGAAAAAGACATGGTTCCATGTAAATAAGTTTCCACCTTTGCCCATGACGTTCCTTTTTGCTTTTTAAAAATTTTGAATACTGGCTCTAGCCATTTCAGCTAACTTTGAGTCAGAGAGACAGCCCCAGAGACAGCAGAAACGCAGAGAGAGACAGAGGAGATAAAGACTCGGAGAGAAAGGCCGATCCAGGAGTTAACAGTGGACTTTCCTATTTTTGCTCATTCGCAACCTCTTTCCTGGTTTTCCCAGGTCAGTAGTTAAGACTTGGTGCTTGATGCCTGTACCTGTGGATTATGTCCCTTCTCTAGAAATTTAACCACTTCTAATTCAGCATGGCACAATTCCTTTCTTCCCACGTGGCCCAGTCTCTGAGTAGCTTCCTTTTCCTTTTCTTAGAGCCTCACAATGGATAGCTCACATCTTCCGCACGCCCTCTCCCCGATTCTCCTGCCTGAAACCTTCCCTCCCCACCCTGTCCAGTGTCTGACATTAAAGAACAATCCTGTTGGTTCTGCCTGTGCCTCTCCACCTCCCAACATCCCCTGCTTACTTTTCTTTATTTCACTGCCGATGTGTCTCTATGTTAGAGGGCACTGCCTTCAATGAGGCCCTTGCAAGCATTATAATACATTGAGTACATGGTGTTTGTTTTTCCCCAAGGAGTTAACAGTGCTCGTGGTCATCGTCAGACTCAGCGCTTAAAAGTGATTTTCATCTCTCAAGAACTCCTGAAATAGATGAGACCCCTAAGGCGGGCTTCAAAATGAGGCTTTTCTGGTCAGGTAGCTAAATGCATTAATTAAGCTCCACCTGCTTTGTTTCAGGAAAGGGTCACAGATTTATCACTTCCTTTGATTCACTTGGACCAGTTTCTTCCTCCTCCTTTCTTCAAAAGCTAGAGTCCACGACATACCGTTTTTGGGGAAGCCGACACTTCAAAGAAGTACATTCTTCAAGGTCAAAAATCTTCCACTTTATGCTTTTCACTTTTACAATATCTTTAATTCAGGCCTATAGAGAAGCCCTTCGGAGCCTTCACTGACCCAACGTTTTCTTTCTCTTTCCGCATCTTTCTTGTCACTGAATTTCTCTGGAACAAATTCCATTCTTCCTCTGCCCTGGGTCTGTAGAAACCCTCCCTTATACCTACCTCCACCTATGTGTCCCTGATTCAAGCTTTCTTCTCCTCACGGCAGGTCCTGGTCTTCTGCTTGCGGTCTTGGATTAGAAAAAAGTGCCCTTTAGAAAGCCACTCTGGAGTGGCCTCTGGTCCCACAGTGGCAGCACAACGAGGTTCCCGCAGCGTCAGTCTCCTGCCTTCCCATCTCACTCGGAGGGTCCTGCCCGCCCCCCCGACTTGCTCCCTCTTTTTTCTTTCGCCTTTTTCTTTATTCCCCTTCTGCCTTACACTCCTCCCTCTCCATTTCCCTTCCTCCATTGACTTCTTCCTTTTTTTCCTTCCTTCTTCTTTTCCTTCTGATAGTGGAGGTCTTCCAGGTTCAGTAATTTTTATATAGCAAGAAAATGGTCAGACCAGGATTTGAACACCACACCAAGAGACTCAAAGACTTTTCTTTTTCCAATTTGGAAAGAAGCTGATGCACTGATATTTACAGGGCTTGAATCTTTGATTAAAAATTGAATATCTTAGGCATTCACACAGAAAATCATGCCCCTTCCCTCATATGTCAAGGCCCCATTTCCCTCATAAGTGATGCAGAGGGTTTAGTCTGAGCTCAGAGGATCTTCCAGTTTAACTGGCATCAGAATTACAATGTGAGCCTCAGAATGTATATATATACGTATATATATACATGTATATATATACGTATATATATACGTATATATATACATATATACACATATACACGTATATATATACGTATATATATACGTATATATATATATATATATATGTGTATATACAAGGATAATAACAACTATCTCTAAGTTTGGGGTGATAATTAAATTAGACAATGTACCTAAAGCCCAGCATGGTTTTCTTACATATAATAACATATAGTAAGAGGGGGTTACCCTAAAAATAGAAGTACCATATGACTAAGCAGTTCCACTCCTGGGTATACATCTGAAAAACTCCCCCCAAAAAAAATTTGAAAAGATATATGCACTCCTATTCATAGCAGCATTATTTACAAATGCCAAGATACGGAAGCAACCAAAGTGTCCATCAACAGATGAATGGATAAAGAAGATGTGGTCTATATATACAATGGAATATTACTCAGCCATAAAAAGGAGGAAATTTTGCCATTTGCAGCAACATGGATGGACTTGGAGGGCATTATGCTAAGTGAAATAAGTCAGACAGAAAAGACAAATACTGTGTGATATCACTTATATGTGGAATCTAAAAAATACAGCAAACTAGTGAATATAACAAAAAGAAGCAGACTCTCAGATACAGAGAACAAGTTAGTGGTTACCATGGCGGGGGTTAATATAGGGGTAGGGAATTAAGAGGTACAAACTATTAGGTATAAAATTAGCTGCAAGGATATACTGTACAACACAGGGAATATAGCCAATATTTTATAATAACTATAATAACTTTAAATCTTATATATATATAACATTTAAAAATTGTGAATCAGTATATTGTACACTTATAACTTGTATAATATTGTACAGCAACTATACCTCAATAAAATAAAAAAATTAAATTAAATGTTAAAAAGAGGTAGTTACCATATACGTATTGTAAAATTACTAAGGCCAAACACTGTGCTAGGTACTCAAACCATCAGTTCTTCATTTAGATAAGCAGAGAGAATATAGGTCACCCACAGCCTCATTTATATTCTAATAAGTAATCTATCTTAACCCCCTAAAATATTCCTGAGAGATGCCTTTCAGCATAAGTAACTGAAGGCAAAGAGGATATTTTGGGGCTAGAATCTTCCCATGCCTCACAAATAATGCTTATAGGCAGTTACCAAAGGGACCCTTCTCATAATATCCTTTCCTGGAAAAACATCCAAGGTTGGACCATTTCCACAAATAGGACCAGGAAAATTCCCATGGTGCTGAAGCACTTGTTTCCAGGGGGTTAGTGGGTCAACTACTGCTCCCTTTTCCCAGTGGAAAAGTTCAAGTTATCCCACAGGCCACAGGGGTAAAGGAGGGCTGCTGTGGTGTGTGGGAAAGAGCACAGGATTGGATGGGAAACCAGCGCTGCCACCAGCCTGGTGAGATCCTGGGAAAACCACTTCACCTGCCTGGTTAGATGAGTCATTCATAGCCTTGTGCCCCAGAATCACCTGGAAAAAAAAATTTTTAATTGCCGATACCTGGGCCCCTCCCCAGAGTTTCTAATTTAGTTACTCTGGAGTGGGACCCAGGCATCAGTATTTTTAGAAAGCTTGCCACATGGTTCTACTATTCAACCTGAGTTGAAACCACTTGGTGAGCCTAAATTCCAATACCTAGATTCATCTAAATCTGTTATTTGCTAAATATCTGTAAGATTGGAAACTAAACCTGAGCCCAGATACTGGGTTCTAAGGGGATATTCTTTTTCATAAGCCACGTGCCAGGACTTCATCCTCGGCGGAGAACTAGCCCTGATTCGTGCATCGGATAAACCTTTCTTGGGTACCTACTATGTGCAAGTTGCCTGAAGATGCCCTGAAGCGGCATGATGCATGCAGACTCGGTTATTCAGAAGAGCACAAGTCCCTCCTCGTCCCATCCACTTCACCCTCTGGGAAATGGTCAGAAGCTCTGAGTACTTTTGCATCTGGAAGAGCCACTTGGGAGAAGGTCTTTGCTGTCGCAGCAGACGAGGAATTTGGCTGACCTCCCTGTCCCTGCTGATCACCGACTAGGGACTGGGTGAGAATCAACCCCCTTTGCACCCTCTATCCCATCTGCTCCAAGTCCCCCCACACATCCAGAAGGCGACGAGAGAGCTGGGTGGAGTGAAACCAAACTAGAAATTGGTTCTCCGCTTTGGTGTTGACTTGAAGGTAGGAGGTGGGGACAGGCCGAGGCACTTAAAAGATTTGCATCTGGATAAGAGGTAATGTTGCATTTTTCAAAGAGATTTAATCTAGTGCCTCTGAACCAAACCGCCCACCTCTCCAGAAAAGATTTGAGGCAAAGGATCAAAATTTGGCTCAACGGCAAAGCAGATCTCCTGCAGACGGAGGCCAAGTTGATGAGTCAGCCCACCTGTCTTTTCTAGAAGAGCAGCAGCCCACCTGTCTTTTCTAGAAGAGCAGCCATCTCATAAACGTCTGTGTCCCTTTCTAGACTCTCTGCCTAGGGTGCTAATTTCCCCTTCAGGGACTCTCTCAAACAACCAGGCGTTCTTGAGAGCTCTATGAATACTGTGGTGAGAGAGCTGCCTACATTGTTGGAACCAGGAATAGGAGCGTGCAGTGAAATAAGAAACAGAGACGCTGAACAGGGAATCCATGAGGAGGGAAATGGCCCCAGAAGACCACCCCATCCTTGTACCCCAGGATAAACAGGCTCTCCTTGGCAAATCAACTCCGACTGATGGTAAGAAATTTCAAACCTTGTTTTCACATTAAAACAAACACAGATATCTTAAAGTAAAATGCCGAAGTCACACAAATCATTACGACCGACAAATTCCAACACTTCAAGTGCATTTATTGCTTGTAGGGGGCCACTTATCGACACACCTCCAAACTCTTACTCCGATTATCATCCACTCTGCTCTGCTAGGAGGGGTGCTTTGACGGAGAAGTGTGGAGAGCGCTGAGAAAGTCTAACTACCCCATTTGATGGATGAGGAATCTGAAATCCAGAGAAGTTTGTGACTTGCCTATGGACACACTTGGCTAGTTAGGGGCGACGCGGAGACCAGAATGCACGTCTTCTGTTCCATATCTCAGTGCTCTTCTGGCATTTAAGGGAATGTCACAAAGGAAAGCTGAGGGGAAATATACCTTTAATTATGAACTGGAATGAGAACTCTGGAACTGGAGTCAGGAAATGTATGCTCGAGCCCAGCTCTGTCACCCAGAAGCTTTGTGACCTTGAGCACATCAGCTCCCCTCACAGGTCTGGGATTAGCAGCGTCAGGTGAGGATGTAGATGATCGCTAAGTGCCTCCGGGATCCTTGTTCTGTGCTTGGCCCTTGCCTGTGTCTGATTGTCTCGCATGATGACAAGACTTCTAAAAGTGATCCTTCTGGTGCTGATCTGAATAATAAAGTCAATACTGACTTGACTTGCCTGTGGTTGGCAACGTGTAAGAACTTCAACCTTGTTTGTGTGCGTCGGTCTTATTTCACTAACTAAATCGCTCCCTGAGAGCAAAATCCATGGCTTGTACTCCTTTGTGTTCCCAACAGTAGTAATGAATATTTGCTCCATGAATTAATTCTTGGCTTTGCTGACCCTCTAAGGGGAGTATAAAGAGGACCCCACAAGGAATACTGCTTTATCAACTCAGTAACATCGAATTATTTCAATTCTGGTAAGCTTCAGAATGATGGCTAAAAGTTATTTGGAGGCAATTATCTGGATAATGGATGAGGGAGATGGAGAAAACCTGAGATTTTTTAGGAAAAGAGTACTTTCTGAAAGGCTAGATAATTTTTAGGAAGACACTCCCAAAATATTTTCTATGTTTCATAATGTCAGTTTTTCTTTTACTTTTTTTTTTTAACATACTTTTTCCATCTCCACCCATAAGTGAATAAGTGGTGCCTTTTCACTGAGTTTTTCTACCACCCCAGGAAAAGTTTTTTTGAAAAAGACTAAAACAGTCAATAAAGGAAAAGCTCTGCTCTTGTGGTAAATCTGATCCAAAACTTGTTACGGTGCTTTCCCACTGACACTGTTCTACCCTTCGGAAATCCCTCCACAGCACTCAGCTGCTTTCTCCCCTTCCCTGTTTGGTGGATTAGGAATAAAATTATTCATCCAGCATTTGGCACATTCTTCTTTTAGAAGATGGAAGGAGGTGGGGGCTTAACGAATGTATTCCTTTAAAGCTCAGAAATGCTTCAGTTTTCGTTCCTGATCTTTTAAATCAAGGTCCCAGATATGGAGAGCTTGATTGGAAGCCACAGCTTTAAGAGCGGAGGAAAGTGCATCGCATGCTACTTTGAGCCTCTCCTCTCTCAACCCTAGATTTTGAGCCCATTGCATTCAGTGATGTGTGAGATCCCCAAATCTCTCCTCCTGGCCAGATCAGTCCCAAACTGATCTCACCATCTTCTGAATCAAGAAGAAAAAACTCCCATGGAATTCTGAGACCCTGCCCTTTGGACTCTCAACCTCTGCTGTGTCCTGACAGATGTTCTCTGACTGCGGAAGGTTCCTTCTTCCCTTTGCATGTGTGCAAAGGTCTTCCCCTTTCTTTACCTCTTAGGAACAAGCTTGACATTCAGGGGAAAAAAATAAATCACCTTCCTGCCAAGGACATGCTTAGAAAGCTAACTGTCTTCCAAGGGTCAGAAGACCTCAGGAACCACTAAGGAAATCCCACTGAAGAGGAGGGAAGGGCACCAGCCTGCTTGGTGTTCAAACCCTCTGAGCTGAGTCAGCTGACGGGGCTCTCAGCCAATGCCAGATGAGGGGGAGTTTTATGACAGTGACACTTGGCAACTGAAACACACTGAGCTTGTCAGTTCATGGCTCTGATGCTGAACTCCAGGCAGGAGAACCATCGCTTTGGGTATTCATGGCTGCCTTGCAAACACCATTGACTGAGAAGGAGGCCTCTGAAAACATGGAGCAGCAGGTCAGCTACTAGAGAATGTGGATGGACCCCAGGTCATTTCCACCGGGCACTGCAGTGTCCTGCTGCAATTGTCCTCGAATCCCCCTGTTTTAGACTAAATGACAATTTCAAACTCTGAACAACTTTAGGAGAGACTAGAGTGCTGGCTACATTTCCTGTCCTATGTCCCTTCAGAATGCCCCCTAGACTCCCTTCCTGAGAAAAGGTTCAAAGCACCAAACTAGTGCCCTGTCTTTGTCAGGTTCACGGCTCCCTAAGGCATGGATCCTATTAGGGATCTGAGCTTAAAAGGCCCTCCTTTTCATCCCCCTCCGGACTCAAGATAACAAGGGTTTCATTAACCTCAGCAAATGGGTTAATTAAATTTGGTTAAAATGGTAAATTAAACTGATTTCCCCAGTTGCTTCTCCTACCATACCAGATTATGGAGTTAGGAGGCAATGTCTGTGAGTCTCCACCAAGTGGGAAAATGGGGTTTCCACGTAGGCAGACACAGATCCAAAATGAGACACGGTCAATTCTCCAAGTGGGCACTTGAAGAATCATGGGCCCAAATGACCCAATGGTCTCTGGGCTGGATGCATCACTCCCAGATCCGTCCTCTGAAAATGCGCCCTTATATGTCTCTTATGATGTCACGTAAAGCGTTGTTAACCTGAAATAAGTGTCTGTCTGCAAACAGGGCTGCTTCCAAATGTTACCTCAGCTAACGTTTGCACAACCACTCAGCAAGAGGCTCACTTACCAGCCCCGTCTGCCCAACCTTTCAGAACAGACTGCGGCTGCGGCTGCCGCGTGTGCCAAGTTGAAGCTCACGTTAGAAGCAGTGCGAATTGGAAGTGCACATCTTATAAATAATCCACGGGCGCAGTCTTTGACGTGCATAGACAGTCAGCAAACCAAAGCCAACAGATTACATTCAGAGTGGCTCAAGAGGAAGGCCTGTGACATCTATGGCCTCTCAGGGCTGGTGCAGATATGGAGGGCAAATGTCCACCAGGACAGGGTCCTCCCTGCCTACTTCAATTATACCTCCTGTCCCGTTAGGTTGTGTTCTAATAAAATATGTAGAATTCAGGGGTAGCTCTCTACCCTCCCTCCATCCCTCCCCCCGTCCCTCCCTCCCTCCCTCCCTCCCTCTCTCTCTCTCTCTTTCTTTCTTTCGCTGGAAAAAGTGAATAGGAAGAAAAAAAAAAAAAGAACTTGGCTTGCATGTGTTTCGGGGGGCTAAAGCAGGTCTGAGTAATTGGAACCAATTAACTTAAGTGAAAATTTCTGAAGCTGTATTTCATTTGAGCATTTGGCATTTTCAGGAGAAGGCTGTAATTATGTTTCTTGGAAAAATAATTGGTGGTTTGGAGCCACACAGATGTACAGTACCCCTGAAAAGAGATGTGTTTTCTGAGAGTGATAGGAAATGTGGTGATTCTTAGGACCCATTCCCCAAATTCCTTTTGTACTTATTTTGTCTCGTGCATCTGTTCTTTCAAAACCACAAGAGCTTAGCATAGCTCTGCAGTGCTGTTCGGGGAGTGGGGTGGGGTGTTGGAGCTGAATTTTTCATATTCATGCCCTCAAATAGACCCTCAGAGGTCCCCTGTGGGAGGGAAAGAGAAACTCAAGCCCAGTACAATAACATACGCTTCTGGGGTCTCCACGCTCCTCAAATCTATTTTTAAAAGCATGCTTTAGTAAATTATATATAACATATAGCACATCATGAATGTATGTGTACAAAATGATGAAATGGAATCACTTCGGGTTGTGAATGTCATTCAGTTCCTTCCTTCATCCAAGTTAACAACAGGGTGAGCCACGCAGCCTTGCCTCGAATCAGGCCCCTCTGGTGTGTGGGTCTCTGCTGCTTATCTCCCAAAGGTTTTTTTTCCAGGGCCATGGCATGGACCACTGGGCACCTGGAGACTACCATGCTGTCTAACAGACGCCTTGTCTGCATTCCTCAGCACGGAAAAGCTGTGGGCATTTAAAACGGTCTTGGTCGATCTATTCCACTATACTACTATCCTAGTGAAAACCTGGGTCTGGTTTCTTCCCTCCTGGTTTTTTTCTTTCTTTCTCTCTTTCTTTCTGGGCATTTATTCCATATAACTCAGTAGGAAGGAGAAGATGGGGTATCTCATCATAAAACATGGTATAACCTTGATTCAAAGCATGTACTATATATCTAGGTAATTGTGCAACTATTTTCCTCTAAGCTGTTTCCTCATAGGTCCATTTTTTAAAATTTTTCTATTATTTTTTAACAGCTTTATTGGAGTATAATTGTTTTACAATGGTGTGTTAGTTTCTGCTGTATAACAAAGTGAATCAGCTATATGTGTACATAAATCCCCATATCTCCTCCCTCTTGTATATCCCTCCCACTCTCCCAATCCCACCCCTCAAGGTGGTCACAAAGCACCGAGCTGATCTCCCTGTGCTATGCGACTGCTTCCCACTAGCTATCTGTTTTACATTTGGTAGTGTATATACGTCCAGGCCACTCTCTCACTTCGTCCCAGCTTACCCTTCCCTCTCCCCGTGTCCTCAAGTCCATTCCCTACGTCTGCGTCTTTATTCCCGTCCTGCCCCTAGGTTCTTCAGAACCATTTGTTTTTTTTTTAGATTCCATATATATGTGTTAGCATACGGTATTTGTTTTTCTTCTGACTTACTTCACTCTGTATGACAGACTCTAGGTCCATCAACCTCACTACAAATAACTCAATTTTATTTCCTTTTATGGCTGAGTAATATTCCATTGTATATATGTGCCACATCTTCTTTATCCATTCATCTGTTGATGGACACTTAGGTTGCTTCCATGTCCTGGCTATTGTAAATAGAGCTGGAATGAACATTGTGGTACATGAATCTGTTGTTTTTTTTTTCTTTTTGCGGTACGCGGGCCTCTCACTGTTGTGGCCTCTTCCGTTGAGGAGCACAGGCTCCGGACACACAGGCTCAGCGGCCATGGCTCACGGGCCCAGCCACTCCGCAGCATGCGGGATCTTCCCGGACCAGGGCACGAACCCGTATCCTCTGCATCAGCAGGCGGACTCTCAACCACTGTGCCACCAGGGAAACCCACATGAATCTTTTTGAATTATGTTTTTGAATTATGTTTTCTAAGGGTATATGCCTAGTAGTGGGATTGCCGTGTCGTATGGTAGTTCTATTTTTAATTTTTAAAGGACCCTCCATACTGTTCTCCATAGTGGTTGTATCAATTTATATTCCCACCAACAGTGCAAGAGGGTTCCCTTTTCTCCACACCCTCTCCAGCATTTATTGTTTCTAGATTTTTTGATGATGGCCATTCTGACCGGTGTGAGGTGATACTTTATTGTTAGTTTTGATTTGCATTTTTCAAATGATTAGTGATGTTGAGCATCCTTTCAAGTGTTTGTTGGCAATCTGTACATTTTCTTCGGAGAAATGTCTACTTAGGTCTTCTGCCCATTTTTGGATTGGGTTGTTTGTTTTTTTGATATTGAGCTACATGAGCTGATATAAATTTTGGAGATTAATCCTTTGTCAGTTCCTTCATTGGCAAATATTTTCCCCCATTCTGAGGGTTGTCTTTTTGTCTTGTTTATGGTTTCCTTTGCTGTGCAAAAGCTTTTAAGTTTCATTAGGTCCCATTTGCTTATTTTTGGTTTTTTATCCATTTCTCTAGGAGATGGGTCAAAAAGGATCTTGCTGTGATTTGTGTCATAGAGTGTTCTGCCTGTGTTTTCCTCTTAAGACTTTCATAGTGTCTGGCCTTACATTTAGGACTTTAATCCATTTCGAGTTTATTTTTGTGTATGGTGTTAGGGAGTATTCTAATTCTTTTACATGTAGCTGTCCAGTTTTCCCAGCACCACTTATTGAAGAGTGTGTCTTTTCTCCATTGTATATTCTTGCCCTCTTTATCAAAGATAAGGTGACCATATGTGCATGGGTTTATCTCTGGGTTTTCTATCCTGTCCTATTGATCTATATTTCTGTTTTTGCGCCAGTACCATACTGTCTTGATTACTGTAGCTTTGTAGTATACTCTGAAGTCAGGGAGCCTGATTCCTCCAGCTCCATTTTTCTTTCTCAAGACTGCTTTGGCTATTCAGGGTCTTTTGTGTTTTATACAAATAGTGATTTTTTTGTTCTAGTTCTGTGAAAAATGCCATTGGTAGTTTGATAGGACTTGTACTAAATCTGTACATTGCTTTGGGTAGTATAGTCATTTTCACAATGTTGATTCTTCCAATCCAAGAACATGGAATATCTCTCCATCTGTTTGCATCATCTTTAATTACCTTCATCAGTGTCTTATAGTTTTCTGCATACAGGTCTCTTGTCTTCTTAGGTAGGTTTATTCCTAGGTATTTTATTTTTTTTGTTGCAATGGTAAATGGGAGTGTTTCTTTAATTTCTCATTCAGATTTTTCATCATTAGTGTATAGCAATGCAAGAGATTTCTGTGCATTAATTTTGTACCCTACTACTTTACAAAATTCATCAATTAGCTCTAGTAGTTTTCTGGTAGCATCTTTAGGTTTCTCTATATATAGTACCATGTCATCTGCAAACAGTGACAGTTTTACTTCTTCTTTTCCAATTTGGATTCCTTTTATTTCTTTTTATTCTCTGATTGCTGTGGCTAAAATTTCCAAAACTATGTGGAATAATAGTGGTGAGCGTGGGCAACCTTGTCTTGTTCCTGATCTTAGTGGAAATGGTTTAGGTTTTTCACCATTGAGAACAATGTTGGCTGTGGGTTTGTCATATATGGCCTTTATCATGTTAAGGTAAGTTCCCTCTATGCTTACTTTCTGGAGGGTTTTTATCATAAATGGGTGTTGAATTTTTTTTTTTTTTTTTTTTTTTGTGGTACACGGGCCTCTAACTGATGTGGCCTCTCCGTACGTGCAGGCTCAGCGGCCATGGCTCACAGGCCCAGCCGCTCCGCGGCATGTGGGATCTTCCCGGACCGGGGCATGAACCCATGTCCCCTGCATCGGCAGGCGGACTCTCAACCACTGCGCCACCAGGGAAGCCCATGGGTGTTGAATTTTGTCTAAAGCTTTTTCTTCATCTATTGAGATGATCATATGGTTTTCTTCCTTCAATTTGTTAATATGGTTTATCACATTGATTGATTTGCATATACTGAAGACTCCTTGCATTCCTGGGGTAAACCCCACTTGATCATGGTGTATGATCCTTTTAAGGTGCTGTTAGATTCTGTTTGTTAGTATTTTGTTGAGGATTTTTGCATCTATGTTCATCAGAATATTGGCCTGTAGTTTTTTTTTTTTTTTTTGGTGACATCTTTGTCTGGTTTTGGTATCAGGGTGATTGTGGCCTCGAAGAATGAGTTTGGGAGTGTTCCTCTCTTTGCTGTATTTTGGAAGAGTTTGAGAAGGATAGGTGTTAGCTCTTCTCTAAATGTTTGATAGAATTTGCCTGTGAAGCCATCTGGTCCTGGGCTTTTGTTGGAAGATTTTTAATCACAGTTTCAATTTCAGTGCTTGTGATTGGTCTGTTTATATTTTCTATTCCTTCCTTGTTCAGTCTCGGAAGGTTGTGCTGTTCTAAGAACTTGTCCATTTCTTCCAGGTTGTCCATTTTACTGCCATATAGTTGCTTGTAGTAATCTCTCATGATCCTTTGTACTTCTGCAGTGTCAGTTGTTACTTCTTTTTCATTTTTAATTCTATTGATTTGAGTCTTCTCCCTTTTTTTCTTGATGAGTCTGGCTAATGGTTTATCAATTTTCTTTATCTTCTCAAGGAACAGCTTTTAGTTTTATTGATCATTGCTATAGTTTCCTTCATTTCTTTTTCATTTATTTCTGATCTGATCTTTATGATTTCTTTCCTTCTGCTAACTTTGGGTTTTTTTTTTTCTTCTTTCTCTAACTGCTTTAGGTATAAGGTTAGGTTGTTTATTTGAGATAATTCTTGTTTCTTGAGGTAGGATTGTATTGCTATAAACTTCCCTCTTAGAACTGCTTTTGCTGTGCCCATAGGTTTTGGGTCATCATGTTGTCATTGTGATTTGTCTCTAGGTATTTTTTGATTTCCTCTTTGATTTCTTCAGTGATTTCTTGGTTATTTAGTAGTGTATTGTTTAGCCTCCATGTGTTTGTATTTTTTACACATTTTTTCCTGTAATTGATATCTAGTCTTATGGTGTTGTGGTCGGAAAAGGTTCTTGATATGATTTCAATTTTCTTAAATTTACCAAGGCTTGATTTGTGACCTAAGATATGACCTATCCTGTAGAATGTTCCATAAGCATTTGAGAAGAAAGTGTAATCTGCTGTTTTTGGATGGAATGTCCTATAAATAATCAATTAAGTCCATCTTGTTTAATGTATCACTTAAAGCTTGTGTTTCCTTATTTATTTTCATTTGGATGATCTGTCCCTTGGTGAAAGTGAGGTGTCAAAGTCCCCTACTATGATAGTGTTACTCTTAATTTCCCCTTTTATGGCTGTTAGCATTTGCCTTATGTATTGAACTGCTCTTATTTTGGGTGCATAAATATTTACAACTGTTATATCTTCTCCTTGGATTGATCCCTTGATCATTATGTAGTGTCCTTCTTTGTCTCTTGTAATAGTCTCTAAAGTCTATTTTGTCTGATATGAGACTTGCTCCTCCAGCTTTCTTTTGATTTCCATTTGCATGGAATATCTATTTCCATCCCCTCACTTTCAGCCTGTATGTATCCCTAGGTCTGAAGTGGGTCTCTTGTAGACCACATATATATGGGTCTTGTTTTTGTATCCATTCAGCCAGTCTATGTCTTTTGGTGGGAGCCTTTAATCCATTTATATTTACTTATATAATTTATAATTATCGATACGTATGTTCCTATTACCATTTTCTTAATTGTTTTGTTTTTGTTTTTGTAGGTCTTTTCCTTCTCTTCTGTTTCCTGCCTAGAGGATTTCCTTTAGCATTTGTTGTAAAGCTGGTTTGGTGGTGGTGAATTCTCTTAGCTTTTGTTTGTCTGTAAAGGTTTTAATTTCTCTGTAAAATCTGAATGAGATCCTTGCTGGGTAGAATACTCTTGGTTGTAGGTTCTTCCCTTTCAGCACTTTAAATATGTCCTGCCACTCCCTTCTGGCTTGCAGAGTTTCTGCTGAGAAATCAGCTGTTAACCTTATGGGGATTCCTTTGTACGTTATTTGTTGCTTTTCCTTTGCTGCTTTTAATATTTTTCTTTGTATTTAATGTTTGATAGTTTGATTAATATGTGTCTTGACGTGTTTCTCCTTGGATTTATCCTGTATGGGACTCTTTGAACTTCCTGGACTTGATTAACTATTTCCTTTCCCATATTAGGGAAGTTTTGAACTATAATCTCTTCAAATATTTTCTCAGTCCCTTTCTTTTTCTCTTCGTCTCCTGGGACCCCTAGAATTTGAATGTTGGTGCATTTAATGTTGTCCCAGAGGTCTCTGAGACTGTCCTCAATTCTTTTCATTCTTTTTTCTTTATTCTGCTCTGCAGTAGTTATTTCCACTATTTTATCTTCCAGGTCACTTTTCCATTCTTCTGCTTCAGTTATTCTGCTATAGAATCCTTCTAGAGAATTTTTAATTTCATTTATTGTGTTGTCCATCATTGTTTGTTTGCTCTTTAGTTCTTCTAGGTCCTTGTTAAACGTTTCTTGTATTTTCTCCATTCTATTTCCAAGATTTTTGATCATCTTTACTATTATTACTCTGAATTCTTTTTCAGGTAGACTGCCTATTTCCTCTTCATTTGTTTGCTCTGGTGGGTTTTTACCTTGCTCCTTCATCTGCTGTGTATTTCTGTTTCTTCCCATTTTGCTTAACTTACTTCGTTTGGGATCTTTTCGCAGGCTGCAGGTTCGTAGTTCCCACTGTTTTTAGCGTCTGCCCCCAGTGGCTAAGGTTGGTTCAGTGGGTTGTGTGGGCTTCCTGGTGGAGGGGACTGGTGTCTGTGTTCTCGTGGATTAGGTTGGATCTTGTCTTTCTGGTGGGCAGGACCATGTCCAGTGGTGTTTTGGGGGTCTGTGAACTTAGTATGATTTTAGGCAGCCTCTCTGCTATTGGGTGGGGTTGTGTTTCTGTCTTGTTAGTTGTTTGGGATGGGGTGTCCAGCACTGTCGTTTGCTGGTCGTTGAGTGGAGCTGGGTCTTAGCCTGGAGATGGAGATCTCTGGGAGGGCTTTTGCCATTTGATATTACATGGGGCTGGGAGGTCTCTGGCGGGCCAAAATCCTGAACTCGGCTCTCCCACCTAAGAGGCTCAGGCCTGACACCTGGCCGGACCACCAAGACCCTGTCAGCCACACAGCTCAGAAGAAAAGGGATAAAGAAAGAAAGATAGAAAAAATAATAATAAAATAAAATAAAGTTATAAAAATTAAAAAAATATTAAAAATACAAATGTAATAAAAAAAGACAGAAAAAAAGAAGAGAGCAACCAAACCAATAAACAAATCCACCAGTGATAACAAACACTAAAAACTACACTAAAAAAAAAAAAAGCAGACAGACAGAACCCTAGGACAAATGGCAAAAGCAAAGCTATACAGACAAAATCACACAAAGAAGCATACACATACACACTCACAAAAAGTAAAAAAGGAAAAAAAATATATTTTTTAAAAAGGAAGAGCCACCAAATCAATAAACAAATCTACCAGTGATAATAAACTCTGAATATTAAACTAAGATAAACGTATAACCAGAAACAAATTAGATGCAGAAAGCAAACCCCAAGTCTACAGTTGCTCTCAAAGTCCACCTCCTCAATTTGGGATGATTGGTGTCTATTCAGGTATTCCACAGATGCAGGGTACATCAAGTTGATCGTGGAGCTTTAATCTGCTGCTCCTGAGGCTGCTGGGAGAGATTTCCCTTTCTCTTCTTTGTTCACACAGCTCCTGGGGGTCAGCTTTGGATTTGGCCCCGCCTCTGCGTGTAGATCGCCTGAGGGCGTCTGTTCTTCACTCAGACAGGACGTGGTTAAAGGAGCAGCTGATTCGGGGGCTCTGGCTCACTCAGGCCGGGGGGAGGGAGGGGTACGGAGTGCGGGGCGAGCCTGCGGCGGCAGAGGCCAGCATGACGTTGCAACAGCCTGAGGCGCGCCGTGCGTTCTCCTGGGGAAGTTGTCCCTGGATCATGGGACCCTGGCAGGGGCGGGCTGCACAGGCTCCCGGGAGGGGAGGTGTGGACAGTGACCTGTGCTTGCACACAGGCTTCTTGGTGGCGGCAGCAGCAGCAGCCTTAGCGTCTCATGCCTGTCTCTGGGTTCCACACTGATAGCGCAGCTTGCACCCGCGAGCTCGTTTAGGCGGTGCTCTGAATCCCCTCTCCTCGTGCACCCCGAAACAATTGTCTCTTGCCTCTTCGGCAGCTCCAGACTTTTTCCCGGACTCCCTCCCGGCTAGCCGTGGCAAACTAGCCCCCTTCAGGCTGTGTTCATGCCGCCAACTCCAGTCCTCTCCCTGGGATCCGACCTCCGAAGCTCGAGCCTCAGCTCCCAGACCCCGCCCGTCCCAGCGGGTGAGCAGACAAGCCTCTTGGGCTGGTGAGTGCTGGTCGGCACCGATCCTCTGTGCGGGAATCTCTCTGCTCTGCCCTCTGCAGCCCTGTTGCTGAGCTCTCCTCTGTGGCTCCGAAGGTTCCTCCCCGCCTAGCCCCTGTCTCCACCAGTGAAGGGGCTTCCTAATGTGTGGAAACTTTTCCTCTTTCACAGCTCCCTCCCAGAGGTGCAGGTCCCATCCCTACTCTTTTGTCTCTGTTTTTTCTTTTGCCCTGGGGAGTTTGTTGCCTTTGGGGAATTCTGAGGTCTTCTGCCAGCGTTCAGTAGGTGTTCTGTAGGAGTTGTTCCACATGTAGATGTATTTCTGATGTGTTTGTGGGGAGGAAGGTGATCTCCACATCTTACTCCTCTGCCATCTTGAAAGTCCTTCCCTCCCTCCTGGTCTTGAGGGTGAGGAATGTGTGGGACAGTTTGAAACTGAATTTCCAAAGTCACACTGGAGTTTGTAGCAAAGCAAAGTAAAAACAAACAAAATACCCAAAACACAGAAGGGTATTTGATGCCTGGCTCCCCAGCGGCCCATAGGAAGGAAAGTGGATGCCTCTCCCAGCCACTGGGTTTCTTGCACCTTCCTAAGGTTCTGGCAGTTTCCCCTGCAGAACCTCCCTCTTCACTACCACCTCCACGCAAGCCTTTGGTTATCTGAGGGCAGCCCTATTAAATGGATTTGGAGAGCTTCATTCATCCATTCTCCTCAGCCCATCCACAGCAGCAACCTGCACCCACAGGGGCTCACCCAAGCCATGGGAACAGGAATACGGGAATGCGATGAGACTTCTATATTTGGACGTTTATAGAGAACTGACTAAGGAGTCTGCAAAAAACTGAAGTCTACAAGGACTCGTTGGTGAGCTGGGAAAGTCTTTAAATCCCCTCAAAACCTAGAAACTCCCAAAGCAGAGTCCAAACTGAAAACTCAGCCTAAGCTGATAGAAATGTTGGAAGGAAAGAGGCATCTCTGTCTTCCCTTCTTGCACATATGGCTTCAAAGAAGACGAAGAAAGAACTACAAAGTAGAGAGGGAACCTGCCAGACGGAAGATTGGGGTGATGCAGAAGTTACAGAGTGGTGGCACCTTCGGGGTACGTTTTCCTTGATGGGGGTAGCCAGAAACCACATAGATTTTGCATGACCAGCCACAAGCCTTGGAAACGTATCAGGAAAACCAAGCAAGCAGTGTTCCTGAGCTCAACAAGGCGATCAACATTGGTTTGCTACCTTCTGCACAACAAAATACTGTAAGGCAAGACCATGAAGTAAAAGAAAATGTATGCATTTTGAAGCCAAATGAAATACTCTGGGCTGAGCTCCAGAGTATATTCCTAAATTCTTCTTTTGTGGGGGGAGGGAAGAAGCGGCTAAATTTCATTAGTTAAAATCTTTTAAAGCATCATTTCTATTCAGCTTTTGAAAATGAAGAATTTGCCTTTTAATGACAAATCTGCATTTCATCATCAAGATGGAACATGACATCCTTGGCTTGGTTATTCTCCAGAGAAGCAGGCCCTTGTTTGTACAGTGTGCTTAGAATAGAGTAGAGACAAAGTCTACAGCAAATCTATTTCAGGCACAAGAGAGTGGTTGCATACAAACATATGAAACTAGAGCCATGAACAATGTAGCTTCTATTCCAAGTGGTCCAAATCCCACTTAACAAAACTCTTGAAGGAGTTTCATTATTCTATTGTTTCCAATCACAATTCCAAAGACAGGACAAGTCACTAATGTAAGAAATATTTTAGAATGACTGAAAAAAATATTATCAACCTTTGGATAATGTAGGCCCAGTATGTCAGAGGCACTGTGTTAGGAGTAGTTGTGTCAAAAGCAAGTTTAAATAACGGGCAATGGCAAAGGGTTGGGTATTATATGCTACTATTGTAACTGAAAGTGGAGGTCCGGCTGCTTGCCGCTCAAAAGCCAATTAAGAGGCAAGGTTAGTGGAAAGGAAAGTTTGCTTTATTTCAGATGCTGGCAACTAGGGGCGAGGGTGGACTCCTTTCCAAAGGCCGACTCCCTCCCACTAACAACCAGTGGACAAGAGCTTTTATAGATGGAGGGAGGGGGCTACATGCAGAAACAGCACAGTCAGCTCTGACAGTCATCTTGAAATTGGTCATCAGTGGTCTGACCAGCATCATCTTCATTGTTTTAAGTACAGTTAATCTTCAGTTTCAAGGTCAGTTTGTTCCCATTTCTTTGAGGCCAGTTCTTGGAATTGGGGCAGCTTATGTCATGGCTACAGTCTGGTCATCACGTAGTTAACTTCTTCCACCTGATGGGGGGTTTCAGTATTTACAAGACAGCCCACAGGATATGGCTCAGAATACTATCTATAGACCTTGAGAAGGAACTAAAGGTCCTTGACTTTGCTTAGTGACTAAACTATTATTATTTTGTCCTATTTGACTGTTTTCCTTTGCTTCTGCATTTTCTCACTTCTCTGATTGAACTTATTCTTTGGCTAAAGTTTTTCCACAGACAAAAGGCAGGCTGAGGACATTGGGGGAAGGACCATAGGGTCCTGCTCCATTTCACTATCATGCTTCAAAATACAATGCCTTTACAACTACATAATGAAATATTATTTATAGCCTGATTTTATAGTACCTTTTTCAGATTGCAAGTGAAAGAAGTTTTGCTACTGTAAAGAATAACTAAACCAGACTGAAGTGGTGGAGACTGACTGAAGAACACCTCAGGCGTGTGTGTGGTCATAACACAATTATAATCAGCTCCACTCATAGCAACTCATCTTGAGACCATCACTCTTGTGGAAGGCACCGAATTGGTATCCAAGAAGGAGAACTCCAGGAACATGCCCTCTGCAACTGTTCCGTCCACCAGCACCAAGACTCGATGAGAAGGAGAGAAATGGAACAATATCTGTGATTGGAGATGGATATTTTCCCATGAAATATCCAGATAATATTGGCAAAGGTATCAGTGGCGAGACTGGCCCCTCTCCCTGGCACCAGTGAGCGTATGTTCCCCATCCCTTCTGTACTGAGGAGGGGCTTTGGGACCAAGGCAGTTAAGAGTGGGTATATATGCTCTGTACACTCTTTTCTCTCTTCTGTTTTCTGTGGTTACCTTGGAGGCCACGTGGTGGAGATGGAGGCGATAGAAGACAGAAAGAGACTGGACCCCGGCTGGTTTCACAGTTCAGAGCCTCACCCTTCCTCCCACATCATATAAGACAATGATAGGAGGAACAAGAGACCTCTATTATGTGAAGGTGCTAGAATTGTGGGGTTCATTTTAACAGCATTGCTTATCCAAATACTGTATACTCATCCTGAATCAATGAGATAATTAATGCAAATAGCCTCTCTGCCTAAAACTGTGGACAGAGCCTGAGCGATACTGAATCCAAGCCAAGGGGTATTTCTCAAGCGCTACTCAATGTACAATCCAGCCGAGTGTGGCGACCATTTCCTCAGTTATCACCGGTCTGCTCCTCATGTTCTTTACATAGAGTAACGCTTACATGTGAAATCTAAAAAACACTGGCACAAATGAACGTATTTACAAAACAGAAATAGAGTCACAGATGTAGAAAAGAAACTTATGGTTACCAAGGGGGAAGGCAGGGGGGAGGGAGGGATAAACTGGGAGATTGGGATTGATATATACACACTACTATATATAAAGTAGATAACTAATAAGAGCCTACTGTACAGCACAGGGAACTCTACTCAATACTCCGTAATGACCTATATGGGAAAAGAATCTAAAAAAAGAGTGGATATATGTATATGTATTACCAATTCACTTTGATGTACAGCAGAAACTAACACAACATTATAAATCAACTATATTTCAATAAAAATTAATTCAATTGTAAAAACAATTTTTTCATGAGCAACCTGGGCACAAGACAATCCAGATAACTACATCAAAGTCAGTCTTTGATTTCTCTCCAAATAAACTGGTGTGTGTATGCGTGTGCGTGTACGTGTGCACATGCAGGTGTGCACATGTATGTGAATATGTGGTTTGACAATTCAAAGAGCCTTTGCTTTGGGACAAGGTTCATACATCCATTTAAGGCAGGACTCACCAGAGGAGCCAGTTAGAAAGTTCTAGGGGATACTTTGAGAAGTCTTTCCCTGAATTAAAACATATGGCTTGACCAAAGCATCAGTGTGCAAACTCATAGAGGATATCAAAGTGCGATTCTTCTTACTCTTCTGAGAGGGAATCATATCACTTTCCTAGACAGCCAAGTTTAGAGATGACCAGTTGGCCAACAGAAGCCTCGTCCACAGCAAGAAGAGGGACTTGATCCCTGGCAGTGAAAACAGCTACTCCACTACTACCCCTTGAACTAAAACCAGAACAAGTTTGCAATTAAACCATTCAAAATGCCATATACATCCAATCCTGTGCCTGGGCCAGGCAGCTCCCAGGCCAGATGGTGTGCAGTGTTCGAAAACTCGGTATTATTTAAATGAAACAAGCATTCCAGTGCTCTCGATCACACTGAACAATGAAGACTTCACACCCCACGATTCCATCAGTGGCACTTCCTCTGTCTCCATTTGCAGCCTTGGACAGATAAATAAATACTCTTTAGATCAAGTTATCTGCCTGGTGTTGCTTAGAGGGATGGAGATTCTTAACGATCAAGTTGGTGTAGCACTGGGTCATCATCGTCTTCCTCTGAGACCTGCTGCTCCAGAGCAAAGTGTTCAATATGCTGTGATACGACTTGAAGAAAGTATGAATGTGCCTAAGACGAGTTAGAATTGCCAGCCTTCCGGGTTGTTGTGGAGGACATCGGAAGGCACGAAGGAATGTTTCCAGGAGATTACAGGTATCACGGGGAAACTGTTAGTGAGCGCTGAGCACACAGACTGACTTACACACTTGCAAAGATCAGAATCATTGAAGAAGGAGGAGGAAAAGATAAAAGACAGCCAGGATGCTGCACCCCATTCAGAATAATAGCACCCTCCCCTTCCAATGCCCCTCTACCATATTCCAGGTTCTCTGGCTGACTGGGTGTTTCAGTTCTGTCTGGCTCATACTGGGTTGCCCTCTTTGCTGAATAACCTCAGTGATGAGCTGCAAATGACTGGGATCCTATGCTTATGAAAAAGCAGGCTGAGAGGCAAAGAGCGTGGAGGAGGGGGCAACCCTGCATCCTCCCGGAAACCATCCCCACATCCGAGGAGGACAGAACCTGACATTAACTCCTCCCTCGATGGTCCACCCCCTCCTCCTTGGCACTAGGGATTAACACTCCTACACTTTTGCCAATTCTTGAGAGGAAGCCTTACTCTCCAAGGCTTCCATGGGTGGCCACTGTGTTTGCTCTGAAGACAAGGACTTCTAGGTAGCACGGGCAGAAGAGACAGGAGCCTACAAGACCCAGGCTGTGACAGCCAGGAAGCTAATGTGTGTTACCACGGAATCCACCAAGGGGAAAAACTTTGAAACATTTAAAAAATGCAGGTGCACAAATTACTCATGCCAGGAGCAGCGGTGGCACTTTGTAATAAAATCTTATGTTTATTTTTCACTGTTGAATACACATACCTTAGTGTTCCCAGAGAGAGAAGCCTGCAATGCTATCCAATGAACAGTTTGCAGATGGATTAAATACATGTACCAATGAAATAAAACGTGCAGATTTGGGGTTTTTTGCTTCCTACCTTAGCTCTGGGCCCAGAGCTTCCCAGTGATGACACAGGAGGTTTGTGTAAAGATCTGAAGTCTAGAAGGATTAGTTTAAAGAGTCGGATGGAAAAAGGACACAAATGAAAATACTTCTGCATGAGCCTGAAAACCAAAACTTAGCAATGAGTGATTCTAGCTTTGGAGCCCGTGACAAATGATAGCAAAGCGAGGAAATTTCCAATGGTCTCATGGTGGGCAGGGCAATGACCACCCAAGCACGGTGGGATTTATCAGTCATCAGGACTGCCGGCTCTTGAGGCAGCTTTGAGAGGGGAGAGCATGGGCCACATGTAAGGGTCTTTGTTTTTAATATTTTTTTTCTGAGGCATAGAGTTTTCAGGGACAAATCTTCAAGTTACTACTTCCTAAGAACTGATTCATTTTAGCCAAAATTTATTTCAAGCCTAATAGTTGAATAGCATGGTTATTGGCACTGCAGAGAGATGTCAAAATGTACAAGACAGGGTGCCAGTCCCCACTGCACTAATTATCTAGAGAATTTCGCCAGTCGTAGGCTGCGTGGCAGAATTCTATGAGATATTCCTACAGTAGACTCCACAGAGGGAAGGGAGAGGTTCCTCTGGAAAGGTGATCAGAGAGATTATGAAGTGAGGGCAGGCCAGGCTCCAGGCTGTAGGTAAGATGCACGAACCAACGCTCAGGGAGAGAAGAGGTACCTGGGTTTGGGAAGGACAAGAAGACTTCCACAGCTGCACAAGGATTTGGTCAGGAAGGGGGAGACGAGCACCCTGGCGATGTCTATTGTCTGTGCTGCTCCGCTGGCCCAGAAGCATAAGCCATGACTTACGGGGCCTCTTTGTTCTACAGACAGCCGTTTGGACCCTGGGCTTCTAGTCTTTGGATGGGCCCAGCCCGCTGTCCCTGGGAGCCCCTCAGGTGACTATTCGAACTGGTAACAAAACTCCAGAAGACAGGTTGAGTAAACACCACGTGAGCAAGACACACACACACACACACACACACACACACACACACACACACACACACACACACACACACACACACACACACACACACACACACACACACACAGACATCCCAGTGCTACCCGGGCCACTCCCCATCCCCTCCCCCCTCAGCGAGTCTGGGGCTGGGCTGCTGCGGCAGCTGCCCTCCTTGAGGAGAGAGGATGGCAGATTCGGGCCCGCCGTGCAGGGAGTTAGCATTCTGTGTGCCTATTAACCTAGGAAGGAGGGAAGAGAGGCCACAACACGAATCTCGATTCGTGTCAGCAATCCTAGCATGGACGCCCAATGGCCTGCCTTCCCCCAGCCTGCTGACAGAATTTGCATCTGCCACAAAGGGGAGCCCGATCTCCTGTGTCTCCAAAGCGTTCAGTCTGTTTTGATTCTCCAGGCCCTCCTCGGAGGCGGGTGGAGGTGGAACCAAACGCTGTCCTCCTCGGGCACGACACGCCAGATGTTGCGGTGCAGGGAGGGGCTGGCCTCGCGGTCGCCTCACTCTCTCCCCCAGGGGCCAAAAGGGACAAGGCCATGGAGAAGAACCCAAGAGCCATTTCCTCCCTGCTCTGTGCGCCGTCCCCAGCCTGCTCGAAATCAAGTCATTGGCGCGTGCAGATAGATCCGCAGCGCAATGTGGCTCGCTCAGCGGGAGGACTGGCTGCGGCATCTGGACAGACGGGCCCGTCGGCGTGTAGGACCCAGCGAGCCACCCGCAGCCATCTTGTTTTGTTTTCTGCTAGTTGGTTGGTTGGTTGGTTGGTTGTTGGGTTTGTTGGTTTGTTTCAGCAACCACAGATGAGAAGGAGAAAGAAAGAGGAAGAATACACCTCCACCCCCCTTCTCTCCTGCAGGTGTGTCCAGAGGTTTAGAATCTTCTTTCCCACGCCAAGCACTCTGGGCCGTTTTCAATTCTACTCGTGCCCACTCTTCAACTGGGATGAGGCTGGTGTTGGCATCTGAGCCACCACCTGCTGGACGTTCTTTAGTTCCTGTTTGCTGTGAAGCTCGCTTTGAGCCTTGTTGCCTTCATGGCTCGTTCTGTGGAAGAGAAAGGAGCGTTTGGGTCTTGAAGTAACTCCTGGTAGGTCGCCGGCTTCCTCCCAATGGAGCTCTGACCTGCCGTAGCCTCTGTGAAGATCAGCTGTCTCCGGCTTTAGTATTTTTCTCTGTCTAACAGGCAATAGCCCTGAGAACGACTGTCTTGGAAGAGGGAGGCAGAGACGGGGCTGAACACTGCCATGCGGGGAAGGGAGCTGTTTCTAAAGTCCTTCTGAAACGTGCAGCTGTGAACTCAAGATACGGATGGCTGTGGAGCTTCCAGCAGGTGAGAACAGACGAAAGGAAATGGAGTAAGTGCTGACGGACTGGGGAATATGACTCAATCAGTGGTTAAAATCAATGGTCGAAGGCTGCCTGCCCCCAGCAAAAATCAATGGGAGAAAAGGACGACTGGCCCAGATTCCTCCTAGCTTTGTATGTGTCCCAAGACCCAACAGAACTCTTCCTGCTCTCCTTGTGCCCTGCCTCAAACGATACTTTAGGCTAGAACTTAGGCTGCTCTCCGAAAATATCCTGGCAATCTAGCCTCCTACCCTGGATTAAGGAAGAGGCGACTACCGTTGTAATGAGCAACCTCCAATCTCAAAGGATGAACACAGTAAGACTTCAGGTCTCCCCACTCAAAGACCAAGATGGTGTCCCTCCTCTGGCAGTTTTCCTGGGGGGCCCTTTCCCAAGCCGTGACTCAGCATTCAGGCTTCTCCCTCCTGGAGAAGCTTCCAACTTTAATCCAGGGCCTGTAGAAGCATTAGAGAGGGTTGGGAAGGCGCATTGGGTACTGGAGCTTCTCGGCCTCGAGGTGACGCTTACTACTTCTGCTCACGTTGTATTTGTCCTTTGGCCCCGTGTAGATGGGAGGAGTCGGGGAAATGGAAGCCCTGGTTAGATATCTTCGGAGTTTGGATATTTGGCTGTGCCGCACCCTCCTCAGATACCACCTACATCCCCTCACAAATAAAATCCAGAATCCTAGACCCACCTATTGAAAACGTTTCGATATTCCTACCTCTCTGGACCTCCTCTTTGTTGCTTCGGGAACCCAACCATCACTTCCACTTGCCTTGGTCCAGTTTAGCCTGTTCTGCCATCTCTTCCCTCTTATTGCCTAACTTTTATTAAACTTCATGGGACCTATTTTCCTTTGTCTTTATACTTTTTGGTTGTTCTCTGGAACTCCTCCAGTTTCTATGCCTGTAGGGTTGGTTCTTGTCCTTAAGGTAAATTATTTGCCTTAGTTGTTACAGAACCACTTCCCATTGTGAGCAGTTTCAAGCTGCAATTTAACAAAATTCCTGAGATTAGAACTGCAGCTGATATTAAAGTGATTATTTTTTATTCCTGCCTTCCAGGGCCCCAGGAGGTTTTTCTGAGATGCCATATGAAAGCTCAGGTTATCCAACAGCAGATGCCCCAGCTGAGACACAGTTTGTATCACAGTGCCCAGCTCAGATCTTACCCGTGATCTGCTGAAGATGTCTATTGAACTTAAAGATGCTGAGATGCCAAGGAGTTATTATCAAAGAAGTAAGACACTGTACTCCTCCAGGGAGAATCTCCAGCCTTCCTACCTACTCAACAAATCATCCTTAGACTCCTATTTTCCATTAATGTTTTCTCTATAAGTTACCTTAAATGGAACCATAATGTCATCCCCTATTTAAAAACCTGTATTGGGGCTCGTTGATAGTATCAGCAAGGCCACATTCCTCTGATGTTTAAGGGACTCCACAAACTGGAATGCCTTGCTCATGAATCATTCAATCACCCACCCACCAAAGAAATGTTTACTGCCCACTACGACGTGCACTGTTTGAGGCATCAAGGAAATAAGACTGGATCAACATGGTTTTTTGACCTCAAAGAGGTCCTAGTCTCATACAGGAGATAGGTAGAAATGAAGACAACTGATTCTACTACAGTGCAAGCCCTATCTTTTTGCTTTGTTCAAGACACCAGGTTGGTGCAAAATGAAAACTTGCTTAGCTCTGTTTTGGAAGGGAAAAGATTGGAGACAGTTTTGCTTCAAGGAGAAGATAATACTTCTGTTGGGTCTTGAGAGATGAGACAGAATTTTCTTTATAAACAAGAAGGGAAAGAACAGGTAGGAAAAGAACAATCAAGTCTACAAGAATAGTCTTTGCAAGGAAATAAAGGCATAAGTTTGTAGTGCATAATGAAAAAAATCTCAGCGAGATAGGAGCTTGGAGAGTATATGAGGATGCAGGTAAGAAGGAAGTGGGAAATGGCAAAAATAGTTTTAGGTAGAAAAATCTAGAATCCTGACTGCTGTGGCTTAGGATCTAACAAGGCTTTAAGAAGAAGAGAAGGAGGACAAGCTACTCTTCTGAGTAGCTTTCACCGTGAAGAGGAAGTCCATCAGTTCTACTATCCAGGATGCCCATGGGGTCCAGCCATTCTGCTCTCTGCCCACATATTCATAGCTTTCATTCCCAAAGCCCCTTCCTGCTCTGTCCCTTTGCAAATGATACCTTCTCCACATCCCTAACCTTGTCAAGTCTTTCTCAAACACTCCATTCCACACTGATTGCAACCAGAGTGACCACAACCATGCCTAATGGCCCTACACCCGAAATCCCAGTTCATGTGGAATCAGCCTCATGCCGTTTGTTCCTGACTTATATCTAATACTTTCAACTTGAGAAGCTTTCCTTTCCCTAACTAGATTGCAATTCTTCCATGGGCTGGGCTGAGTTACCTTCTACCAGTGGTGTCTCTTGCTACACTCAGCAGAGAGCTGGCCAGATAGAAATTGCAAATATATATCTATTGATTAATGGAAAGGGAACATTTGTAAGGTCATCTTATGCTCACCTACATTAGAATTACCTTGGGTGGTGGTAGAGTGCAGATACTGGGAGCCCAGTCCAAGATCTGCTAAGTCAGCTGTCTGGAGGGGGTAATCTGAATATTTAATAAGTGCCCTAAGTGATTTTTATGAACATGGAAATTTGAGAACCAGTGGCCTAGAGCAGGGTTGGCAAACTTTTTCTGTAAAGGGCCAGATAGTAAATAATTTAGGCTTAGTGGACCAGATATGATCTGTATTGCACATTCTTCTTCTTTGCTTTCTTTCCAACCCTTTAAAAATGTAAAAACCATTCTTAGTTTGTGGGATGTACCAAAACAGGCCACAAGATGTAGTTTGTTCACCTCTGGCCAAGAGGATGGATTCCTCAGTCTCCTCGAGAGTCTTCAAGGACATGTGAAATCCAACGGCTCCAGGTGTGGACAGACCAGAGAGAAAGCTCCACTTATCTTCCTTGCAGGGAGCGGGGCATCCTTGCCCTACAAACTTTCCTTGATCCCTGGAATCTTGGGAATATGTCCAGGCTTCTTGGTGGAATGTCGTCTAGTCCAACCAGCACCATGGGACAGCTCATTCCCTCTGCCATTCCTGGGGCCCACACCCCTTGGCTCACATTAGGTCTTCTCAGTACTGTTACATTAATAAGGCATAGGATGCACAGAAGCCACAAAGGAGACTGCAGGTCCCAAACCCCCTGTATCTCCCAACCTGTACTTAGCAGATTCCTTTCTGCAGGCATCTGAGTGTCAGTTTCTAAATGGCCTCAGGACTACCTGTCAAATCTGCCCTCCACCATTCCCTGCTTTAGGTCCTCCATCAGCCGTTTCTTTGGGGAAAGCGGAAGCCCCATGCCATCCTGCCACGCACAGAGTTTGACGGTGGTTAAAAGATCACTCTCCTCTTTCAGCTCCTCAGTGAGGTGTAAATTTGCACAAGATGATTCAATATATTTTCCTTGTGTGTTCTTCAGTATATCCAGGCTGCTGGGTGAATTTCTGACAGTTCAGTGTGTGCTGTCAGCGGCCTGTGTTAGGGACCTGCCCCTGACCCTGGGTAGGACTTTTAAGCAAGAAGAGCCAGAATAAACACACACAAACAACCCTTTGTAGCGTGCGTCTGTGCCCAGGTAGCCCTCGGTTATCTGCGTGTTCAGTACTCCCGAGGTGCTGATGAAAAGGGTAGTGAGTCCTCCTTCCAAGGTGGTTTGTAAGCAGCCCTGCCTGAGGCTGGAGGTGGACAGAATGACCCCTATGGTCCCATCCAGCCTTGGGATCCTATGATTTCTCACCTGAGTCCATTTCGTGCCCTGGGCTTATGCACATCAATTAGAAACACACAGTTGTTGCTTCTAACAGGAGGGAAGAAAATGAACTATAGCCATCTTCCTATCCGAACCAGACCTCATTTTTCCAAGTCACCACCTTACTCTCATCTGTAAAGCACTAAATGGCCTGAGACCCAGTTATCTTTGTGACAATCTCTCCCCAAGTGCTCCGTCGTGGTAATTGCGCTCAGTGGGAAGGCTCTAGCTGCCCATCTCTGAAGTTAAACTCATTAAGGCAAGAGGCTGAGAGATCTCCACAGAGGGTCCCCGCCCTTGAAAGGATGGGCATTCCCCTTCCTCGGCTACCGGGATTGGGGGTTGGAGGAGCTTGGGGTCGGGTGGAAGGCTCTGGATTGCCACAGAGCTTGCTTTAACCTGGATTTGCTGCTCTGATTTGTACTTTGAGGAAGAGCCTTCCTATCGGGTCAGGATAGAGAAAGAGCAGAAGGGAGGCCATGAACAGCTTCTGTTTTATGAAAGGAAGTGTAGTTGAAACAAAACCATCAAGGCTGCTTATTCCAAACATTGAATATGACGAACATGTTAATTTGTCCATGTTTCTCAAAGAACTAACTAAAAAGGAGATTTTCCTCTGTGACATTTCAGAGGATGGCACATTTCCCCTCTGCTCTGTGAACAGAGTAAGTTTCAAGAACACATGTCGGGTAGATAGGACTGGCGGCGAGGCCATCTAGGGCTTGGCAGGAAGGAGAGGGTTCTGCTCAGAGAAAGGCAGCAAAGGACAGAGCAGGGCACAGAGATGCTCCCTGGGCGGAGGTCCTGAGCAGACCAGGGACCGGACTGGACTGAAGTTGAAGAGAGGGAAGGGGAGGGGAGGGAGAGCAGGAAGGAGTGTGAACAGCCAGGGGCCAAAACGGAAACTCTAAACTGAACAGTAGGAACAGTTTGGTTGATAAAGGATGAACAGTCTTTTTTTTTTTTTTCTTTCCGGTACTCGGGCCTCTCCCGTTACGGAGCACAGGCTCCGGATGCGCAGGCTCAGAGGCCATGGCTCACAGGCCCAGCCGCTCCGCGGCATGTGGGATCTTCCCGGACTGGGGCACGAACCCGTGTCCCCTGCATCCGCAGGCGGACTCTCAACCACTGCGCCACCAGGGAAGCCCAAACACTCATTTTTAATGGATTTGTGAGAAGGAAAGGAAGTTTCTGAAGGAAAAACAGTGAAAGTTCAGATACAAGAAAATCAGAGCCTGGTATAGGTACTTCGTTATGAAGAAAGAAATATGTTCAAGGAAGAGGAAGAAAGAGGGGAACTAGAGGAAGATCTAAGGTATTCTCTAGGGGAAGAAGAATGTTCTGGTGTCTCAGATTTTGATGGGAGGTTGGGTAAGACTTTTTAAGAGAAAATTTTAAAAATTCTTCATTTGTCTTGTCTAATGAAATGAAATGTCAGGGATGACCTGTGCTTAAAGATAAGAAGTGAGAAGCGTCTCTGCGGTTGTGTAACGTGTAGCTTTTCTGGTCAAAAATAAATGTCATAAAGACCACATCCTATATGTCTAGGTTGGACACCAATATTATTCTTATAATGGTCAAGAAGGGACCACCCTACTTGAATATCCATCTGTGACAATACCTGGAAGAATCCTTCTACACTAGACTTTATGAAGACAATAAAATCATTAATTGAAATGACTGAACATATGCTATGAAATGAGAACTATATGCAATAAACCATAAAGTATAATTATATGCAAGAAACCGTAAATGAATCCATACTGGAAGTCTGCTATCAAGTTCCATTTATTCCACATAGAAAAAATAGTTACAAACAACAACTTCATAGATGGCTGTGGATAAGACTAGTCTTTGTTCTGATTTGGTTGAGATTTCTTTTCTTTTGCATGTCCAAGGCTTTCTAAACCTCTTGAATGTGTCGCATAAAAGTCCTCCCTAGAATTATTGCAAAGTACTGGGTTTACTGGCTTTTAAATTACTCTGGGTAACTTAGAGCAGGAAGAAGAGAACCCAAGGTATTTCTTCCCTGTCTTTCTGCTTCAGGAGGCTTTTCTGCCGTTACCTCTGTAGTCCCGGATCTTCGGGACAGTCCCCCACTCTGTGACTCCAGTCGCTATTGACCTCTGGGTTCTGGAAACACTGCTGCCTCCCTCTGACCTTTAAGACCTAGAGGCTTCCTGATGTTATAAATCTCTGGTTTGCTTTCCCATCACCTGTATTTTTGTTTTTGTTTTTCAAAACTTCCAATCCCTTTGTAACCAATACCTCACATAAAATCCCTCTGCCGCACTGATGCAAGCTTTGTTCTTCTGACTAGATTCTGGCTTGACACAGACACTTAGTGCTATTTGCAGAAAATGATTTGATAGCACATGTGACTTTTCAATTAAAAAAGCAGGGGCTATACTCGTTTATTGCTAAAGAGCATTTGATTTTCTCCAATGCCCACTTCAAAATACCTGCTGCCAGAGAAATATTACTGGGGAATGTTTTTTTCCACTTTGGGGATGGCTTGTCTGTCACCTGAGCTGTATCAAGTGAAGATGGATCTATACTGTTCCTCCTGTTGGAAGAATAACTTCTAGCAAGGACCAGGACTCACAGTGCTTCGCTCATTGAGCAGAAGTGCTGAGTCTATGGCATCCCCTATGAATCACTGTTAAAATCCTCCATGGCTAAACGATTGGAGTTTTACTGTCTTGCCATTTCACACTCAAGGTGGGCACAGAAGCCACCTGGGTAGTTTGTTGAGCAAAAGAAACAGAGACAATTTCCCAGTGAGGAAATGTGTGTGGGGGGGACTTCCCTGGTGGCGCAGTGGTTAAGAATCCACCTGCCAATGCAGGGGACACAGGTTCGAGCCCTGGTCCAGGAAGATCCCACATGCCGTGGAGCAACTAGGCCTGTGTGCCACAACTACTGAGCCTGCGCTCTAGAGCCCGCGAGCCACAACTACTGAGCCCGCGTATCTAGAGCCCATGCTATGCAACAAGAGAAGCCACCGCAATGAGAAGCACAAGCACCGCAACAAAGAGTAGCCCCTGCTCGCTGCAACTAGAGAAAGCCCATGCACAGAAACGAAGACCCAACACAGCCAAAAATAAAGAAATAAATTAATAATAATAATAACAAAGAAAATGTGGGGGGAGGGAAGAAAGAGGGCCCACCCCCAGAATCTGAGAACTTTTTTGAGATCCCAGGAGAGCAGAAGACACTGACCACCTGAAAGATATGCTGGTGTGTGCAGTGAGTTCGGAAAAGGTAATGTTTAAGAGGCATTTTACTAAGGCACCCCAGGGGAGATGGACACAATCAGAATGAGAAGGGATGATCAGAGGACCACAGTCAATAATTCTAGTCAATAAACACTTTGAGAAACACCTTCTATATGCTAGAGATTGTGCACTGGCTCAGGGAATAGGGAGAAATAAATGAAACTGTTTCTGCCCTCATGAACTAAATAAAAACTGAGTTGAAAGGGATCACAAAGAATTAGATGAAAGGATACAGATGGCGTGTAACATACTGTGGAAGTCAAGGTGTGAAAAAGAGAGAGGAACTGAGGAGACAGAAGCAAACCTGGGTATAATGAAGACTTTAGAGAAGAACAGAAAAATAGAAGCTTGACTCCTCCCAGCAAGATGGTCAGGAGAAAGATTCTCATTCTGACACCAGCATGTCTTGTACATACAAAGTCAGATGCTTCTGTTTGCCCACATGGCCATTCTTGTATAGCATCTTGCCAAGCATCTTTGTAGTGCGTTCTTGTTCCAAATGGAACTCGATGTGGAAGGATGTACACAGAGGGGAACTGGCTTGTTTGGGGTTCAAAACCCCAAGTTTTGTTCCCTGGTATCCTACCCCCCAAGAAAAAAATATCACGAAAATCCTCATGTCCACTAGCTGTTCTGTGTTCTCGGACACGTACCTCATATTGACATTGTCAGTAATTAGAGTTAGATCCACATGGAAACCGTGTGTATTTATCAAGGACCGAACAGAATAGAATTTACTCTTTAGTACATAGGCACGGTAGGTCACCCTCTCCATACATACAACTCTGGTTTGCTCTGTGTGTAGATTTTAGAGATTTAATTCTTGATTATGAGTTTCTTTACTTTGCCAGTTCTTTCTCCTACCGTGAGGACCTTTGCATGTAGTTTGTATAGACTATTTTTGTTATTGCAGACTCACATACTTAGGAGTTACTTGTTTCATAAGACAATTGAAATAGTGTAATCATGTGTTTTTAAAGCTTAATGATAGACCTTTATGTAGGGTGACACAATTATGACATCTAATCTGGTTGTAAAGTTTCTGCTTAAAATTTCAGGAGGGAAAAAAAAGAATTTTCCCCTTGAGTTTCAGGGTCTCAGGTGTATTCGTATTTCTTTGGCAAATTGCTGAAGGGAACATATCTGCTTTTGATACTCAATAAATGGGAATTTTGAAGAGCACAAAAGGGGGTGAATGTTCGATTTTCATCTTATTTTTAATTTATATAGCTGAAAAAATGACAGAACTTTCCTTGCATTTAAATTCACTCCCCCTTGAAATCATAATACAGGATGTCAAAGTCAAAGAGTCTAGTGTGAACGTTTCTGTTATCTGAGTTCATTATTGAGATGGGATAGTTCCTTATTTCTTCCTAATTTATACCCCCTTTGGAATCTGCCTTTGCTTTCACTTAGGTCTAGACTATAAATCAGCAACACAGATACAAGAATAACAAGAACTAGCATCGTTGAGCCTTTACGTGTTCCAGGCACTGTGTTTTAGGGACGTTATCTCAAGGCTCAGAGAATTCAAGGTTTTAAAATCTGCAGAGTTGGCCTTTGGGCACAGTTCAGACTGATCTCCAGTTACACCTGAACTGGGGAAGAGACTGTATTTTACTGATGTGTGATTCTCAGACAGCCCCACTGTTTACTTCTCATGACGGAATTGGTATTTAACATTCTCAGCACAGGAATGCCAAGTAAAGTCACGTAGCTTCAGTGGCCGATTCCCCTCACTCTGTCGAAGGCCTTTGTTAGAGCTTATTGACGCTGAAGGAAATTTGCCCCAGTGGGGGCTTTTAGGAAGCAGAGGCAAGGGGCAACTGCAGCCTGAGTGCAGGAAGTCATGAGGATGCAGTCGGCAAAGACGTCACCAAATCCATCACCAGAATGACGGTGTCCTGAACTGGTGTCAGGTTATCTTTTAGGCTGTGGGTGGGTGGCTCTCAGAAATGCACTTGGCCAACTGCAGGATGCCCAAGCCCTCACGGAAGGGAAAGTATAATCCCCGTGGCTCCTCGTGAATCAGCCATGTAGTTTGCACGATGGCTCTTCCTCTAAATCATGGCTGCATTATGTCAAATAGAATTTGCCGGCCATCAGCTTGCTGAATGCAGTAATTGATCATTATTCCCCAAGAAAGGTAAAAAAAGCAACAATTAAAGAAGCCATGTGAGAATTTATTAAAGCAAGGAGGAAAGGAAATCTCCAAAAGCCTTTCATCAAGTTAACTGCAAGGAGACAAGGAGAAATATAGAAATGGTACTTCAGGTCCTTCATTGATTTGCTCGGAGGCAAAGCCCAGAAAAAGACAACTGATCAATTCAGGGAAGGATCGGTTCTGCTGGATGCCTGGTCATCATCCCCCTGTGAATGGCAGCCTATTAACTGCAGCGGTGTTGGCTCTGAATGAATTTCTTTAATGTTCATTCATTCATTATTTGTTAATTCATTGTTAAGTGTGTCGTTCGATTATAGGGGCTGGTATCACCTAGCTACTGTTGCATTCTGTTCCACCGGTACCACTAATGCTGGGTGGGCTCAGAAAGAAGAAACAGAAAAAGGTGCACTGAATTTTCTTACAGTTTTAGACTGGTGTGTAATATCAATAACTTTAATGGAACTGGAGTTGGTGCCCTGATAGGAGCCCTGCTGCTCCTCAGATAAATGGCTTCGCTCCACCTCAGCATTTATCTGCCAGGGCTCAGCTTTATCAGGGCACCAACTCAGATTCCATTAATGTTATCTCTTAATTAGCTATGCGATTAACCTGTGTTACTCCTGCACGATAATGCGTCGAAGACAAAACCAGTGAAGTTCAGCTGCCTTATAATTCCCTCTCCAGAAGCCAAATCATTCTGGAAACCATTCCAGGAAAACAAACACAAAAACAAAAAAAAACAACTCAAAGCCGTTCTGATTCTTTCTTGCCTTGGATACAAGGGCAAATTTTGCACTCTTTGGAGGGGAAAGCAATTGGGATTTTAGCTAACATTTATGACACTTGGTATCAGACACTGCTCTAGTGCTTTCTGTTGATTATCTCATCTACTCTTTACAGCAGGTCTGTAAGGTAGGTACTATGACTATCCCCGCTTTACGGAGGAGGAAACTGAGATACAGAAAGGTCAAAAACTCTGTCCCAAGGTCACACAGGTGGGAGATGACTGAGCCAGGATCCAAATGCCGGCAGGAGACAGGACGCCTGGGCACCCGGCCACTTCTCTGGGACGCTGAGTACAGGACTCAGCAGGAAAGGAGTCAGCAGCAGCAAATGCAGCCCCCGTGCCCCCTTTGATGCAGACTGTCCCCCAGGACCCCCTAGGACATCTCCCTCCCCCAGGACACCTCTGCATCAGGCACACTCCCCGCTGCACAGGGCTAAGAAGAGCCCTAGCAGCTTAGATTTTCTGCCTGTAAAAATTTCTCTCCAGTACATCTCAGGGGAGCCAGGGCTTGCACTAGTGGACTTGGATGGCCCTGAGCAAAATGTAAAGATGGAAAAACCCCTTGGCTCGCCTGCCTTTCCCCTCTTTTTTCTATGTCGTTTGTCCCCTCAAAGTCAGATCCCCTCCCTCTGCCGTCTTCTCCCTCCTCTCCCCCTCCTAGTCCCACAAACACAGGCCCCGGCCCTCTTTTCTGCTGAAATTACCCAAATCATCAGAAACATACTGTCTGGACAAGTGAAATTGAAGAGATCGTGACCTCATCGACACTGCCACTGGTAAGACCAACCTGCCCCCTTCCCTCCGGCCTCCTCTCCTTCTCGGTGAGGGGCAGGGAGGGGTGTGAACAGAGCCTCATGTTGGTGGAGGGGACCCTGGATGAAGCCCCTAAAATTATCCCATTGCACTGCCCCTTTCCCCTTCCTAGCCACGCCACAGACCCAGGCCCCTGTACCTAGAACAGGACACTTTGGACGTGATGGAGACTTGCTCTGGCCAGAGGAGAAGAGGCTCTGTTGTCACCTCTTCCTCCTGCTTCCAGTCCTGGTCCTGCTTCTCCACAGTCCTAGCCCTCCCCCATCCAGTGGAATACCTTTAAGTGGTTTTTCCAAATACGTTTTAGTGCTTGAAGCCCGTTTGTTAGACCACTGACCTCCCTTTTCTCCCTACTTGGAATATCCCAACACTTCAGACCCTTCCAGAATCCTAGGACTTCTGATTATTTACTCTTCCCCCTATTAAGATCAGACCTATAATACTCTAGATCAGTCCATCACATTATAAAGAGATGCGATGGGTGTCTGAGTGTCCCATTTTATGAACTGATGTCAATCCACATACAGGCCCTTAAGATGCCAAAGTCAGAGATACAAAGGATCGGTTCTTTCTACAAGCAGGTTTCATGTAAAGTGCATTGCTTTTAGGTGATCGCTGTAGTATTATTTCATATAAAATATAAAAATTAAAAATAACCATCCTTTGGAGCCATATTAAAAACCAATGGCCCTAAGGGATACAAAGATCTTTCTTTGTTGTTGTTCTGTTTGAGGAAACACCCAACAGTTCTGCCAGGAATTTATCTAACCCTTGACTAGACCTCTGTGGCCTTCCCCCACTTTTGTTCCCAGGCTGGGAAAACATGAAAACAGCTTCTGTTTTATAGTTTCTATAGGCAGCCTTCTAGGCAAAGCCAGAAAACACTGCTTCTGTAGGAATTAAAGGAGGAGAAGAAGATGCAGATGAAGAAGAGGACAGGGAAGAAAAGGAAGCCGCCTCCAACACGTACAGAGAATATTAAGCACAAAAGACACTTTAGTTCACGTTTTGATTCCATTTCTGCAAAGGGTGGGATAGAGCGGGAGGGTGGATGCATTTGACCGCGTGGTCAGGACAGACCAAATTCATCCCTTTTCAACTAATGGAGAATTTCGAAGAAGGTAAATGCTGCCTGTCTGATATTTACATAGGGCATTAAAACCCACAAGTCTCTTGTGTGTGTGTGTTTTTTCCCAAAGACTCAAAGACCAGTTTATCATCTAAGACTGGATTTATTTTCAAAATAACGTCTGCCTCTGTGAACACATTTTCTCTCTGAGAGCCTGAGCTTGTTTTTAAGGCAACATTAATGACTAACGGTGAGTCATCCAGTTCTGTGGCTTGGTACAGTAGTTTATATTTATGTAATCGCTTAAAATTCAACTTTGAGCAATGTCCACAGCAGGGAAGGACAATTAGTAAATTCATTAATTGTGCTTTTGTGTACACTTTTTATTCTCAAGGCTAATTATTTGTTTAAATTATTTTGCCTCTATCAAAATTGTTACCACATGAAAATACTTCAGCTTAGGTTTCTGGTATGAAATCTAAGGCTTGGGAAGTTCAGACATTCTTCTGAAATGTAATCAGCTGGCTAATGACTGGTACTCAATATGGAGCCTTTCATTTAAGCACAGAAGCAAGTAGTTTGGGGAATATAAGTGCACCAAGAATTATGATTCACGCCGCTGCCTGTCCTTCTCTGATGTAGACAGTAGACATCTTCCATGTTTGACGTTTAAATATAGTCAGACTCTGGTGTGCCATATGCTGGACTCAAGCAGTCTTGTGCAAAGTAATCTACAAAACAAAATGCATCACTTGCCAGGCCAATACACCAGTGTACGCAGTAAAAGTGAGGCTTCACTCTTTTTTTCCACGGAGAGGGATGAAAACCTCCACCTCTCTTTTCTAAATTCTCTGGAGGTCTGGGCTGTAGCTATAAGATGAACCAGTTGCCACTGGAGCTGATGCTTTCCAGTTCCCAGTTCCAGGTGTGTGGCCTGAAAAGAGATTGATGACGTGGCGTAGGCACACACAGTTTTCTCCACCAGGTAGAAGGGAGCCACGGCGGAACGTAAAAACAGGCAGCCCTTGCTTCTCAAGCATCTTCCCAGCCTGGCTGAGTCCTCCGGGAGATGCACAGTCCAGGCCGTGCACAAGGAGACAGATGAGAAGAGCTTGCTCAGCACCTGCTGAGTCCCGGTGCCGGGCTCGGCATTTGACCAACAGGTACAATCATCGCAACCTCCCTATAAGGCGGGCATCATTGAGTCCCATTTTCCGAAAGAGGAAATGGAGGCCAGAACATGGATTGGAACCAGAACGGTGTGACTGCCAATCCCATGGCCTTTCCATCATACCGTGTAGCTTCCCTGGCATCTAGCACGTACCTTGCCATAGTACGTGCTCCATTCATTCATTCAACACATATTTATTAAAGGCAAGTTACATGCCTGAGGATAGAGCAGTAAACAAGTCAGATAAAGATTCTCGCCTTCAAAGATTTTAGTGATAACTAGATGGATGCATCCCACTCTAGTGACAAATGTGTGTTGACTGAGGTTTGGACAACTGCAGGCCAGGCCTGTGGCAATAATACTGTAGCCTCATTACCATCTCACAACCGTCTGTGCCCCTGCTGTGTCAACTGTTTTCACTCCAGCTGAGAAAAGCTGAGGACTCTTATCAAGCCCGTGGACAAGTGGGAAGTCTGCGGCCCCGTCCCAAGGGCCCCAGTTACATGGAGGGCCAGTTAATGAAGGTGCCGGTGGCCGGGTGTGGATTCACTCCCCCTTCACGTGCCGGCGGGACTCACGTAGGAAGCGCCGTCACCTGGGCAGAGTGGGCTCTAGAATGTGCTTCCGCCGCCGCCTCAGGAAAGCAGAGCTTCCCCCAGCCAGGGAAGCTAAGGAAGGCATGCGGCCCGCCCCAACATCAGAGAGCACAGAGGCAGACTTCAGGCTGAAGTTACAGAGAAGGAGGATGTGTCTGTCACTCCACAAGGGCTGGCTTAGGTGTTCAATGTTTGTATTTTGAGTCTGGTCACCCTCTAAAATTGGGTCCGATATTCACCAGAATAAAGATAGGAAGGACCTAGGAGGTCATCTAGCCGAGCACGGCCTGTGGAGGGTCCGTTTCCACACAACACTTCTGGGGCTCTTTCTCCTCCTGGTTTAGATGTCCCAGGGGTTGGTGCTTCTCCCTGTACCCCAGGAACCAATTCCAAAATCCACCTGTAGTACATCTGAGACTAAAGATGTGGCCTGGGTGGGTGTCTACTTTTATTTATCCAAAGCACTGAACAGAAGCCTGGTGTCATGAAAATTTCCTGCACCCTCCCCTTCTCCCCACGGCGCTGTCCCACCCTGCGCCGCGGCTCTCAGCCAGGAGGCCCCAGCCAGGCGGCCCCAGCCAGGCAGCCAGGCTCAGAGCAAACACAGTGGCGCCTGGTGGTGTCAGTTCCAACGCAGCTCAGCAGGGGGAGCCACGGGCTCCGGTCGGTCCTGCCTTCCAAGCCCGTGCAACCAGGAAAACAACTTCTCAAGCAAGCTGCCATCCACGCGCCTCCCACAAGGCTTACTTCTCAACCCAGTCTGCACACTCTTCCTGGAATTAGAGTAATCATGTATGTGCCCAAGGATTTAGCTACAAGATGTTCATCACAGTATTGTTTATGGCTGTGAAAAATTCAAAAAACAATCACCATGCACAGTGATAGAAGACTGTTTAAATAAATCATGAATAAGCCATATGGTGTAGAGCAGCGGTCCCCAACCTTTTTGGCACCAGGGACGGGTTTCGTGGAAGACAATTTTTCCACGGACCGGGGCGGGGTGTCGTGGGAGACGGTAATGCGAGTGATGGGGCTCGATGGGGAGTAGCAGATGAAGCCCCGCCCCTCTCTCGCCTGCCACTCACCACCTGCTGTGCGGCCCGGTTCCTAACCCGCATGGGTCTGCGGCCCGGGGATTGGGGACCCCTGATGTAGAGAATATTATGAAGCCATTAAAAACAACACACCAGAAGAGTACTAATGATATAATGTTTTCATCATACTACTAACTGAAAAACATAGGTTACAAAGAGTTTCTGTAGCACACTTACTCTTTCTCTAGTTTTTTATAAATGTATGCACAAAGAACAGAATATTGACATCATTATCTCTTAGTAAAGATCTGACAGGTAATATTTTCTTCCCTGCTACTTTTCAACCTTTTCTACAATGAATACTTGTTACTTTTGCAATTAGATATAGAAATGTTATTTAAAGACATTAAAATGTCCTTCCTCTGGAAATGCTGCATTTCCCACAGTCATTAACAGAATCCCTATAATCAGAGAAAGAAATGGGAAGACAATTAGTCCCTTTCTCCTAGCTGGCTGCTGGGTAGCCTGGGTGTGAGGACGTTTCTAGGAGAACCATGCTGATGACAGCTGCAAGCTGAGAGTCAACCACTCAGCAGCTCCAGCTTCATTTACTAAATGGACTCCTGGAAGGCCCTTCCCGCTGCAGAGAACATTAGGACTAAGGAGTTTCATGCTCATCTGAGGAAACAAGAACACTGGCCCAGGTTTTTCTGAAGTTGCATCATATGTGCAGAGCCAGATGGGACTTATTGAAGATCTGTCGGTAGCTTTTGTAGCATACTTTCCCTGAAAAGGGGAACCTGAGCCAGTGCCTTATCCTTGAACATACAAGTAACGTTGGCCAAGCCAGGATAGGGCCCTGAGATTGATTCTAAACTACCCCTGTCCCCAGTGTCCTGTCCCTCCCTTATTTGCCCACCAAACTCCTACTTATCCTTCATGGCCTGGACCAAGCATCACCTTCTTATAAATTCTCCTCAACTCCCTAAACAGAGTTGGTCTTACCTGTCTCTACTCACTGTCCCTTATATACAATCCAATGGTTGCATTTGCTCTACTACGCTGTCATTATTATTTGACCTTGAGTCTGGCTCTCTTACTGGACTGGAGGGTAGGCGTTCTCTCTTATCTTCGTATTCCTAGTGACCAGTGTATGGCAACCATTTAATAATAAACCCAAAGGTTGAAAGCCATTACAAAGCTATAATCTGCCACTGTTTCTAAGAGTGGGGAGCGGGGAGAAGAAGAGGTTACGTGCTCCTGACTGAGAGAGGGTGCACCCGAGTGTCCTGGAGTCATGTGCCCTGTGGTCAGGGGGCTGCCCGAGGGGATCTGGGGGCAGAGACCTCTTTCCTGCTGCTACAGGGAGATGGGGGTTATAGAAAGCTGAAGCTTTCTGATAGAGGACTGCCTTGGAAATAAGTCATTAGGAATATGATGGGGTAGATGGGTAGTCACATGACATTCTAAAAAGATCATAGCTTTGGAACAAGATGCACCAGAATTTGAATTCTAAGTCTGCAACTTAGTATGACCCTGGGCACATTATTCAACTTCTTTGAGTCTCAGTTTTCTCACCTGATACTGCTATTTACTTTGCAGGGTTGTTAATATTATTAAAGATCATGGTTGCAAAATCCCTGGCACATAGTAGGTACTCACTAACTAGTGGCCTTCGTTACTATATCTTCTTGACTCCACAGTAAATCAGGAGCCACATATAGTGCATACAGAGTTGTTCCTCTAGGCAGAAGCCAAGGTGAGAGGGTACAAGAGAGCCTCAATTGACCCTCAAAGAGAAGGGAGCCCAGGAAAGAACTCGGGACCCCTTGAGCTCAGGTGAAGGAGCACAGCACAGCACATTATTCTTCTCACTTTTCCAGAAACAGAGAAAAGGATGGGAGTCTCCCTAGTGACGCTGACCTGCTTGCGGCCACTCAGGAGCCTAAGGCAGGGAGTGAATGATTTCTCTGAAGTGACAGCAGCAGGGTGGCCCCAGAGCCCAGGGGTGGTGCTTGGGGCGGTACAACGGCACTGCCCACCTGCATGCAGCAGAGTCCTGAAGGCCCCGGCCACTGCACTGGGCACTGAGCAAGCCACAGGCGGGAGGTGGTGTCGACCACTCATCGGAGGAAGGACGCTCAGCCCGTGTCCTGCCCTCCCCAGGGCCTGGAGCGCCGTATCAGCCAGGGTGTCAGCAGCTCATTCGGAACCCACGTTTTCTGTGTCAGAGCGGCCCCATCTCACAGCCAACGGGGAGCAGGCGGGGGCAGAGGCTTGAGGAGGATCTTCATTAGACAGGCAAGCGGACATATCTCTATCTTTTTCCCTCTGGGCCAGTCCCTCCTGTAGGACCTCCATCCTTCAGTCTCAGCCTGAGTAGCACCTCCTTGCGGAAACCATCCCTGACCCCCTAAGATGGGGGTAGCTTTCCTTCTTAAGCCGCCTTCGATGACCATTGCATCTGACACCTCCACTGTAACAGTCTGTTTATCTGCCTATCTTTCCTGCCGAGATTGTAAACACATACAGGCAGGTACCGTGTCCGTATCCCTGATACCCACCACAGTGCCTGGTACATAATAGTCACCCAATAAATATCAACTGAATGAGTGAGTGAATGGTGAAAGAACTTTGTAAATTGAAACCTACCACTATATCTACTGATAATACCTATATATTATCAGTAGATATAGTGATTTGGAACATTATAGCACAGGGAGCAAGCATGCACTTTTTCTTTGTATTTCTCTCCATTAAGACACATATACACATGTACCCACATGTACCCAAGCAACCATAGGACCAAAAATTTAAGAACACTTCAATTAAATTAAATTCAACAAATATTTATTGGGCATCTACTAGCTACCAAGCACTTCTTTAGGTACCTAGGATACATCACTGAACAAAACGACAGGCACTCTGATGAAATACGTCATTCTAATGATTTCTCTGAAAACCTGCCATACAGCCCGGACAATTATCTCCTACTTCAAGTTTGTATTTAGAGTTAGACTCCTTAAGATTCTGTTTTGGTTCGGACATTTCTAGGAGTAGAGTTCATCATGGAATCTTGAAAAGCAGACCCATTGGGAGATGATTTGTCCTTCACTATAGCGAAGACAGTGACTTTCTGTGGATGACACTGATTGTAAAAATCCCCAGGAGGTGCCTGTTTGCAAAACCATTCATTGGACATACCCCCTTGACTTTCAGTGTTCTCCTCTGACATGAGCATAAGCAAATGGCTTCCGTTTTTACCTCTGTGTTTAACTTTTATTAAGTGAGGACTGAACTCATCTGTCTTCTTTTCCTAACAAATGGAAATACAGCTTCTGTGAAGATCCTCTTGAGTTTATCATTCAGCTTCTAAAGAAACTGACTCTCATATTTTCCCCTCTCCCAGCTAAGATAGGGACATGCCCATCTGTTGCTGCCTTTCTGTACAGTGGGTCCATCTACTGACATCACGAAATTGCTTTCAGTGAGTCAGTTAGCTTTGTGTACAGATGAAAATTCTATTGCACTCCTGCTGAATGAAGGTGTAATCCAATCACTCATGGTTTACATGTAAGGAACTAGTCAAAAGGAAGAATGGGATTAAAGATTATAGGTGCTCTGTGACCACCTTGATCACTACTAGGAAAATGATTCATAGTGCCTGCTCTGTTCTTGGCAAGTGAGTGATACTGTCCTCCCGTGTAGACTCAAGTCATCAAGAATTTGTTGTTAGTAAGTGTCCAAACCTGGGGCGAGCCCATGCACTATAGGAGAATCAAAAGAAGATGACACAGCACCTGCTCTCAAAAAGGGTATCACACTTCTACTGAGGAAGCCAAACTTAAATAGTTGAACAACTAGGAGATGCTTAAAGATATATGGATCTGACTGTAAGTATTTGGAGAACTAGAGGAAGAAGAGATCTCTGGGCTGAGGCAACTCACAGGAGACTTCACAGAGCAGATGGGACTTGAAGATGGACCTTGAAAGATGGAGAGATTTGGACTGGAGTGAGTTTGAAAAGAGGACAAGCAAGAACATGGTGAGAAGAGTTGTCAGATGGGGAGGGCAAGGACATCATCCAGGCTGCCGTGGATGGTTCCTGTGCAAAAGGAATCAGTAATAAGTTTAGAAAAGATAGTTTAAGTCAAACCATGGATGTTACTAAATGCTGGGCAGAAAAGTTTAGATTTCATCTGATATGCTATAAAAAACCGATATAGAGTCACGAATGGAGTAGCCATATGATGAAAGTGGCTATAGAAATATTCAGTAGACAGCAGCCTTCACAGTGGACTAGAAAAGAGAGTGGAGATTTTTTTTAAAAGTCAGTCAGAGGGAAAAGCTGTTGAGAAGTTCAGTTAGAGTCCCAGCATTGTGATATGAAAGAGGAGTTAACACGTTTAAGAAATTGTGAAGGAACAGGATTAAAAATTAGGATTGCTTAAGGATGTAACAGGGCAGAATACAACACAATTCTAGAAGGGCAAACAACAAATTCCAAAATACAGCACTTACAGCATTCACAAGATAACCTTGGTAAAGTTTACCGAAAAACAAAACAAAACAAACGAACCAAAAATCCCTTACAAACCAACAGTGAAAATGTAAAACATATTAGAAAAGTGGGCAAAGAATATGAACATAAAAATTTCCAAACAAAATCTAAAAGGCTATTAAACATACGAAGTCATGTTTAACCACACTAAAGAATGCAAATACATAAAAAGATACTATTTTACCTATCGATGTGGATAAAAGTAGGAATAATTTTTCTATTAGAACACCTAGTGTTTGCAAGGAATACGCTGTTCATGGGAAAACTGATGTACACCTCTGTACAGCGATTTGACAGTATCAAAAAAATCTAACAAACATGCTTATTCATCGTGAGCCCAGGTTTTCTACTTCTCATGAGTCATTTCTCATGTATGTATATCAAAGCCTTTCTCATGGGTGATGTATTTGAAAATAAGCTAAATGTCCAATAATAAGATGTTGGAGGTAAGGAGTATGGAATGTTGTACAGACCTTAAAATCATTGAAGAAAAATATTTAATACATGGGAAAATGTGCATAAGAAGTTAATTTAAAAGGCAGATTATAAACAGCTTGCACTATATGTTCCTAATTTTAAAAATTTTGTGTATATAAGTCAAATAAAGTATGTAGACTTTGGATTCTAAATCAAACAAGCTAACTGTAAAAAGACATTTTGGAGACAGAGAAAATCAAACATGGACTAAGTATTAGATGAAACTGAGTATTTGCTATTAGTTTTGTTAGGTATGATAATGACATTTCAGTGTTTTTTTTTTTTTAAAGTGTTCAGTGCTAGAGACACATACTGAAGTGTTATAGGGTGAAATTATATGAAATCTGGAATTTGCTGCACAATACTCAAAAATAAATGAATTAGATAAAACAAGAATGACAAAATGGCGATAATTATTAATTATATAGTTTTCTCTATTTTGAAAATTCCCATAATAAAAAGAAGTCCGAATGCTGCAACTAAAGATCCCACATGCTGCAACGAAGATCCCACATGCCACAATTAAGACCCAGTGCAGCCTTAATAAATAAATAATGTTAATTAAAAAAAGAAGGCAGAATGCTGCCACACTTTAAAAATAATGTATGTGTATGCATAGAAAAAAATTAGAATTGTAACCAAGTAGATACAATGATTATTGCTGGTTAGACAATTAGCTTATTTTCACTTTCTTGTTTTTTTATAAACATATTTTTCAAATTTCCACAATGAACATATAAAAATTTTATAATCATAAAAGAACTCTATATGTGCCTTTTAAAGTGTCTTTTGTTTTGACTTTAAAGAGGTAAAAGGAATGGTGACACCAATAGCTGAAATGGAGAAGATGAGAACCAGAGAGGGTGTGGGAGGGAAACATACTCAAACAGAACTTGTAGAAGCAGCAGTGTTGGTAGACATCTGGATAGAGCCCTGAACTTAACTGGAAAAGGGAGCTGAGATGATGACGGAATTGAGAAGGCAGGGACCCTGAGTTTAAATCTTCGAAGTATGTTAATATTATATACAACTGCATTGCAAATTTACCTTGGGAATAACGATTTTGAAAACTGAAAATTTTTTTCTCTCATTTATTTATTCCACATGATCCAGGTACTGTTCTGGATGCTAGGAGCACAGTGGTGAAATAGAGGGTCTTGAAAAAGTCCTCATGGACTTACAAACTAGCCGCAGAGAGAGAGAGATTAAACTAAAAGCTACACAAATAGTCAATGGTAATAGCTATTATGAAAGAGAAGTACAAGAGGCCTTGAGAGCCCATCACAGAAAGACTCACCCTACTTTTTAGGCATTCTGGGAAACTTCCCTGAGGAAGCCTTGCTCCTGAAAGATAAACAGGAGCTCAGCAAAGAGTGGGGTAGCAACGTTCAGACCAGGGGACAAGGTTACCCAAAGGCCTTGATGCTAAAACAAAAATGATCATTTGAGGGACAGAGAAAGCCAGAGTGTCAGAAGCAGAAAGTGAGGGATAGAGGGGCCTAAGATGAAACTGGAGAGGGAGGCCACAGAGAACATGCAGATGTTTCTGGTCATGATAAGGATCATTACTGTTCCCTGATTTTATTCTAAGCATACGGGAGGCCATTAGAGAAGGTCAGGTAGAGGGTGGTCACTGCAGTGCGTGCACCTGAAGAGAGGTCTTTCCAGGAGTATTCAGAGGCCCATGAACAGTCAAGGTGGAAGAAGTCGATGCTTTGGACTGGGGTACTGGCGGAGCAGGTGGAGAGAAGTGGGTAGTTTAAAGAGACTTAAAATTTCCAGAAGGAGCAGGTAAACTGGCAAAGGGGACTGGGAAGCTGCTAGAGCAGTAGTAGAAAGATCAGGAAACCAGCATCAAGGGAGGCCTGTTTTCTGGAAGGAAGGCGTGGTCAAATGGGTTGGATGCTATAACGCTGTACAATGGACAAGCCATAAGCAGATCCAATGTCAGGTGGACCCATTGCTATGAAATTATCTATGGATATATATTTTGGTGACATTAGGGTATTAGCACTTGCAGAAATATGGCTATTCTTATGAAGCACTTGTAGTTGGATCCCAGCTCTAGCACTTCCTGTTGGTATGACTACCAACTATTTAGTCTCTGGACAGTTTCCTCATCTGTAAAATGGGTATAATAATCCCTACTCATAATACTGTTGGGAGGGTTAACATAATGTATACCACATTCTTCCTGCACTGATGGTGCTTAATAAATACGCATCATTCCCCCAGCCCTTCCTTTTCTCACTGTTTAGTCTGCTGTTATCAGCTCCCCAAATAATGTGACCCCAGGGACTCTTCACTCATTTCTTTTCTACTGCCCTAGAACAAAGGGAACATAATCTAGAGTGGAAACATTATTTGATATCTGCTTCAAAAACACACTGTGTTTGATGTGTGATGCGGATGTGTACTACTCAGTCTATTAGATATGAATATTAGACTGCTGGCTTTGTGCTGTTTATATTGGTAACACGACCCTGACCAGACTCCCAGCTGTGAGGATTAAAATGTAGGCTCTCAGTTGTTATGGGGCTTTTTCTTCCATCTACTACAGCCAGGATGAGGTTGAATAAGCATCCAATGTAACAGCCTTCAGCTGAGTTTGCTGAGTTTTTAAAATTCAAGAATCGGGTCTCTCTTGTGAATTTTTTGTACCTCAGATGGCTTCCACATACCCAGGCTACCATAAGGAGCTCCTTGGATTCTGTTTCTTAGCGTGGGTTCACCATCCGCACCCTGCACCTGCCCCCTCTGAAAGCTCTCCAACACCTGCTTCCCAATGAAGGAAGGGAGGTTAGGCAGGGGAAGACGGGAGAGGAGGAATTGCAGAGGAGAAAGGGGCTGGGTTACGGTTCCCAGGGATAATGGTGAGGAGAAGAAATAAGAGGAGGAAGAGGTGGAGTGAAGTGGGGAATGGGGGAGAGAGGGGAAAGAGAAGAAGAGAAAAGAAAGGGATATGAGGAATTAATGTATACTGAGCAATTGACTACTACTCATCTGTTCTCAACCATTTCATTTCATTTCCACAACAATCTTACAAAGTGGGTCCTTTGGTACCATAAGGATCGATCTCCTTTCTGTGACTCCTGTCCTTTTCCCAAGAAATTCTGGGCATCAAAACTATCTTCCCACCCCACAGAATGAAATCCAAACTCTGTAGGATGCCGTTCAAGGTTTCATAGGAACAGCCCCCCAAAGGTGAGGCGACAAAGTAATACCAGCCAAACCCAGACTCTTTTGAGAGTCCAAGCAGGTGCCATGTGTAATGACGCTGGGAAGACAGATGAAAGCTGAGGCTGTCATGGGCTAACTGGGATGCATGGTCAGCCCCACCCCCACGTCCGTCCTAAGCCACCCACCTTGCCGAGCTACTGCCTTCCCCAAATCTCCCACGCTTTGTCATGTGTGTGGAAAGCTAAGCAAACCCCACTCACCCCCGCCAACCTGGAAAACTCATCCTTCAGCAGGGAGCTCAGAAACAACTGCCTCTATGTTGTCCGTCTCAAGTTCTCACGGCCAGTTTCCAGAGTGCTTAGAGCCCAGACACTGGACCCCCGTTGAACCTGGGGGTTCAAATCCCAGGTCCACAATCTGCACGCTGTGTATGTTTGGGCAAGTCACTCAAGCTCTCTCTGTCTCGGCTCTCCTTTCTGTACTATTGAGATAATAGTATCTCCTTCATGTGGTGGCTATGAGGACCAAGAATGTTCACAAGTGGCAGGGACTGGCTCTGCATGGGGACTTCAGGTGGAGTATGTGACGCAGAAGGATCTCGCCAAACCTGGGGGCACAGGCGTGCATACGCTCATCTGCACACCTGAACCCCACCTGGGAGGCACGTATTTTCTCCTTTGAGGAAAAGCAGAACAAAAACTGTCAAGTGCAGTGTTAAATGCTAAAAAGTTCACAGATCATTTTCTCTGTAATAACCTTTAGTTTTTCTTATGATGATTTCAACATCATCTTAATCAATACAACATGTTAAAATTTCTAACTTCCCTTCCAGGACTCAAACAATTCTCTAAGCTATCCCACGTAGGCTTCTTACTGGCAGGCGCGTGGCATGGTCCCAGAGTGCCTTCAGTGAATAAGAAGAATAGGCTTCCATGCGTGTGATGCTGTTTCAGAGTCCAGTAACATTTATTTTACCTAAGATTTGGCTTATTAAAGCGCAGATACTCCTGAGATCAGTAACTGGTCTTTTCTATCTTCAGTTATTTTTACCTTAGTGTGAATACATTTCAAATCCTTAGAGAGGAGGCGTGAGAGAAGACACTGGATATTCCTAAGGGGTGGAAGCAGGAACTACGAAGGCTAAGAAGGGCGTGGAAAGGCAGGACTGCAGATGCCTAGGATGAATTCTGTCCATGTCACACTTTTCGCTCAGAGCAAAACACTTTTGCAGGGGGACTAATGTTTAGTGCACAGGCTGGGTTGAGCCTTCTGCTAGGAGGACCTGGAGTTAATCCCTCCAGCCCCCGCCCCTGCCCCCAATGTACCCCCCAACACACACACACACACTCACTTGACTCATTTCAGTGTCATCTGCCCGCCTGAAGTCTAGGTTTACAGTGACTTTTGTTGTTATTGTTGTCCTTATGCTCTGGCTGTCATTTTTGAGGCTTTTCCCCCCACAGATTTTAATTGAATGTTCCAGAGGGGAGATACTTTAGCATTCATTTTGAATTTTTGCTTCATATTGTGACCAATTAAAATATGACTAACCACAGAATACACTTTTCTTTTCCTTCAAGCATCACACTGAACAGAGAGAACGGAGTTTGAACGCCATATTATTATTTTCCATGCTGTTTTGACTTAAGAGAAAAGGTTTTTGTTTTTGTTTTTGTTTTGATAAAGTTCTTTGAAAACTTTTTGACAACCCCAATTGGGGTATTTTCCCCCATTCCACGTACATCTTGGGTGGAATTCTCTATAGCCTGCTTTCTCTCCAATCCTCACATCAAACCTCCTTGCGTAATGTAAAGCAGTGATCCCCCCTGCATGACTGAAAAGCAAGCTTTGCTGGATGACTTTAAAGGTGACACCAATATGCAGACAGAGAGTGCAAATCCATCTGAACCCAGCCCGGCCTGCAGCCCTCCATTTCTGTTCTCTCGTGACTTTTTTCCCTTTCCCACAAATCTGTGGCAAGTCCTCAGGCTCCTGGCCACCTCTCAGTGCACAGCCTTGACTTCTACTGTGCAAGGAAGATAAGAGCATACTGTTGGTGAAGCGCCCTCTCCTCGTCTGAAATGGACCCGTAACAGCGCCCTTTCCTCCCTCGGAACCTCATCCTCTTCGGAATACCTCCTCCTCCTATGCAGTTGATTCCTTTCCTCTCTTGCTTCTCTGGCATTCCTCTTCTGTCCAGCACATTTTTATTCTCCCTCTCTTCACCATCTCTCAAACTGAAAATATATGCACGATTCCTCCCTCATCTTAACAAACCTCCCTGCAACCCCTCCCGCTGCCCCGTGGCTGTCTTTCTCCTCCTCCACCACCAGATTTCTGGAAAGAAGAGCTCTTGTTTTTCACTGCCTTTTCAACGTCATTCACACACTGACTCACTGAAATCTGGATCTCGCCAGATTCCATTCTAGTGATGGTGTGATGAAGATTCAGACACTCAGACCAGAGTCAGGAAGACCCTTGGATTCAGGCAAGGACTTTGGTAATGGGAACAACATAGTAAAAGAAAACAAAAAAGAAAATGTAGCTTACAAAAATTATGTGCCTCTTGTTGAAAAAATAAAAAATTTAAAAGCAGTTTGTATGTTTCTTGAGCCAAGACTGGTCTGAAAATGCCTAGACCCAGAGACGGCAATAAATAGTACACCTCAGTCGGGGAGGGGGGAGGCGTCAGGGTCCACACCTGTCCTTGACATTGACCCCAGGGACATAACAAGAGCTGTGGATGGAGACCCTGCCGTCCTGTAAGAGCATGGAGCCAGCTGGGAGAGAATCAGACAAAAGAGAAACAGCGGGACATCCTACCGCTTGTCCTCAAGAATCTCGCGTGAATGTTTATGTGTGCAAAGAAGAAAGGGAGGTCTCCTCCTCTAAGTATGTTCATGCCCATGCATCCCTCTTCTGCTCCCCTTCCTGTGTGTTCTCCAGTCCTCTCCTCACTTTAGCTGAAAGAGCAAAAGCAGTCTCCTCTGCACAACATAACCCGCATCATTTACTACTGGCAGTTGTCTTCTCGCCTCTGGTGGATAAAGTCCCCAAAGTGAATGACAAACCAGGAAGTCCACCACTTCCCTGCGTCTGGAAAGAGGTATCTTCTTTGTAGTCAAGAAGATGGAAGGTTAAGACAACATCTCTCTCTCTTTCTTCCCAAGCAACTCATGCCTTTCTCCCTTGCCCCGCACACATATTCTCTAGGAGGCAACGTCAGTAAAGCTGAGTCCTTCCAACTAAGGCCTCAGCCTCTGTGCTGAGAATGCCAACCAGTGTCTGGCAATGCCCTTCCCACGTGGACTGGCGAGTGCGCTGAACCCATCAATCCATTTGTCATGAACCATGCAGCAGCCAGCAGATGGCCAGTATCAGACTTGTCACTATCGACCCAGCCTACCATTGAACTTTTGACCTGTAGGTAAAGAGCTTTATGTTGCAATAATAATGTCTGAAGCGTCTAGGGGCTTTCGAAACCCTTACTTTTTAAATAAATACCTTGTCATTACCATTTTACACATAGGGAAAGAGGGAAGGTCAAAGGCTTAATGCAAACTTGGTTTCCCACGTATCAAGAAATAGAGTCTTAGCAATCGACAAACCCTGTGGCCTCTGGAAAGCTATTCATTCTAAGATTCAGTTTCCTCATCTGCAAGTAAGGATTATAGGGTGTTTGTGAGGATAAATGAAATAATACATATAAGATCATTGCACAGGGGGCTTCCCTGGTGGCAAAGTGGTTAAGAATCCGCCTGACAATGCAGGAGACACAGGTTTGAGTCCTGGTCTGGGAAGATCCCACATGCTGCGGAGCAACTAAGCACGTGCGCCACAACTACTGAGCCTGCGCTCTACAGCCCGCGAGCCACAAGTACTGAGCCCGCGCACCTAGAGCTCGTGCTCCGCAACAAGAGAAGCCACTGCAATGAGAAGCCCATGCACCGCAATGAAAAGTAGCCCCCACTCGCCATAACAAGAGAAAGCCCACGCGCAGCAGCGAAGACCCAACACAGCCAAAAATAAAGAAATTAAATAAAGAAATTAAAAAAAAAATCATTGCACAGGACCCAGCTACACAGGGCTGCTGCATTGCACAACTCCACCAACGTGGTGTGGCCAGGCATATAAAACACAATATGCGCAAGGCCCCCTAGGGTTATTCAATCAACAGCCATGCTGGCCACAGTCTGACACATCATACTTTCTCTGTAGTGTTAGCCATCATTATTAGTTTGGAAGTTTTTCTTCTGGTAACAGCAGAGTAGGTGTTTCAGAACAATCCTCTCTCTGATCATAAGAAATATTGAAAAGAAACATCAGTTTAATGACGCTGACAAGTTACCAAGGCAGTAAGAAATCACACTGTCAAATCCCAGAGAGGAAGGAAGCCCATTCAAGGCTGCCTTTCCCCTAGAATGGTGGTTCTCCAAATGTGGGCACTGAGTAAGCAGTAGCACCTGGGAACTTGTTAGAAATGCACATTCTCAGGCTCCACCCCAGATCCACTGAGTCAGAAACTCTGAAGTGAGACCCAGAAATCTGCTTCAACAAACCATCTAGTTGATTCTGATATACCCTAAAGTCTGAGAACTGTGGCCCATCAGGCACCTGTAATTCTGAAAGCACAGTTGAGAGACTGAGAACTGGGCAGGAATTCTGCCAGTCTCCAGGGTCTGGGGACTCAAAGCTTGGAGCTCAAGGCCTGCTGGGTAAGCACCCCAGGCAATTAGCTGGGAAACCAAAGGGCCATACCCAAGAAGTAAGAGTGAACTGGAAATATATGCATCTTCACAGGGGCTAACGTTTCGTATCATATCCATTCCTGATTGGATGAAGGACCTGGGATTGCTAGTGCCCTTAACCCAGCTCCTTTCCAGCAACAGTGACAAATCCTTTCTGAAGGAAAAAAACATTATCCAGTGTCTCAAATTTTCTCTGTCAAACACTCAATCAAAAATAAGTGAGCACTCACTTCCATCCTGCTCCTTATGCCATTCACTCTGGGAAGGCAGATGCTGTGTCAGAGGGCTCTCAAGCAGCTCTCTGGAGAGTCCACGTGCTGAGAAACTGAGGCCTTGGCCTTCTACCCGCAGCCACATGAATGCACCGATTTGGGAGGGGATCCCACAGTTCCAGCCAAGCCATGAGATGACTACAGCTTTAGCCGATACCTTGATTATAAACTCATGGAAGCGCCCTAACTAGAACCATCCACCTAAGCTGGCCCTGAATGTCTGACTCATAGACACTGTGTGATAACAAGCGTTGATTATTTTTATTTAAACACTAAGTACTCAATAAAAAAATAACTGGGCATACAAGAAGATAAGACTTGACAAACAACCAAGATTGTTCTAAATGGGTGATATAAACAAACCCATAGGCAACAGAGTATTTAGGGAGAATTTTCAAATAAGTGTGCTTAATTTTTCAAAACTTATTACTGTTTCACTATAACTTCATGACCATCCACCTCAAATGGGTCACAAATACTGTATCCATGTATCCATACGTGGTATATTGGTCAATTCAATCTCTTACTTTCTGTGACTAACAGATCTCCTCCACTCTCTTCCCCCACTCATAGCTTCCCCTTCACTTTCAGCCTATGATCTCATCCACTTCACACAGGAAATCGAGGCCATCCAACAGAACGCATTGGCCTTCTGATCTACAAACCTACACCTGTGCTTCCCTCCCTCCTTCAAAGATGGAAAAGCTAAAGTCAATTCTTTGGCTACACTTTACCTGTGACCCCCTCCCATCCCCTTAGGAACCTCACACTTAACAATAATTCTTTTTCTTTGATATATTCAGACTCTTCTTCTCAAGCAAACCCTTCCCATTGGACTTGTTAAATCATCTTAAATCACATTTAAAATTACTCTTCAACTTCAGTTCTGCCTCTCTTTTCTTCCCTTCACACTAAGTTCTAGAAGAATTTTTCTTAAACTTACTATTTCCTCTTTTAAACACCTTTCACTCAATACTCAACACACTCCCACAGGGTTTCTGCCCCGTCACCCCAGTGGTAATACTCTTGTTGAAGTCTCAGGGACTAAAGTCAGTGGATGAACACTTTTCAGATCTCTTCTTCCCTGTCTTGGCAATGTTTCACAGAGTTGAGCACAGCTCTCTTCTATAAGCCTTTCCTCCCGGCTTGCATGATATTCTCATGGTTTCCTTCCTATCTCTGTCATTTCTCATTGTTATTCTTTTTAACAGGCTCATATCCCTCTACCTGACCATTAAATGTTAGTGTTCTGCAGGTCTTGGTCTTTGGCTGTATTTTATATAAACTTTCCCCAAATAAGCTCATCCAAGCTTACATCTTCAATTATCATGTATACACAACTTATTTGCTAATTTATATATCTCTAGCCATGGAGAAGCTGGGGAGAGTATGCCCAGAACCTTCTTCCGAATTTTCTTATCAGGTAACTCACACTTTTCATGGAAAGGAAAGAGTAAGGGTAGGAAGACAGGCAGGAATATTGCTTTGACAGAAGCCCTCTCAAGGAAACATGAAGACAAGGGAATGGAGTTTTCACTAACAAACAGTTAAATAAAATTAATATGTAAATAGTAGTGGGACCTTATTTTCACCTAAAAATTTGGTTATTTAAAAATGTGAGCCAGTGTAACTTTTTTTTCCTGGTTAGTGGGATTAATGTACTCTTTCTACAATTTCCTTTGTTTATCTTGCTCAACTGTCCTATTATTTAATTAATCGTTATGGTTATGAATTAGCACTTTAGATTTCGTCATTGAGAGGGTTTACTGCTCTGGTAAATGGAGTGTACTTAGATGCATATGCGTCTGATGTTAATTTCCTGAAAGTTTTTCTTTTAATATGACAACATTTGCCCCTGTACTGGTTCAAGGCATTTGGTTAGATATACAGTGTTCATGCATTGTTTAGGGCTCTCGAAATATGAAAATGATTGTACAAGTTAGAAATACTTTCAGCTGCAAGTAACAGAATATCCAACTAACAGTGGCTTAAATATTCAAAGACATTTAATTATCTCACGTACAGGAAGTTAAGATGTAGTTGCATGTTGATGTACTGATTCAACAAAGACATGAAGCATCCAACTTCTTCCTGTTCTTCTGTTTACCATATTTAAAGTGTTGACTTTTCATTCTCGGGCTTGTTACCTCATGGTTGCAAAATGGTCAGTATGGGTCCCAAACATCCTAATGATGTTCAAGGCAGGAAGAAGTGAAAGGTTCAACAACAGTGCACTTTCTCTTCAAACACTGTGCCTTTTATCAGGAAACAAATCCCTTCTCAAAGGTATCTGGCACTTACCAGTACAGTGTCACGAGGCCCCTCCTGGCTGTAACAGAAGCTGAGAAATGGGAGTATGAGTGTTCTGATTATCTTAGATTTAAGATTAAAGAGCTATGACTGGGCAGGTTACTGTACTGAATAAAATAGGAATCTCATTGGTAAAGAAGAAGGGAGACATTGGATGGGCAACTAACAATGTCTACCATAGTACGTCTGACTCAAATCCATCCCTGAAATTGTTCATTATACTAACAAGCCTCATGAATTCTGCTGCTGGCAATAAATAGGGGAAATGGTAGAGTGAAGTCTTGGAGCCGTAAGTAATAAGCTCATCTAGCACTTGCTCAAACCTGGCTAGTCGTGAAAGTGTTTCAGGGTAATAAGGACTATAGAATATCTGGGAGAAGGGAGAACAGATTGTGAGGACGGCAAGCCTGGCAGAGGAGGCTACATGGTTGAAGGGAGCCTCCAGTGATGGGTCGAGTAGGAGAGCCAGAGACACAGAGTAGAGCAGAGCTGAGGGGCAGAGAGAGATGTGTAAGGAGCTGCATAGGGGGGGAAACAAATTCTCACTGGAGAATAAAGGGGAAAAGAGGGAAAACTGAGGCCTGAGGATGGAGCACTGGAATGCCTGGCTGCATACTCTGGAGCTCATTCATTAGGTAGAGAGGAGCCCCACACAGTTTTATGAGCAGAGTGACAAGATGATGAAAGCAGTACTTTGGAGAGATTAATTCGGTGGGAGGGAACAGGATAGATTAGAGGGAGAGAGACAAGTGGGGAAGCTACTGCAATGCCCAGGAGGTGTTGGGAGCCTCAATGAGAGCATTATCACTGGCTATAAAAATGGAGCAGAAAACGTGGGTATAAGGGACATTTTAACCTCATTTAGGGATATCCCCTCATAAAATACCATAGAGGCAATAGTGAAAAACACAGACCCTCGTAAGTGGCAGTAGTCAAACGTTTAGTCGCCATGCTCCCTATTTCAAGGGCTCACCTGTAAAAGACATTAATTTTAAATAATGAAGGGAACCATCAGGGGGTTTCACCAATAGTAATTTTTCAATTCTCAAGTCACTGCTCTTCTAGTTAGTTACTCATGGCCTGGTTTCACAGAAATGGGCTGCAGGCATTCCAGGAAATGAAGAGTTGTTATAGGAAGAGCCAAGACTCCTCCAATTTCACCGCTCAGAGGGCATCTGTGTTCCCCCTCCCATGAGGAGGTGTTTCACCTTGAGGGGCGGTGGGTGGGGAGCAGCACAGGTGGCCTGTGTGGATCTGATGATAAATCAAAGCTCACACAGAAGCTGAGAACCTCATACCTCTCCCTGCTTTTGGTGCCACCTGGAAAAAGACTGAGAAAGTATAGCCCTTTCAGTTGAAGATTCTAAGGGTGGTTAATGCCCACAGACGCACAGCAGAATCACCACTCCCAGAAAGCCCATTGCCTGCAAGGTGCTGGGGGTTGGACGTTCTGTTACTTGCAACCAAAAGCATTCCTGACACAAGAGCCTTTGTTCTCCTTCTCCCACGGAATTCACACCACAGCTCAAGGGGACCTGAATCAGAGGGCACGCCCCAGAGATCAGGTGATTAACGCATAAGTAAATTAGTTACAGGCACCTTCATCATTCCTACTCCAGGGTAGTAAGTAAACCATGGGCTCTGGAGCCAGACTGCTGCCACTTAACCGCTCAGTGACCTGAGGCTTCTTTATGCCAGAGTCTCCTCATCTGTAAAACAATAACAGTTCGTACTCCATAGGTATGTTTTAAGGGCTCCATGAGATCATGACTATAAAGTGCTCAGCTCAATGCCTGCTACAGGGTTAGCACCCAATAAATGTTCAGCACCGTATTCTTTTACAGATGAGGAAACAGTAATCCGGAAAGGCTAGAGAATTGGCTCAAGGTCACACAGATAAATGCTGTGCGTGCTTATTTTCATGGACACGTCTTTTCTGAGCGGTACGTCAACAAGTCAGCAAATGTTTATTAAGTGGCCGTGAGGTTGAGTTCTGAACTAAACATTCAGAATTTATGCTCAAGGATGGGTACAGTTCTTATTCTAGTGAAATTTACTATCTGTCAAGGATGTTTCATTTTTCACAGTCAGCCCAGCTGCACACAAGGCTGGCCTTACAGATGACAGACGGAAGCCTCTGTGGTCCTGTTTGAAGGGTCCTAGGAAGGCCACTCGAACAGCACACATCAATTGGCAGTGGGATAAACTCAGTGTAACAGCTTTGTATTGGCCTGAGCTTTGTCTTCCTAGAGAATGGATTTGCCAAATCTACCCATTTTTCTCCCTCCTCCTTTGTAAGTCCTCTGCAGGAGAAAGAGTTCCCCTATAGGCCCTTAACTGATGACTGAAGTGTCTCCAGCCAGTGCTAGCCCCTTGAGTGTAGCATTGCTTCTTATCACCTAGAATCTTTAAAACTGCAAAAATCCCTGGCTGATACCAATGACATATATTTTTAATAAATAGATAAGTATTTATTTATTTTGACATGAAAGAAACACACGCGTGTGTGTGTGTGTCTGTGTGTTTCTTTCATGTCAAGTGAGTTTCCCTGAATAGAGGAATGAGGTCTCCCTCTTGGGCAGCTAAGATAGTTTGGTCCTTAGGACAAAAGCAGCACCAACAAGAGCAAAAGGAAGAAGCAGGAGGCAGGTGGGATGCTCTGGTACCCTGTGGGTCCGGCCTGCACTCTCCTTTCTTACCGAGGAAGTCAAGCCTCTGCCTCCCTCTACAAGCCTTGGCCTTACTCTACAGCTGCCACCAGGCTCTGGCCCCTGGGGCCACACACCACACAGCCAAGTGGCAGAATAGGATACAGTCTTCCCAGGAGCCCTCTTCCTGCAAAGCTGAGCACAAGCACGAGGCCCCCCTTCTCTTGAAAAGCTCTTCTACAAATCACCCGGTAGAGACATACGGGGGGATGGGAACATTCACCATGTGGGGATATCATAAAAGTCTCAGAACTTTATAAGATTCTTACAGGCTATGGATCCCAATCTTTTCCTGATTTTGTTTCTGGAGAATGAGCTCATCAAGTAAAACTTCTCCTTCTGACCCGACTTTGAATGAGGCCAACTTATGTCCCCTCCCCCTCACAAAGGCAGCCCAGCCTTGCGGTCATAGACAAAATTTGCCTTCTGAGTATCTGCGGAGTGACAACACCTGAAAACAAGGCCACTGCTCGTCCTGGAGCATGAGTCCCCTTGGACATTTTCTCCCTTCCCAGCGGTAGGAAGGGCCAAGTCCTGGCAGGCTGGCTCCAGGAACCCCAAACGCAGATAGCCTTGACAAGTTCATTCACATGCAGTTTTCCATGACTTTAAAAATATTTTAAAATATGATCATAAAATGATAGCAGTGACTTTAAAAATATTTCCCCTCCCCAAAGAAATTGCATTCTGAGCACAATTATTTAACATATTTTTAAAATTCTCTACCAATGGACATTCTCTACACGTGGGCTGGTTTGAGGGAAAGGTTTGTGCAGGCCCCGGTACAGGCATGATTGGCGATCTATTCATGCAAAGACCAGCACTCACGGCTGCCTCCGAGTGGCATAAAATGCCTGCCTGCCAGGCACCATCTAAGTGGATTTTACCAAAGGGCAACTCACCAAATAGCCTAACTGGAGAAAAAGAGGCACAGTGGAGACATGGGAGAAGCACCCGTTCCCACCTTCGGGAAAGCAATCACCTGGTTGGCCGCTGAGATGTGATACATGCCAGCCCTTCCTGTCAACGGCTATGCCGTGGTCAGAAACATGACCTTCCACTGAGCCTGCCTCCAGGTTGCCAAAAGCCTGCACCTGACAAGCAACCGGGGGTGAGTCCTTCCGACAGCCAGCCGGAGCGAAAAGGAGAGACTGCGTTTGAGAACAAGCCCGACCCTGTTGGTCCTTTGAGAACAAGGACCTGGGAAACCACTCCTGCTAGGAAAGACAGAAGGAGAGACAGAGCTCTGACCCCACTGGCTCTTCTGACGGGCCTAAAGGTCTCCTACCTTGTGATTCTGCAATACCTCTGCCAGCCCTGGCTCTGTAGGAAAAAATTACATTTGAGAAAAATGGGCACAATAAAATCAGAATGTGTGCCTTTAAGGAAGAGTCCCCTCAGATAAGGGTTGCTAAAGTTCCAAATATACAGCCCATAAAACACAGAGGATATTTGTACTGTGACTAAGGTTCAACATTGATCATCAGTAAATGATCATCACTAACAAATCAACATGTGACATTAGCCAGAAGGGCTACTGGATGTTAAAGAAACTCAAAAATCCCAGGAAACAGCCACTTGATGAGCCAACAGTTTAATTTAGTGTCACTCACAGGAAATAGACAATAGCATTATTAAAATTGCAACAATGTAGCCATTTGCAATTCATTCACATTTCACATTAGATGCCCCTGCTCCTTCCAGCTAATGTTGACTATTACCAGTAAAATGCACAATAACAACCAGTAATTGAGCATTTTCAGTGTGCCAGGCACTGTGCCCTGAGCTTCAGAAGCATTCTGTGACTTAACTATAATATGGAACACTTAAACAGAGCTTGCTAATGTGCCAGATACCGTTCTCAGCATTGTATATGTCTGAACTTCCTTACTCCTCACAAAAACCCCGTGAGGTAAGTACTATTATTATCAGGTTTTACAGATGAGGAAACTGAGGTAAAGTGAGATTAAACAATTTTCCCAGGATTACATACTTAATTAAGAGGCAGGGCAAAAATTCAAAACCCATGCAGTCTGTTCCACAGTTCATGCTCTCAACTCTTATCTCATAATTGCATCTTCAAAATATCTCCAAGAAATATATGTTGCAATCCTCTCTTTTCATAAGTAAGGAAACAGATTTAGAATGATTAAGTAACTTCTTTAATCGCACAGCCAGGAGGTGGCAGAGCCTGGACCAGAACACAGGCCTTTCAGGTACCTAAAGCCTAGAGGCCAGAGGTTTCTGTTATTTCTTGTATCCATGTGGTTCGTTGGCTCTGAATATATAATCATTCTTCCTACTTGAACATCAGGTCAGTATATTTGAATGGCTATTGAGTTCTAGACACTGTGCTGCCAAAGATTAGGTGGTCCCTCCCTTCTAAGAGCTTACACTCTAGTTGTGGAAGTGCTGATGCTGAAGCTGTCATTCAAGTATATGGAGAGGCTGAAAGAACAACCTCTTCCCCATGCTCTTTGTCACTTACAGACTCCTTGTGGTTGGTGTCCGTAACTATGGGTATAAAAAAGAACATTGATGATGTCCCTTACTCAGTCAAAAGTATCTCTCATAACAAATCAATGCTTTTGTTGATGCTAATTACCGAATTCTCTAAGCCATCTCATGTTGCTTGAAGCTACTGTCAACATATTTTTGTGGCGGTCTCACTTTCTTCTGCCCATTCTGAGTGAAGGTCCTTCCACATCTCCCCACTCTGGCCTTTATGGTTATGGCTGCGATGGGCCATTGAGTTGTGTTGTGTAAGGCGTCACTTCTAGAAGTGACCATGCTCAGGACCTCAACAACAGAACTGAGGGACATTAACAAAATTTCTAAGGACACTAACAGTGTCTCATTGGGAACCTCGAGAATAACCTTCCTGAATCTGCCACTTATTGTCCATGGGATCTCTAGCTACCCAATTTGTTTCCTCTTGTATTATGTGGATAAAAATAGTTTCTCTCACTAGAGTTTTTGTGAGTATTAAATAAGCTAATACATGTAAAGCACTTAAAACAGTGCCTGGAGGGTTAATGCTCCATAAATGTTAGCTGGTACTGTTGCTTCTTCTCTTCCCCCTCCTCCTCCCTCCCCCGCTTCCCTCTCATCCTCCTCTTCCTTCTTCTTCTTTTTCTCCTTCTTTCCCCTCTTCTTCCTCTTCCACTTCCCCTTCTCCTTTTATTCTTCCCCCTCCTCTTCTTCCTCTTCCACTTCCCCTTCTCCTTTTATTCTTCCCCCTCCTCTTCTTCCTCTTCCACTTCCCCTTCTCCTTTTATTCTTCCCCTCCTCTTCTTCCTCTTCCACTTCCCCTTCTCCTTTTATTCTTCCCCCTCCTCTTCTTCCTCTTCCACTTCCCCTTCTCCTTTTATTCTTCCCCCTCCTCTTCTTCCTCTTCCACTTCCCCTTCTCCTTTTATTCTTCCCCCTCCTCTTCTTCCTCTTCCACTTCCCCTTCTCCTTTTATTCTTCCCCCTCCTCTTCTTCCTCTTCCTCCTTCCACTTGTTTCATTATTATCAGCATCATAATCATTTTTTTTCTTCTATAGGAAATTTTCACAAGCTTATATAAGGGTTTGATATCATAATAGCTTTTTTCTTGAATTTTATTTTATTTATTCTTTTATACAGCAGGTTTTTATTAGTTATCCATTTTAGACATATTGGTGTATATATGTCAATCTCAATCTCCCAATTGATCCCGCCACCACCCCACCCTGCCCTGGGCACTCTCCCCCCTTGGTGTCCATATGTTTGTTCTCTACATCTGTGTCTCTATTTCTGCCCTGCAAACTGGTTCATCTATACCATTTTTCTAGGTTCCACATATATGCATTAATATACGATATTTGTTTTTCTCTTTCTGACTTGCTTCACTTTGTATGACAGTCTCTAGATCCACCGATGTCTCTACAAATGACCCAATTTCTTTCCTTTTTATGGCTGAGTAATATTCCATTGTATATACGTACCACTTCTTCTTTATCCATTCATCTGTCAATGGGCATTTAGGTTGCTTCCCTGACCTGGCTATTGTAAATAGTGCTGCAATGAACACTGGGGTGCATGTGTCTTTTTGAATTATGGTTTTCTCTGGGTATATGCCCAGTAGTGGGATTACTGAGTGATATGGTAATTCTATTTTTAGTTTTTTAAGGAACCTCCATACTGTTCTCCATAGTGGCTGTATCAAATTACATTCCCACCAACAGTGCAGGAGGGTTCCATTTTCTCCACACCCTCTCCAGCATTTGTTATTTGTAGATTTTCTGATGATGCCCATTCTAACTGATGTGAGGTGATACCTCATTGTAGTTTTGATTTGCATTTCTCTAATAATTAGTGATGCTCAGCAGCTTTTCATGTGATTCTTGGCCATCTGTAGGTCTTCTTTGGAGAAATGTCTATTTAGATCTTATGCCCATTTTTGGATTGGGTTGTTTGTTTTCTTAATATTGAGCTCCATGGGCTGTTTTTATATTTTGGAGATTAATCCTTTCTCCGCTGATTCATTTGCAAATATTTTCTCCCATTCTGAGGGTTTTCTTTTGGTCTTGTTTATGGTTTCCTTTGCTGTGAAAAAGCTTTTAAATTTGTTTATTTTTGTTTTTATTTCCATTACTCTAGGAGGTGGATCAAAAAAGATCTTGCAGTGATTTATGTCAAAGAGTGTTCTTCCTATATTTTCCTCTAAGAGTTTTATAGTGTCTGGCCTTACATTTAGGTCTCTAATCCATTTTGAGTTCATTTTTGTTTATGGTGTTAGGGAGTGTTCTAATTTCAATTTTTACATGTAGCTGTCCAGTTTTCTCAGCACCACTTATTGAAGAGACTGTCTTTTCTCCACTGTATATCCTTGTCTCCTTTGTCATAGATTAACATAGGTGAACATAGGTGCGTGGGTTTATCTCTAGGCATCCTATCCTCTTCCATTTATCTATATTTTTGCTTTTGTGCCAGCACCATACTGTCTTGATTACTGTAGCTTTGTAGTATAGTCTGAACTTCAGGAGCCTGACTGCTCCAGATCCGTTTTTTTTCCCCCTCAACACTGCTTTGGCCATTTAGGGTCTTTTGTGTCTCCATAAAAATTTTAAGATGTTTTGTTCTAGCTCTGCAAAAAATGTCATTGGTGATTTGATAGGGATTGCATTGAATCTGTAGATCACTTTGGGTAGTATAGTCATTTTCACAATATTGATTCTTCCAATCCAAGAACATGGTATATCTCTCCATCTGTTGGTATCATCTTTAATTTATTTCATCAGTGTCTTATAGTTTTCTGCATACAGGTTTTTGGTCTCCCTAGGTAGGTTTATTCCTAGGTATTTTATTCTTTTTGTTGCAATGGTGAATGGGACTGTTTCCTTAATTTCTCTTTCAGATGTTTCATCATTAGTGTATAGGAATGAAATAGATTTCTGTGCATTAATTTTGTATCCTCCAACTTTACCAAATTCATTGATTAGCTCTAGTAGACTTCTGGTCGCATCTTTAGGATTCTCTATGTATGCTATCATGTCATCTGCAAACAGTGACAGTTTTACGTCTTCTTTTCCAACTTGGATTTCTTTTATTTCTTTTTCTTCTCTGATTGCCGTGGCTAGGACTTCCAAAACTATGTTGAAGAATAGTGGTAAGAGTGGACATCCTTGTCTTGTTCCTGATCTTAGAGAAAATGCTTTCAGTTTTTCACCATTGAGAATGATGTTTGCTGTGGGTCTGTGTATATGGCCTTTATTATGTTGAGGTAGGTTCCCTCTGTACCCACTTTCTAGAGAGTTTTTATCATAGATTGGTGTTGAATTTTGTCAAAAGCTTTTTCTGCATCTATTGAGATGATCATATGGATTTTATTTTTCAATTTGTTAATGTGGTGTATCCCATTGATTGATTTGCATATATTGAAGAATCCTTGCATCCCTGGGATAAGTCCCACTTGATCATGGTGTATGATCCTTTTAATGTATTGTTCGAATCTGTTTGCTAGTATTTTGTTGAGGATTTTTGCATCTATATTCATTAGTGAAATTGGTCTGTAATTTTCTTTTTTAGTGGTATCTTTGTCTGCTTTTGGTATCAGGATGATGGTGGCCTCATAGAATAGTTTGGAAGTGTTCCTTCCTCTGAATTTTTTTGGAAGAGTTTGACAAGGATGGGTGTTAGCTCTTCTCTAAATGTTTGATAGAATTCACCTGTGAAGACATTTGGTCCTGGACTTTTGTTTGTTGGAAGATTTTTAATCACAGTCTCAATTTCATTACTCTTGATTGGCTTGTTCATATTTTCTATTTCTTCCTGGTTCAGTCTTGGAAGGTTATACCTTTCTAAGAATTTGTTCATTTCTTCCAGGTTGTCCATTTTCTTGTCATAGAGTTACTTGTAGTCTCTTAGGATGCTGTGTATTTCTGCAGTCTCTGTTGTAACTTCTCCTTTTTCATTTCTAATTTTATTGATTTGAGTCCTCTTCCTCTTTTTCTTGCTCAGTCTGGCTAATGGTTTATCAATTTTGTTTATCTTCTCAAAGAACCAGCTTTTAGTTTTATTGATCTTTGCTGTTGTTTCCTTTGTTTCTATTTCTCTATTTTTGCTCTGATCTTTATGACTTCTTTCCTTCTACTAACTTTGGGTTTTGTTTGTTCTTCTTTCTCTAGTTCCTTTAGGTGTAAGGTTAGGTTGTTTATTTGAAATTTTTCTTGTTTCTTGAGGTAGGCTTGTATTGCTATAAACTTCCCTCTTAGAACTGCTTTTGCTGCATCCCATAGGTTTTGGATCGTTGTGTTTTCATTGTAATTTGTCTCTAGGTATTTTTTTATTTCCTCTTTGATTTCTTCAGTGATCTCTTGGTTATTTAGTAATATATTGTGTGGCCTCCATGTGTTTGTATTTTTTACAGATTTTTTCCTGTAATTGATAACTAGTCTCATAGCATTCCAGTCAGAAAAAATACTTGATACGATTTCAATTTTCTTAAATTTACCAAGGCTAGATTTGTGACCCAAGATATGATCTATCCTGGAGAATGTTCCATGAGCACTTGAGAAGAAAGTGCATTCTGTTGTTTTTGGATGGAATGTCCTATAAATATCAATTAAATCTATCTGGTCTATTGTGTCATTTAAAGCTTGTATTTCCTTATTAATTTTCTGTTGGAATGATCTGTCCATTGGTGTAAGTGAGGTGTTCATGTTCCCCCCGATTATTGTGTTACTGTTGATTTCCTCTTTTATAGCTGTTAGCATGTCTTATGTATTGAGGTGCTCCTATATTGGGTGCATATATATTTATAATTGTTATATCTTCTCCTTGGATTGATCCCTTGATCATTATGTAGTGTCCTTCTTTTTCTCTTATAATAGTCTTTATTTTAAAGTCTATTTTGTCTGATAGGAGACTTGCTCCTCCAGCTTTCTTTTGATTTCCATTTGCATGGAATATCTTTTTACATCCCCTCACTTTCAGTCTGTGTCCCTAGGTCTGAAGTGGGTCTCCTGTAGACAGCATATATATGGGTTTTGTTTTTGTATACATCCAGCGAGCCTGTGTCTTTTGGTTGGAGAATTTAATCTATTCAAGTTTAAGGTAATTATCTAGATGTATGTTCCTATTACCATTTTCTCAATTGTTATGGGTGTGCTTTTGTAGGCCCTTTTCCTTCTCTTGTGTTTCCCACTTAGAGAAGTTCCTTTAGCATTTGTCGTAGAGCTGGTTTGGTGGTGCTGAATTCATTTAGTTTTTGCTTGTCTGTAAAGTTTTTGATTTCTCTGTCGAATCTGAATGAGATCCTTGCTGGGTAGAGTAATCTTGGTTGTAGGTTCTTCCCTTTCATCACTTTAAATATATCATGCCACTCCCTTCTGGCTTGTAGAGCTTCTGCTGAGAAATCAGCTGTTAACCCTATGGGAGTTCCCTTGTATGTTATTTGTCATTTTTCCCTTGTTGCTTTCAATAATTTTTCTTTGTCTTTAATTTTTGTCAGTTTGATTACTATGTGTCTCAGCATGTTTCTCCTTGCATTTATCCTGCCTGGGACTCTCTGAGCTTCCTGGACTTGGGTGGCTATTTCCTTCCCCATGTTAGGGAAGTTTTTGACTATAATCTCTTCAAATATTTTCTCAGGTCCTTTCTCTCTCTCTTCTCCTTCTGGGACCCCTATAGTGCGAATGTTGTTATGTTTAATGTTGTCCCAGATGTGTTTTAGGCTGTCTTCATTTCTTTTCATTCTTTTTTCTTTATTCTGTTTTGCAGCAGTGAATTCCACCATTCTGTCTTCCAGGTCACTTATCCGTTCTTCTGCATCAGTTATTCTGCTATTGATTCCTTCTAGTGTATTTTTAATTTCAGTTATTGTATTGTACACCTCTGTTTGTTTATTCTTTAAGTCTTCTAGGTGTTTGTTCTTTAATTCTTCTAGGTCTTTGTTAAACATTTCTTGCATCTTCTCAATCTTTGCCTTCATTCTTTTTTTTTTTTTTTTTTTTTTGCGGTACGCGGGCCTCTCACCGCTGTGGCCTCTCCCGTTGCGGAGCACAGACTCCGGCCGCTCCGCGGCATGTGGGATCTTCCCGGACCGCGGCACGAACCCGTGTCCCCTGCATCGGCAGGCGGACTCTCAACCACTGCGCCACCAGGGAAGCCCCTTTTTTTTTTTTTTTTTTTTTGCCTTCATTCTTGTTCCAAGGTTCTGTATCATCTTCACTGTCATTATTCTGAATTCTTTCTCTGGAAGGTTGCCTATCTCCACTTCATTTAGTTGTTTTTTGGGGGTTTTATCTTGTTCCTTCATCTGGTACATATCCCTGTGCCTTTTCATCTTGTCTATCTTTCTGTGAATGTGGCTTTTGTTCCACAGGCTGCAGGATTGTAGTTCTTCTTGCTTCTGCTCATCATCATTATTATTATTACTATTTATTATAATCAAATTCAGTGTTTGCTAGGAGTTTCCTTTTTCTTAACAGTTGATAGTACACTGGTAGTTCTGTCTTTCAAGTGGAGAAAGAACATGCTGGTCCTCAATTTTATTTTCATCAACTCAGCATACCTGAGCAGAATTTAATTTTAAAAATATTCTTATATTTTACATTGTCTAAGTAATCATTGGTCTGAATAATATTTGACTATATTCCATAACACCTCAGTAGTGTAAATGGATCTAAAAGGACTCCTGAACTGTGTTTTGCTTGTGGAAATATGATCTTTAACTAAAAGAAATACAGAGAAATTCAAACTTGCCAAAAGGCAAAATAATAAAATAAATGGCCTGTCTTTCATTTAAAACTCTAGATTCCCATAAATCTTCTGAAATCATAAAAAAAAAATGGGTTGAGAAGGTGTGTTACTGTTGGCATTGTTGAGTGTGTTGATATATTCAGGAGGTGAGCAGAAAAGTTTAAAGTCACCCAACCCAGTAGCATCTATCAATCTCTGTTCATGTGTGAGCAAGTGTCAAAATTAGCTGCTATCCGGTTTTGAACTAGATGTTTTTCTTTGATCCTCTCATTAAAGTCTTTCTCTTTGGTCACCCTGTGTTTACTGAAAAGCCTTTGGTTCTTACTGACCTACATTAACTTTATTACTTCATCCCCCATGACTCCAGGCTGTGTTCTAAACCACAAACCCATTGTTTCACATTGTGAAAAATGTTCTTGACTATCACAACCTGAGGTAAGAGAGAGGCTTAATATCATCTTGATATGATAGCACCTGATAAAGGTGCCATTAGTATGTATCAATACTAGAAAAGTAGCAAATGCACCATGGTTGTGGTTCTTTTGTTTTCTAAATTAATTGACTGGCAAAAAGGACTACGATATTGGACTCTAAATCAAAAGGAGGTATCTCTAAGAGGTTAGGGACAGCACGGCTTCTGGTAACAGGGAGCCTGAAGAGAAATAAGTGACAAACCTCTAGGAGGTCAGACTGAGCCTCACTGAATGGGACTCAGCAACGAAGGAGAAGAAGAAGAATATATCACTTACCTATAGCTTAGTAACAAATTACCCCAAGAGTTAATGACTTAAAACAACAGATCTGGGATGATGGCTTGTGACCATGCACTTACATGACCCTAAGAGTGAGTGCCTCCTTAAATTTTGTACCCTAGGCTTGCCTCACCCTGGCCCTGGCTGTCTAACACAACGAAAAATATTTATAATCTCTCACAGTTTCACTGGGAGCAACTCAGCTGGATGGTTTTCACTCAGGGTCTCTCATGAAGTTGTAGTCAAGATGTCAACTGGAATTGCAGTTATCTGAAGGCTTGACTGGGGCTGGAAGAGCTCTTCCAAAGTGGCTCCCTCCCATGGCTGGCAAGTAAGTGGCAGCTGTTGGCAGGAGGCCTCAGTTCTCTCCCCTTGGGGCTCTCCATAATCTGTTGGGTGTCCTCGTAATATGCCAGCTGAGTGAGCCAAGAAGGAAGGTGGAAGCCACGAGGTCTTTCATCATCTATGCTCATAAATTACACACCATCATTTCCGCCATATTCTTTTGGCCACACAGGCCAACGCTGATGCAGTGTAGGAGGGGATTACGCAAAGGTGTGAGTAATGGACCCTTGGCGGCCATTCTGAAGGCTGCCTACTTTATAAAGAAAGAGGAGGAGGAGAGAAAGGGGAAGAAAAATGCTTAACTGAGAATCTTGCTTTATAAGGATGGCTTTGGCTTGAGCTTTTGGATAAAGATTAAGTCAAAATAGCAAACTGTGGAGGAGAACTAGGACTGGCTATATTATTGAATAATCCAACTCCTTACTCAACAGCTGTGTATATGTGTAGGGAGTGCTGATTGGTGGGAGGGCTGAGCACAAAAGCTTCATCCCAGACACAGCCTTTCCATCACGTGTCCACCTAGGAAGGATGCCAGTCCATAAAATCCCAGCTAGTGTGGTACTGAATGATATGGGCAGTAGAGGGGATATAATAAAGTCTCTTAAAAGATAGCTTATTCCATTAGAGTGGCTTTGTTCACAGTCTCTAGGGCTTCATTTACTTATTCCTGGGTCATCTGTGCTTAAGTCCAGTCTCTGTGATGGAATGATATCCTTGTTCTTCACTTGAGTTAAATACAAAGTTAGCATAAATAAGTACCACAAATTTTCCTATTCCCCCAAAGATTAATTCGATTATTTCTAAAAAGAAGCCCTTTTTGATTGTTTTCAATTCAACACTTTCTATCAGTAAGGAGAACACAGGCAAGCAGATCATACTACTCTCTTTCTTGTGTGGTCAACATCTCTCCCTCAAACACCAAACCTTCCAGAAACTACGTGGTACCTTCAGCCAAACAACGACCCTGAAGTTAACACACGGATCTTTCTTTTCACCCAAGAGGGCAATGATTTTTTCAATGCAGAGAATGCTGTGCGCCAGGGACTTCACTCCCAAAGACTCACCTCATCTCCAGTTCCTGCTCTCCTTCTCCTCTACTGATGGTCCCCAGCCACCCTGACGGGGGACCTGCCCTCACACCCGGCACTGCCCCTGGCTGACGCTCCCTGGAGGCCCTCTGTAAGAATGAAGGGAATGTGTCGTCTTTAATACTGAGATTGTCCATCAGAACCAAGCGTCAGTGTTCAGACACCCTTCCCTGCTCTTTTGTCCCTGTGTCTTATCATGACTCTCCAGCAGGGCCTTTGATTTCCACACCTCACTGGGGGTGTCTGGGCTATTTTTAGCTTGCACCTCTGTTTGCAAAGATATGTATCCAATTCCGCACACAATGAAAGAATAACAACAACATGAATTACAAATGTTATGATGCATTATGCTTTGATTAAATAAGAAATGTGATCGGCTGAGGCCAAAATGATAGAACTAGAATCCCGTCAAGAGAAAAGATGAATGAACAGAACTACAGTGACATCTGCTGGTCCCTCCCATAGAGTTGTTGGTTTAAGTGTCACCAGAAGTGGGTGGTGGAAGGAAATAATAATGATGATAAACTCGTGCTTTAAAAATAAATCGTTAAGATGTGCTTTTATGCAAAGATGTGTTAAGTTCAGCTGTTTTAATCTGTAGGTTGTAAATGAGAAAATAAAAGTCTTTGGAATAGACGGTGAAAATTGTTTACTCTGCAACTGCTCATGACAGGAATGGAGAAGACCACTCGTGTCATCATTTCAGCACACGATCCCTCACACCCACACGCCACGGCAGGTCGACTTGTCAGTCTGGACAAGAAGGTAAGTATGCAAAACAACAGGGTTCTACTCAGAAGTATCTCCGAGTCTTAAAATACTGGCTTCCTCTTCAGATGTTCCAGGAGAAGCTGAGGCTCCAGGGCACACGAATGACCCTCCCCGCCCACATGTACACCATGTTGCACGGTTTCTCTGTCAAGGAATGTCCACAGCTGCAATGCTGAGGCACATTAGAAAAACATTAAGATGTAATCAGGCACTCCCTGGGGGCCGGGGCTTCGGGGGAATCAATAAACTTTGCCACCCTGTTGGCTTCCACTCGGGCAAATCTTCAATCATCAATGTTCGCTGTCCTCTTTGCCAAAAAAAATGAAGCGAGAGCCTGCTCTGAGGTCCAGCGTCCTGCACACAAAATGCCCAAAGCTGCCTCCTTGGAGCCTAAGTCTCAGCGAAGCTTTCCCTTGAGCGTTTCTCGGCCCGTGTCTTTTGTAGACAGGGCAGGGTTTTTGTTGGACCCCCAAAGCAGTGTCACAAAGGGAGCCGTCATCTGCACTCTGGCTAGTGACCATTCTGTTTTCAATGAAATACAAACCCACATGGATATTTTTTCCCTAAGCACAGCCCTAAATGCCTTCAGGGTACGGTGTCCACAACAACAGACTGTAAAGCTTTGCTAACAGCCTTACTTACCCCCCAAATTAGGAGAGATTATGTTTTTCAGAAATTATCCAAATCATTTTAAAATGGCCTGCATGTACCTTAGTTTTGGGGGCCCGCATGACAAAAGATGAACACTGCGTTAGGAACAAAGGAACTTTTCGCTTCTGTCTCGTGCTTGGGCTCTGAGTGCGGAAGCATGGCTGTCATTGTGCTGTGCTAAAAGCATCCTTATCCCGCATCTGAATAAAGGACAAAGAGGCCCCCATCCAGGCAGCATGTGGGGATGTGCACATCTAACAACAACCGTATATTGTGTGGAAGTACAAGTGTGGACAGTCTGCACTTCTTAGAAGCTGAGCCGCGTTACAGCTATCTGGGTTCCTTTTAATGACTCTGAGGGACAATGCATCACCTACAAGTCTAAAGCACATTCGATAAAATATCGTGGAGCCGGTGCCTGTGGAATTCATTTTCCAGAGACAGCCAGGCTTGGGGATTTGGTTTCCAAGTTTTTTTTTTCCTTTTTCTTTTTTTGTGTGTGTTTAAACTGCAAAGCTACTTTCTTCCCCCCTCTATCATCTTTCGGCCCTGGTTGAGTCTGCACAATTCATCATTGTTTCAGCAGGTTTTCTACAAGGGAAGATTACTACACCAATTGATTATTAATTGATTATCATAATAGTCACATTCTATTTGCAGTGATTCCTGAAAGCAAGGTATGCCCCGGGTCATTCTCAACAGTCAGGGATTTGCAGACCCGGAGCCAGGCTGGGGCATCCCCAGGGACCCATCCATGTTGCTCTGACGGTGCCACATGCATTATTCCCACAAATAATGCTAAGGGAGGTAGTACCGGGTGGAACTGAGAGTATCCTTTCCTGCAGTTTCTTCCGTTTGCAAGAAGTCCGGTGCTTCTATTCTCTGAATAACTCCTCTTCTGCGAGAAGAGGAGGAGTTCTTTTCCAGAATCCTTCTCTACCTTCCTGTGGCCACACACTCCAGGTGCTTTGGACTCAGGGGACTACGGTCATGGTCCTATCTCCTGACACATGCTTCAGCTTATGACTCAAACTCCGTTACTGTTAAAGAGCAACATTGTCACATGCATTCATGCAGCCCTGCGTTGTGTCATCAAAAGCCCTTTCCTGGGTGCCCTCCATACCTTAGTCCCTTGTTCAGGTCCTGGGGACACAATAGTGCACAAGGGGTACCCTCGGGCTCATGGGGCAGAAGAACAATTATCTCGACCAGACACCAGGGTGTCATTTGTGCTGTGACAGCACAGAAAAGGGGGGCAGGAGTTAGGGAAAGCTTCCCAGAGGAAGGAATATTTGAGCTGACTTTTCAAGGATGTGGAGTTAACTGGGTACAGATGGGACAGTATGTTCCAGGCAGAGGGAGCATCAGAGAGGAATGAAACCAGAGCTAAGTTCAAATAAACAGTTGTTCCCAAGTGGCCGGAGGGAAGGTGTATGTATGGGGAATCTGGCAGTGATGAGGGGAGTGTCAGGAAACAGGAAAACCCCCATATGTGGGATTGTTGGTCCTCAAAGGTGTAGCTTCATGGCACACTTTAGTTAACGTTTGTTGAGGGTATACAGGGAATGGTCCTACATGCTAGGCAGGATTGGGAGGAAAACCATCTCTGGTCTCAATAACGAACACACATTGAGTGCCCACTGCATACCAGAACAGTGGTCCTTTTGCTGTTCTATTGAACCCTCACAACAAGCCTGCAAAGTAGGTACCGTCATCCCAGTTTTGCAAATGAGGAAACTTGAGCCCTGAGGGGCAAAAATGACGTGTCCAAGATCAAACATGTGGTTTGCAACTCAGCTGGGCTACAACTACAGATAAGTCACAAGAAGCTTGTGAGCAAAAGTTTCCAGTGACACAAAACCACAGAGGAGAGGGAGGGGAATGCAAATATTTGGGAAAGATACTCCCCCTGGTCAAGTCAACATATCCCGTTGTACCGTAAAGGAGCCCTGGGCTCAGCCTTTCCGGAAACCCCTGTGTGGATTCTCCAGGCAGAATCCACAGGAGAGCTCTACAGAGATGGATTCTTTTCCTGTAACCCCTTCTCTCCATCCCAAGCCACTCTGCCTTTGAAACTTCCCTCTCTCCTGATGCAGCCCCACCTCTGACCTATCAGCTGCTGCGCAAGGCGTAAGCCCCCTCTTGGGTACCGTAAATTCCCCCGGCCTCTGGCATGGGTGGCAATTCCCACCAATTCCCACTTCAGACATTTCTCAAGCTGGTCAGAGGGAAGCAGAAAGATTCACAGCCAAGAGAAGGAGAGACTATTGGGATGATTCTCAGCATGGGGCTGTGGTTTCCTTTACAGAACTTTTATTTAGTATCAGTTCGCGCTGGTTACTTTTCAAAATATTAAAATCCATAAGTAAACATCTTACCCTGTTAAGGTTAGTCTCCTGCCAGGAGCCCTTATCAGGCTTATAAATTCTATTTTTATCTCCCCCACCTGCTCCCCACTATTCTCTTAAGCTGATACCAGAAGGTCCAATAACCAGTCACCCAATTCCTGGGTTACAGCCTCTCCAACAAGGGGAGAGGGTAGTCTCACTAATACAGAAAGCAAAGAAGAGGAAAGAATGATCAAGGGCTTCTTAAAGCAACTAAAAGTGGCAAAGCCTGTTCAGAAACAGCACGTTTGAGGGTAGACCTTCAAGACGGCAGAAGAGTAAGACATGGAGATCACCTTTCTCCCCACAAATACATCAGAAATCCGTCTACATGTGGAACAACTCCTACAGAACACCTACTGAATGCTGGCAGAAGACCTCAGACTTCCCCAAAGGCAAGGAACTCCCCACGTACCTGGGTAGGGCAAAAGAAAAAAGAAACAACAGAGACAAAATAATAGGGACGGGACCTGCACCAGTGGGAGGGAGCTGTGAAAGAGGAAAGGTTTCCACACACTAGGAAGCCTGTTCGCGGGCGGAGACTGCGGGTGGCGGAGGGGAAAGCTTCAGAGCCACGGAGGAGAGCGCAGCCACAGGGGTGCGGAGGGCAAAGCGGAGAGATTCCCGCACAGAGGATCGGTGCCGACCAGCACTCACCAGCCCGAGAGCCTTGTCTGCTCACCCGCTGGGGTGGGCGGGGCTGGGAGCTGAGGCTCAGGCTTCGGAGGTCAGACCGCAGGGAGAGGACTGGGGTTGGCGGCATGAACACAGCCTGAAGGGGGCTAGTGCGCCACGGCTAGCTGGGAGGGAGTCCGGGAAAAGCTCTGGATCTGCCTAAGAGGAAAGAGACCACTGTTTTGTGTGCGCGAGGAGAGGGGATTCAGGGCACCGCCTAAACGAGCTCCAGAGATGGGCGCGAGCCGCTGCTATCAGCACGGACCCCAAAGACGGGCATGAGACGCTAAGGCTGCTGCTGCCGCCACCAAGAAGCCTGTGTGCGAGCACAGGTCACTATCCACACCTCTCCTCCCGGGAGCCTGTGCAGCCCGCCACTGCCAGGGTCCTGTGATCCAGGGACAACTTCCCCGGGAGAACGCACGGCGTGCCTCAGGCTGGTGCAACGTTACGCCGGCCTCTGCCGCCGCAGGCTCGCCCCGCACTCCGTACCCCTCCCTCCCTCAGCCTGAGTGAGCCAGAGCCCCTGAATCAGCTGCTCCTTTAACCCTGTCCTGTCTGAGCAAAGAACAGATGCCCTCAGGCAACCTACATGCAGAGGCGGGGCCAAATCCAAAGCTGAACCCCGGGAGCTGTGCGAACAAAGAAAAAGGGAAATCTCTTCCAGCAGCCTCAGAAGCAGCGGATTAAATCTCCACAATCAACTTGATGTACCCTGCATCTGTGGGATACCTGAACAGACAACGAATCATCCCAAATTGAAGAGGTGGACTTTGGGAGCAACGAAATATATATATTTTTTCCTTTTTCTCTTTTTGTGAGTGTGTATGTGAAACACAAAAGAAGAAAAGGACCTACAAAAACAAACCCATGACAATTAAGAAAATGGTAATAGGAACGTACATATCGATAATTACCTTAAACGGAATGGATTAAATGCTCCAACCAAAAGACACAGACTGGCTGAATGGATACAAAAACAAGATCTGTATATGTGCTATCTACAAGAGACTCACATCAGACCTAGGGACACATATAGACTGAAAGTGAGGGGATGTAAAAAGATATTCCATGCAGATGGAAATCAAAAGAAAACTGGAGGAGCAAGTCTCCTATCAAACAAAATAGACTTTAAAATAAAGACTATTATAAGAGAAAAAGAAGGACACTACATAATGATCAAGGGATCAATCCAAGGAGAAGATATAACAATTGTAAATATTTATGCACCCAACGTAGCAGCACCTCAATACATAAGGCAAATGCTAACAGCCATAAAAGGGGAAATTGACAGTAACACAATCATAGTAGGGGACTTTAACACCCCACATTCACCAATGGACAGATCATCCAAAATGAAAATAAATAAGGAGACACAAGTTTTAAATGATACATTAAACAAGATGGAGTCAATTGATATTTATAGGACATTCCATCCAAAAGCAACAGAATATACTTTCTTCTCAAGTGTTCATGGAACATTCTCCAGGACAGATCATATCTTGGGTCACAAAATCAACCCTTGGTAAATTTAAGAAAGTTGAATCATATCAGGTATCTTTCCGACCACAATGCTATAAGACTTGATATCAATTACAGGAAAAAATCTGTAAAAAATACAGACACATGGAGGCTAAAGAATACACTATTTAATAACCAAGAGATCACTGGAGAAATCAAAGAGGAAATCAAAAAATACCTAGAAATAAATGACATTGAAAACACGATGAACCAAAGCCTATGGGATGAAGCAAAAGCAGTTCTAGGAGGGAGGTTTATAGCAATACAATCCTACCTTAAGAAACAAGAAACATCTCAAATAAACAACCTAACCCTACAGCTAAAGCAATTAGAGAAAGAAGAACAAAAAAACCCCAAAGTTAGCAGAAGGAAACAAATCATAAAGATCAGATCAGAAATAAATGAAAAAGAAATGAAGGAAACAATAGCAAAGATAAATAAAACTAAAAGCTGGTTCCTTCAGAAGATAAAAAAAATTGATAAACCATTAGCCAGACTCAACAAGAAAAAAATGGAGAAGACTCAAATCAGTACAATACAAATGAAAAAAGGAGAAGTAACAATTGACACTGCAGAATACAAAGGATAATGAGGGATGACTACAAGCAACTCTATGCCAATAAAATGGACAACCTGGAAGAAATGGACAAATTCTTAGAAAAGCACAACCTTCTGAGCCTGAATCAGGAAGAAATAGAAAATATAAACAGACCAATCACAAGCACTGAAATTGAGACTGTGATTAAAAATCATCCAACAAAAAAATCCCAGGACCAGATAGCTTCACAGGCGAATTCTGTCAAACATTTAGAGGAGAGCTGACACCTATCCTCTCAAACTCTTCCAAAATATAGCAGAGGGAGGAACACTCCCAAACTCATTCTATGAGGCCACCATCACCCTGATACCAAAACCAGACAAAGATGTCACAAAGAAAGAAAACTACAGACCAATATCACTGATGAACACAGATGCAAAAATCCTCAACAAAATACTAGCAAACAGATTCCAACAGCACATTGAAAGGATCATACACCATGTTCAAGTGGGGTTTATCCCAGGAGTGCAAGGATTCTCCAATATATGCAAATCAATCAATGTGATACACCATACTAACAAATTGAAGGAGAAAAACCATATGCTCATCTAAATAGATGATCATCTAAATCAAATTTTGTTTTATTTTGACAAAATCAACACCCATTTATGATGAAAACCCTCCAGAAAGTAGGCATAGTGGGAACTTACCTCAACATAATAAAGGCCATATATGACAAACCCACAGCCAATATTGTTCTCAGTGGTGAAAAACTGAAAACACTTCCACTAAGATCAGGAAAAAGACAAGGTTCTCCACTCTCACCACTATTATTTAACACAGTTTTGGAAGTTTTAGCCACAGCAATCAGAGAATAAAAAGAAATAAAAGGAATCCAAACTGGAAAAGAAGAAGTAAAACTGTCACTGTTTGCAGGTGACATGATACTATACATAGAGAATCCTAAAGATGCCACCAGAAAACTACTAGAGCTAATCAATGAATTTGGTAAAGTAGCAGAATACAAAATTAATGCACAGAAGTCTCTTGCATTTCTATACACTAGTGATGAAAAATCTGAAAGTGAAATTAAGGAAACACTCCCATTTACCATTGCAACAAAAAGAATAAAGTACCTAGGAATAAACTTACCTAAGGTGACAAAAGACCTGTATGCAGAAAACTATAAGACACTGATGAAAGAAATTAAAGATGATACCAACAGATGGAGAGATATACCATGTTCTTGGATTGGAAGAATCAACATTGTGAAAATGACTATACTATCCAAAGCAATCAACAGATTCAGTGTAATCCCTATCAAACTACCAATGGCATTTTTCACAGAACTAGAACAAAAGATTTCACAATCTGTACGGAAACACAAAAGACCCCGAATAGCCAAAGCAATCTTGGGAAAGAAAAATGGAGCTGGAGGAATCAGGCTTCCAGACTTCAGACTATACTACAAACCTACAGTAATCAAGACAGTATGGTACTGGCACAAAAACAGAAATATAGATCAATGGAACAGGATAGAAAGCCCAGAGATAAACCCATGCACATATGGTCACCTTATTTTCGATAAAGGAGGCAAGGATATACAGTGGAGAAAAGACAGCCTCTTCAATAAGTGGTGCTGGGAAAACTGCACAGCTACATGTAAAAGAATGGAATTAGAACACTCCCTAACACCATACACAAAAATAAACTCAGAATGGATTAAAGACCTAAATGTAAGGCCAGACACTATGAAACTCTTAAGAGGAAAACATAGGTAGAACACTCTGTGACATAAATCACAGCAAGATCCTTTTTGACCCACCTCCTAGAGAAAGGGAAATAAAAACAAAAATAAACAAATGGGACCTAATGAAACTTAAAAGCTTTTGCACAGCAAAGGAAACCATAAACAAGATGAAAAGACAACCCTCAGAATGGGAGAAAATATTTGCCAATGAAGCCACTGACAAAGAATTAATCTCCCAAATTTACAAGCAGCTCATGCAGCTCAATATCAAAAAAACAAACAACCCAATCCAAAAATGGGCAGAAGAACTAAACAGACATTTCTCCAAAGAAGATGTATAGATTGCCAACAAACACATGAAAGAACGCTCAACATCACTAATCATTAGAGAAATGCAAATCAAAACTACAGTGAGGTATCACCTCACACCGGTCAGAATGGCCAGCATCAAAAAATCTACAAACAATAAATGCTGGAGAGGGTGTGGAGAAAAGGCAACCCTCTTGCACTGTTGGTGGGAATGTAAATTGATACAGCCACTATGGAGAACAGTATGGAGGTTCCTTAAAAAACTAAAAATAGAACTACCATATGACCCAGCAATTCCACTACTGGGCACATACCCTGTGAAAACCGTAATTCAAAAACAGTCATGTACCACAATGTTCATTTCAATACTATTTACAATAGCCAGGACATGGAAGCAACCTAAGTGTCCATCGACAGATGCATGGATAAAGAAGATGTGGCACATTATATACAATGGAATATTACTCAGCCATAAAAAGAAACAAAATTGAGTTACTTGTAATGAGGTGGATGGACCTAGAGTCTGTCATACAGAGTGAAGTAAGAAAGAGAAAAACAAATACTATATGTTAACACATATATATGGAATCTAAAAAAAATTGGTTATGAAGAACCAAGGACAGGGCAGGAATAAAGACACAGGACATAGAGAATGGACTTGAGGACACGGGGATGGGGGAGGGTAAGCTGGCACAAAGTGAGAGAGTACCATGGACATATATACACCACCAAAGGTAAAACCGATAGCTAGTGGGAAGCAGCCGCATAGCACAGGGAGATCAGCTCGGTGCTTTGTGACCACCTAGAGGGGTGGGAGGGAGATGCAAGAGGGAGGAGATGTGGGGATATATGTGTATGTATAGCTGATTCACTTTGTTGTAAAGCAGAAACTAACACACCATTGTAAAGCAATTATATTCCAATAAAGATGTTAAAAAAAAAAGAAGAAACAGCACGTTTCAACATAAGCTGAAATGTAATAAACACATGGAAAAAAGTCCTAGGGAAAGAATGCTACAGAAACAGTCATGGAAGTGTCAAGCTAGTACACAGGGAATACGGCTGGATTTTTCTAGAACACTATAGGTCTTATTTATGCCTGCATTCCTCTGGTAAAATTTCCCTGTGGCTAATCTTTGCACCCTGAATCCAACTAGTCAAGGTCAGCCCCTCGCACCTTGTCCGGAGCTCCATCGTTTCAGATAGTGTGTTGTGTGTTTGCTCATTGCCTCTTTGTTCTTTGAGTTCTCCAGGATTCACACAACATTGTATTTCTGAATCTGTAATACATCACATCACAGAGGGAAATAGAAAAGGAAGACGCTGAAGGGAACATGAAGGGAGAAAAAGACAGGAGACTTTGTCAGGAGTTTTAAACTTTCTTATTGAGTTAGAAGAAGACCCTGGGAGAAGACGTTTTAAATGTTTAGTCCTCCTGGGAGCACTTTTGCCGTAGAGAAGAAAGTGCGTGATGATTTAAAAGTGGTAGCAACACAGGAGAAACCCAAAGAGACGACTGGGGGAAGGTGTCTGTCTCACAATCGCTCTTTTATGTGGGCATTAAGGCTGTGACCGATATTGTCAGCATTTATAGGATATATTTCTTTCAGAAAAGCATGAGAAATCTTGGCTTTTGACTGTATAAAGAGGAAACTTTCCAGCTTTTACCTAAAATCTCTTATCCCATGATTCACAGCATTAAGAAAAGGACTTGGGTACTTAGGGGAAGGAATTTCCAATTTGTGCTGCCCTCCTGTTTTTGCCTTATAAATTTTGGCAGATTTCCTTACTTCACTGATTTTACAATATTAACCATTTGCAGCCAGAGCACAAATGATGGGAAAAGTCATAAATACAGAGGTGGCATTGCTCTATTAAGTCATCCAAATGTTAGGAAAGACATTCTTACATAGGGATCCTGACTTTTAGAACAAAAGACCCCGAGATGGCTGGAGGTGTTGACAGTGAGCAGGAAGAAATGAGGAAATGAGATGAATAATCTCCTCTGTTAATTAACTGTCGAAGGAGTTAACTGTGTCAGAAGTTTCTCTTATGTCTCCTCCACTACCCCAAATGCCAGAGAGTCAGTGAAAAGGGAAATGTGAGATGGGCTGCCAACTCGTGAACATCAGTGGGGTCTGCCTCAAAGTTTGCCCAGCTTAGCACTTACCAAGGTACCTCTTACAGGCTGAACTGTGTCCCCCCAAATTTGTATACTGAAACCCTACCCCACCAGTACCTCAGAATGTGACTGTTTGGAGACAGACCCTCTAAAGAGATAATTAAGTTAAAAATGAGGTCATTAGGGTGGACCCTAATTCAATATGACTGGTATCCTTATAAGAAGAGGAAATTAGGACACAGACACACATAGAGGGAAGACCCTGTGAAGACATCAGAAAAAGATGGCCATTTACAAGTAAAAGAGAGAAGCCTCAGAAGAAACCACCCTTGATCTTGGACTTCCAGCCTCCAGAATTGTTAGCAAACAAATTTCTGTTGTTTAAGCCACACAGTCTGTGGTACTTTATTATGGCAGCCCCAGAAAACTAATATAGTGCTTATAATAGTCTGTTAAGTGAACAAAAGAATCAATCTCTCAATGATGACTCTTAGGAAACCTGAAATCTGTAGACATGTGGTGAGTAATTGGCACTATGAAGTACGGCCGAGGGTCTGGCATTAGCTCTTCTGCTCATGATCCTGATGACCTCAGGCAAGTCTGCAAACCTCTCTGAGCACCAGATCCTTCTTTCGTGAAATAAGGATAATGATACTTGATTATATACTGTGTATTTATGGACAAAGTCCTCCAATATGTACTGGCTATATAAACATGAATGATATCGTCCTGTTCTGGTGATGCTTATTAAAGTGATTCTAATTAAGAGAGAGAGATGCTCATAAATGAATAATTACAGCACAATGGGACACCTACTCCAACAGAAATACGTACATGCACTTCCATAGAATTATGTGCACGTGTTAAGGTTGCATCAGATTAACTTCTAAGAGTGAAGTCAGGGAAAACTTCACAAAGTTAATCATCAGGCTGGCTCTTAAAGTACAAGTTCAAATGGTAGAAAATCAGACAAGAGGGCTTTAGGATAAAGAAACATGCGCCAAGGCAGGGGTGCCAAGAAGGGCAAGACAGGCTGAAAGAACAGTAAGTGGTTAGGCATGATTGGAGAGCACCACCAAGGTTGGCAGAGCATGAGGCAGGAAAGCTACGTTGGTGACAAATCATAAATGGTCTTGAACACCTAGACAAGCTGTCTTAGCTTTGTTCTATTAGGCATTAGGGATCAGAGAAGGTTTTTAAGCAAGAGAGTGGTATGAAGAGATCTGTCTTTTGGAAAGCATATTTTGAAGGCAGTGTGGAAAATGGATGGGATGGAAAACGTTTGGAAACAGATACCAAGTAGGTATGCTATTGCAATAGTTCACGTACTTGAAAAACCCTGGGCGGGGGAGGGGGAGGGATGAATGGATAATCTATGTGAACTTACTCTTTAAATAATAATACTAATAATTGTGATTATTTTTGAGGGTGAGAATATTTAAGACCAGAATTTGTCAATACGTGTCAACTGTAACTAGATTTTCAGGGCCATTGTGAGAAATTAGTTAATCTTTTAACAAGCATATGATACCAGGAACTTTTCTTAGTTGCAAATTCCTTGATTTAACATTCAAATAACCACTCACTTTGATATAACAGCCAACAAATTTGAAGAAAGAAGTAAAGAGTTTCACCAAGATGACTTTTCAATTCATTTCTATCCAGCTTCAATCTTTACTGAAAGTTACAGTCACTTTTGGTAGCAATAAGAACAAGTCTGTCCCCACGTTTAGAATAAACCAGAATAAACCAAGGGTTCAAACTCCACAGGTACTGGTGTTGAAAGTCTGTAGATTATGAAATATAAATATCAGTATGTTTTAGAAACTGGATAATATACTTTCTTCAACAACATGTTCCTCTCTTTCTCTGCACCCCCTACCCCAGCTGCCTAGCAGAATCTCCTGCTACCTCCTCTGCGCTCCCAAAGCCCTTTGTTTGGTATTGCACGAATCACACTGCGGGAAGGAATATACATAAGCCTTCTGTCTCCATTGCTAGATCACAAACTCCTTGTCTTCCTCATCTCTGGTTCCCTAGAGCCTAGCACAGGGCCTGCCTGGCCACAGCAGATGCTTGACATTCAGTCACTGAATTGCTTTAAGGTTACTCCCAGGATGGGGTGTGTGTGTGTGTGTGTGTGTGTGTGTGTGTGTGTGTGTGTGTGTGTGTGTGTGTGTGTGTGTGTGTGTGTGTGTGTGTGTGTGTGTGTGTGTGTGTGTGTGTGTGTGTGTGTGTTTCTGTTATAAACTCAGAGTGAAAAGTGATAAAGTGATGTGGATTCCACTTGATGGCCTGTTCTATAAAGTAGTTCTCTTTTTGACGTAAAAACCCCAGTGAAGGAACTGACACATGCCAGCTTAATTACACATGCAAAAGCTCTATCTTGCCAGCCAGCTTTGGTGAGCCCAGCTCTGTTTGAATGAAAGTGTCTGATTCATAAGTGCTTGTCCTGCACCATTGCCCAAGTGCAGATCACGTTTATTTGTTTGACTTATGCAGGACTAGTATGTATACATCTCCTATACAGGATCTCATTATACCGAGGCATAAAGTGGTTTAATGCACACTTTGTACTTTTGACATCTAAATAATCCAGTTATCATCTTGACATGGATATTGGAATGTCTTTGTTCTAGTGGCCTGATATACTCAACTTAGAATACATACATCAATGATTTCACAACACGATGTGCTCTACAGATATCAAACCTTCCTCACTGTGTTTCAAACAACGCAGTCAGGACAGTTCATTATATAGGGGTAGGGGAATAAATTCCCTTTCATTCTCTTTGCTTTTCTTCTGTTGACTAAGGAAGCATCAATAAAAGGCCAGGTGCTCTGTACCTAATGTTTTCACGGACGGCACACATACTCAGCTCACAGACTTGCTGTCATTTACTATCTTTTTGCTTGGATGTTAATAAAGCAATAGGATACTTTAAAAAGGGTCTTCTTGTTCTTCCACTTGCTTAAATCATACTTAATATTGAGATATCTTAGAAAAGCATTCTATTTCAATAATAGCTGACTTTTCTTGAGAACTTATCATTTGCAATGTGTCACACTAGGTACTTTAAACTCTCCCTATAATACCTCACCAGCCCTACAAGGTAAGTATTTTTTTCTCTCCTATTTGCAGATGCAGAAGTCGAAGCAAAGAGTCACTTTCCACCATTAATGGGATACAGATAAGAGTCTGTGTCTCTCTGAGTCTAGCTTTACACACTGTACTATACTGTCTCAGCCTTTTGAGGTAGCATAAAACCCTCTGTTTCTGCTAACTTCAGTGTGAAGTTAGACTTCTAACTGAAAGTCTGCAATCGTTTCCAGCACGAATCTGGAGCTCCATATATGTCAATGAATGACTAATGCAGCGCTAATCACTAACCGTAGGTCCATAGGGGAAGATTCAGAAATAGCAGAGATAAGAATATTTTTGCACCTGTGTAACAATAGCATCAACAGTGGTAATAAAGATAATAACATTTAGTTCACTTCTGGAGAAAATATTACAAACTAATCTCAAAGCAGGCGATAAAATTAAGGCAATTGGTGGGTCTGAGATAGCAGTTTTAATATATTCACTTGGTAGTATGCTATGGCTCAACAAAGATGCAGGAGACTTCTTAAGCAATATCGAAGGGAAAATGACAAAATGTTAGATAAATCATTCCAGAGCTATCACAGAGAGACTCACTCTGCCATATGGAAAAAGTGGTTAGGGAACAATTAACCTCAACAATGTATATTGCCCTGGAAATAAAACTGGGTTAAGCCACCACAACTGCAACCTCTATAAATTAGTCAGCAATAATGGGCATAGTTTGAAACAATAAAAACTTTGAAAAATAGAATAATTGCAAGCCACCACATCATTTATAAAAAGTCCAACAACAAAATCTAAGGTAGACACATTCAGCAACTCTTTTCTACTTAATTTGTCATATTTATAGCTGAAGTAAAGTAAATGTTTGACGAATGTGAAGGTTCCGGTGTAGTGAACCAAGATAGAGTAATTGGCATTAAAATTATTGCAAGAGTTTTTAATACAAGAAGCCTTGTTTATGAAGTGCAGAAGATGTAAAACAAGTGAATATAAGTGGAAACACAGTGCTTGCATTGCTGTGTGTTATCAACAGACATAAGAAAGCTACTGAGATTATAAATCATCAACTGGCCTTCAAAGACAAGTAAATAGCAGAATTGACATAGAGCTCCGTTGAGACCATAAAACAGGTAAGTAAACATAAAATTTAAAACACAGCATATACTGAGATAGAGCCATAGTCATAGACCAACAATTTCTGGATAAAAGACCAACAGGTTGCTACCTGCTCAAACCCATAAAGTAAATGGGATCATGGGCAGGACCCAGAAGAGGCAAATGGCCAGAAGAGGAAGGCATGCATGTTTTGAAGAGCAACCTAGGTAGCTCCGCAGCTGCAGGTTTAATAAGGCCAAGTTTATGTTATACTTTAGGGACAATTCAGAAAATGATGACTTTGGATTTCTATTCCAACAACAAATTAACTTAAGATTTGTATATAACTATGAAGATTCAGTCAATATAATGATTGCACACAACCTTCCTAAGAATTTTTTTTTTTTTTGGCGGTACGTGGGCCTCTCACTGCTGTGGCCTCTCCCGTTGAGGAGCACAGGCTCCGGACGCGCAGGCTCAGCGGCCATGGCTCACGGGCCCAGCCACTCCATGGCATGTGGGATCTTCCCGGACCGGGGCACGAACCCGTGTCCCCTGCATCGGCAGGCGGACTCTCAACCGGCAGGGAAGCCCTCCTAAGAATTTTTAATAATAAATTTGAAGAAGATGTCTTGCTTATTTAAGTGCTTTCATATGCTTTATATAACTTCATTTTTACAATAATTGTAACTTTTATTCTTAACACCATACAGCAGATGAGAAAATTGAATCTCAGGAGCAGTGAAATAATATGTGTAAGATAACACAGGGTGTCAGTGGTAGAACTAAGATCAAAACACAGGGTTTCTGACTTCTACAGCTTTTTCTTCTCATGGAATCAGCCTTTCAAGTTTTAAATCAGTCTGAAATGTAAAATACCAGTTGATTATAAGAAAAACATGTATCCAAGTTGGGAGATACATTTAAATCCCATTAAACTAATGGAAAAATTCATGAGCAAATGCATGGATAATTTGTTTCTTATTAAAACATTAAACTTGTAGAGAATATTTAGCTGTTCAAATGTCAAGTAACAGGATAGCTATAGTAAGTTAATTAGGTACCAATTCATTGCTAAAGATACTTAATTGACATTTAATAAGCATATTAAATACCAATTAACCAACTATATTTAGTGCTAACTGTATTTAGTCAAAGCTGTTTTGTTAATTGCTTGCTCAGTGCCTTAGTATCTATGGTCAATAGATTATAACCTAATTAAATATATACATTAATGTGTTTGCATATATGTCTCCCCAGTGGGGAGTGCTGCCCAGAAGCCCACATATGGGTTTAACCATCATCACCCATCTTGGTGAAGAAAACATCGTCCAGCAAGCTGCCCTGGCTCATGGGAGACCCTCTGTACGAAAAAAGTCAGCCAGTATCCAATGACAAGGGTACAGCACTCTCCTGTCACCGCTGAACTCGGGACACGGAGGAATTAATGGGTGCCGGTGACAGGGGCACAGTGCTCTTTGGGGCAGAGCTCAAACCCCTTTGAGCCCTCCGTAGAGGGACTGTCTCGATTCAGAAGCCACAGCCACGGTGTTTCATAAATACCATTTTTATTACCATCTGCAGGAGGGAGGGACATACTGACTGTGATAATTGCCTCCAGGATCTCATGACTTTCCAGGGCTCAAAAGATCTTGGGCAGCGTTCTTTTGGGCTACTTGCTGAATAACGCTGTCAGTCACATGCTGGGGGACCCGTATTGTGTATTCTGGTCACAATGCATTCCTGCAGACATGATGCTTGCAGCACAATAGAGAAAGGGACACGTGAAAAGAGATCAGGGACCAGAGCACATTAACCTTGGTCGCTCTTCCCTGACCCCACGAAGGCATTTAATGTGTCTGTACGTTCCGACGCCACTGGGGGTCCCTCTCAAGGTTTGAATACACAGGAGTGCTAAACCATGGTGTGAATCTCGTTCCTCAGGGTCGAAGGCAAGGCTGGCGGTCACTCAGACTATTCTTTCAGGCAAGATGCACCCAAACAAGCCTCGTCTCGACACGGCAAGACCACTTAACAGACATTTCCTAAATGAAGGTGAATTCGTATTTTGGAAGTCAATCCAATCTTAAAATTTGGGGAGCACTTTCCATTATTTAAGTAGTCCAGTTGTTGTCCCCAATGTGATCACTGAGCTTGGCCAGAGCTGAAGTCCAGGGGCGTGAACATTCAGTGGTGAGGTCTGGGTGGTCACATTTGCTCTGCAATCCAGAGGAGTGGGCCACCTGAACAGCGAGTCAAGCCATTAGTTTGGGGAGTTCCCAATTCATGGGCGGAACTTTGCCAAGGGCAGTCTGAAATCCAAAGTCCAGGAAAACGTGAGTCGGGACATGACGCTGACGACATTACGGCTCTGGGACACAGGAGTCAGAGGACAGGAATAATCAAAATTATGTCAGGAACACCTTTCTTAGTGTCTCGGCTGGATGAAAGCCCTGCAGCTTCTGTCTGAGACTGTCTTCAAGTACAGCTGCTCCAACTGCGTAGGCACAACCAAAAGAAATTCCCTAAGGTAACTACAACTCAAACATGTTAAGACTGGAGGAATAAAAATAAATTGTGGTGAGGCTGTATTTGTAGAACAGAATATAGTAAGGCATCCAAAATAGCAAGAGTAATACTTGGAAGTCCAAACAATTACACATATACTGGGTGTGAGTATAAAATGACGTGTGTGGCTATAAACAAACATGTATTAATCAGATACTAAGTTGAGGGGGTGCCTAGACCTGCTGACCCCAGTTGACCTGTTCTGCCATGTTTCTCTCCACGTGAACAATGCTTTTGAGTACTTCTTACCCAGTAAGTATCAGCGGGGCTGCATCTGTGTGTTGGGGGGAGCGGTAAGGGGGAGGATGTCTCCCTCCTTCAGAAAAGGACACTGGGCTCCGATGAGAATCTGCCCACCATCTTGAGACTTGGCAAAGTATTAATATGTAACACCGTTTAACGTGTCCCAGGGCAGGTCAAGTAATGCAGTTTACCTCATTTGGCTTTTGTATCGAATTTTCCATTGGAAAGACTTGTGCACTTTGCATGTTTTCAGTTAATGAAGGATTGCTGTGTGCCCGTGAGCTTTGGTTGAGGATGCCATGAAATGGGGGAGAAAATTAGTATCCAGAGGGAGATAATTGTTGCCCTGAATAAATCTGATCAATGAGGGAAAGGGATAAAGAGATTGTATGTGAAATTTAAATTCTTCAGTATGAGGTGCTCTTGGGTAAGCAGAACAGTCAAGCTAAGGTTTGTAATGAATTAGTTAACACAACAGAAGAAGAGCGTCTGACTCTATAGACTGAGCCAGCATTTCAATTTTCAGCTCAGTAGGCAGTGGAAGTGAGCTGAAGAGGGGGCTTGGCATAAATCCTGAATTCCAGGATATTGTACTACAGCCTTCTAGGGGGCTGGGTAAGCCAGTTGACATATAGATTTGAGGTTCAGCATCTAGTTATGGTGTTTAAAGAGAAAGATAGAGCTATATTTGAGGGTAGGAAGAATGCAGGAAATTCAAGATAACGAATTAAACTCTCTTCAGATTGAAGAGAAATGGACAAAATGGGAATGTTTGGTTCTAAAAGTTGGTGATGAAGAGGCAATCTGAACGAAGTCTTAAACTCGGTATGTCTTATAAATTTTTGGTTGACGGTCAATTTGAGTTTATGAGGTAGATCAGAACAAAAGGACATAAATGCAAATCAAGAAGGAATGTATTTAAAAGAAATTTAAAGAGATATTTTATGGAGAACGTGATGAAATTTAGGATGAATTTGATCACTACATGGATTTCATTAAATTAAAAAGAGTTTAATTGGTTATACATGTGAAACTCCCTGAATCTCAATGGGTCTCTATGTTGCTCTAGGAAAGAGAATAGCGAGTTTACTTTAATTTGAGAATTCCGAGCTGTATTTGTCCCCTCCAGGCTGCTACCTTCAGAAACACCCTCTCCACATACATGTTGGGGGGAGGGGAGGGGAGGGGAGTAGTGGAGGAACATTTTCTATTTCCTGGCCCCCAACCCTTAAAAGCTTATGTGCACTGTGGTCTGTGGTTCAACAACATCACCTGGGAGCTTGCTGGAAATGCAGGCAGGATCTTGGGCCTGTGGAATCAGAATCTGTATGACTCATGGGTACATTCATGTTTGAAAAGCACAGGTCTAAAGCCACTGACCACAGCTCTACCTCTGGTTAAGGTAGGATTTAAACAGGCTTGGATCTGAATCCTGTCTGTCCCCCTCACTAGGCAATATTGGTTAAATTATTTCATCTCTGAGTTCCAATCTCCTCGTATGTAAAATGGAAATGAGGACAATAGTAGCTACCTACTTCAGAGTTTTAATAGCATGAAATGAAATTAGGGTTGCCATTCAAAGCCCAGATTCTGAAACCAGACAGGCTGGCTCAAATACTGCTTCTGTCACTCACCAGCTGTATAACTTTGGGACAAATCATCTAACTTCACTTGGCCCCAGTTTTTTCATCTCTAAAGAGAAGGTAATAATCGTACCCATATTATAGGCTTGTGGTGAGACCCAGCGATGTAACAGATGTAAACCTTTTAAAATATCGCTGACACCTAGATGCACTATAGACGTGTTGGCTAGTATTACTGTCACAAACGCAGTGCCAGGAAGACAACAGGTTTTCGGTAGATGCTAGCTATTCTCTGTAGTACTGCTTGTCCAGAAAATGAATTATTGTTATAGAAGCAGCTGGATTAAGGAAGATGGAGAGCAACAAATTCAAGATTTAAGTAATTATAAGTTTGTGGCAGGATTTGCCTTGACCTTTTAATAGAATAATATGGTTTCTGGCAAAATGTTCCGTGAAACTACAGTAGGCTCGCTTGCCTATACAGGCAAGTTGGAAAACAGGACAAGTTAATTCACATAACTCAGTTTTAAAAACACAAACAGCTTTTCCCGAACAAAACAAAGGGATATCCCCCACTCCACTGGATCCTAACCCCAACTGGTCTGGATTAACTCGTTCTTGTCTATGTAAACTGAATTTTCCTAATTCAATCTCCATTTCTGTAAGCCTGCATCTCTCTGGTTATGTAGGCACCAAGCGAGAGCAATCAAATCGTGGGTGAGGGCTGGAGTGGTACTAATTCAGTTTTCTCTTTCTTTCCCCTTTTGCCGCCCATGACCTTCCTCCAGGAATCTCAGTTCATACCGGCTCCCTCTAGCGAGTTTCTCAAAACCTCTTCTAGGAAGGCTGGCCACCCCTCCTTCCCTGTGACCTGGTTTCTGGCTCTTGGTCTCCCTGTGACCTCAGCTCAACCCCCTTTCCCTTCTCACAGCATCAGTTCTGAGCCCTGAGGTCGCCAAGGACGATAGCTTCCAATTCCACTTTTACCAGCCTGTGCAACCCTGAAATAATTTGCCTCAAAACCAGTTCTTGGAGAGAGAGGCCTGGTCAGACAAATGAAGGCCTGGATTGAATTTTGTTCTTGCAAGAGAATGCCCACGGCAACGTCCGTTTGTAGCAACAAGATTGGGATGTTGTTTTGTGCTTCATGGTTGCCCATTCTGGTTCTTTCCTGGGTGTACTGTCTTCCCTGGAGGGGTCACCTCGCAGAGTTTTCTCAGTGGTCTGGTCTTCGGTACTAAGAAACTCATAACTAATTACCAGGACTTCAATTCTTAACTTGACCAGCTGTATTGAAGAAAGGGAGCTTTGGTCTCCCAGTGCTGGAGGATCTATAATTCATCCTCCATATAAAAGTCAATATTGGGGCAAAAATGACATTTAAAAATCATGAAATAAGTAGTCTGGTATTTACCTAAGATGTTCTTTTCCTCCCTTCATTTTATATACCATGTACTGTATCATTTGTTTTCTTTTGGGTACTGTGAGCACCTTTGTGACAGAGAAATGCTCTCCTGTTTCCAATGGCTTCTGGGTAAGGGAAAAAACAGAACCACTGAGAAAAGACAGGTGGAGGCAGCTCGGAAAGACCTCTGCACACACCCTCCTTGCAGTTTTGATCTGGTGAAATAGGTTAAGTTAAAGGACTGAGCCACACAATTTAGCTTTCTTCTTGATTCTAAAATGGCGCTGTAAATTTTTATAGCAATACAGATTAAAGAAAGATTAAAACCACAAAGCACAAATGGCTCACCGTTTGTAAGTGGCAAATATGTTTGTATCCCTCATCAGGATGGTGGGAACACTGTCCCAACACAGCACCGGCCCCAACAGAAGACGGCCACCAGCCCAATCATGGGAAGGCAGAAGCAGGGGCCCCTCTGTGCCAGGCAAACTGATTCAAAGCCTCAGGCAGCATCAGTGTGAGTCCTCCAGCCTTCTTTGTGAGAAACTGGATTAATTCCCCCCACCATTCAGAGTGGGGTAACTATTTTTAAAGTCGTGTCCTCCTGGTAATCTCAGGCAGCTCATAAACAAAGGACGCTGGACCCTTTCCTAAGGTGTAATGGCAACAGGCATTGGCAAGGAGGCCCATTAGCCTTCCATGGAAAAATGCCCATCAGTGAGCTGGAAGGGGAAATGGTCACAGTTTGGAGATGTAGGTCAGTGACTCTAAACTAATTTGTTAAGAGAACACTGGGGAAGGAAGAGAAACCTACAGAGATTTTACTCTCAGGCTATTGCATAGACGTCAGAGAATTCAGTATAATTTCCTTTTATTCAACAAGAATTTGTTAAGCATTATGTGAAGCAAGTAGCAAGCCAGATTTAACTGTGCTAAAAGCAAGATGGGATAGGTAGAGAAGACAGTACACTCACTCATGCACTCTTAAAACTTTCTGGTCATTTAATACGAATAAATTCAGAAGGGTGTACGTTCTGTGTGTGTATATCTATAGAATGTATGTGTGTGCGTGTGTGTGTGTTTGCTAACTAAAAAGTGTAATAGCAAAGTTCCGGGCCCTGTCACCATAATGGGGTATTTAATAGTATAACTTGGAAAGTAACCAAACAACTATTTTCAACATGTTCACTCAATTGATAGAGTGACCAAATGAAAGGTGAGGAAATTGTGGAACACAAAATATTCATACTTTTAATTCTATCATATCATAACTTGGAACAGTTTTTTACAAGAGAAATAATATATGCACAACCTTCTAGATCTTGAACACTGACCTGAAACACTGGCCTCATGGGGTAGTTGTGATCTACAACGCCTCTCTCAATAAAGTTAAAACTCCCCACACAGCTCACCCAGAAAATACTCCTCAAGTGTGGGAGTCTGAGGGAAAAAAAATCTATTAGAATAAGTACCACTTTTCCTTCTTCACTCATTGGAAGATAAACAGTAGCCATCACTGAAGATTAAAAATGTATTGAAGGAAAAACAAAATTGAAAACATTCCATTTATGAATCTTTTATTTATTATTTGAATTTTATTATTTTTGAAGTACAAACTCTAGGTCTAGTTCATAAGACTGTGCTGTTCTCCAAAACCTAATGATAGCACTTAAAATTTATCGTGTGCTTATGAAATGTCCAGCAGTGGGCTAAGCCCCAAACATGCATTATGTAAGTTAATCCTCATATAATCTTCTGAGGAAGGTTCTCTTCCCATTCCCATTTCACAGATGCTGAAACTGAGGTTAAGTTACACCGTCAAGGTTGCATAGCTAGTCAATGGCAGAACCCAGATTGCGATGCCAACTTTAGACTGTGAGTCTGTACCCACCAAGCGCACTGCCTTTCAAAACATAGTTTGGAACCACTGCCTTTGGAATTCATTAAAAGTAAATTAATTCTAAGAGGGAAATGAAAATTTTTTTCAAGTGAAAGTTATTATTTTTTTTTGCCAAAATCCAGGGTGATCCGTTATTATGTAATGTTCATTGAGCCAGACATTTTTCCTCTTGCATATCTTATTTCATTCTAGCCTCCCAACAGCCCTCTAAAAGAATAAATACCCCATTCTGCAGATGCATAATTGTCCAAATCATTTATCCAGCGTTACATAGCCAGTAAGCAGTAGAGCCACGTCTTGCTTTTTAGCCAATCTGAAGCTAATGCTCTATGTAACTCCACCAAGAGCAGCGGTAGGAGAGGAAATATATTGATGCTGTTGACGGTCATCAGTTGGAATTGGCAAAGATCAGTGATACAAATGGAGAAGATTATACCTCCTGGTAATGGATGGATCCTTTCAGTAACTAGCAGGAATAGAACTAAGGAGAGAAAAAGAAGTTCAAATGATGAAGACTCTGAGTTGAAGAAATCAGGGCTCAGAGCCATTGCAGGCAGCACATGAAACTAACACAGATCACCAGAGTGTGGATTAGCAGAGTTTACAGCAGTAGCAGAACAGGTGGTCCAGAGTCAGAACCAGAAGAGAGATTATCTCTATACTCTAGTCATGTGCTCCTCAGATCAGCAGCTCTGCATCAGCTGAGAGCTTGTTAAAAATGCAGAAACTCAGGTCCCACCCCAGACCTACTGAATCAGAAAACTTGGGGTGGGGCCCATCGGTCTGTGTCCACAGGCCCTTATGATGCCTGCTTCAGCTGAGGACCACTGCCTTAGCCATCTCCAGCTATATTTGTAAGGAGATCGAGGTAGTTAACCCCAGAATTGCATTGTAGCTATAGCTGCATGTTACATATATGGCTGATGGGAGGAAATGCATATGTGTACACACATTCACTTACATGGCCTTGAAAGGTGGAAACGGTCAAATATAGTATGTTCCATGATGTGATTCCCATCATTCTCCAGTCCCAAGAAACATAAGTTAATTGCTACCACTCAAACTGAGAGCAGAGTATTGAATTCCCAGAAGAGCCATGTGTTCAGGCAGGACCTCACTGAGAGCCTTATCGAACAGGCTGTGACCCTGAGCAAGTCTGCTCCCCACCTTCCCCCGGGCATAGGAGGAAGGCAGGGGATGGACCACCAGCATTGTAAAGCTGTGTCCGAACCATTTTGCTTCTTTTAAGCTTACCTTTTCTGATAGTCTAGCCCAACTCCCCTGTCACCTACCCATCTTCAGTCATCCATTCTATTTTTTGTCTGCTGATGCATATGGGTTAGAGGATCTCTCCAGATAATGGGATCTATCAGCTCAAATGCTGACAACTCATTCTCCTCATCTCATTTGTCTCCAGTTGTCTCCCCCAAACCGTTGTAATATGTGCGTGAGGACAGCAGTTCCCAGCAGGGAGTACCTCCACCTGTGCTTGCATATCTTCCTTTTGCTCCCCCAGTCTCTTCCACCCTGCTCACTGCCCCGGGAGGCTGACAGTGTGACTACAGCAAAGATTCTGTCTTCTAGACCTCCAACTGGCTTCAGTTAATGGAAGAAAGGAGGAAAAGAAGGTCTGGCTCTCTCCCTGCAACTTCGCCTCAAATCAGTTTTGTCTCGTGCTCAAAGGTTGCTGCTCCTCTCACGGTGGCCTGGTCCACACTCCCAGGAGCCATTCCCCCTGATGACCCCTTTGAGCTTTAGCGTGGCAACAGCCAGTCTGCCTTAGCCCCAGAGGACTGCACTCTCCCTTAAGCATCTCCTATGCCAGTGGTCCCCAACCTTACTGCTCCTTAGATCCCTGGGAGTTCTTTAAAATACCAATGTATGGGCTTCTCCTATGGCCAATTAAATTAAAATTTCTGGAGTGACTGAGTAGGCACTGAACTAGACACTGAGGGATCCAAATGGAAGAGGTTTCTGTTCTCATGAAACTTACAGTCTCAAGAAAGACAGGCATTGATAAAATAAACACAGATTGTTATAAAGTGCTACAAAAGGAAAGACCAGGGACACTGATGTTTTTTAAAAGCTCTCCAGGTGACTCTAATGTCAGCCAAGGTTGAAAATCATTGTCCTTACCAACACATGTGTAAACAAACCTTCCTAAAATTGTCCTGTTGTGACGTTTCATCTCTTTCCTGACCCATGCATCCCTTTATGTCTTCATCTTATGTTCACCAGGGGGAGACAGTAGGAGAAAATTGTTTAGCTAACTCTTGTTTTAATCCTAAGCCTGTATCTCCAAGAAGTGATGGAAGATAGACTATTCAGTATTTCAAAATGAAAAACATTCACCTATGCACTTAGACAAGGGCTGTAGAACAGCAAAATTGGCTCTCACTTCACTTTATTTACACTGGATTTGACAACATTCTAGTTGAAAAGGAGACTGAGAGTGGGTATTCATGGGGCTACCAGATACCGCTCCCTAATTCACTTATTTTCATACTTTCTTTTTGGTTGATCTATGTATATATGGCTATAACGTTTCTTCTGAGTACTGTTTTGCTTTATCCTTTAGATTCTAATCGGTAATGCTTTAGTTACCAATGTTTTGTAACTTGAGTTTTTATTTTCTCATTGACTCAAGAGCTTTTAGAACAACTTTTAAATTTTCTAATAAAGGGTTCTGGATTCTTTTATTTTGTTTTTAAGTGTTAGCTTTATTTTGCTGTCCTTCTTAACTTTTGTCCAATTGAGAAACCCTTTCAGTGTGTCTCCATCTTTTTCTCCTTTATTTTCTATTTCTACTTTACAAATAGTGATAATGTGGGATTCAGTGTACACTTATCACGACTGTGATATCTTCATTATGCATTACTGCATACTTTAGTAGCACAAAATTCCTTCTTTGACTTGATTGATGCCTTTGGCCTGCATTCTACTTGTCTGATTTTATTATCTCAATGCCTGCTTTTTCCAAATGCCCCATAAATATTTTTGCCCATTAGTTTATTTTCAATCTTTTTGAGTCACTTTATTTTAGGGTTGTCTCCTGTCCAGAGCTAGGTTTTTTTTAAGTTAAGCTGGAAATATTTTTTTTTAGTGGGAGAGTTAAGCTTATTTATATTGATTGATGTAGCAATCTTAGTTCTGTCATATTATTTTATGTTATGTTTTCAATTTTTCATAGTTTCATTGTTTGGGTTTTTGTCTTTGGCGACTCCAATTTTGTGAATTTTGGATTGCCCCTTGTATTCCATATCCATCTTTTTTCTCTTTATTCCTTTTAAACTCTTATTTTGTTTCCATTTATTTTATTAGCTTTTCTGTTTTCTTGTTCCTTACTATGTGTTCAGTGGTATCAATTTTTTACGCTCCTTCCAATTTCGCCTTCATTCCTGTGACGTTTGTTTTTCCTTCTACATCTTTCCTGCTAGCATAATTCATCTCCTTGCCATATCTTCTCTGATTTCTCCCATTTTATTTTGGGGTCTTCCTTCAAAAAGGCAATTACTTCATTTTTAAAAATTATGGCAAAATGTTTAGTCATAATTTTTATACAGTCCACAGTAACAGATCTTGGATAGGTCTTCTTTCTATTGCTACTGGTTTCACCTGTTTTCTTTGGAATCTTTATATCAGTGTTGTGCTAATTTATTTTTATTGCTCATTATTGAAAGAGTTAGATTTCCCTCAGCCAGCTGTATCGAGGAGTATCCTCAATAGGTGAGAGAGAAGTAAGGGTAGTCTTCCATTTGGCAGGTTTTATAAACTAAAGGTTTTTCTTCCTTACTACAGAGATGGAGGTTTCCTGCCAATATAGAGAGTCTATGTGAGTCTCTGTATGGTCCTGCCTCCTCTGCTTTCCTGAGAAAAACCAGGTTCAGAGAGAAGTAACAGATCTATCTTCTGGGAAGGAGCCTCTTGCCACAGAGAGTATTTTCTTCTGGCACTTTCTAAGAACTGATATCACTGGGTCTTCTCTCTAGTCTCTGTGTTTCTTCTCTTAACTTTCTCCCACGTGGCTTCTGCTACATCTCAGCTCGTTTCAACAACTCTTTCATACATTTTGGAATCCAGAGATTGCATCTATCTTCTAGTTTCACAAATTAAAAAGGTGGCGGGGGGGCTTCCCTGGTAGCACAGTGGTTGAGAGTCCGCCTGCTGATGCAGGGGACACGGGTTCGTGCCCCGGTCCGGAAAGATCCCACATGCCGCGGAATGGCTGGGCCCGTGAGCCATGGCCACTGAGCCTGTGCGTCCAGAGCCTGTGCTCCTCAACGGGAGAGGCCACAACAGTGAGAGGCCTGCATACCGCAAAAAAAAAAAAAAAAAAAAAAAAAAAAATGGGGTGGGGGGAGGAGAGGAGGGATAGTTGAATTAATTTTCTTTATCTGTGTTGCTATAGGAGGTGATTTCTAAGAAAGAATGGAGAAATGTTGATTTATCCAGCCATGTCTGTGTCAGGAGTTCCTAGGGCTTCCAGATAAATGGGTGAATCCAGTTAAACAGACAATTCAAGTCAACAAGAAATTGTCAACTTTTTGCATCAGTTTTTTTTGTCAAGTTATTTAGCATCATGAAGATAAGGACAAACTAGATACTTTTCTTTCCTCTCTTCCCAGGCAATCACATCCCTCTCATGGTTTTAAATACCATCTTTATGCCAGTGTTCCCAAATTTTTATTTTCTCCCCAGATCTATGTAGTAAACCAGCAACATGACATCTTCCCTTGGTATCCAAGACATCTCAAATCCAACCTGTCCCAAATTCAGCTTTTGGTCTCAGGCCACCAAATTTGTTCCTCTCCAAATCTTAATCAGCATCACCAGAGAACCTGTCTATGCAACCAGGCACTCATGGCAGAAATCCAAGACTTATTCTGATACTGCCATCTCACACTCAGCATTTAGTCTAACTCTGAAGACCCTCATGATCATCTCCAAAATAGTTCTTCAGTCAATCTCTGTTTCCCCATATCTAACACCTCCCCTACAAACTAAGACTCCAGTAACCTTCTCACTGGTCTCCCTGATTCCACACTCTACTCCTTCGAACTCCTTATCCAGAGAGATCTTTTTCAAATGATCCTTCTCTCCCCTGATTAAATACTATCAATAGCTTTCATTTGTTTTCACAGTTAAATATCAATTCCAAACATGCTCTACGAAGTTCCCTTGACCATCTCCCCAAGCTCACCTCATATCTACCATTCTTCTCAATGACTAGCTCATTCTTTTCCAGCAGCCCTGAATAAGCTTATCCAACATAGAGATAAGCTCATTTTTCTTCAGATCCTTTGCATGCAGTTTCCTCTAGCTGGTGCATTATCCCCACACTGCTACCTCTTTTGCTTTCCTACCTCTTGCCCACTTCTTAGGTTTCAGTTGAAAATCACTTCTATGAGTTCCTGGCTCCGCATTCCAAATAAAGTCAATCGCATGAGTTGCCTTCTCTCATAGCACCCTATTCTTTCCTTTCAAAGGACTTATCACTATTGCAAGGACACATTCCTATGTGATAATTTTATCAACGTCTATCTTCCTCAAGTCTTCATGTCCACCTGGACTCCCCAGGTTCTAGCTCAGTGCCTGCACATACAAGATTTTCAATACATATCTTTTTGAATGAAAGATACTTACCCAAACTTGTCTTTGGTATTGCTAGTGAAAAGTGGCTTATTTTAAGGAAATGTCTGAAAGTCTCGTTGTTTTCAAAGTAAAGCATTTCAAAAGGAATAAGCTTAAAGTATATGTCTGGCTTTACCTGCTCCAGGAAAAGTGAGGGCTTGGGAAGGTTGGGACCACAGGCCTGGGGATCATTGATACTGGTACCCGAAGCAGGGTGGGGCCTGCTGAGAAATCTTAGGGCAGATCTGCTACCTTGGGAGGCAAAAATAAGACTCTTCCACTAAGGAGAGTGATGCTGGAGCAGACTGGCATCACACAAGAAGCATTTTCATCAGCCAGCCCCAGTGCAGAGGTTAAGACTGTGGTCTGTGGATGAGGGGGGCAGATGATAAGGGGCACTGCGCAAGAGAGTGGGAATCTCTGTAGATGCTCAGGAGACACTTCCTTCTGCCCAAGACCCAAGGAAAACTAAGAGGCCTTAGAGGCTCCTCCAGTCCCCAAAAGACTGCAGACCTTGGACACTATTCCTCAGATTCTTCTATAGGAAAAGGAGTAAAAAGTAACCCCAAGACCATACTTTTCAGGGACTAAGACACAGGTAGAACTTTTGAAGGTCATTTGGGAATTTGAGGAGGGGTTTTTGTTCTGGCTGTTAGATACTGGGCTATTTTGTTACATTAAATTTCAAGTGTAGGCAGGACACAGAAATAAAGAAGTCCTGGAAGCACGAGAGGAAATGGGACTAGGAAGAGAATGAGGAGTCGGTGCAAAAAAGGGAAGTAAGGGAACTGCTCTGAAGCAGGTTGAAGGCTAAAGCTGTGAGGATGAATGGGCTTTCCCAGTGATAGCTACTTGATTAAGACATTTGAGAAACACTGCATGGGTTGATTGCTTCCTTAAAATAAGAAAAAAGAGAGAAAGTAAAGCTGCTTCAGGAAAGAACTAAAATGTGTTCTAACCTGTAAAAACATGAACAGGAAATTCTCCACAGGAACACTTCCAAATGAATAGGCAGGATTGAATTTCCCTCACTGGTTCTCAATTTTGAACTTTGTAAGTGCTGAACCCCAAATGAACATCAAGGTGGATTTTCTCTTTATTAAATGGAGAAAGGAGAAAACATAATATTTATAAAAGTGCTTCTTGGTAACCTGATTTTTCACTTTACAGTAAATCACATTGCAGAATCTTAAAATCATGCCAGTTACTCACCCTTCTGTGATCTTACAGAACAGAAGTCCAACTCTGTTCCAGGCATTGCATTCAATTAAATTCTACAGTTTCACTTTTATAAAACTGCATTCTAGTATTTTGAACCAGAAACCAGGGAAATTTAATGGTAACAGAGACTGAGTATGTTCACGTAAAGCTAAGTCTAGTGCACCAAGAGTGATACTCAGATCCATTCATTTGTTCCAAAGATATTTATTGAGTACCTACTATGTGCTAGGTACTTCCCTCAGAACTGGGGCAAGAACAACGAACAAATCAGAGTAGACTCTTGCTTCCCTAGAGCTTAGACTCAGGGGAAAGACAAATTAAGCAAGGAAACAACAAACCAGACTCTTTGAGTAACAATAAATGCTATAAAGAAAATAAAACAGGGTGATACAATCAAGACTGTGACTGTGTTAGACAGGGCAGTGGGGAGGTACTGGAGCTTAGAATTGACTTATACAAAGGAACCAGCCTTTCTAGGAGTCAGAGAAGACAATTTTAAGCAGATAGAAGAGCCCATGCAAAGACCTGAAGCAAAAATGAGCCTCCTCATGTGAGGAACAGCAAAGAGAAGCAGGCTGGAGTGTGTGCCAGGTCAGAGTCCAGAATGCAATTCAGGTCACTGCAGGGAGTATGGACTCCAGAAGGGCAACCAGAGTCACCCTGTTAACACCAAGGCCCACGTGGGTTACCTGGCCACCTCAAATGAGTCCTCATGTCTCCTGGGCACATCAGACGTGAACCTGTGTGTGGGTTAGCCCAGGTTAGCCAGCTGCCCCTCAGCATCCACGCCAGACCTCGTGGAGGAAACAGAGGATCAATGAAGCCGCCCAGGGGTCCCCCATCACCAAGGAAGTGGTGGATGTGGCCTGGCCCCACTCCTCCTATGAATCAAACCCTTCCCAAGCAGCCGGCACAGTGGGCAGCCCCAGGAGGTCCCCTCGACCTTCTCTCCTCCCACCCAGCTCTAGCCCCTCCTGATGTCCCCACCACCGCCGTGGTGTCCTGCACACTCTGAACCAGAGGACCAACTGGCCCTGGGACCTCCTGCCAGGTTTCGCTGCCCACAGCCCCACCCCACGGTGAGAACTGTCAATGCTCCACCCTGCCTGCTCTTTTGCTTTCATGTATTCATCCAACAAACATTCACCGAGCTACTACAAATGTCAGGGCCCTGTGCTGCTTGTTTTCTGCTGCACCTCCCTCCTTGAAAAAAGCCAAAAACAAAAACTGTAGTACTTACTCTCAGAGTTATCCCAGTTTTACAGTCACCTATTTATCGGGGACTCCTTAACTGTCACTCACACTAGAACAATGATACACCTGCTTCAGTTCCTTCTTCTTCCATTGATCTCACATCTCATCACAGAATAATAATAACACTCTTCTCTTTGGGATGCGATAGAGCCATGTGACTAAGGGCACGGGCTTTACAGCCAGGCCAATCTGGTTTCCAATTCCACTTCTGCTAACTCCTGCTCTGTGATGTTGGAACCTTCACTGTACTATATTTCAATCTCTCCCTCCATAAAATGTAAAGATCATGATTTCAACCTGAAACAACTGCTGTTAGGAAGAAATAATAGCTGATAAACTATATAAAGTACCTATCACACTGCCTAGCCCCGTGAGCGTGTGATAAAATGTTACTTCCATTTCTCTTTTGTTACAATCCCCAAGGTTTATAAGCAGGGTCTGACTTTTCTTTATACCTGTGTTTACCCTCCGATCATTACACATTTAATGCCCAGAAAAATGTCCTGCTCAGAGGAGATGATCCTGAATGATTCATGCTAACCAGTCAGAGAACAGGAAAAGAAAAGTGAGGGAAGAGGTGAAGGTGAAACAGTAGAAACAATTAAGACCCATGGAAGGAATACTCTGTGCCAAGCACTCTTTTATGTATGTTAGACCTTTCAATAAACTTTCCTCACAAGGACCTCAGGAAGTAGGCATTATTATGGAGCCCATTTTGGCAGAAGAGGGATGTAAAGTACAAAGTTTAAAGAATTTGACCAAGGTCACAGTCAGTAAGTGGTAGAGCTGAGATTTGAACTCTGGGAGCCTGGCTCCAAGATCATGTTCTTAACCACTAAGCTAAGCAAGAGCTAAAGCTGTGAAAGAGAAAAGGATGCAAGGATGAAGAAGTCAGCAGTTTGATTCTTAAGGATCAACACAAAGGTCTAAGGTCATTTGAAAATTTTGCAGGACACAGGCACTTTGGGAAGGAGACCTAAAAGCTTCTCAACTAGAGTCAGAATTGATGGTGAGAGAAGGAAACCCTCAATCACCAGAAGCTGGGGTGATCAAATGCAGAGGGGTTGAAAGGAAGGGGCAGAGCTTTTACAAATACATCAGAGAGCAAAACAGGAAATATCAAGGAGAAAGTGGTCCCATTAATAAATAAGGAAGGCAAAATAAATCAATGAAGATCTTTCAGTGGCTGCACTCCTCAACTTAGTTTTCAAAACTGGATTTTAAGGAGAAAAGCAAAGAGGTAGAAGCCAGAAGGAGCTGAGTAATACCTTGATGGGAGCTATAAAAGATAGCAGGTGCAAATGAAGGAGGCCCTATTTACTTGAATCAGGGAATATACAACCGAAGGAAACAGGTTAAATCTCAATAAAGGACAGCAAGGGCAGAAGTACAAACGATCCATGTTCTTGTCAACTTGTGTTGTTTCACTTCCACAGTTTTCCAGCTCAGTCTCCACGGATACCCCTTCGCATTTATTCATTCATTTACTACATATTTATTGACTAAGAATGTTTAAACCCCCTCCTTTGCCCTTGAGGAACTGGTGATCTTACGGGAAAAGCTGACGTGTAAAAAAAATCATAAATATGCAACATGAGAAGCCCTACAATTGAGAAACATATAAGGGGCCTGGGAATCCAGAAGAGAAAAACAGTGAACTCTGCCTGGAGCAGTCAGGAAAGGCTTCACTGCAGAGGGAATCTTTGAGCTGAGATGTAAAAACAGAGCAATATCCCAGGGCACGTGGTGGAAGGAACAGCACACGCAAGAGGGTGGCTTGTTGAGGGAGCTAAAAGCAGCTTGGTATTCATGGTCACAGGAGACAAAGGGGAGGTGGGGGCAGAAGAAGTGGACGGGAAGGCTGGTGGGTTCATGGCATAAAAGGCCCTCTATACCATGTAAGGATTTTGAGCCCATTTGGTTGGGCTACGGAGAGTGATGGAAAGATTTTAAGTGGGAGAATGGCTTGATCAGATTGTTTCAGAAAAATAACTTGAATAGCAGTAGAAAGAGTAAAACCAAAGCCATTAAGGGAACTATTACAAGAGTTCAGGGGAAATTTGAAGAGGGTCTGGCATGGCCACAGGGACGGAGAGAAACTAAATGATTCGAGACATGTTTAGAAGATCGTGTCTAATGCAGCAGAGAGGCACATTAAGACAAAGGCTGGAAATCACCCATTGGGTTTGGCAATTAGGAGGTCACTGGCGACCTTAGCCAGAGAGGTTACCAGGAATTGGTGTTCAGAGGGGTGGGGCAGGCAGAAGCCAGATTGACTGTATTGAGGATGAAACTGGAAATCAAACTCCGAAGGTAGAAGTCTGACTGTAAATTAAGGAAGAGGGAGCTAGGGCCAGAGCGAGATTTATAGGAGAAGCCTGACCTTGGACCACAATTATAGTTATAGGTAAAAACCTGGAGGCAAAGCAGATGAAGACATGTCATAGAGGGATGAGCTGCTAGAGCAGGAAGCGCCAGGAGAAAGCACGCGAAGGTGTGGGTGTGGATCAGTTTCTCAGCTAGAGGTAACTGAGGCTTGAAAGACTTTGGGCCCAGTGGTTTTTATTTTTTCTGTAAAGTAGGAGGTGGTGGAAAGATTGCGGGAAGGTTGGAAATCAACTTAGGTGACTGAGGAACTATTGACTACAGATGGATAAAAGGACTGTTGGACTCTGTCAAGGACCCAGCTGACACCATAAAACAAAATTTGCGATGGTACCACTTCTCATATGTGTGTAAATTTCCTCAAGGGTATCCAGCAACCCTACTGTGTTTGGGCTGCACAGCTCTCCCTCCCATCTCCAATTTCCTGAGGACGGCAGCTCAGCCTGTCCTTTCCGTTCTCGTGGGGATGTGAGTTATTTGGGGAGCAGCCAAGTTTATGCCACCTGGTCCCACCTTTATAGGCACAGTTGATTGGCCCTGGGGCAATAACCTGATCCAGTCTGGGGTATCTGAATCTCTTTCTCAGGAATTTAAACCTGGACCTCAAAGCTCCCATCTCAGTCTACCTTCACTCAAACTGTGAATTCAGAAGTTATTCCTGGTAATCACTTCTTACCACAGGACTGGAAAAACAAAAAGAAACTGCAGCAAGAGAGAGGCATGAAACAGAAGCATAAAGGGACATGGAGCTGATGTCACAGAAGATGTCCTTGATTTCCTTTGGGACTCCGCTTCTGTTTCTAGGCAACCCGGAGGCTTTCTTTCTTTTCTTTTTTTTTTTTTTTTAACATCGTTATTGGAGTATAATTGCTTTACTATGGTGTGTTACTTTCTGCTTTATAACAAAGTGAATCAGCTATATGTATACGTATATCCCCATATCTCCTACAACTTGCTTCTCCCTCCCACTCTCCCTATTCCACCCCTCTAGGTGGTCACACAGCACTGAGCTGATCTCCCTGTGCTATGCGGCTGCTTTCAACTAGCTATCTATTTTACATTTGGTAGTGTAGATATGTCCATGCTAATCTCTCACTTCGTCCCAGCTTACCCTTCCCTCTCCCCGTGACCTCAAGTCCATTCTCTACATCTACGTCTTTATTCCTGTCCTGCCTCTAGGCTCCTCAGAACCACTTTTTTTTTTTTTTAGATCCCATATATATGTGTTAGCATATGGTATTTGTTTTTCTCTTTCCGACTTACTTCACTCTGTATGACAGACTCTAGGTCCATCGACCTCACAACAAATAACTCAATTTCATTTCTTTTTATGGCTGAGTAATATTCCATTGTATATATGAGCCATATCTTCTTTATCCATTCATCTGTCAATGGACACTTAGGTTGCTTCCATGTCCTGGCTATTGTAAATACTGCTGCAGTGAACACTGGGGTACATGTGTCTTTTTGAATTATGGTTTTCTCTGGGTATATGCCCAGTAGTGGGATTGCTGGACCATATGGTAGTTCTATTTTTAGTTTTTTAAGGAACCTCCATACTGTTCTCCATAGTGGCTGTATCAATTTACATTCCCACCAACATTGCAAGAGGGTTCCCTTTTCTCCACACCCTCTCCAGAATTTGTTGTTTGTAGATTCTCTGATGATACTGATTCTAACTGCTGTGAGGTGATACCTCATTGTAGTTCTGATTTGCATTTCTCTAATAATTAGTGATGCTCAGCAGCTTTTCATGTCCCTCTTGGTCATCTGTATGTCTTCTTTGGAGAAATGTCTATTTAGGTCTTCTGCCCATTTTTGGATTGGGTTGTTTGTTTTTTTTTAATATTGAGCTGCATGAGCTGTTTATATATTTGGGAGATTAATCCTTTGTCAGTTGCTCTGTTTGCAAATATTTTCTCCCATTCTGAAGGTTGTCTTTTCATCTTCTTTGTAGTTTCCTTTGCTGTGCAAAGACTTTTATGTTCCATTAGGTCTCATTTGTTTATTTTTGTTTTTATTTCCATTACTCTAGGAGGTGGATCAAAAAAGATCTTGCTGTGATTTATGTCAAAGAGTGTTCTTCCTATGTTTTCCTCTAAGAGTTTTATAGGGTCTGGTCTTACATGTAGGTCTCTAATCCATTTTGAGTCTATTTTTGTGTATGGTGACAGGGAGTGTTCTAACTTCATTTTTTACATGTAGCTGTCTAGTTTTCCCAGCACCACTTTTTGAAGGGACTGTCTTTTCTCCATTGTAAGCCCTTGCCTCCTTTTTCAGAGATTAGTTGACCATAGGTGCGTGGGTTTATCTCTGGGCTTTCTATCCTGTTCCATTGATCTCTTTTTCTGTTTTTGTGCCAGTACCATATTGTCTACATTACTGTAGCTTTGTAGTATAGTCTGAAGTCAGGGAGTCTGATTCCTCTAGCTCCCTTATTTTCCCTGAAGACTGTTTTGCCTTTTTGGGGTCTTCTGTGTCTCCATACAAATTTTAAGATTTTTTGTTCTAGTTCTGCAAAAAGTGTCATTGGTAATTTGATAGGAATTGCATTGAATCTGTAGATTGACAATATTGTATTTTCACAATATTGATCTTCCAATCCAAGAACATGGTATATCTCTCCATCTGTTGGTATCATCTTTAATTTCTTTCATCAGTGTCTTATAGTTTTCTGTATACAAGACTTTTGTCTCCCTAGGTAAGTTTATTCCTAGGTATTTTATTCTTTTTTTGCAACCGTAAATGGGAGTGTTTCCTTAATTTCTCTTTCAGATGTTTCGTCATTAATGTATAGGAATGCAAGAGATTTCTGTGTATTAATTTTGTATCCTGCAACTTTACCAAATTCATTGATTAGCTCTAGTAGTTTTCTGGCAGCATCTTTAGGATTCTCTATGTATAGTATCATGTCACCTGCAAACAGTGACAGTTTTACTTCTTCTTTTCCAATTTGGAGTCCTTTTATTTCTTTTTCTTTTCTGATTGCCATGGCTAGGACTTCCAAAACTATGTTGAAGCATAGTGGTGAGAGCAGACATCCTCGTCTTGTTCCTGATCTTCGAGGAAGTGCTTTCAGTTTTTCACCATTGAGAATGATGTTTGCTGTGGTTTTGTCATATATGGCCTTTATTATTTTGAGGTAGGTTCACTCTATGCCCACTTTCTGGAGAGTTTTTATTATAAACCAGTGTTGAATTTTGTCAAAAGCTTTGTCTGCATCTATTGAGATGATCATATGTTTTTTATTCTTCAATTTGTTAATATGCTGTATCACATAGATTGATTTGCATATATTGAACAATCCTTGCAACCCTGGGATAAGTCCCACTTGATCATGGTGTATGATCCTTTTAATGTGTTGTTGGAATCTGTTTGCTAGTATTTTGTTTAGGATTTTTGCATCTATATTCATCAGTGATATTGGTCTGTAATATTCTTTTTTTGCAGTATCTCTGTCTGGTTTTGGTATCAGGGTGACGGTGGCCTCATAGAATGAGTTTGGGAGTGTTCCTTTCTCTGCAATTTTTTGGAAGAGTTTAAGAAGGATGGGTATTAGCTCTTCTCTACATGTTTCATAGGATTTTCCTGTGAAGCCCTCTGGTCCTGGACTTTTGTTTGTTAGAAGATTTTTAATCACAGTCTCACTTTCAGTGCTTGTGATTGGTGTGTTTATATTTTCTATTTCTTCCTGATTCAATCTCAGAAGGTTGTGCTTTTGTAAGAATTTGTCCATTTCTTCCAGGTTGTCCTTATTATTGGCATAGAGCTGCTCGTAGCAGTTACTTAGGATGCTTTGTATTTCTGCGTGTCCGTTGTAACTTCTCCTTTTTCATTTCTAATTTTATTGATTTGACTCCTCTCCCTCTTTTTCTGGATGAGTCTGGCTAAAGGTTTATCAATTGTGTTTATCTTCTCAAAGAACCAGCTTTTAGTTTTATTGATCTTTGCTACTGTTTTCTTTGTTTTTATTTCATTTATTTCTGATCTGATCGTTATGATTTCTTTCCTTCTACTAACTTTGGGTTTTGCTTGTTCTTCTTACTCTAGTTCCTTTAGGTGTAAGGTTAGATTGTTTATTTGAGATTTTTCTTGTTTCTTGAGTTAGGCTTGTATTGTTATAAACTTCCCTCTTAGAACTGCTTTTGCTGTATCCCATAGGTTTTGGTTTTTCGTGTTTTCGTTGTCATATCTAGGTATTTTTTGATTTCCTCTTTGACGTCTTCAGTGATTTCTTGGTTATTTAGTAACGTATTGTCTAGCCTCCATGTCCCTGTGGTTTTTACATTTTTTTCCCTGTAATTGATTTCTAATCTCATAGCGTTGTGGTCAGAAAAGATGCTTGATATGATTTCAATTTTCTTGAATTTACTGAGGATTGATTTGTGATCTATCCTGGAGAATGTTCCATGCACACTTGAGAAGAAAGTGTAATCTACTGTTTCTGGATGGAATGTCCTATAAATATCAATTAAGTCCATCTTGTTTAATGTATCATTTAAAGCTTGTGTTTCCTTATTTAGTTTTCATTTTGGACGATCTGTCCATTGCTGAAAGTGGGGTGTTAAAGTCCCCTACTATGAATGTGTTACTGTCAATTTCCCCTTTTATGGCTGTTAGCATTTGCCTTATGCATTGAGGTGCTGCTACGTTGGATGCATAAATATTTACAATTGTTATATCTTCTCCTTGGATTGATCCCTTGATCATTATGTAGTGTCCTTCTTTTTCTCTTGTAATAGTCTTTATTTTAAAGTCTATTTTGTCTGATATTAGAATTGCTACTCCAGCTTTCTTTTGATTTCCATTTGCATGGAATATCTTTTTCCATCCCCTCACTTTCAGTCTGTATGTGTCCCTAGGTTTGAAGTGGGTCTTTTGTAGACCGCATATATATGGGTCTTGTTTTTGTATCCATTCAGCCAGTCTATGTCTTTTGGTGGGAGCATTTAATCCATTTATATTTATGGTAATAATCGATATGTATGTTCCTTTTACCATTTTCTTAATTGTTTGGGGTTTGTTATTGTAGGTCTTTTCCTTCTCTTCTGTTTCCTGCCTAGAGAAGTTCCTTTAGCATTTGTTGTAAAGCTCGTTTGGTGGTGCTGAATTCTCTTCACTTTTGCTTGTCTATAAAGGTTTTAATTTCTCCGTCAAATCTGAATGAGATCCTTGCTGGGTAGAGTAATCTTGGTTGTAGGTTTTTCCCTTTCATCACTTTAAATATGTTTTGCCACTCCCTTCTGGCTTGCAGTGTTTCTGCTGAGAAATCAGCTGTTAACCTTATGGGGATTCCCTTGTATGTTATTTGTTACTTTTCCCTTGCTGCTTTTAATATTTTTTCTTTGTATTTAATTTTTGATAATTTGACTCATATGTGTCTTGGCATGTCTCTCCTTGGATTTATTCTGTATGGGACTCTTTGCGCTTCCTGAACTTGAGTGACTATTTCCTTTCCCATATTAGGGAAGTTTTCAACTATGATCTCTTCAAATATTTTCTCAGTCCCTTTCTTTTTCTCTTTGTCTCCTGGGACCCCTAGAATTCAAATGTTGGTGCGTTTAATGTTGTCCCAGAGGTCTCTAAGACTGTCCTCAATTCTTTTCATTTTTTCTTTATTCTGCTCTGCAGTAGTTATATCCACTATTTTATCTCCAGGTCACTTATCCGTTCTTCTGCCTCAGTTATTCTGCTATTGATTCCTTCTAGAGAAATTTTAATTTCATTTATTGTGTTGCTCATCATTGTTTGTTTGCTCTTTAGTTCTTCTAGGTCCTTGTTAAACGTTTCTTGTATTTTCTCCATTATATTTAGATGATTTTGGATCATCTTTACTATCATTACTCTGAATTCTTTTTCAGGTAGACTGCCTATTTCTTCTTTATTTGTTTGGTCTGGTGGGTTTTTACCTTGCTCCTTCATCTGCTGTGTGTTTCTCTGTCTTCTCATTTTGTTTAACTTACTGTGTTTGGGGTCTTCTTTTCACAGGCCGCAGGTTCATAGTTCCCATTATTTTTGGCGTCTGCCCCCAGTGGCTAAGGTTGGTTCAGTGGGTGGTGTAGGCTTCCTGGTGGAGGGGACTAGTGCCTGTGTTCTGGTGGATGAGGCTGGACCTTGTCTTTCTGGTGGGCAGGACCATGTCCAGTGGTGCGTTTTGGGGTGTCTGTGACCTTATTATGATTTTTGGCAGCCTCTCTGTTAATGGGTGGGGTTGTGTTCCTGTCTTGCTAGTTGTTTGCCATGGGGTGTCCAGCAGTGTAGCTTGCTGGTTGTTGAGTGGAGCTGGGTCTTAGCATTGAGCAGGATATCTTTGAGAGACCTTTTGCCATTTGACATTATGTGGAGCCCGGAGGTCGGACTACTGTCCTGAACTTGGCTCTCCCACCTCAGAGGCACAGGCTTACCCCCCAGCCAGAGCACCAAGACCCTGTCAGACACACAGCTCAGGAGAAAAGGGAAAAAAAAATGAAAAAAAAAAAGAAATGAAGGAAGAAAGGAAGGGAGGAAAAAGTAAAATAAAAAGACAAAGTTATTAAAATAAAAAGTAAAAAAATTATTAAAAATTAAAAAGTAATTTTAAAAAAGGAAAGAAAGAAGAGAGCAACCAAACCAAAAAAGAAACCCATCGATGATAACAAGCTTAAAAATTATACTAAAAAACCCCAGAAAAACCGGACAGACAGAACCCTAGGACAAATGATAAAAGCAAAGCTATACAGACAAAATCACACAAAGAAGCATATACATACACACTCATATTAAGAGAAAAAGGAAAAAAAAACTATATATTAAAAAAAAGGAAGAGAGCAACCAAATCAATAAACAAGTCTACCAATGATAATAAACTCTAAATACTAAACTAAGATAAACATAAAACCAGAAAGCAGTCAGTCACATACAGCTATCCCCAAGTCTACAGTTGCTCCCAAAGTCCACCACCTCAATTTTGGGATGATTCATTGTCTATTCACGTATTCCACAGATGCAGGCTACATCAAGTTGATTGTGGAGATTTTATCCACTGCTCCTGAGGCTGCTGGGAGAGATTTCCTTTTCTCTTCTTTGTTCACACAGCTCCCGGGGTTCAGCTTTGGATTTGGCCCTGCCTCTGCGTGTAGGTCACCTGAGGGTGTCTGTTCTTCGCTCAGACAGGACATGGTTAAAGGAGCAGCTGATCAGGGGACTCTGGCTCACTCAGGCTGAGGGAGGGAGGGGCACGGAGTGCAGTGTGACCCTGCGGCAGCAGAGGCCACGTGACATTGCAACAGCCTGAGGCGCGCCGTGTGTTCTCCCAGGGATGTTGTCCCTAGATCACGGGACCCTGACAGTGGTGGGCTGCACAGGCTCCTGGGAGAGGGGGTGTGGCTAGTGACCTGTGCTTGCACACAGGCTTCTTGGTGGCTGCAGCAGCAGCCTTAGTGTCTCATGCCCATCTCTGGGGTCCGTGCTGATAGCCACAGCTTGTGCCCGTCTCTGGAACTCGTTTAGGCGGTGCTCTGAATTCCCTCTCCTCATGCACCCCCAAACAATGGTCTCTTGACTCTTAGGCTGTTCCAGACTTTTTCCTGGACTCCCTCCCAGCTAGCTGTGGTGCACTAGCCCCCTTCAGGCTGTGTTCACGCAGCCAACCACAGTCCTCTCCCTGGGGTCTGACCTCCAAAGCGGAGTCTTAGCTCCCAGCCCCAACCCGCCCCAGCGGGTGAGCAGACAAGCCTCTTAGGCTGCTGAGTGCTGGTCAGCAGCAATCCTCTGTGCAGGAATCTCTCCGCTTTTCCCTCTGCACCCCTATTGTTGCACTCTCCTCCATGGCTCCGAAGCTTTCCCCCACTGCCATCCCCCGTCTCCGCCAGCGAAGGGGATTCCTAGTGTGTGGAAACCTTTCCTCCTTCACAGCTCCCTCCCAGAGGTGCAGGTCCCATCCATATTCTTTTGTCTCTGTTTTTTCTTTTTTTTCTTTTGCCCTACCCAGGTACATGGAGAGTTTCTTGTCTTTTGGGAAGTCTGAGGTCTTCTGCCAGTGTTCAGTAGGTGTTCTGTAGGAGCTGTTCCACATGTAGATGTATTTCTGATGTATTTGTAGGGAGGAAAGTGATCTCCACGTCTTACTCCTCTGCCACCTTGAAGGTCTCCCCCAAGAGTTGTTTTAATGTCTCTGTACTGTTCTGCCTCTGGCCGAACCCAGCTGGGACAGAAAGAAGGATGCATAAATTCAGCCCTGGTGTTCACCTCAGCGTGCATCTCGGACCAGCTGGAAGCAGTGGGCATGATGTGCAGAGGCTGAGAACTGACCCCAGAACTGGCCAGAATCAATATGACACCCAGGGTCCACATGGACTTGCCCTTCACACCGTTTAATCCTCCTCCCCAACAAGTACCTTCTTCTACCCAGAGACCCAAGCTTTCTACAGATTGTGCTTCTCCTACAAAGCTGGCTTTTCCTCTCCACCTTACTGTCCTGTTCCCACCATCATCCCATCAAAATTTTTCTTTAGGAGATGCTTTTTGGAGAGGATCTGATGCTTAAATATAGGTCAAAGTGAATGATTATCAGGGTTAATGTATTCTTTTTCCCAGGGGCTTTGCATCTTAATAGGGAATCATATCTTAACCCAAAGGAAAGAAATCATATCTTAACCCAAAGGTGGGCTCCCAATAGTTATGCACACGCTAAAGAGGATGGGGAGGGCCTCCAGGCACATCTCAAATCAAACCACATGGGTGGCCACCTTCTTTAATTATGACCAAGTGTATAGGACCAGCTCCCAATAAATAAAAGACACTCCACTTCTCTGCCTGACTCCAACAATGCCTTTGAAGCTGTGAATTCCAGCTGCTCCTCCCCCAGCAGGTACTGCCTTGCTGTTGAGCTTCACACCAGAACATCCTCACTCCCACCTCTCATGTCCCTGATTTAGGGAACCACTCTGGCCAACTTCCTGTCAAATCTCACCAGAGTCACCTGCACCAAAGGAGGAAGCCCAGTCACAGGCATCTTTTTAAGCCAGACCTGACAGCCTACCTGAATGCGTGGAGAGGAGGGTGGAAGAGTTGTGTATTGGCAGCTGAGAAATTAAAAAGCTTAATAGCTACTCTCTGTATTTAACTTTTATGATTCTGCAATCCTTGAAACATTAATAATCTATTTGATGGCATCTGAGATCCACCCCCACCACCCCAAGTTCTAGAAATCTCGATGCTTAAAAGGGAGCTATCAGGGAATTGGCAAGCAAATTTTTGTTCTTTTTTTTTTTTATGACTTTGCACTCCTGCCTCTGTCAGACACAGTGAAAGGTTTTCCATTGCATAGACGAGTTTCCTCTCATTGATTGGAACCTTTTAGCTGGGCATCAGGCACTATCATTCCCCAGCACTACACTGGACTTACTGACAGCCAAGAAGTATTCTGATGGTCAGCACACCCATCAGCAAGAAGTTTCAAGATTCCAGATCACCTCTTTCCAATGCAATAGCCAGTATCTCCATCCTTTGCCTGTGGAGCCAGGCTGGTCTATGGTCTTCTCACTAAAATGTGCCATCAGGAAGCACTGGTGCTCTTATATGGTCACCTTACCTTTGGAAAAGGAGGCAGGAACATACAGTGGAGAAAAGACAGCCTCTTCAGTAAGTGGTGCTGGGAAAATGGACAGCTACATGTAAAAGAATGGAATTAGAACACTCCCTAACACCATACACGAAAATAAACTCAAAATGGATTAAAGACCTAAATGTAAGGCCAGACACTATAAAACTCCTAGAGGAAAACATAGGTAGAACACTCTATGACATAAATCACAGCAAGATCCTTTTTGACCCACCTCCTAGAGAAATGGAAATAAAAACGAAAATAAACCAATGGGACCTAATGAAAATTAAAACCTTTTGCACAGCAAAGGAAGCCATAAACAAGACAAAAAGACAACCCTCAGAATGGGAGAAAATATTTGCCAATGAAGCCACTGACAAAGGACTAATCTCCAAAATTTACAAGCAGCTCATGCAGCTCAATATCAAAAAAACAAACAACCCAATCCAAAAATGGGCAGAAGACCTACATAGACATTTCTCCAAAGAAGATATACAGACTGCCAACAAACACATGAAAGGATGCTCAACATCACTAATCATTAGAGAAATGCAAATCAAATCTACAATGAGGTATCATCTCACACCAGTCAGAATGGCCATCATCAAAAAATCTACAAACAGTAAATGCTGGAGAGGGTGTGGAGAAAAGGGAACCCTCTTGCACTGTTGGTGGGAATGTAAATTGATACAGCCACTGTGGAGAACAGTATGGAGGTTCCTTAAAAAACTAAAAATAGAACTACCATATGACCCAGCAATCCCACTACTGGGCATATACCCTGAGAAAACCACAATTCAAAAAGAGTCATGTACCACAATGTTCATTGCAGCTCTATTTATAATAGCTTCCATTTACAATGGAAGCAACCTAAGTGTCCACTGACAGATGAATGGATAAAGAAGATGTGGCATATATATACAATGGACTATTACTCAGTCATAGAAAGAAATGAAATTGAGTTATTTGTAGTGAGGTCGATGGACCTAGAGTCTGTCATACAGAGTGAAGTAAGTCAGGCAGAGAAAAACTAATGCTGTATGCTAACACATATGTGTGGAATCTAAAAAAAAAACAAGGTTCTGAGGAACCTAGAGGCAGGACAGGAATAAAGACGCAGACGTAGAGAATGGACTTGAGGTCACGGGGAGGGGGAAGGGTAAGCTGGGACAAAGTGAGAGAGTGGCATGGACATATATACACTACCAAATGTAAAACAGATAGCTAGTGGGAAGCAGCCACATAGCACAGGGTGATCAGCTTTGTGCTTTGTGACCACCTAGAGGGGTGGAATAGGGAGGGTAGGAGGGAGATGCAAGACAGAGGCGATATGGGGGATATATGTATATGTATAGCTGATTCACTTTGTTATAAAGCAGAAACTAACACACCATTGTAAAGCAATTATACTCCAATAAAGACGTTAACAAAAAAAAAAGAAGCAGCATTGGTGTTCTGAACCATCTTTAAGACGGTTTTTTGGGGACTTTCTGGAAACAAATGAGGTAAGAGTAAGTGGTGGAGAGTGAAATGACTAGCCCTGACTGTGTTGTTCCCAATACTCAGCTACAGCCCTGGTTGAAATAGATGGCTGCCTACAGAAGAGAACTTCTATAATTCAGTGAGTCCCATGTTCCCAATTTATAGTCAGCTAGCTCCCCGCACACAGCAAGTCACAATCAGGTGATGACTAGGGTTCTCATCTCAACAACAAAATGAAAACAAAATGTTCTAACCAAAGGAAAACAGGAAGAAGAAACAGAACTAAAATAAAGAACTAGAAAGACACCTACAAAAATAAATCCAGCAACTCCACTCCTAGGATATACCCAAGAGAACTGAAAACATATATTCACACAGGAACTTGGAAAAGGATGTTCAAAGTTGTGTTATAGCATAACAGCTAAGGAGAAACAACCCAGATGTTTACCCATTGATGGATGGGTAAACAAAATGTGTATATCCATACAATGGAATATCATTAAGCCATAAAGGAGAATGGAGTACTGATACATACTACAACATGGGTGAACTTTTGAAAACATGCTAACTAAAAGCCAGACCTAAAATATCACATATTGTATGATGCCACTAGTTTGAAATGCCCAAAACAGGCAAATCCACAGAGACCGAAGTAGGTTAGTGGTTGCCAGGGGCAAAGGGAAGGGTAGAATGGTGAGTGACTGCTGATGTGTACAAGATTCCTTTTTGGGGTGATGGAAGGTTTCTGCAATTAGATAGTGGTGATGGTTGCACGACTGTGTGAATATACAAAAAAAACACTGACTTGCACACTTTAAATGGGTGAATTTTATGGTATGTGAATTATCTCAATTTAAAAAATATTTTAAATTAAAATCCATTGTAGTACAAGTAGGACAGACAAAGAGAGGGACATGAGGAATGAAGAGTGACTAGGACTAGGATCACTCATTTATTCAACAAAATTTAATAAGCACCTACTATGTCAGGCATTGCTCCAAACAGAGCTGACTTAGAGTGAATGAGGCAAAAGTGATTCCTCCTCTCTTGAAGTGTATCACATGGCAGGGGAGACAGACACTAATACAACAAAGATACAAATAAGTATGAGATTACAGTAGATGGATGGATAGATTGATGACTGATTGATAGACGATAGATAAATAGATGATAGTCAAAAGAATGAAAGAGAGAGAGAGGGAGGGAGGGAGGGAGGGAGGGGGGGAGAGAGAGAAAGAGAGAGAGAGAGAGAGAAAGAAAGAAAGAAAGAAAGAAAGAAAGAAAGAAAGAAAGAAAGAAAGAAAGAAAGAAAGAGAGAGAGAGAAAGAAAGAAAGAAATTACAAACATTTTTTAAATGTGGAACCCTTCCTTCTATTCTATGCAATATCACTTAATAAATTCTTTTTAGTCAGACTCCTGGGATAGTACAAATGAATCATCAATAATGAAGACATTTGGGGTGTTCTTAATCCTTAAGTCAAAAGCATTCCCCCTGGAGACATCAACAGCAATAAATGGAAGAGTAGTAGAGCCATCATCATTCTTATCAGTGACAGGACAAGCCGGAGTGGATGGTCATCTCCTACTCTGTGAGCACTGGCAGAACCAGTAGGCAACTACCAAGATGATATCAGAGAACCACAGGGAACCACAGACTCACTTTAGAGCTGGAGAAAATCAGACCCTAAAGTGAAGTGGATTCCAAAGTCAGTCAACTTGTAATGATAGAGCTAAGACTTGACAGAAGATCACAGGAAGTCTATGTTCCAAAGTCTGAGCTCCTTATACACTGGCAGTGGTGCTCACCTGCTGGAAAGTGAACCATTCTAAAGTAGTAACAGATAATTGTGGGCTAGTGTGCGTTCCCTTCAAGGTAATCTATTATGTCTTTCAAATCAACAGAGGTCTTATGGGAGAAAAAATCTCAATGGAAGATGGAAACTAAAAGAACCTCTGAGGCCAAAAAGACAGACTTGTGTGGTCCGGCATGCCTTTTACTCCCCCTGTCCCCAGACCATACATCGAAGCATCAAGGCCACTTGGGGCTTGTTTCTCTTTAAGTCTTTATTAGTTGCTCATTTAAACGGCACCTGTACATTCCTTCTATTCAGCAGATACATGCAGTTGGACTGTAAACTTTTTCACTGGTTTAGGCTCCCTTATTGAGCAAATGTGCGAAGTCTCCTGGTATTAGCCACCTTTGTGAATTCTTTCAGGAGTGGATGGAAGAGAGGGAGGACCACCAGGGGCCTCAGAGCCTGGACAAGTCCTCAGCTGTCTGTGTAGAGAGAACCCCAGCCTGTTCCTCAGCCTAGTTCTTGGTCACCAGACACCGATTTTGGAAAGCTGGCTTCTGGGACTCATTCAAGTGAGTGAAATGTAAGCTTTACTGAGCACCTACAAGTGCACTGGTCACGGAGGGAGCATGGAGATGAATCCAACCCATCTCTGTCCTCGACAAGGGTGCTGTCGTGGAGTGATTCACGCTGATGCTGAGTGTAGATACAAAGGTGGCTTCCTAAGAAGGGATAGTACCCTTGCTACACACTTCTCTCTTCACTGACTATGTATTTTGCCATTTGAAACACTAGTGCCACAAGGTACTCTATGTAAAAAGCAATCTGTGGGCATGTCTGACTGGGAAATGTAATGTCAGCTTGAGAAAATGAGAAGAAGAAAGCTATCTTCCCCACCTGACTGGGGGGAGGTTTGATACATATTTTAATCCTGACTCTTGCGTTAATTGGCTATGTGAACTTAGAATTCATACGATCAACTTTATATTTTCATACATACAACTTTATAATTTCATTTCCAGATTGCTCTGTTAGGAAGTTTGTTTGTCTGGTACTCTGCCAACCTAACAAACCACTTTCCCCACCTTTCACTCCCTTTCTCTCTCCCCAAGCGCATGCACGCACGCACACATACACGCCTCTCTCTTCTAAGGGTTAACCAGAGGGACTCTGAATGAACTGCTGTGTCTTTCATAACTGCTAATTGACAATGATGGCGATGCCTGCTGGACTTTCTAATCTATGGCAATCTTTTCATTTTTCGCGGGCCACCCTGCTCTCCCAGTCCCCATAACAGCTATTCTAAAACCACACACTTTGCAGCCTTCTATTCACCTCTCAATGGCAAAAGAACTCGTAGCATGGCCTAGTGAGTGGTTCAGAGCACTAGACTTTGAGTCAAGTTGCTTAGAGTCAAGTCACTTGAATTCTCTAATATTTGGTTCCTCATCTATAAGACATGGCTGATCACTGATGCAACTAACAAATAGCGTTTCAGTACCTATGTGCTAGGTACTCATCTCAGTGGGACTGTCTGACCCCTGGGGGTACCACAGGAAACGAAATAAACAAGGTCCCTGCATTCACTGAACTTGCATTCCTTTGGAATGGTTACGATAACACTTACCTCTTAATATTGAGATGAGGTTAATGAGATGATCCCTTATCTCATTTAATCCAGATTTAGGACTGTACTTTTCCCATAATAAGTATTCAATAAATGTTAGCTTTTATGATAATTATTACTACTACTTCATAGAGTTTACTTAGGCATAAATTCCCCCATAATTTCATAAACTTGGCGTCATCCACTCCTATCCTTACTGCTGTAACAAAAAAGTTGTGATCTGCAAAGCCACCTGTGGGAGGTGCGACTAGACCTTCCACTATGGCCATCACCTTAGCCCTCAGCTCCAACTTCCTAGACTATAGTAAGGAGTTTTTCCCTTGCCGTAATGCTGGAGGGAGGAGGGAAGGACAAGTACCTTGAGTCCTTAATTGGTCCCGGAATATTATAAACCATTATAAGGGTGATAGATACTAGAGAATCTGTTACCGTAAAATTTGAGCAGTTTTCTGATTCGCTGGAGATGGATCCTGGAGACTACCCGTCAGCAGCCCATCCATATGATTTATGGACAGTGCCTCAGTGGACATTTTAGCCATGCAAAGGTGAGGCAAAGAGGTTCTGCTGGAATAAAGATGTCCCGAGACACTACTGCTCCAAGGAGCAGGGAGAGGGGCTAATAATGGCATCAAGGAGGTTGCTGCTTCTGGAGATACATGTTAGCTGAGGGGAGAGGAGAACAATCAGGGACGTTGAGGTCTCTATTCCCTACCTGCCCCCTTGGACTGGATTGGAGCCCCATGCTTAGATGTATGCGAGCTAGAAATGGACACATCCATGAATTTGAGAGTCTTTCAGATTTGAGGCAAAAGTAAATACCAGAAACTGTTCATGGGAGATTCTGAGACTCTGGGCATAAGCAGAGTATCCTTAGACCCAAAGAACAGATTGAGACCCAGAGGTACAGGGTCTCACAGGTACAGGAACAGGCTATCCTGTTTTTTCATCTGCACAGACCCAGCTTCTCTCTTGCATGCTGACGGCCACAGCTCTAGAAGCACCCAGGCTGCCCACTGTGGCAGTGGTGAGTCTTCCTTGAGTAGCCTGATGGAACTGGACCCCTACAAAGGCAGCAGGAAAGAAGGAACATGGTGAGTACCATGTAGACTGCTGGTGGCCATCAGTGGGTTCATCCTATGGGTGGGTGCTGCAGAATAATAGGGAGAATAATTGGGAGTTACATGCCTACTTGAGTGAGAAGAAGGGATTCTGGGCTATATAATTTTAAGATTAAATTGATTAAGATTTAAAAGTTTACATGTCTGCCCTCATGTTTTAGTACTCACAAGTGAAGCAAGAAATTAAAAATATTTATTTCCCTTGATCCAAGAGGAACAGGAGATTCTTCTGTTATCCAAAGCTAATCTCCTACTTTTGTTCTGTATCTTGCCCAAACCACACTGCTTTACTAAACTGGTGAACTGTAACTCAGATCTGTGTGGCTCCAAAGCCACCTACCCATGGAACAGCACTTGTCAATCTCTACTCCATGTGGTTGGTGTTCATTGCTGCCCTCCCATGAGACTGATGGCAAGCCCCTGATGGCAGAGAATCCAGTTGCTATGTGTGAGTACAGCACCTTGATTATCATAAGTACTCAACGAATTAACAAGACAGGACATGGCCTGAGCTTTAAAGAATGGGTAACAATTGAGATGGATTGAAGCTGTAAATCAGGGTTCCCCAAACTGTCAGCGTGCATCAGAATTGTCTAGGGGGCTTATAAAATGCCCATTCTCAATTCAGACCCAGCAGGTCCTACTGGATCCTGAGATCTTCGTCGTTAATGAGCATGACCAACGATCCTCTTGAGTTGGTCCACAGAAACACGGCCACAGTACTTTCTTTCATTTTTCTGGCCCTTCCTGAGCAACCTTTCCTCTGAAATCACTTGTGCTCCCAGTCTGTGCCACAAAGGAAGAAGTGCTTTCTTAGGCTGTTCTTCATGCTTCAAGCTTTCCATGAGCTGATCATTCTCTGATCCCCCATACCACTGTATCTGTGTTTCTGCTAAGATTCGTGTACTTGGTACTAACAGTGTTTATACTCGTGCCTCATCACCTCCACTGAGCTATAGACATCTTGAGTTACCAGAAGAAAAGGGAGTTCATACTGAATGGGTGCTGTGGTGCTCAGCAGATGTTGGGGGCAGGGTATCGCCTGCCAACAGCCTGCAGCTGGGTGCCTCCCCAGGAATTGCCCTCTGCTGATGGGAGCTGCCTCGCCCAAGCTGATGCCTCCTCCCTGTAGACACGAAGTCAGTGGAGGCCAAAAAAGGACAAAAGCCTGGCACCCTTGACTCAGGACGTCTCTGAAGGGCCATCAGCCAGGGACCTCCCCAGGGGCTGGCTGAACCCTCTGTTGCAGGCCGGCTCCTCCTTTCCCGTCCCCACCTCCCCCAGCAGGATTTCCTCTGAGCGCTCCCTGTACCTCTGCACTCAGCGGCAGAATCTTAGCATCTGTTTCCAGGAGAATCGGATCTACAGGACACCTGCTACACACCAGGCACCAAGCTAGGCATTTTGTATGCACAGTCTCAACTAATCCTCACCAAATTCAAAAGGTAGACCTCACTCCTTTAGCATAGCTGAAGCTCCTGAGACTCAGAAAGGGGGACTCATTTACCGAAGCCCACGCACGGATGGTAAGTGCAGTGAAACAATTTAAATCCAGGCCATCATACCTTGAAAGCAAGATCGAGTCGATTTATCTTTCTTTTTCTTCAATTGCGATATAACTGACATATAACACCATAGTAGCTAAGTGTATAACAGTTCAATATTTTTATACATTGTGAAATGGTCACCACAGTGTCTAGTTAACATCCATCACCACACATAGTTACAATTTTTTTTTCTTGTGATGAGACCTTTTACGACCAGTCTCTTAGAGACTTTGAACTATATGATACGATGTTAACTACAGTCACAATGCTGGACATTACATTCTCCCCATGACTTATTTCGTTGGTGACTGGAAGTTTGTACCTTTTTGATTTTGGTTTATCTTTATTTGCCCCTTCAGTACCTATTATGCTACCAAATAAATATTTGCCAAGGAAATAGTTAAAATGGAGATTTTGAGGTTCTGGAAGGGTAGAAACTATGACTTAGATTTGTGAAATTTCCCCCCTAGCTGAGCGCTATGTTGCCAAATACCCTGATGGCATCTATGGCTCAAAGAGGCACAGTGTTCAAGTCCTGCCATGGTGTTTTAGTCTCTACTGAAATATTAACAGACCTACAACTTCTTTTCCTTTTATGTTTGCCTAATTTTACTTGAAGTTGAAGGTCTGTGCAAACAGATATATGAGGGCTCTTATGTGGACACCAGGCTGCTACTTATCCCTTGTCCGTCTCCACACTTCAGGGGCAGAGACCACTTGTTCAGATGCGGACAGCTTGCCAAGAGGCTCCACTGTCTTCACTCATACCCTGCCACATAGCTGAAGACCGCAGTTTTGTTACTAAACACAAGTGTCCAGAGAACGCACCCAGAATTCAAGCACGTCTCAGAAGGCGGTACTCTGGAGCACAGCGATGGCTGTATCTACTCTTGATTACCACCCTGGTAATCCTGGTAGATCCCTTAGCTCCCTTAGCTGGTAGATCCCTTAGCTCATCCTGCTAATTCTCACAGAGGAAGGATTCATACCAAACCTAGATTCTGGATTCTACTTCAGGCTTTATTAGGTCATGATGCAGTTTGCTTGGTGTGCACATGTGTGGTGTCTTAATTTATGCAGTGTGGCTGAGAGAACATCTTTAGTGAAGCTTTGTCCGTGTCTACCTCTGCTCCAGGATACTGTTAGATCTGGGGCAGTTCTACCTACATGCTTGGGGGATTTAAGTGGGTCCCTAACATAGAGACATGCAGCCACTTCCCCAGCTAAGGAAGCAGCTCAGAAACTAAAGAACACCTGACAACCCCCAGGGCAGGGACTCAGGTAGTGCTGATACCAGAGGGTGTGATGGCATGCGACTTGCCGGTATGTTTGTTCAAAACAATTTTCCATTAATATGGGTTCTGCGCAACCTGAATAGAAAAACAGCGTTTCTATGGAATCTCCAGGTTGTTTTTTTCATCTGTCTACAAAATGAACCACACTCCTCTCTTAACGAAAATGCTACTGAATTACTATGATTTTATTAACAAGACAAGTGTAGCTATTTAGTGTCTAACAATGCAAGAGTTATAATTCCAAGGGGCTTGTCAAATGCTAATTCTAAATTCAGAATGCAAAGCAAAAGTTTTATTAGCCTCTTCCCTGCAAAGAATACTTCTACTCTGTGCTGCAAAAATATTTGGATTTGGTGCCTGGGTGATTAAAGTCTTTAAGGTTGCAATAGTCATCAGCACATTATAAAATCATGAAGAATTTAACAGCTGAAAGTATTTAAAATTTAATCTTGGTTTTTGTCCACATGAAGCAAGTAGACCCAAATCTACATGAAGCAAGTAGACCCAAGTATATTACACTATGTGCCTAAGATGTGTCCCCCCCCACCTCTCCATCTGGGTTGTAGCATAATAAGAAGTAGGATGGGACTTCTACTGTCTCAAAATCTAGGCTCAAGTCCGAAGACCCATTGCAGGTCCCCCAACCATGGGTTCGGTCTGAGCAAAGGAGAGGGAAGAAGTTTTTAACTGGATGTGAGATTGAAATTTTAAACATAACTGAACTGGACTGCTTAATAACTGAAAGTGAATCTTAACTATGCAAATCGGACTTTGCCTAGAACCGAAAGTGACTGTGAGGGCAAAGGATCTCTCAGAGAACTTACAAAGATGCAGGGAAGGGATATTTGCCCAAAGATATTAGGAAATGAGGGTTGAGAAAAAATAAAGTCATTTCCTATGTGTATCCTGTTGAGTTTAGTGCACTTAATATACAAGCTACAGAAATAAAACAGATCCAGTTCAATATTGCAGAAATTTCCTGAACAAGTAATGTGTAGAGGCATAGTGCTAGGAAAACAGTGAGGAAATAAAAGATGAGAAATCCTATCACAGCCTGTATGAAAGTTATAATTAAAAATGGAAAACACTTGCAAACAACTGCAAGTACAGATCATAGACTCTAAACAGAAAGACAAAAGAGGAGGGGCCGTCCACACCATGTCCCTGGGGACCCCTGGCACATCCCCCCTCACCCCGTGGCCAGCAGGGCCCCGCTTGTGCTGGCTGTCCAGCTCATGGCCTGCCCAGTCAGGGCGGGTCTGGGGGACCATGGTGGCCTGAGGGATCCAGACTCTTGCCCTGGCTGCAGTTCCTGCTGGCTGGAGCCAGAAACTTGGGCTTCCCAGTTCACGAGTGGACAAATTAACTTGTCACCTCTTCTCTCCACTTTACTTTGTTTGAAATCTAAATCAAACAACTTTATGAGAAGTCAAAAAAATTTTTTTGACAAAGTTTTGTTATATTTCTGGCTGAGAAATGTAGCTGCTGGAAACCAATGGATTTTCTGTAGGATTCGATCATTTATGGACAAAAGAGTAATGAGCATCTTAATCTGTCTGGTTCCCACAAATTTAGGATATAACACAAGACAGAACTTGTTCCTGCAAAAGAATTTAAGAAATCTTCAAGAAGGGGAAGGCACTTGATCCTGACTTGGAAGAGTTTTTAGCAAACACAAAATAGGAGGTAAGACAGTGAAAGAACATCTCGTGGGTTCAATGTCTTCATCATGACTTGGTTGAACAAGCTTCTTCTTATTTACAGCAAAGAGTCCAAGGGATCTATCTACATGTGAACACTTAGTTAATCTCTCTACTACATAGAAAATAGCCAGTAAAACCAAACTTATTGCTGGTATATTTCAGTTTCCCCATTGGAAGTTCCCTGTGTCTGAGAATTCAACTTGTTTCCTTCCTGCCACAGAACATTCAGGAATAACTGTAGCCAGGGATCAGAGGAGCTGGACTTAGGCTTTCAAAAGATGTTGGAAAAATTAAATTTACTTCATATCATGTTTCAAACCACCACAGAATCATTTTGCAGTCACTTCACTATTCTCTATTCTAATCCCTTGACTTACATTCTTGTCATTCTCTCCTGCCTTCTGCTGTCTTTTTTGGACGCCTTTCTTCTGAAATCTGTGACATTTTTCTGTGCTTCTGATGAGTGCCACGAAGGATTTGACAGAGAAATCTAATAAGACTATAAATTCCTGGAGGCAGAGGCCTTTCCAGTGTAACTCCATTGCAGAGTTCCTAGTGCATTGCCGGGACATGTGTTTAACAAAGGTTTTCAAATTAACGGATTAAGCGCCACCGCTGAGTGGGAACGATTAATCATGCTAACTAATAAAAGACTATACAGGATGTATTTCAGCCAAAGAGCTTTGTAATACATGCTGAATAATTATTGGAATGATAATAAGTAACTTAAGAATGTTTTCAGGTCTGCAGAGTTGTTTGGGCTACCCCACAAGGTCAGAGCACCTCATAGAAGTGATGGATGCTTTCTGCCTTCCGCTAAGCTGACAGCCCTCATCTCACACTGCAGTTTGTGGTTCCTGACCCCGCATTCCGCAGCCGACCTGGAAGGGCCGCATTTCTGTGAGCCAGCTCCGATAAGCCACCTGAAAACTTCCCTGGGAGGCAGGCGGCAGGCAGGCAGAGAAGGGTCCGCTTAAGCCAGCTGCCCCCTCCCTGTGCCTTCCCCAGCCTTCCCTCAGATCCGACGGTGATGTCTGTGACAGACAACAGCACTCATCTCTTCAGGAACGCCGCAGAACACAGAGCTCATGTGTGCTTCTAGGCTGGATTTTGCAGAAAATGGGAGATGGCACCCAACGCCCTCTGGCGTGCCAAGAGCGTGGCTGGTCTATGTGACCCCAGGCAGCTGGCACACACTGGCGCTCTCTGGGGCCACCGCAGAAGCTGTGAACCGTGCTCTGGCTCCCCAGAGTATCTGGGGAGTGGAATCTGCATTACAACATGTGCTCTGATGCTGTGGGGAAGGATCGTACACTTTGTCCAGGATGCCACTGGGCACAGAAGCCACCATCTCTGAGATTTGTCGTTCAACATCCACCCATAGGTCTGTAGCCCAGAAGCCTGCCCCAAGTCAGGAGTACCGACCACACGGGCCGTGTGTGAAAGCTGTCCAGTGGTCAGACTCTTCCCGGCCCCGATGGAAGGCCCGGATATGCTCAAGGAGCCGCATATGCCATTTGTAAAAAGGAAGACCCCTTGCTAACTGACAGGCCTGCAATGGTGTGGCCCTTTAAATTACCTTGGCATTGATTGCCTGGACAGGTTGTTCACTCAAATTGCCCTGGCTCGCTAATAACCCAAGCGGGCTGGTGTTGTAAATGACCATGGCACTAACGGCCCAGGCAGGCCACTCTTTCACATCGTCCTGGCACTAATGGCCTGGAGAGGGGGCTTGCTCTGCAGATTAACGAGTGTCCTCCAAATGGCAAAGGATTATGGAAAAAGAAAGAAAAACAAGCATTTGCAAGGGAAATAAGAAAAAGGTTTTACTTCTCCCGTCTCAGCATTCCGTGCCTTGTGAACAGCGCTGGAGGGCTCTGCCTTCTCTAAGAGAGCATACACTTCCACCTCCCTCTTTACTTTCCTTACCAACCACAGGCCACCATTACATGTTTTTTACTTTAAAAAATATATATCTAGGGCTTCCCTGGTGGCGCAGTGGTTGAGAGTCTGCCTGCCGATGCAGGGGACACGGGTTCATGCCCCGGTCCGGGAAGATCCCACATGCCACGGAGCGGCTGGGCCCGTGAGCCATGGCCGCTGGGCCTGTGCGTCCGGAGCCTGTGCTCTGCAACGGGAGGGGCCACAGTTTCTCTAATTTTGGTTTATTGTTACCCTGCTCCCATCTCATCCCCAAATCATTTATTCACCAAGCATTGATTGATTGAATTATTACCTTCTATGTTCAAGGTACCTGTAGAGTCTGTGGGGACTGAGATATGGAATCATAGACCCCACCCCCAGAAGCTCCCATTTAAGTCAGGGAAACAGAGAGCCCTTCACCAATAATTGCATTGCACCGTGGTAAGTGCTGTGAAAGTCTGCAGTCCAAATGGGCTGCAAAAGCTTCACACTACAGGTGAGTTTGAAGACAATAGGATGAGTTCCTCAAGACAAGGAGTGGAGGAAGAGGGGGACTTACAGAAAGAGAGACTGTGCACAAAGGCAGAATTCATGAAAAAGCACAGCTGCAAACTATAGCTCATGGGCACAGTGGTAGGCAAGGCTGGAACGGTAGGCTGGAGCTAGACTGTAGAAGCCTTGGGAAAGAAGGGCGGGGTTTGAGAAAACTTCCCAGATAGAGTCTCCTGGATCTGAGGACTGGGTGTATGTGGGGTGGAGGAAGGCTTCTGGCTTCGGATACCGAAAACTGGGTACATCGTGCTGCCCTTCACAGAGATGAGTTTACGGGAAGGAACCAGATTGGGGTGGAGAAGGAGGGGCGTTAGAATGTATCCTTTTTGAAAGATATTGGTTCTCTGTTCCTCTCTATCAACTGCATTTCACCAGTCCATTGCGTAGAGATGCATGAAGCAAACAGCGTTGGATGCACTGAGAGAGATGCCTGTTTCCTGGGGGATATCCTTAGCTTTCACCAAGAGGACCATGTCTCCATGCAGCATGAGGGCTTGGATCTTTAAAAAAATCCAGAGGGTTTTTTGCAATCCAGTGCAGAGGGTTTGATCCCCAAAGTTAATAAGAATAAGACAGCCAGTCTAACAGCAATCCCCTCCTTCCTCCTCCCGCTCTAGCTCACGTTCATGGCAATCCAACTTGCAGTGGCTCTCTCAGGGGATGGTTTAGTGATGGGTGGGTTGTGTTTTTTTTTTTTAACTTTTTGCTTTCTGCTTTCTCTTCTCCCTGTGATCAGGGAAGTAGTAGAAAGAGGAGTGGTTTTAAAAGGACAGGGTGTCTATACAAGATTAACTGTTATTGGAAATCTAAATGCCACCAATGTATTTTGACAAGTGAAACAGAAGTTCAGAAATTTTTTTACACATTTGCAAGATTGACTGAATAAATGGAGAGAGTGATTGGATGAAAACAAAGGGCTTTTACAGAGTTGACTGAATTCATTGGAATAGAGATTAATTGAGAGCCTACCATTTGCCAAACCCTGCACTAGGCACTGTGGGGTCTGCAGAAATGAACAGAGTGCAGCCCCTGCTGTCAAGGAATTTAATGTCTCAGGCTGGGTTACAACCACTACACATTGTATTGAAAGCTGCTTCTAATGTGAGAAAGAGCCCTTCACAAAGACCAGCCTCTCCAAAGTGTGACACAAACGTTTCTCTTTGTAGAAAACGCAGCTCCCTTTGAAAGGAAAGTTGTTCTTTCATCCAACCATCAATAGACATAGTGTTTGCTAAGTGCAGGGCACCTTGCTGGGCATTATGGGGGGCTTAAGATGGTAGGACATGGGTCCTGACCTCCAAGGCTTTGCCTGTGAACATCTAAAGCCCCTTAATGTCAGAGGAAAGGTATAGCAACTTCAATATATATTTTGTTAAAATAAACTCTTCTAGGATGTCTTTTAACCCAAGTAATGGTTCTTAACAACAACGCATATAGTTTGGGAGCTAGAAGGGAGCCTAGAAGTCACCTAATGTCACACCCATTTATAAAGAGCAGAGCCAGAGACATTGGATGGTCTGCCCAAGAACACACAGGTGGTTGGTGGCAAATCCAGAACTGGGACTTAACGTCATCCTCTTTCCTCATCTAGTACTTTCTTTGTGTAGCCTTGTCTCTGGTATCAACAGATGCAATGATACAAACGCATAATTTAAAAACAGACGGAGAGAGACAGGAGCTTCATGAGGCATAATGCAAGAAAATCTAGGCACCTCCAGTGAGGCCTTTAGGAAAATAGATTTGTAACAGTCATACAATGGATGTGTCTTTGCCAAGTTCATTAATAACACGCATAGATATGTAAAAAGAAAATCTTCCAGCAAAGGTAAGAAGTTTGAGACCCTGTAAAGTTGCCTTAGTGCCAAAATCAAAGAGAAGGCAAATAATTACAACTAGTAGCCCCATATTTTTCTTCCAGCACAATGTGGAAACATAGAGTGGCTTTTTTCCTTATAAAATCTATTTGGCAATAACCCTGCCTCTGGGTCTTTATTTTACCACCTTTCACTTTTTTTAATATTCAAGAAACCAAATTTGTCTATGTTTTTCTTCTATTGCCTGTGCCTTTGGTGTCATATTCAAGAAATCAATGCCAAACACAATGTTGTGAAGATTTTGCCCTGTGTTTTCTTGGAAGAGTTTTGTTGGTATAGGTCTTAGACTTGGTCTTTAATCCATTTTGAGTTAATTTTGGTATATGGTGTAAGATAAGGGTCCAACTTCATTCTTTCGCATGTAGATATCAAGTTTTTCCAGCATCTTTTATTGAAAGAAAACTATATTTTACTCACAAATGGTCTTGACACCCTTGTCAAAAGTCATTTAACCATGTAAACAAGGGTTTATTCCTAGGCTGTCTATTCTATTCCATTGGTCTACATATCTATCTTTACACCAGTGCCATTCTGTTTTGATTATTGTGGCTTGGCAGTAAGTTTTAAGATCTTGAAGTGTGAGTCCTCCATTTGTTCTTTTTCAAGACTGTTTTGGCTATTCACGGTCCCTTGAGATTCCATATGAATTTTAGAATAGTTTTTTTCTATTTCTGCAAAAAAAAAATCACTGGGATTTTGACAGGGATTGCATTCAATCTGTAGATTGCTTTGGGCAGTATAGTCATTTTCACAATATTGATTCTTCCAATCCAAGAATATGGTATATCTCTCCATCTGTTTGTATCATCTTTAATTTCTTTCATCAGTGTCTTATAGTTTTCTGCATACAGGTCTTTTGTCTCCCTAGGTAGGTTTATTCCTAGGTATTTTATTCTTTTTGTTGCAGTCGTAATGGGAGTGTTTCCTTAATTTCTCTTTCAGATGTTTCTTCATTAGTGTATAGGAATGCAAAAGATTTCTGTGCATTAAATTTGTATCTTCCAACTTTACCAAATTCATTAATTAGCTCTAGTAGTTTTCTGTTCGCATGTTTAGGATTCTCTATGTATAGCATCATGTCACCTGCAAACAGTGACAGTTTTACTTCTTCTTTTCCAATTTGGATTCCTTTTATTTCTTTTTCTTCTCTGATTGCCATGGCTAGGAATTCCAAAACTATGTTGAAGAATAGTGGTGAGAGTGGACATCCTTGTCTTGTTCCTGATCTTCGAGGAAGTGCTTTCAGTTTTTCACCACTGAGAATGATGTTGGCTGTGGGTTTGTCATATATGGCCTTTATTATGTTGAGGTAGGTTCCCTCTGTGCTCACTTTCTGGAGAGTTTTTATCTTAAATGGGTGTTGAATTTTGTCAAAAGCTTTTTCTGCATGTATTGAGAGGATCATACGGTTTTTATTCTTCAATTTGTTAATATGGTGTATCACATTGATTGATTTGCATATATTGAAGAAACCTTGCATCCCTGGGATAAATCCCATTTGATCATGGTGTATGATCCTTTTAATGTGTTGTTGGAATCTGTTTGCTAGTATTTTGTTTAGGATTTTTGCATCTATATTCATCAGTGATATTGGTCTGTAATTTTTTTTTTTGTAGTATCTTTGTCCGGTTTTGGTATCAGGGTGACGGTGGCCTCATAGAATGAGTTTGGGAGTGCTCCTTCCTCTGCAAATTTTTGGAAGAGTTTGAGAAGGATGGGTGGGTGTTATCTCTTCTTTAAATGTTTGATAAAATTCACCTGTGAAGCCATCTGGTCCTGGACTTTTGTTTGTTGGAAGATTTTTAATCACAGTTTCAATTTCATTCCTTGTGATTGGTCTGCTCATATTTTCTATTTCTTCCTGATTCAGTCTTGGAAGCTAATACCTCTCTAAGAAATTTTCCATTTCTTCCAGGTTGTCCATTTTATTGCCATAGAGCTGCTTGTAGTAGTCTCTTAGGAAGCTTTGTATTTCTGCAGTGTCTATTGTAACTTTTCCTTTTTCATTTCTGATTTTATTGATTTCAGTCCTCTCCCCCTTTTTCTTGATGATTCTGGCTAATGGTTTATCAATTTTGTTTATCTTTTTAAAGAACCAGCTTTTAGTTTTATTGATCTTTGCTATTGTTTTCTTTGTTTCTATTCCATTTATTTCTGCTCTGATCGTTATGATTTCTTTCCTTCTACTAACTTTGGGTTTTGTTTGTTCTTCTTTCTCTAGTTCCTTTAGGTGTAAGGTTAGGTTGTTTATTTGAAATTTTTCTTGTTTCTTGAGGTAGGCTTGTATTGCTATAAACTTCCCTCTTAGAACTGCTTTTGCTGCATCCCATAGGTTTTGTATCATCATGTTTTCATTGTCATTTGTTTCTAGGTATTTTTTGATTTCCTCTTTGATTTCTTCAGGGATCTCTTGGTTATGTAGTAACATATTTTTTAGCCTCCATGTGTTTGTGTTTTTTACATTTTTTTCCTGTAATTGATTTCTAATCTCATAGAGTGGTGGTCAGAAAAGATGTTTGATATGATTTCAATTTTCTTAAATTTACTGAGGCTTGATCTGTGACCCAGGATGTGATCTATCCTGGAGAATGTTCCATGCACACTTGAGAAGAAAGTGTATTCTGTTGTTTTTGGATGGAATGTCCTATAAATATCAATTAAATCTATCTGGTCTGTTGTGTCATTTAAAGCTTGTGTTTCCTTATTAATTTTCTGTTTGGATGATCTGTCCATTGGTGTAAATGAGGTCTTAAAGTCCCCCACTATTACTGTGTTACTGTCGATTTCCTCTTTTATAGCTGTTAGCATTTGCCTTATATATTGAGGTGCTCCTATGTTGGGTGCATATATATTTATAATTGTTATATCTTCTTCTTGGATTGATCCCTTGATCATTATGCAGCGTCCTTCCTTGTCTCCTGTTACGTTCTTTATTTTATTTTTTTATTTATTTTTTTTTTTGCAGTACGCAGGCCTCTCACTGTTGTGGCCTCTCCCGTTGCGGAGCACAGGCTCTGGAGGCACAGGCTCAGCGGCCATGGCTCACAGGCCCAGCTGCTCCATGGCATGTGGGATCCTCCCAGACCGGGGCACAAACCCACGTCTCCTGCATCGGCAGGTGGACTCTCAACCACTGCGCCACCAGGGAAGCCCACATTCTTTATTTTAAATTCTATTTTATGTGATATGAGTATTGCTATTCCAGCTTTCTTTTGATTTCCATTTGCATGGAATATCTTCTTCCATCCCCTCACTTTCAGTCTGTATGTGTCCCTAGGTCTGAAGTGGGTCTCTTGTAGACAGCATACATATGGGTCTTGTTTTTGTATCCATTCAGTGAGCCTGTGTCTTTTGGTTGGAGCATTTAATCCATTCACGTTTAAGGTAATTATCGATATATATGTTCCTGTTATCATTTTCTTAATTGTTTTGGGTTTGTTTTTGTAGGTCCTTTTCTTCTCTTCTGTTTCCCACTTAGAGAAGTTCCTTTAGCATTTGTTGTAGAGCTGGTTTGGTGGTGCTGAATTCTCTTAGCTTTTGCTTGTCTGTAAAGCTTTTTTTTTGTTTGTTTGTTTTGTGGTACGCAGGCCTCTCACTATTGTGGCCTCTCCCGTTGCAGAGCACAGGCTCAGCAGCCATGGCTCACAGGTCCAGCCACTCTGCGGCATGTGGGATCTTCCTGGACCGGGGCACGAACCCACGTCCCCTGCATCAGCAGGCAGACTCTCAACCACTGCGCCACCAGGGAAGCCCTGTAAAGCTTTTGATTTCTCCATCGAATCTGAATGAGATCCTTGCCAGGTAAGTAATCTTGGTCGTAGGTTCTTCTTTTTCATCACTTTAAATATATCATGCCACTCCCTTCTGGCTTGTAGACTTTCTGCTGAGAAATCAGCCGTTAACCTCATGGGCATTCCCTTGTATGCTGTTTGTCATTTTTCCCTTGCTGCTTTCAATAATTTTTCTTTGTCTTTAATTTTTGCCAAATTGACTGACTATGTGTCTCGGCATGTTTCTCCTTGGGTTTACCCTGTGTGGGACTCTCTGCACTTCCTGGACTTAGGTGGCTATTTTCTTTCCCATGTTAGGGAGCTTTTCGACTATCAACTCTTCAAATATTTTCTCAGGTCCTTTCTCTCTCTCTTCTCCTTCTGGGACCCCTATAATGTGAATGTTGTTACGTTTAATGTTGTCCCAGAGGTCTCTTAGGCTGTCTCCATTTCTTTTCATTCTTTTTTCTTTATTCTATTCCACGGCAGTGAATTACACCATTCTGTCTTCCAGGTCACTTTTATGTTCTTCTGCCTCAGTTATTCTGCTATTGATTCCTTCTAGTGTATTCTTCATTTCAGTTACTGTATTGTTCATCTCTGTTTGTTTGTTCTTTAATTCTTCTAGGTCTTTGTTAACCATTTCTTACATCTTCTCGATCTTTGCCTCCATTCTTTTTCTAAGGTCCTATATCATCTTCACTATCATTATTCTGAATTCTTTTTCTGGAAGGTTACCTATCTCCACTTCATTTAGCTGTTTTTCTGAGGTTTTATCTTGTTCCTTCATCTGGTACACAGCCCTCTGCCTTTTCATCTTGTCTACCTTTCTGTGAATGTGTTTTTTGTTCCACACGCTCCAGGATTGTAGTTCTTCTTGCTTCTGCTGTCTAGCCTCTGTTGGATGAGGCTATCCAAGAGGGTTGAGCAAGTTTTCTGATGAGAGGAACTGGTGGTGGGTAGAGCAGACTGTTGCTCTGGTGGGCAGAGCTCAGTAAAACTTTAATGCACTTGTCTGCTGATGGGTGGGGCTGGGTTCCCTCCTTGTTGGTTGTTTGGCCGTAGGCGACCCAACACTGAAGTCTACCCGGGCTCTTCCATGGGGCTAATGGTGGACTCTGGGATGGCTCACACCATGGAGTACTTCCCAGAATTTCTGCTGCCAGTGTCCTTGTCCTCACGATGAGACACAGCCACCCCCCATCTCTGCAGCAGACCCTCCAACACTAGCAGGTAGGTCTGGTTCAGTCTCCTATGGCGTCACTGCTCCTTCCCATGGGTCCTTATGTGCACACTATTTTTTGTGTGCCCTCCATGAGTGGAGTCTCTGTTTCCCCTAGTCCTGTTGAATTCCTGCAATCAAATCCCGCTAGCCTTCAAAGTCTGATGCTCTAGGAATTCCTCCTCCCGTTGCCAGACCCCCAGGTTGGGAAGCCTGATGTGGGGCTCAGAACCTTCACTCCAGTGGGTGAGACTTCCATGGTATAAGTGTTCTCCAGTTTGTGAGTCACCCACTCAGCAGTTATGGGATTTGATTTTATTGTGATTGCGCCCCTCGTACCGTCTCATTGTGGCTTCTCCTTTGTCTTTGAATGTGGGGTATTTTTTTTGGTGAGTTCCAGTGTATTCCTGTCGATGACTGTTCAGCAGTTAGCTGTGATTCCAGTGTTCTCGCAAGAGGGAGTGAGACCACATCCTTCTACTCCGTCATCTTGAAGCAGTCTCCTTCCTTGTTTTTAATGTAAGCATTTGGAGCTTAAATTTTCCCCTTAGCACTGCTTTGTGACATACCATAAGTAGTGGTATGTTGTATTTTCATGTTCATTCATCTCTAAGTATTTTCTCATTTTACTTGTGATTTCTTCTTTGATCCATTAGTTGTCTAATCTCCATAATTTTGTGAATTTTCTAGTTTTACTACTGTGATTGATTTCTAATTTATCCCACTGTGGTTAGAGAAAGTACTTTGTATGATATCTACCTTTTTAAATCTATTGATACTTAATGTATGGCCTAATATATGGTCTATTCTGGAAAATATCTCATGCGCACTTGAGAAGAACATGTGTGTTGTTGTTAGGTAGAGTGTTCTGTATGTCTGTTAGACATAGTTTAGTGTATTGTTTAAGTCTTCTATTTCCTTACTTATCTTCTGTCTGGTTGTTCTACCCATTATTCAGAGTGGAGCACTGAAGTCTCCAACTAATATCATGGAACTGTCTATTTCTTCCTTCAATTCTATCAGTTTTTGCTTCATATATTTTGATGTTCTGTCATTAGATATATAAAATATTTATAATTGTATCTTCTTGCTGTATTGAATGTTATATTAATATATAATTTTCTTCTTTGTCTCTTGTAATTTCTTTTGAGTTAAAGTCGATTTTGTCTGAATGCATTTTAAATTTTTAATCATTTTTCTCATGCATCTTCTCTCCAAAACTAAATATAATCCATGAAATAAAATCCTTTGTACCACCAGCACTTGTTTGTTGGATGAATAGGTGAATAAAGTACAAATGCAAATAGTTTCACATTTAAAAGGCAACAGTATATAAAAAGAAGGCAAAAGCAATAGTAGAAAAACACAAGAGTCAGCAAATAGTTCATAGATCTTGAAATTTAGGACTTGTGATCCTACCTGAATATACCTTTATGTCTTTTGTGCAAGTAAGCTATTTAATTGCATTTTAAAGTTATCAGTTCTTAAGGATACACAAAAAGGCGTACTCAATTAATTTTCCATATATGAACCTCTGAAACATCTTCCTCTAAGTAGAAAGGAATGCTTTTGAAACAAACTATTTTAGAAATTACATAGTCCAGATGGAAACCACTGAGATGTCAGGCCATGCTCGTCTACTGTCTTCCTGAATTGGTTTCAGTTTGTTAGTGAAGTAGTTGTATAAGTTTAAAAAGAAAAAAAAAAAACTTTATAATACTTCTTAGTAATGGGCTCAAATTAGCTTTTGTGATAAATATTGCCATGAAACCAGTAATTAGTTCTAATGATCTTGCATTTTTTATCAGCTGTAAAACCATAAACAGATGAAGATCTTGGCTCCTTAGCAAACTCTTTTTGACACAGATACCTGGGAAAGAAAAAAAGATCTTTTATGATGTCCCAGGCCATGGAAATCTGGCAAGGAACTCATGTGCTTCCCCTCTGGGACATGCAGCAATTTATCTACCCATATTTTTGATTCCCTCCAAAATTGTGACTAATGAATGAGACTTTTTACTGATTTAGTCCCGAAGAAAGAGAAAAAGGACTGTCAGGTCTATAAGATGTTTCTTTGACCTGTGAAACAGAAGAAAAGCTAAACCAATAAACAGTAAGCTCTCCGAAAGCAAGGGAAACATGTCCTATACCCTACTTAGATTTTTTTTTTTTTTTTTTTTTTTTGCGGTACGCGAGCCTCTCACTGTTGTGGCCTCTCCCGTTGCGGAGCACAGGCTCCGGATGCGCAGGCCCAGCGGCCATGGCTCACGGGCCCAGCCGCTCCGCGGCATGTGGGATCTTCCCGGACCGGGGCACAAACCCATGTCCCCTGCATCGGCAGGCAGACTCTCAACCACTGCGCCACCAGGGAAGCCTCCCTACTTAGATTTTATACGGTAAATTGGGATGTAAGAAAGTATGAGAATTTGTTTGTTCATGCCATTCAACAAACACTTGGAGGATGTTCTATATGCTAAGCACTGGCCTAGTTGCCTGTATGCAAACATGAATTAGATACTGTCCTGGCCCTTGCAAAACTCACAGTTTGGTTGCTGGGTTATGAGGTTTGAAAGAGAGAGAAATAAAACAATCAATGCAATACATCCCTTGTCATAACAGAAGTCTCTCCAAGCATTATGGAGGCAGAGGAAAGAGCTGCAACCTCTGCTATGGGAGTTAAGAAGATTATAAAGATAAAGTGAATTTACCATTGAAAACATCTTAATGGATGAGTAGGAATATTTAGGCAAAGGAAATTAAGGTGAGTAAGAACAAGACTAACAGGATACATTGCTGAAGCAAGAGCTCTGGTGGCCTGAGCAAGGGATGTACATAAAAGTAGCAGCAAGTAAGTTGGGACAGAAGTTTTTGTAGTGTCCATTCAGCAAAAAAGGCTGACCAGCAGGTATTACAGCATAAATATTAATGAGAATTCCAGAAACGATCTGAGAATTAGTCATTGAGAACAGAGCCAACTCATGCTTTTAAAAAGTAGACTATTCCAAGTTCTTAATTACATCCCACTCAGAAATAACTTTAACTTCTCACTAATAAAACAGTCTTGGCAACATAGGGGAGACCATGGGAAAAAAAAGCACTGAACAGATGTCACGGGACCCTAAGTATATTTCTCCTTCTAACACATTCTGCTTTTTTTGACACGTCTTTTCACCTCTCTGAATCTCAAAGTCTTCCTTTTTGACATGAATTAGACACAGAATTCTTAATGTGGGCCCTCTGATGAGCTTCAGAGGGTTTGTGGATATCCTGAAATGATGTATAAAATCTTTTGTGTGTGTATTGGTGTTCATCTTCCTAAGAGAAGGTCCACAGCTTTTCAAAGGCTCAATGACCCTGACAACCACTGAATGAAATTATCTTTAACGTGAGCTAGAAAATTCTCTAGTTCTCTGAATCTGTGTTTGATATAAACCCTTAGTTGTAGGCTGCCACCATATTGTCATCTTTTATAAAACTAGTAGACTTGTCATTTTCAAAAAGATTGCCACAGCCTATGAGTGTCTATCAATCATTTGCATGGTGATGGGTTCCTAAACCAAATAACTTGCTGAAGACCCCACAGAGATAGGATGACCTTGTGGTTTATCACCCAAACCAGCACACTTGTGAGCGTAAAAGGGGATACTATCTGATGGGACCCAGAGCAGCGTGCCGAAACGAGGGCTGTCCCAGGCAAACCCAACAGCATGGTCTTCCTATAAAAGGAGCAAATACCGCTGGTAACTAACCAAGTACCAGTTCTACTAAAAATGTGTGTCAGTTCTTTGAAATAATGCCATTGGCAATGACATGGATGGACCGAGAGATTATCATACTAAGCGAACTACGTCAAGAAGAGAAAGACAAATACCATATGATATTATTTATATGTGGAATCTAAAATACACCACCAATGAACATATCTACAAAACAGACTCACAGACTTGTGGCTGCCAAGGGGGAGGGAAAGTGGGAGAGGGAAGGATTGGGAATTTGGGATTAGCAAATGCAAACTATTATATATAAAACAGATAAACAACAAGGTCCTACTGTATAGTACAGGGAACTACAATCAGTATCCTGTGATAAACCATAATGGAAAAGAATATGAGAAGGAATATATATATATAGATAGATAGATACATTGATCTGAATCACTCTGCTGTACAGCAGAGATTAACACAACACTGTAAATCAACTGTTTCAGTAAAATTTTTTTAAAAATTTGAGTCAGTTCTACAGGATCAGATGATGGCTTTCAAATTGACGAGGTTTATACTGGCCATAGTGCTTCCCTAGATTGATAGGTTGTGAGGATTTATTCTATTTTGGAGCAACCAAAAATAGAGAGCCCTTAACAGAAGGACATGACTATTACTGAAGGTGGCATTTAAGAGCTGGAAGGATATGTAACCTGAAGAATGCTAGTGGGCAACCAGGGAGGCCCCACAGGGTGACAGCACTTTTGCAAGATCATCTCCTGGTTCAGTATTCATTTATAAACTCCGAAAATCAGATTCTCTAATGGATCTGGAAGTAATTGGCCTCCAGTGCAAAAGATATAGTCACGATTCACAGAAGAAACTCAAGGGACCAATGAACAATGCAGGAAAAATTACCCTCACTTGTAATCAGGAAAATGCAAATTAAAGCCACAAGGTGATACCACTTTTTGCCAATAGATGAGCAAAACTTAAAAATATTGGCAAAAGCTCATACTGGAAAGAGAAGTGTAAGGTCTTAAATCTATCTACCTCTGTGTTTTTACAGATTATATTCAGGCATTTTGTAATTCAGAAAAACTAAGTTAGAAAAGAAATAAAACAAAAATGATGAACAGAGGAGAGCAAGAGAGTAAAGAGAGGAAGCAGTGGAGAAGCACATAGAGAAGGGGTCAGGGTAACAGAGTCGAGTCTTTGGGAAAATGTGAGCGGAGAGAGACTACCAGTGACAGAGTTGTCACAGAATCTTTATGAAGATGAATGTATACATCCGATCTTAAGTGTTTTCATGTCTCTGATATAAAACCTCTCCTTCACCCCAAAACTTCAGTAAAGTCAGCCACTCACAAAGGCTTTGTGCAGTTGCTCTTACAGTGGTGGGAGCAGAGGGAAGGGCCAAGTCCCAGACTGGAGACACAAATAGGGTCAGGAGCTGAGGAGGGGCAGAAGCTCAGAACCATCACGACCATGAGAATCCAGGCTCCTGGAGACTTACAGAAATCTTAAGGAATAGGGCTTCCCTGGTGGTGCAGTGGTTAAGAATCCGCCTGCCAATGCAGGGGACACGGGTTCGAGCCCTGGTCCAGAAAGATCCCACATGTCGCGGATCAACTAAGCCTGTGCACCACAACTACTGAGCCTGTGCTCTAGAGCCTGGGAGCCACAACTACTGAGCCTGTGTGCCACAACTACTGAAGCCTGCGTGCCTAGAGCCCGTGCTCCACAACAAGAGATGCCACCGCAGTGAGAAGCCCGCACTTGTCTCAGCTAGAGAAAAGCCCGCGCGCAGCAAAAGAGACCAAACGTAGACAAAAATAAAATAAATAAATTTGTAAAAAAAAAAAAAAAAAAGAAAGAAATCTTGATGAAAGCTTTGCAATTACCACAGGGCATGGGAGAAGGGATTTGTGGCAACTTTAGCTAAATCTCAAAAATACGAATGACTCCAGCTGATGGTTTAGTGATGAGTATTAACACAAGAACTTCAGGAGGCCTGGGCCAGGGAGGCACTGTCTCTTTCAGATGATTTTGCTCATTTCTGCTTTAATCTGTTATACTGAAATTCTGTGTTAATGCTCAGACATTTCCAAGTCCTTGGGGCTACACCTCCTGATTGTCCCCATGTACCGACCATGAGCAGGGGGTACATCTGCCATAATGAGTAATTTTTATTCTCTGCTTCCTATAAGACCAAAGTATCTGGTAGATTAATAAGGTTACTTAAGGCACAAAACTCACTGGTACCACCATTTATTATCTGGATCTTTAAACTTTGCAAATGGAAACAATACCTGGTGTCAGTATAGCATCTTGTAGAAGGGAGTTTGCCATGCACAACCACAGAGTAATCTGGCATATTTCTGAGTCGATACGTAGCAAGGTTATGGTGCAGGTGCACTGCAGGATACTAGGGATATAACAAGAATGCAGCACTGTGCCTGCTTTCAAGCCGCTAACAACCCACAGCTGGAGAGGTGATGTCCAATCAGTCGGGGTGATACGGCACAACAGGTGCTCCAAGGGCCGAGGAAGACAGCCTAGAGGGGGACCAACCTTATTCAGGGTGGGCTGACTGATCTCTGCGCTGGACATTCTCCATTGCCCCCATCCGCACTGCTCCATTCTCCACCTTTTTCTGTACCCCTATAGGCTGCCCCTCACAAAATGTATCACCCAGGCTCACGTTCCCCCTGGCTCCTGGTCAGGTCCCTATGGGAGGTGCGCTTGGGAGACCGGAGACCAGGAAGAGGGAGGGGTATGGGTACTTCTTCCCTGCTCCCTCTTTCCTGGCAGGAGCTGTGTCTCCCTTCCCTGTGGCTTCTCTCCGTGGGACTCCAGTAACACCATATCTCCTCCTTGTCCCTTCAGACCCAGGGTGGCAAGGGGTGCTGGCTGTCTCTAGTCTCTGGTGCCTCCTAGAGCTGGTCCCCCTAGTTGGTTCTCTCAACCTGTTCACACCTGTCAGTAGCACCTACCTTAAATCTCTTCAGTTCAACCACCTGAGCAGAAATCCTGACAGACCTCGATTAATCTACACTGAAACAAAGATCCGTTTCTTGCCTGAGCTGTATGCCCACCATGGGTTAGCGGGCAGCTCTGCCCAGGGCCTGAGGCTGACAGATGCTCTGACGCCTCAGCATGACACCCCCACATCTGAGAGAGAGAGTTGGAAGGTCTAAAATTGTTCGGCCAGAAAGTGAGACATATCACTTCTTCTCACAGTCCGTTGGCCACTAAAAGTCATGTTTCTGGCCCCACTTGATGGCAGGAGGCTGGGAAACGTGGAGGAGCACATGGGTGTTTGGTGAGCGATCTATGTCTCCCCACAGCCCCGAGCTAAAGGATGGTGTGGCAACTCCCACTCTGGAAAGGGAGCAGTAATGGTTTCAAGCAAATCTTCAGGGATTTGGAGAAATACGGTTCAGAAAACTATGATACTTGTAACCGTGTTCACTAGCACGTGCTTCCATGTGTTCACATGAGATGTAAGATAACTGCAGCTGTGACACATCAGTAACTGATAACGATAGCTTCTGCAGAGCCACCTTCCAGAGCTGTGGGTGCCGTGGGTGCTGAATTTTTGAAGATGATACTAGGAGTTTGCACAATATTGCTCGGAGGCTTTCCATCTTGAAGATAAACATTCCCTAACTTCATGATTCTGCCTGGGAACAGCCCTGCTTATATTCCTCCAGTCATGCTTACCAAGCACTACAATTCTTTGGGGGTGATAACCCTGGGGAGAGACAAGTACACCACCCTGAGATAACTTCATGTAGTGAAGAAACGATCCCCATGGAGTCAGATCTTCTCTCTACCCACCAAGGAACCACCTAAAGGACAAGAATCAAGCTCACTTGTTTTCCCTGAAACGAAGGGTTTAGTTCAGCATAGCAATTGTAATTGGGGCTTCTCGGTTATTCATGCAAATATTTATTGAGCTCCTATTCGGTGTCAAATGCCAGGTGAGGCTCTAAATACTGAAAATACAGCAGTAAACAGACAGGCACAGTAACCCCCTCCTTGCCCTCCTGGGAAAGATGAGCCTTAAATAGTGAATCACACAATAATGTTTTTAGGTTACGGATGTGATAAAAGCTACAAGAAGAAATGCAGAATGGGATGAGAAAGTTAAGAGGGCTTTCCCAAGACCAGGAGGTCAGGGAGATGTGGCTGAAAGGGTCACTGGTGACGTCTAGCCCGGGATGACCCTGGTTTTACACAGGGGCTAGGAAGGGGCAGGAGAAGGTAAGAGCTGGGGTGGTCTTATCTCTACAGGATATCTATGTAGAAGAACATGCACCATCAGGCTCTAAAGCCTAAGCTTTACCAGTTAGTTATTAGAGCTTTGCAAATGGGAAAAAGATAATTCTAGCAATTTTGTGCCCAGTGTCTAGACCTCCAAACCCACGTGGAAAGGGCTCTGGCTTGAACTGAGCTGCGTCCACCTCCACTTGGGCACCTCAGCATGTTAGACGGGCTCAGGGCAGCCCACTGGAAATTTACCTGCCTGAGAGACCAGGTCACTAGCCTTCTGAAAAGACTTCTGGATGGAAGAGGGACTCAGTTAGACAAGTGGGGTTCTTTTTTCCACTGATGGTAAATCTTCTATTCGTTGGAAGAGAGAAGTGAATGCTGAGTGGAAAGGAAGGCTGTAAATAAAAACTGACCAAAATCTTTAATCAGGGCCCCTATAGGCCCATGTATGGGAAAGCATCATACATAAAGGTAGGAGGTATCCCGTGCTTCTAAAGGGGGCAGAGGGCACAGAACAGCCAGTGGCCATGCCCCAAAGCCGTGGCAGAGCCCCATGCGCCGGAGCTCCATCAAGGCAACTCACTGGCTGTCGAACTCATTGACGAGGCAGGTCCACACTCCTTGGCAGGAGGCAGAAGTCTCAGCAGCAGGCATCAGTGAAGGGGGCCGGAGCAGAATAGAAAAAAAAAATGGATGGACACTCCTACCTGGGAGCTGACAGTAGTTCTTCACAAGCCCATGAGCAAACCCCCCTGAGAACCCCCAGGAATAATCTGAAGGGAGTCTGTGAGGCATTGAAGAGCCTGCAATAGTAAGTGCGGTGAATGCCAGCAAAACACAGATAATTACAAGATAAGAAAGTGGACGATAATTTCTTTGGTGACTTTACAAAGCACCTTTGGGTCAGAATTGTGGAATGACAGGGTTTCAGCTACCCAGATACCTATGGAAAAGATAAATCGGCCAGCCAAAATGTTCAAATCAATCGTTGAGGGTGTCAGGGGAAATTTTCTATTACAGAGGGCATAGAAAGCCAAATGACGGAGGGAACCCACTCAAGAATCTGAAAAGGGAGACGAGGGAGACTGTGGAGGCAACCATAGGAAAGGTCAGACACCAGAGTTTAAGGAAAGGAGAGAAGTTAGCAAATAAAGACAATGAACTCTAGGAGACCCCTTTTTAGCTAGCTTACTGGGTCTAGCAGGAAGACTGAAAACGGGAGGAAAGGCTGAAAGACAAAGGAACTGGAAGGACCTGGAAGCTCTTCAAGCAAACAGACCTGCAGGCACAGGGACAAGCCAGACCAAGGTGTGAAGGGAGCAGAAAGCAGTGAGGTGCCAAGTTGGCTGCACGCGGATCCCTGCAGAGACCTCAAAGGCAAATGGGGCCAGATTGCTACGGAGGGGCTGAAAGAAGCAGCATGATTATACGGGGACGAGAGAGAGAGATTTCAAAGACAACTTTCCCAGAAAAAAAGCTTTCCCTGGAAAAGCTCAGCTGAGACCCTTCTACCATGGACCGAGCCTGAGGCAGCATAAGGTGGGGATCTGAGCCCCTTTCCCATCCACCTTCGTCCCCGTGGATGTGGGGTAAGGCTTGCTGCCCCGGACACCAGGAAGCTGGCCCGCCATCACTGGCTATCTGCAGGGAACAAGCTACTCACTGCCCTTCTGAGCGTCGGGGTTCTTAACTGCAAGCAACAGAAATCAACTCTGGCCCAGTTAAACACAAAGTTTTATTTTTAAGATATTGATTAGTTCACAGAAATGTTAGAAGACTTGGAGAGCCAGATTTTGGGGATGATGTCCAAAACCCCACTCCTGTTGAGTTCCTGTGGCTGGACTAATAATAAAATCGACACAAAACAGATTAACAGGAGAAAAAGAAACAAATTTTAACTCATGAGCACGGGACTTTCCTGGCAGATCAGTGGTTAAGACTCTGCCCTTTCACTGCAGGGAGCATGGGTTCGATCCCTGGTAGGGGAACTAAGATCCAGCATGCCATGGTGTGGCCAAAAAAAAAAATGGTTAATTCATGAAAAGGGAGGTCTCATAGAAATGCGACTCAAGAAGTGGCCAAAGCAGGCAGCTTTTATACTTTTTAGACAAAGAAACAAGTTTGTGAGGAATTGACAGGACAAAGAAACTTAGGCTTTGGGTGCTCAATGAGTGAAGAATCTAAACAGAGTCTGGGCTTGCAGTAGTGAATTAGTCAGAAGGTTTGTTTATACGGGCTTCTCACCCAAACACCCTATCTCTGATGCAAAGGGTGTCCTTCTACCTCAGATGCAGGGAGTGTACTTTTCACATGAGAGATTTATTTCCTGCTTTCAGGGAGACAGAGAAGAAGGTCAGAGTGTCCCTCTTTTGTTGGCCATTTCTTTTCTTTTCTTTTTTTTTTAATTGGGGTATAGTTGCATTACAATGTTGTGTTAGTTTCTGCTATACAACAAAGTGAATCAGCTATATGCATACATATATCCCCTCCCTCTTGGAGCTCCCTCCCAGCCCCCCCATCCCACCCATCTAGGTCGCGACAAGGCATCCAGCTGATCTCCCTGCGCTACACAGCAGGTTCCCACCAGCTATCTGTTTTACACATGGCAGTGCACATACGTAAATCTGGGAATGTAAATTGATACAGCCACTATGGAGAACAATATGGAGGTCCCTCAGAAAACTAAAAATAGAACCACTATAGACCCAGCCATCCCACTACTGGGCATATACTCGCTGGCCATTTCTTAAGTCACTTTAGTTCAAAATGATCAGTATGCCATTGTGGCATATTTGGGGGCAGCCTGCCTGGAGTCCCAACACCACCACAGAGCTCTCCCGGAGGGCCCCCCCCACCGCCGCCCGCTGCCACTGCCAGGCCCAGACACCGCAGCCAGTCCCGCCAAGACTCCAAAGTGGCCTCAGTAGTCCCAGGAATCCCAACGCCTTAAAACCAGAGAGAGAGTCTCCAAGGACCCCAGGCTCCCGAAAGGGGAGCATCCACGCGTGTTACGTACTAGCTGCTGGGAAACTGGGAAAGCGAGTGTTTGGCTTGTTCAGCTCAAACCGTAGAAGGCAGCTCTGCCTCCCGGGAGGATGCACGAGGTGGAGGCTTCCAAACAGAGGACGGCTCTTCCGACACTGAGGGCCGGGAAGAACGAGGCGCGCCCACCACGGTGACCCTCGGCCTGAGGAGCAGCCTCATTTGTGACAGGCAAGGTCTTATTCCTGTCGCCGTTTGCTGTGCCCCTTCACCCCGCTCTGCAGACCTACCCCCACCTATCAGCCCGTCTCAGCACCTCTCTTCATGGCACAGTCTGGAGGGAGGCCTTAGGGCAGCTGAGCTGGTCTCCTGCAGTCAGTCAGTCGCGGGGGGATGCGGGGAGGGCGGCGGAGGGCGGGAGGGAAGCTGTCTCTCTCTGTGCCCAGGAGGGCCTGTGGCTTCTGCCCTCCCTAGCTTGAAGGGGAGGAAACAGACTCCACGAACATTCCCCAAAGTACAACTGTCCATCTGTTACACTTGGATGTAATGGGGGTGTTCTTTTTTTTTCTTTAATCGTTCTGGTACATTTTACTGGTAGCTTCCATGCTGTTTAAGCAGGTAACCATCTATTCCTTCAAAACCCTGGCACAATTTATCAGAGAGTCTGCTTGGCTTTCTAATGAGTGATCGTAATAGCTGTGCTTGCTGGTGGTTCCTTCTTTCATTTTCAGATTTATCAGGGTCTGATTTAATTGCCATAAACAAGGAAAAACAAGATCAAATTAGCAGATGAAATCACAGGGTTGGGAGCTGATACATATTAATGAGCGCTTACTTTTGTGATCTGGCTAATGATGACCTCAGACCTTGATAAAATTAGCCGAAAGGAAAACAAACATATCAGGGCACTGCGGTGTTTGGATGCTTCTAGGCTGGGAAGCCACCAGATGCAGAGAGAAGCTTTCTTGGTGAGCCAGAGGGAGTGGGAAGCAGGAAGGCAGGATGAACAGCCTCCCTCGCCCCCAGCCTGAGCCTGTACCCCATTTGGGCTAGAAGGTGCCTGCCTGTCTTGTGAGCCGCACAGTGTCCACTCTCCCCTCGCCGCCCAAACCCCCAAGCAGCTTCCTTTGGCAGTGCTCCAGCCTGAGAAATCAGACAGAGTATAAGCCACTCCTCGGTGGAATTCTCTTCAGTCCTTTTAACAGGCTTGAAGTATTTTACATCCGTAGGAAAACCACCTTTGAATTAGTGGTTTTGTTCTCTGAATTGTGCTTTGTATTTGCTCTAATCAAATTCCCTCTCACCCAGATAAGCATTAAATGTGGATCACATCAGAGGCAAACACTTGCAACTCTCTGCCTGCTCTTCTCGGAGAGGAGAACTTGCCTTTGTTATGGAAATGTTTCTCCGGAGTGAGCGACTCAGGGAAGCAGGCACCAGCCAAAACACACCCTTTCCGCCCTTGTGTGTCTGCATGGCTTCCTTTTGAAACCCTGTGACCGCGGCAAGGAGTCCTCTTATTGGGGATGAGAGTTATATTTCTACAGAAGCACATCGTCAGGTTTTTAAACAAGCACCTGGGCGGAAGTGTTTCGAGGCAGTAAGGATGCCAGCTTGGAGTCTGAGAAATTGAGTCCAGCTCCAGCTGGGTGACCTCAGCCAAGTCACAGGACTTTGCTCAGCCTCACTTTCTCCATCTGTACAATGGAGGAAATAAAAGTACTTACCTCCAAAGATTTGACAACGGAATGAGGTAATGTATATAAAGTACATGAAACAGTTCCTAACACGTAATACGTGCTTAAAATTTTATTTCACTGCACATGTTTTTTCCCCATTTTATCATTAAATCTCTACATAAATATTCTACAAGTAAGATTCTACATCCCCATTGATGGTGTAAAGCAGTCGTTTACAAGTGCGGTCCTCAGACTAGCAGCATCAAGCATCTTATTGGAGAACTTGCTAGGAAAGCAAATGCTCTGGGGCCCTACCCCAGGTCCCCAGAAACTCTAGGGGTGGGCGCCAGAAACCTGCATTTTCACAAGCCTTGTGGGTCACTCAGATGCACGCTCAAGCTTAAGAACTACTGGTACGGGGAAAATACGGTCTAGGAAACTTCTCTTAGAGGAAATGTTGCCCTATAAGTCTCACCTGCCCAAATCTCTGCTTTTTAATTGTCGGCTATTTCTATTTCTTTTTATTGGGTTGGCACTCACAAAAGTGACTTCCGTTGGTGTATAGTGAAAGACGTAGAAAACCTAGCAAGCGTGGAAGTTGAAATGAGCCACATTCTGCTTCCCTTACTCTGAGATTTTCCAAAGGCAAGTTTCAGAGAGAGTCACAACTTCGTGTGTTCCATCAAGGTACCAGAAAAGAGAATCACTGAATCACAGCTCCCGTAGAAGAGGGGAGGCTTCGAATAAATCAAAATGACAGGAAGCTATCTTTACATGACTCTGTTGGGATTTGGGACAGACAAAAGAGAAAAAGCTAAGGAAAATTTAAATCTTTTTATCCCAAAAGCTCCAGACAATACTAATGATAAACACAAGGGCAACTGCATTTTTTTAAAAACGATAAAACCACATTCCAAGGCTATAGAACTTTTGTGCAGTTTATCTGCACAAAAGATAGGCCTTTAGAAATGGATCAAATTTGCCAATTGGAATTCAAAATGCAAATGTTCACTTTTTATATAGGTACCTGTAATATTTTAGGTTTACAGTGGAAGATTTGCAATCTACCACCTTAAGAACTAGCATTTTGTCCTAGGCCATGATTTGGATCTAAATACGCTCTAATTATAAGAATCTCTTGCTTTAGAGGTTGTGTTATTATTACTGTTAATATAAGTGAATATTTATCTTAACAATTAGGCAAAACCAGTGCTTTCATCTACTCCCAGAAGGTGCCATGGGGCCTGAAGTACCATTCCGGGGCTATCTGCAGATTTTATATCTTGAATTACTTGCACCCAACACTTACAGCAAAAGTTCCTTTCAGGAAGGTTTGGCAATGATTACATTCCCTCGCCAGGGTCTGACATCTGTCAGTTCTATTATACCCTATAAGCTGTGACTGCTTTATGGAGGCAAACTGTGGCTAGTGCATGGGCCGCATTACTGAACAGTCCCCTCTCTTGGATTTAGAATCCTTTAATGATTAGAATTTCTCTGGATTGCAGAACCATGTGCATAAAAACTCAGTAAGGATTACATAAAATCATTCTTCCCTCTATCTAGATGTTGGCTGAAAGCACTTTTTATTTTTCCTGGTGATTTTAGTCTGTAGCAGGACTAGTGTTTTAGTTTAATTTCCTATTCCTCTCCTCATAATTTCTCTCCTCGTATTTTAAAATTTCTTTACACTTCAATTTTTAACATTATAACTGTATTAGCATAGTTAGGGTCTACAAACAATATCCTGAATATATAAATTAATGCATGGCTAGGCTTTTGTTAATTGGGAAATCCTGTTGATTTTTGGCTTCAGTTATTAAGAAAAAGAGACGGTAATGGCATAGCCATTACCACTAGGTAGCTAGATTCTCTCCAGTCCCTGAGACCCTGGTGGATAAGAATCAGCCTCAAGAAGACACATAGAATAGGTCATTTAGGTCTAGTTACACCTCGACTAGGGACCCAGTTAGTGAATAGCAATAGAAAGCAGAGAAATAGTGTGAAGAGGAATGAGGCATTAATGATAAACACAAGAACACAGGCAGAGCTGTAGATTGTCTCTTTCTCCAGGGCTGATTTAAGAGGGGAAAAAAAGCCAGAAAAAATATAAGTTCTCTGACCTTCCTTTCTACCCACTTCAGCTTCCCTGCCCCCCACCCTTGTTAGACATAAGAGGTAGAAAATTGCAGCTAAGTACGAGGGTGGTGGAATCATACAGACACAGAGCCAAGTCTTGGTTTGTTCTGTCGCTTACTAGCTGTGCCACCGTGGGCAAGTTACTTAACTTCTCTAGGCTTCCATTTTGTCGTCAGCCACGCGGAGATACTCAACAGCACCCACAGCATGTGGGAAGCAAATAAGGAACAGCTTGGCACAGAGTAAGTGCTCAATTAGTACTATTCTTCTTTTGCCACAGGGTCCTGCTCTCCGTTAAGCTATGGATGAAGTAGGCAGAGTGTGACATGGGAGCCGGGAAGTAAGGCACGTGGGGGATGTCTAGCCGGTAGAAACACTGAGCTGAGATTTGCTGATTCTTCTCCGTTTTTCACCATGACCTTGTATGATTTTCTGGTTATTTGCTTCTCTTTTCTTTCCCGCATCGCGATAGTTGTGGCAGGCAGCATAATAGCTCCCCAAAATGCCCACATCTTAATCCCTGGAACCTGTGAATATGTTACCTTACATGGCAAAAACGATTCCGCATGTGTGATGAAATTAAGGAGTCTGAGATGGGGAGATTATCCTGGATTATACGAATGGACCCAGTGAAATTGCAAGGGTCCTTATAAGAGGGAAAGAGGAGGGTCAGCGTCAGCAAGGGGATGTGACAACAGAAGTTCTCTGCTTTGAGGTTTGAAGGTGCTACACTGCTGGCTTTGAAAACGGAGGAAGGGGCCACCAGCCGAAGAATGTGGGCAACCTATAGAAGATGGAAGAGGCCAGAGTATGGATTCTCCCCTAGAGCCTCCAAAGGGAAGGCAGCCCTGACGACACCTCAGTTTCAGCCAAATGGGACCCATTTCAGACTTTTGACCTCTAGAAATATAAGGTAATAAATGTGTGCAGTTTTGAGCCACTAACTTTGTGGTCATTTGTTACAGCAGCAACAGGAAACTAATACGATGGTATACTGTTGTGTAATTCTACCTGGCAGTAAAGAATGGCAACCCAGCATAACCAGCAGACGGATTTGTTCATTCCAGCAGCTCCACAGACTGCTCCATTTTGGCCTTCAAAGAAAACATAGCAAAACCAAATTTTTATTTAAAAGTGAGCATGATTCACTCAGGAGAAATAATCATGGATCAGAGGAGAGAATTAATTGCCTGGGGTCCATTTGAAATACGGGGGAAGGGGTAGAGTTGGCATTAAATCTTGGCTTTCGTGCAGCTTTCAGTTAACAGACAGTGGTGTCCCAGGAGGAAGTTACTAGAGCACAGCCAGCCCCCGTCTGTCACTCAGCCTTCCTGCAGCACGTTGGAATGGCTTGGAAACTCCAGTGGACAAAGCTGAGGGACAGCATCTTGATTCCAGGCTACAACTCAATCCCCAAGAGGGGCATCACAATGCAATTGCCTAGTTACCTTCTCTTATAGCTCAATCTCTCTCTCAAGATCCTTTGCCTCATTTTGAACACATCTTTACTCTTCTGCCTGGATCAGAGTCACCTGACATTCTTAACAGTTTTCATGTTAAGTTTTGTTTTTGCAGGAATAAAAGCTTTGCCAGAGACACAATCTAGGACTCTCAGACTAGGGCTAAAGAGCACACCAAATTGATGGATTGAAAATTGGGCCCCCAGTAATAGACGTAATCCCTAAGTAACTGTCCAGATTCAGTCCTTACATAAAAGGAAAAAGAATCATCCACAAGCCACAAGATTAGGGATCATTCTGCTCCATTAGAAACAACCACACACCACCAATTTGTAGCCCACAAAAATAAAAATAAATTTTATCGATTATAAATTATATTCCACCTATCCGAATCTCCAGCTCCTGGTGGACCCTGCATCAAAATGTGTTGGTCTTTTTGTTCAATCCTTTTCAAAGGGCAGTAACTCACAACTGGGACACAGTGGACATATGTCCACTAGAAAACCTCAAAGAGGTGGGTGATATTACACTCATTTACTCAACAGATACGTAATAAGCACCTCCTCCACGTTGCGTGGGGACATTTTGGGGAGCAAGTCGTATCCGGAGATTCTCTCTGCCTCCCAACAGTCTTCCCCACTCTTTATCCTCATTCTGCAAATTCTAAGTAGGAAGCAACGTCCCTCACAGTTCATTCCCTCTGCAAATCTCTCCGTGTGTCAGCAGCTTCTTCCCAGTCATCGCAATGATGTCTGAAGCCCGTGGAAACCTACTCACAGACAGAAGAGAGCAGAGAGGGCTCCCGGTCACTAAGGGGAGTGGAACGAGGCTGGGCCATGTCTCCTGCCCACGGGAGGCCATCTCCCTGACGCACCCCATCTGCTGGTCTTTGTGGCTACCCTGTCCCAGGATTCCAAGGAAAGATCCAGTCAGTGGTCAAGTGCGGATTCAGCCAGGCCTGGAAGAGGCTCTGGCAAGTGAAAGACAACCTGGCTTCAGAAATGTCTCCCAGACTATACCTATTAGGGCTTTCCCGTCAAGAAACAAGAGGGGAAAGGAAAGGAAAAAAATAGGTAGGGGTAGGTGGGGACTAGATAGGGTTTGTTCAAGACCAGATTTAAACATTCTGCTTTTTTTGAAACAACGTACTTTGTAATCATTGCCTTGGCACCTGGCCCTCTCTCATTTAACATCATCTGCCTGACTTTGAATTCATGGAACAGATTTTCACTGCCTTGGACTCCAAGCAGTTGGCTGGTAGAGTGTTCTTGGATGTTACCAAAAAAAGGCATTTGATACCATTAATCATATTGCCATATGTAATAAATTGGCTGCCTATGGTACATCGCCTAAAATTGTCACATGGTTCCAATCAGAGCCCTGCCAACTGCAAGTGGTTACTGGAAAGTCTGACTCTCCCTTTCAAGCATGCGTTCTCCATGTTCCACGGGCCCCTCCTGTTTGCACCGCCCATTAATGACCTGCTGGCTCATCGTCCGCACAAAGGCCAGCCCTTGCGAGGATGCACGCGTCTGGGGTGCTGCTCTAGACGGGCAGTAACCTGCGTGGTAGCAAAATCGTTACACTCCGTCTCTGACAGCCAGACACTTGAAGGCTAACCGACAATCACTTAATTTGCGATTTTGCATCTGCCTCCGTCCAGATTCATTATCTTCCTGTGCCCCTTTCCCAAACTCTATGCGTATATTGACTTCAGGGGAGCAGCATCCTCCGTGCAGAATGCCGCTGCCTGTACTCATCTTGGCCCGCAAGTGGAGTGCCTGCCACACGGCAGTGGGGATGCACAAAATCCACGTGAGAACAATTGATTTCGGCAAGTGTGTGGGAGGCCGTGGGCAAAGACGGAAGGTGTTGAAAGCATCGTATCATGCCACCACCGCGCCTGGCTTTAATGGGTTACATTTGTGGGCTGTGGGCTTCTTTGTTTCTTTCTTTTTTTCTCTAGCACGATTGGGCCAATCTGCATTAAATAATAAGGAACTAAACCTTTTTCCTCAAATCAGACTGTTGTTCTGTTCAGTCTTGAAACTCTGAAAGGCCTTTATGAAACGTTTTGGAATTCGACTCCATTTATTTAAATGACAAGTATTGTGTGTGTGTTTTAAATAAATTAAATAAATAATTTTGTGAGTCTATGATGCTCCTTTGTGGGTATTTGCGTGTTTGTGTGGGAGACTGCGTGCACACGTGTCCCCTCTTGGTGTACATCTGTGTATCCAGATTCCAGCGGGGACCAGGTACTGAAATCCTGAAATACAGTTTTTGTCTCATTTCCAGCAACTCTAAAACAGGAAGTACAGGAAATCTTAGTCACCCCCCCACACCATGCCCCATCCTGGAAAAAAGTTCTATCCTCATGAAATTTGCAGGCTGATATCTCCTAGCAGACCCAGGAGGTTCCAGAAGTTTGGGGAACGTTCGTATAAACATCCCTGCCACCATCTGAAACCCATAAATAAGGCCACTGGGGGGAGAAAAGAAACAAGGTCTCTCCTTTTTCCACACCACATCTACATCTTTTATCTTCAGTGAGACATTGTTCAGTGGAGTTGGAGAGCATTTGGGGAGAGCCTGAGCAAGAATTTAATAGATGGCCTTAAAAATAAGAGCCCTGAGTGAAACAGAGTGCGTGGTGTGCTCAGGCTCACAGAAACCCAACCAGAGCCCAAACTGCCTACGAGAAAGGGGAGGTCTGGCATCCCCGCTGCTTTGGCGAAGTGCCGGCGAGATCAAGATCCAGGGCTCTGCTGATCGCAGTCTTTTCCCGTACAGGTGGTACGGTGCACATATCACAAGGCTGACCTTTGGTTCTGAGAAAAACAAATAATAAAAGTGAACTATGTGGCAAGGTCTGAAAAGAGTTAGTGGTTACCAGCATATCCTCTGAATCGACAATGCTCTGGGGACACATAAAAATGCAGTAATACACCCAAATGTGCAAAGGATTTCCCCCCCCATTTGCCGTAGTAAAAAATTCAAATCTAAATATTCATTGCATATATATTCAGGGGCTTTGTTTCAGAATTGTGGTTTGAGGATACAAAATGACTGAATTTCTTTATCAGCTGGTTGTGTTTTGGACTGACAAGTGGGCTCCCTTGCAGAACCCCAGACGCACCTACACTGAATTAATCAGAGTTGGTACTTGATCGCGCCATACTTTTGAAGAACTCAAAGCTCCTGCAAACACTTTCCTGTCCTCCTCTTTCAATCAGTATTTATAGAGCATGTGGTAAAACCAGGGGTGGAGGATAGAGAAGAAATCTCAAAGGTCATATAGTTGAGCTCAAACACACACACACACACACACACACACACACACACACACACAAATTACATACCTTTAATTTATGCATTGTGTGCGTGTTTTACTTTCCATAAAACTCCTTTGAGTTTGTACGTGTTTTTAAATGCACTGTATCACAGGAGCTATGGGCTTTTTCTGATCTACTTTATGAGCATCTCTCTTGTTGAGGTCACTTGTATTCGTGCATCTCTAGTTCCTAGAATAATGCTTAGCACCCAGTAAGCACTCAATGAATATTTATTCAATGAATGAGTTAATAAAAACAAATTGACATGGCCTGTGAGAGATAAAAATAAGTAACTTTCTGATTATTCCCCCTGAGCCTTCCTTATTCAACATGCCAATTACACTAGTTTTTGATACCTTATGGTGCTTAGAATGGTATATTACACATGAATCCAAAAGTGTAGAAGACTGGAGTGTCACGAAGACTTCTTTTTTTTTTTTTTTTTTTTTTTTTTTTGCGGTACGCGGGCTTCTCACTATTGTGGCCTCTCCCGTTGCAGAGCACAGGCTCCGGACGCGCAGGCTCAGCGGCCATGGCTCACAGGCCCAGCCGTTCCGCGGTATGTGGGATCTTTCCGGACCGGGGCACGAACCCATATCCCCTGCATCGGCAGGCGGACTCTCAACCACTGCACCACCAGGGAAGCCCATGAAAACTTCTTGTAGGAGCTGGAATTTAGCTGGATCTTAAAGGGTTAGTTGGACCTAGAGACACTAGAAAAGTCTTTGAACAAAAGTGAAGAGCCAAGAAGGTCCATGAGGTACCCACTGAACTATGAATAGATATTCATTTGCCTAAAGCCGAGGATTTTGTAGAGGGAATAACACTTAGAAGGGAATGCAGAGGACGTTCGATCACTAATGAGAGTAGGTCCTGATGCTCCTCTCCTCAAACCTATGGGTGGAACCAGCCTTCCCACACAGCCACAGTTTCAAGTTAACAGAACAAGTCAGAGATAAATGGGTCAAGGCTGAGGGTCAGACTTTAAGGACATTCATACCTCCAGGAGGAGCAGAGTCAGCGTGAGGTTTTCTGGTGACCAATGAAGGCATCCGTGAGGTCCACTATGACATTGGACGAGGAATCAGAACAGATGTGCACTGCAGTCCCTGGATCTTCAATACTTTATGACTCTCTGGTTTTATTCCCAGAAGGAATCTTTCACAGCTTGGGGAGAGTTGCCCATTTGGGATCTGCTGTGTCCCAGCAGCCTCTGAGCCCCCCAGCCTCTCACTGGCCGAGGCCAAGGAAGCCAGTCATTGTTCACAGTCTTTCTGTGCTAAGCAGGCTAGCCTCAATGCTCCATCTGTTTGCATCTGATCCCAGGAATTTTGCTTGGATGTGAGATTCACTGTTGACCAGTAAGCTCTTTCACTCCCCACCTCTGGACAGTTTTCTCGGCTTCAACCGTCTCTGTAGCCTTTGACCAAGATCACTGTATCCTGCCCCCATATTAGGGTAGACAACGCAGCTTGACGCTGCATTTTCTTCCCAATCTTTCCTTGACTTGTGCATAAATGGACTTTTAGTCTTCATCTTTGACTGCTGCTTACAGTTAAGCTTACCATCCTTTCTGATGGGTCCAAGCCCGTGTAAGGCTTTCTGCTTGTTAGGTAAGAATCATTATCCTGTTTTGTAATCCTTTTGGCCAAAATCTAAATTGATCAGATCCCCCCCCACACACACCCTTTATTCTCTTTTCTACAATTATCCTTTGTACCTTATCACAATTTATTGATGTTCATTATAATATTTATTTATCCATATGTTTATTTAATGGTTGGGTTATTAAACAAACTGACTAGTCTATAAGTAACCTGAGGTCAGAAAAAGTCTGTTTTGTTCACTGCTATATCCTCAGCACCTCGAACAGTGTCTGGACCATCAAACATTCAATAAAAAGTCATTCAGTAAAAATTTAGCCCCTCTCAGGATGAATGCCCTTTCTCCCTCCCTTATCTGAACAGGTTGCCTGTTGCATGACCCACTTCCCACCTGACATATCCAGCTCCTTGCTATGGTCTGCAGGCCTATTCTTGGTCCATCATAAAACATTTTCAACACTTAGTTATACAAGCCACTTTTTAAAATTTGGCTACAGGCACAAAAAGTAAATAATTACAGAACATATCATAAAGAAATTCCTTTTTTATTAAAAAAAAGGGGGAAAAATCAGAAAGAGAATCATTTTTAACCACCATAGATCCTTCCTATCTAGCACATCAAGAGATGAGCCCAGAACATTTCTTGAACAGTGTTCGGAAGCTCACTGAGCTTGGACTGTGATAGCTGGAAAGAAGACAGCAAGTTCCCCAATCTAAGTCCTCTCAGAAAAACAGCACAGCTCTAGACAGCCTTTCCCACTGGGATCTTCAGACCACCAGAAAGAGGGTTCTTCTGCTCTGCTCGGCCTAGAGGTGTTGCTTATTTGATGAGTGTCTTAGGTGTCTGAGGAATTCATAATTCACCTTGGATCACATGTCCTAGAATATCTTTTGTGTGGAAATTCATTTCTGCTGTGGTCACATGAATTACTTTAAGGGCCCTGGAGCTGGCAATCTGTCTATAAAGTTTTTTAATCCCTTTTCCTGCTTTACTAGGAATTATAGACCAACTTCACCCTGACCAAAGAGTCCTGGGTTCCTGTAACAGGCAACCTTCCTCAGCTGCCTGGACACCAATGTCACATAGGCTTGGACCAAACCAAAAACAAGTCTCCCGGGTTAAGAGACTACTACTTCTATTGCCTTGAGAACTTCTGATTCTGACCCCTATAGAGACTATTTTAGACAGAGCAGCTATGTTCATCCCTTATTAGTATGCCATTTAAGAGCTACATGCATACTGTGGCTCTTTCTGGTAAAGTTGTCTGTATTTTTAAGTGCCATTGGGTTCCTTCTCATTGCATGTTTACTGCAACCTTTATAAATTCCTTACACAAATTCTAGGGAGGATTCCTTCCTCAGACTGATGTGTGAGCATTGATGATTCTGATGCCTGCACTTTCCCACCAGAGTTTCTGATTGAATTGGCCCATGGTGGAGTCTGGGCATTAGAAGGTTTAAAAACCTTTCAGGTGATTCTAATCCTCCAGGTGATTCTAACAGAGGTGGGAACCATTGATCTAGAGAGGCTCATCTCAAAATCTAATATGCATGAGATTCAGCCAGGAAGCTTATTTATAATGCTTACTGATGCAGAATTAGTAGGTCTTAGGTGAAGCCTGAGACTCTGCATATCTATTAACAAGATTTCAAGTGATGCCAGTACATATTCCTAATCCACAGACCACACTTCAAGGAGCGAGGTTCTTTGAATAACATGTAGCAATTCAAACTGAATTTGAAGTGTTTTTACTTTATGAAGTAAAATTGAATGAAAGTAATAATTCAGGTCCTTGGTCGCACTAGCCACATTCAAGTGTTCAGTGGTCACCTGTAGCTAAAGGCAATTGTCTTGAACAGGGCAGAGTAGTTCTACTGAACAGTGCCACTCCAGACCCTTCCTTTTCTTGTATTTTACTTTTCAAGAAATTGCATTTGCCGAGCCTGCAACTAACGTGCGTCTGCAGCACCAAAGGGCTTTAATAACACATGTATTTTGTATGCATTTTTGCTTTGGACTTTTAAAGGCAAACTTCTTCCCAGAAGATACTGGGAGGCCCCACAGAAACCTGTGATTTCAGGACCAGCTTTAGGCCTAAGTAGTTGATTTACAGTATTATTGTTTTTGTCATCACTGCTGTTTTTGTTAAAGCAAACTTTCTTGAAGACTTGGGTGAGTTAAGTTATCCTCTATGGTTATTTTAAAACTTCTTTTTAGGAGGGACTTTCCAGTTTCTCTTGCCAATCTTTTTTACTGGCACTTCCTGAAAAACACCTCTGTCCTAGTGTTTGTTTACCTTCCGTCCACTCTGGTCCAGCCACCTACTTCCCCATCCCTTTCATTCATCCCACAGCATCAGTACAGGGTACTTGTAGTCCAGCACTATTCCACGGCAAATGGTGCTTCCCCCTCATGGAGTTTATAACTGAACAGAGGATCTGGATGAGACAAGTAAAACTCAAAATCTCATTAAGTTGCTAGCCGTGGCTAGCAAGTGGTAACACGTTAAAACATTAAAGCAGATTAGTTTCTCACGTTAGCCAGCTATCACTGAGCAAAGGGCAGTGTCCAATAAAGTGGTACATGGGAGAGGGCAAATTTAATGGAGCGGGGGAGAGACCAAGGGAAGGGCAGGGCAGGGCTAAGATTTGAGAGGGCTGCTAACTGAGGGGGGCGCAGACCTGCCCCAGGAGGCAGGCAGAGTGGGGAGGAGAGAACACAGTGAGGTGGAGGCATGAAAGAGAAAGAAATGAAAGGTCAGTGGAAGGGATGGACAAACTTCAGCTGGTTCACGGTTCTATAGAAAGCCATAAGTAAATCGGCTAACCCTTTCATTGCACCTCCATCGAGGCAACTCTACCCTCTGATGAAGAGGATGTAAGTGTGAGGAAGGCCGCAAGGATGGAGATGGGTTCTTGGAAGGAATGGGCTTTACCCTGCTGCCTCCTGATCTGCCCAAACAAGGAAGGTGAAAAAGAGCTCATGTCTCCAGAGCACAGAGCCCGCAGGGCTGAACCAGGGGGGCGGGGCTCCACATTCCCTTCCCAGCTCCACACGGTGAGTTTAGGATGTGCCTGCTCTTCTCTGGGCTCATTCCCACAACTGCACCATAAAAGAGTTAAATGTTCTTTCACCTTTGAACCGCTGGGGTCTCTGATCCTATATCCAGTGCAGTGGTTTGCAGACTGAGGGTGAAGGTGGCACCTGGGCACCGGCCCTGCATTGGCTTCACTCAGAGCAGCCCCACTGTTGTCTGTTTACGTATCAGGTTCCATAGACTACTGATCAAGACATGGTATTTGATAGAATAGCCTCAGCCATCACTTCAAAGCTTCTCTTTGGTTCTTAAACTCTTACAGACATCTTAGAAATTTAAACGTGTGGCAGAGAAGTAGGTGGAGGGAGGGGTGAGGGGGAGAGAGGGGACGTGGGAGAGAGAGAGAGAGAGAAAGAGAGCGAGAGAGCACGTACACTATGGCCCACCTGGGGCAGAAAGGAAAGAGACTGGACGTCTCCACTAAACCAAGCCACAGAGAGCCCTTTTCTGTAACTCATCCTTGTTGATGAGACAGGGTCATGAGGATCACCCACCCTGCTATGTACGGGAAGCTTCTAAAGAAAGTTGACAGATCAAAACTTGTGTATCCACATTAGCTATCATTTTGGAAAACTGTACACATACTTGAATGACACTCCCTCTGTTCAGCCACTTGGGGTCCTTTAAAGTCCTCCTTTGGAGCCTAATTAGTTCCCAAGCATACCTTTCCTAATCCTTTGTGAAACTGTTAGACTATCTTTCATTTTCTCAGCCATCAGCAGCTTACAGAACATGCCTCCCGAGTGAATGCCTTGTGGGAAAGAAGTGAGGCACGCTGATTTGAAAGGCAGGTGGGGGCCAATAGGTGAGGCTCCAGCTCACGTGCCCAGGGTCACCATCTTTGGGAAAGACAACCCTCTTGACACATGCCCTCAGCCAGAAGGTCAACACAGAGAACTCTGAAAACAGAGCCTTCTGGCTGAGAGAAAGAACCCAACCATGATTTAGAGAGAAGCCTATTTCTCTTTTCAAATTTTCCGACTTGACGTGATGCTGTAGTGCACTTCACATCTGATTACATTAGTCACATCGCATTACACCGTATCACCTGTGACAGGATACAAGGGGACTGTGAACTGTGTATAAAGATGTACCAGCAGCCAATAGCTCCAACCCGTTCCTGATGCAGGAGCCGAGCCCCTACCTTCCCTTGTTAATTCAGATAAAACACCCGACTATCTTGTCAAAAAGGGGGTCCCATAAAACCTTACCTGAGTCATCAGCTAGAAGAGAAATGATTCTAGATCCTGTCTTAAAGCAGGGCTGCTTTTTCTATCTTAGACCAAATCTAGAATTTCGTCTCTCCCCAGCACTCCCAATAATCATGCCTTCACTGTGTCCAGCACATTACAATTTGCAAGGTCTTTTCGAAGCCATCATCTTATTGACATTCCACATTCTTAGGAGCCAAGACTCAGCAGAGACTTTTGCACATTTGGTTAGGTGAATCAGAATGTTCAACAGTATCTTTCCCTGACTGGGATCTCGGGGGCAGGGGTGGGGTGGGACATGGGCCACTATCTGAGTCTCCCTCTGTGTGGTGCAGAAATATCAGCTGACCATGGCCCTGAGTGAGAGCCCAGGTCTTCATGATGGGCTGCTTGCATTTGGTGCTTGACTCAATTTTTCTTTTACTCTAAATACTGACTTAAAGGAAACTACTGGAGACACAGATCACAACTATCATTATCAGGATTAGAATAATTTCCTGATTTCCACACAGGGAAGGACAAAGAAAATGACATCGTCTTCCTAGAAAACATACATAAGTCTGATCAGCCACAGCACGGTGAGAACCCATCTAATTCAAAAGTTGTATGTGATTCTTTTTCTTTTTCTTTTTTTTTTTTGTTGCGGTATGCAGGCCTCTCACTATTGTGGCCTCTCCCGCTGCGGAGCACAGGCTCTGGACGCGCAGGCTCAGCGGCCATGGCTCATGGGCCCAGCCGCTCCGCGGCACGTGGGATCCTCCCGGACCGGGGCACGAACCCGTGTCCCCTGCATCGGCAGGCTGACTCCCAACCACTGCGCCACCGGGGAAGCCCCTGTATGTGATTCTTAATACAGGTTTTCTTTCTTGCATCATTTTTCAAAGAAGTCAAAGAAACCTCCCTGTCCCATAAAAGATGGTTTCAGATGCGAGTATCGGAACTTGACACAAGTTGCTTTTAAAGAAATAAGGAAATGTATCAGAAAAAAAGAAGGTCCGGAAGTAGAACAGCTGCAGGATTGATTGATTCAGTTGGTGAATCTCATCATGAAGAACCCATTATCCTGGTTCTGGCTTCAACTGCAAGCCAAGGAAAGATCGTTGCTTAAGTTCCAGGCTTTACATCCTGATACAACAACATCCAGGGGAACAATACAGACTCTGTCTTCCTTTCTTTGAAGAGAAAAAACCCTTCCAAGAACCACTATCCCTACCCTAAAAGACAATCCCTCAAATACATGGGTCAGGATTGTGCCACACATGCCTGTTTTTAAATCAACTTTTGGCAAAAGAATGGGATTTCTCTAATTAGACAAAAGAAGCAGCCACAGTAAGTCATAATATTCCATCAGCTATTGAAGTAAATACTGAGAAACACCACTTAGACAAGAGAAATGGGAAAGAGCAGGCAGAATGAAGCCCAGCTGAGGAAATGCTCTTGGTGAGATTCACCTGGGGTTATACTCCTACTTGAGGTGGGAAGGGTCAAGAACTAGGGGTCCACCATGTCGTTATCACATGACCAGGCTTTTCCCACCACCCTGGCCTGGCCCGCCCTCAGGTCTGGAGGGAAGCTAAGGTTTAACTTCCAAGAACAGTGCACTCTCTCCCCTTCAGGGCAGATCATCACCAATTCCTATTTGCACAATATCCACGTATTCTGCCTTTTACACATCAGACACGTATACAGGCTTGAAAATAACTGCCGTGACCTCCCTAAGATGACCCTTCTCCAAGCTAAATATCTCCAGTTTCTAAAAACATTCTTTTAATACCTAAGGTTGAACTTCCTTTTGGTTCCACTAAGTACAACCCAGGGCTATAACTTGAAGTTTATTTACTGGCTAACTGCCCCAAATTGTTAGCCATTGGCACTCTGGCGTGAATTAATTTCACCAAATTAATTTTTTCATAATGTTTCTGAGGGAGAACCAGGAGGTAATGGAGAAAATACAACCACAGCCTGACATTTTAAAAAGCCTGCAGAGAAGGAAGAGGTATTGAAGACACATCTTGTGGATGACACTAACTTACCTTAGATGCATGATATTTTGGTGTTATGTCCCAGCTCATGGTAGAGCAAAGCAGCCCAGACAAACTGGGTTGAGCTGAGATAGGCGGTTTCTGGGAAGATGGACTTTGCCAGCAAATACTGGAATGAAGTCCTGGCTGGCAGGTAGAATAAATTCATTCATTTACCAAATATTTACCGAATGCCTCTACGGTGCAGTCACTCCACTAGATGTTGGATATGCAGTCTGGGAAGTGCGTAACAATAAACATCTGTTTGTCTAGGCTATTAGTTGTCATGAAGCAGGGGAGAGAGAAGATGGACAACCCAAAGGAGCAGAGGGTATCCCAACATCCATTCAAAGGATGACATGAAGAATCTAGAAATAGGCAATACCCAGTCCAAGAGCATACGTTAAGTTATAGGGAAGGCTATAAACCTCTTGACTTTGGGTAAAGGACTGGCAATGGAAGACTTTGGTTCTGAAAGCACAAAGCAGAGTGAGAGCCATTAGGAGCAAAGCAAGGACCCAGCTACCACGATCAGGATACAAAGTGGAGACTGGCTCTTCTGCATGTAGGAGAAGCACCTTTATGCAAACTGGAGTACAAGGTCACAGCTGAGTGGGTAGCAAGATTAACTTGGTGCTGAGCCCCAAAGTCAGACAACAGTGACCAATCCCACTCTGAGATCGGGATTGGTCATAGAGCCTGGAGCAGAACTGAGCTACATGCAGGTCACATGGTTCCAGAGGGTAGTATGTCCTGGTCCCAGGCCACCACTCTCCCTCTCAGCTACCCTGCTGCCAATGCACACTTCTTCAATTTGGGAGCTGTTGTGATCCATTGGATCAAACAGAGTGGAGCAATCTGCTTCCACAGGTTTGCTTCTAAGGAATACCAAGTTACACCTGATGGAGACATTTTGCTTCTCAACATTACAGGACCTACTAAGCAAGAAGAGATAGAATGACTGGAATCTAGAATTTAAGACGCACACGTAACGCATAAATTGACTTCAAACCACACAAATCCAAGCAAAACTAAGATAGCTGTATCATTTAGCTGGCCTTACCTCCAAAATTTATAAAGTACTATTCAGCCCAAGTAGCAGGCATTTGATAACAAAGCACTCTCTTCTTGTATAACCATATTTTTGGTCTTGTCAACAGTTGCAATCTTCGGGCAACTAGTAATTTTCCAGCCAGCACAACATTCTAGAGTGTTACATAAATGCTTAATACTCATCAATTTTAATTAACAGCCTTTTAATTAACAGCCTGATTTGATTATTAGATTCTTGGAATTTCATATTCAAATACCAGTTCTTCATTGTTGAGAAGGATATGTTTTCTCTCTTCTAACCAGAGCAAATTGCTCCAACGTATATGAACAAATTCTCAGCTTCCCAGAGCCAACGGCCAGTTCACAAAGCTCCATAAACTCCTGCACGACTTGCTGCTGCAGCTGCATAATTATAAGAAAACTAACATATCGACCAGTTCTCCTCAGAATAGCGTCCATGAGTCATTGCTGCTGGAGAAAAGCTTGTTGCTAAAAGGGTTATGGCCAGTATCATTTTTATGATGAGAGAGAAAGAATTCCTCTGGCTTGCCTTGTCCAATCCGCTCACAGATATCCAAAATGCTCCACTGGCTGGTTTTTTATATGTCTTGAACCATCATGAAAACCACAAGGAAATAGTTATTCAATGTACAGATTTACCACCAGAGCTATTGCTATATGCTCGTTACAGAGGCCCTCCGCCTCCCAAACTCAATCCACAGAAGGCTTATTTTTAGCAGTGACTAAAGGACTCCATGCTCTAATTTATGCACACATATAAAATCAATAATTACTTAGTTGACCTTTTCATTCGTCTAAATTTGGCCTGGCGTAATGGAAGCTGCCCACATTGTTCCCATTGAGAATGATAAATAGGAGACAGTGGTGCATCTCTATTTTCTCTCTAAGGGTCAGATCAAATCAGAGGCAGCTCAAAACCCAGCCCGTGCTTGAACTGAGCCTCACAAACTTCTGTTTGAGGCAGATTCCATTGTGATGAGCATCACACCTCTTCTGAAAGAAGAATCCAAACTCTGACTATGATCCACCCTGGCTTGGTGCAGGACTCATGCCGTAAGTATGGTTACCCACTTAATTAAGGAGAGCAGTTCTTATAATGAGCACCAGCGGCAATGAAGAGTACGGTTCCCAAAATGGGCAAAAGGCAAAACGATGCTCCAATAAAAAGTCAGCTACAGGTCCCCCTGTGCAAGGTGTGGAACAAAATATCCATAAGTCCAGATAGACTTCTAAAATGATTTCTCCAGGCCTAACTCCTTCGAACCCCTTCTAGCAATTCTGGAAGTTTTTCTACTATTGTCCAACACCTCTACAAGGTTAATTTCCAACTGAATGAGCAGTAATTGTACTCCTTCTTTGTTTTTAAAGACTGGATTTCTGGCTTCTAGAATGGTCCTTTTATTTTTCCTAAACTTGCTCAGAACAAGAAAGTAAATTTCTTCATATTAGGAGAATTTTAAGGTAGAAATATCTAGGCTGGTTTTTTTTTCCCCCCTCTCTTTGCTTAGGATGATTTAAACTCTACAGCAAGCTTATCTTCCAGGTTTAATTTCCCTATTATGGAGCAGAACAGAGACCTCCATGCCTCAGGTTAGCCACACTCAAGATAAGATAAAGAACTTGAGTTCTAAGCCATTGTTCCCATTGAGTGAGATACTGGAGCATCTTTGTCAAAAGGCTTGATCAGACAAAGCCAGGAACCCCCACAACCCCACCCCCATGAACTGTACCACAGACTTAGAACTTGCACTAGAACTTCTCCTCTCTTCTCTGTGTCTACAACTTCATGACCTATTCTAGCTCCCCTGAAGTAATTAAATTATACAGGAGCTGGTGGATTGGTGACGTGCCTAATAACAACAATAATAATAACAATATTACTATTTTAACTACTTTTTATTAAACATTTATTAGGTACTTAATACATGCTAGGTACTTTTTAAAGTTCCTTATATCTATTAACTCCTTGAGTCTTTATCACAACCCTGATGTGGGAAGTATTTCAATTTTGCTGGTAAAACAACTGAGGTACAGAGAGGATGAGTGACCTTGCCGAAGGTCACAAAATAGTGAGTGGGAGAACTGGCTAAACACCTAAGCAGCCTGATTCCAGGGTCCCAGGTCATATACGAAGCTCTCGCTCTTCTAGAATTCTGTGTATATTATTTGATTTAAGCCTTGTAACAGACTCGGTTCTCCCACCCCTGTACTGGATCCACTGCGCTGGAGTGCCTCTTTAGATTTTCTGCCTGGTAATACAGGACTTCTGTAGAAGGTTTGAACAAAAGCTCAGCAGAGAGGACCTACTAAGTTCCAGACCCTCTCTGACACCACTCCCTGCGTTTGCTAACCACTCTTTAGGAAAGTTCAACATTTCTCAGCGTGGATGCCTGGCATGTAAAAAGCACAGAGCACATCCAGTGGATGCTGACACAGGGAGTGGTGGAGAAAAGATCACACGGCCTAGAAGCCAGGATGGGAGGGAAAAGAAAGCAGAGAAGAGGACTTGGAACACAAAAGCTTGGTGGCCAGCTGCTCACATCTTTGCATAAAACACGGGCACAGGGCTGTTGGGGATACGGGTAAGTGTGGCTCCCCCCACCCACTGTGGGGCAGCCACCGCGGGGCAGCCAGTGCCTTGGTGAGGAGAAGAGTTCAGGAAAAAGGGGAAAAGGAGGCTTTTCTTTCGCATGTGCCTAAGGAGTGCATATTGTGCAGAGCTAAGGGGAAAATCAGAACGATTCAAGTGCTAAGACGCTGCCTATGTTGCTTTAAATTCTCCTGGCAACATCTAACATCCTCACTAACACAGAGGGGAATCTAGCCACCTGTCAACCCCAAGACACACTACCTACTGTTCAGGGAGAGATTCTAGACAGGAAGGAGCCCTGCCACAATAATTACAGAGCACTGTGATGGCCTTAAACAGTACCATACTCGGTGCATTATCTAAGGTCTTTTGTCAGCCCCTCTGAAAGCCGTCATGTAACTAAGCATGCTTTACTGGCCCAAGAAACTGATGTTTGGCTTTGGGTGATTTGTGGGATCTAAATTCTCATTATTCTGAAAGTATTACAGTCCACAATTGAAAACCTCCAAGGAAGGCAAGCCAGGTGCCAGAAATGACAGAGAAATCTAGGGACACTAAGATTGTTTAATTACACACACAGGATTTTTAATGGATTCATTCCACTTGAGGAATGTGCGAGCATTTTAAATTTTTAAATTAAAAATAAAACCTTAAATACTTTTATTCAGTGAAAGAAGGGAGCTTAAGAATTTGAAAATTATTTACAATTAAAATGGAATCAATGAGTAATAAAAGTCTGCAAGTTTACAGAATGAAAATTCCAGATCATATGGCAAAGACTGGAGAAGATGGGACATAAGTCCTGCTCCTCAGGAAAACATGACTAGAAGAAAGATGTCTTGTTCTGGCCTTCTTCACTCCTACCCAGAGAGAGGACAAGATGCTGCAACCAGCACGACTGGGGAGTTCAAGAGGTTAATTTATGGGGGTACATTAAAATACTTAAATATGTATAGCCTGGTTAAATGATGACTGGCAGGGGATATAGTAAGTAAGTGTCTAGTAAATTTTGAAGGTGTAAACACTAAGAATATAAAGAATTGTTTACTTTAATTCTGGAGGACAAACAATTAGAAGTAAGGAAATCCTAGGATTGCAAAGTCTGGAAACTGAGAAATCCTTCATGATGGGAGGCCCAGAGGGAAGTGGTGAAGATATATCAGTTGAGACTTTTCAAAGAGGCTTTTCAGAATGCTCAAAGGTCAGCATAATCAGGGCTTGATATTACTGGGGAAGGTCATATGTATTGGGGGGTCCAAATCCTCAGTGAACATCAGAATAAAGACAAGTGCTTTCTGGGGCTTCCCTGGTGGCGCAGTGGTTAAGAAGCTGCCTGCCAATGCAGGGGACACGGGTTCGATCCCTGGTCTGTAAAGATCCCACATGCCACAGAGCAACTAAGCCCATGCGCCACAACTACTGAGCCTGTGCTCTAGAGCCCACGAGCCACAACTACCGAGCCCACGTGCCACAACTCCTGAAGCCCGCAAGCCTAGAGCCTGTGCTCCACAACAAGAGAAGCCACCACAATGAGAAGCTGGCGCACCACAATAAAAAGTTGCCCCTGCTCGCCGCAACTAGAGAAAGCCCGTGTGCAGCAACAAAGACTCAACACAGCCAAAAATAAATAATTTAAATAAATAAATTAAAAAAAAAAAAGACGAGTGCTTTCTAAGATCACCTCGTAGATTCTGAATCAGTGGTTTTGGTAGGGTATTCGAATCTACATAGTTTAAAAGCTCCTTAGGAGTCTAGCAAGGCTGAAGTATCAGACTTACCTATGCACTATAATCAATTTTAAAACTGGACAAATTTTCAGATATTTTATAACATACAGAGAATGGGAAAAACAAGAAGGTGAGCTCCACGTTCACCTTAGCATTCTGCTTGGGGGCACTTATTAAAAGTGACTTATTAAATTTATTAAACTTATAAAACCAGCACAGGAGAATGAAGCCCAATCACAGGTCTTACTGGGAGAAGTGCCATGACAATTAAGTGAGATAATCCATGTAAAGCAGTTAACACATGTACTAAAATTTATATTGTAGCTATTATTACAGTTCCTCTCCAAAATAATTATTTTCCCAGAAAAGAACACGGCCATCTTGCAGACTTCAGGTAAACTACTATTAAAGAGACAGAAATAACAATTAAATTTTTGTAACTATAGAAGTATAATTCATTTTGTTTTAATTGCTATATTGACATTTATTTAGAATATTTTTTATTTCTAAGTTCAATTAGAGTTTGATGTTGTAAAGGCAGCTGAAATTTGTGGGGTGAACACCAGAGAGGAAGTAAATGCACAGAGAAGGACACGCAGAAATCTATATGGGGGTTCCCTTACATCTTTGGCCAAATATTAATCTGTGCACTGACAGGGTTAAGATTCTGTGAGACCTAGAGATGTTAAAGTTCTGACCAACCAGAGGGGACATAACTCTTTGAAACTCTCCAGGCATTCAGTTAAGACCCTAGAAGTTCAAGTCTTAGTAGCAGGGTTGCTCTAGGCTTCTATAACAAAGCCCGAAGTCAAGCCATAGTAGGATCAACCTGATTTGCCATTAAATTACTGTCTGCTAGTCCAAAATTCTTTCTTTTAGAAGGGTAATTTAAAAATCCATATTTTCAATACTGTAATAACCACAATGTCTAACACATAATAAAAATTATTATTAGATACCCCAAAACAGTATAAATGGACCCAGATATAATGCCATACTTATTGGAATTAGCAGGGAATTACTTTAAAACAGCTACTGAAGGTACGTTCAATAATTTAATGGAAAAGATAGACATATGAGAAAACAGACAGTGACCCTCAGGAGATAAATGGAAACTATTTTAAAAGAACCAAATGAAGATTCTAGAATTAGTACAACGTCTGAACTAAAACATTCAGTAGGTAAGTTTGAGAATGCACTAGAGACTGCAAAAGAGATCAGTGTACTTAAAACAGGCAAATAGAAACTATCCAAGCTGAAATACTAAAAGAAAAAGACTGGGGAAAAAAATGAACAGGTCCTCAAGGACCTAATAAACAAAATCAAATAGGCTAACATATGTGTAAGTTAATAAAAGGAGAGAATAAAAGGAGAGAATAAAAGGAGAAAGAGATTGAGGCAAATTGGGGATACATTAGACCAGAAAAAATATAGTTCAAGAAATAATAACCACCCAGAGATAAACCCACGCACATATGGTCACCTTATCTTTGACAAAGGAGGCAGAAGTGTACAGTGGAGAAAGGACAGCCTATTCAATAAGTGGTGCTGGGAAAACTGGACAGCTACATGTAAAAGTATGAGATTAGATCACTCCCTAACACCATACACAAAAATAAGCTCAAAATGGATTAAAGACCTAAATGTAAGGCCAGAAACTATCAAACTCTTAGAGGAAAACATAGGCAGAACACTCTGTGACATAAATCACAGCAAGGTCCTTTTTGACCCACCTCCTAGAGAAATGGAAATAAAAACAAAAGTAAACAAATGGGACCTAATGAAACTTCAAAGCTTTTGCACAGCAAAGGAAACCATAAAGAAGACCAAAAGACAACCCTCAGAATGGGAGAAAATATTTGCAAATGAAGCAACGGACAAAGGATTAATCTCCAAAATTTATAAGCAGCTCATGCAGCTTAATAACAAAAAAACAAACAACCCAATCCAAAAATGGGCAGAAGACCTAAATAGACATTTCTCCAAAGAAGATATACAGAGTGCCAACAAACACATGAAAGAATGCTCAACATCACTAATCATTAGAGAAATGCAAATCAAAACTACAATGAGATATCATCTCACACCAGTCAGAATGGCCATCATCAAAAAATCTAGAAACAATAAATGCTGGAGAGGGTGTGGAGAAAAGGGAACCCTCTTACACTGTTGGTGGGAATGTAAATTGATACAGCCACTGTGGAGAACAGTATGGAGGTTCCTTAAAAAGCTACAAATAGAACTACCATATGACCCAGCAATCCCACTACTGGGCATATACCCTGAGAAAACCATAATTCAAAAAGAGTCATGTACCAAAATGTTCATTGCAGCTCTATTTACAATAGCCCAGAGATGGAAACAACCTAAGTGTCCATCATCGGATGAATGGATAAAGAAGATGTGGCACATATATACAATGGAATATTACTCAGCCATAAAAAGAGACGAAATTGAGCTATTTGTAATGAGGTGGATAGACCTAGAGTCTGTCATACAGAATGAAGTAAGTCAGAAAGAGAGAGACAAATACCGTATGCTAACACATATATATGGAATTTAAAAAAAAAAGTCATGAAAAACCTAGGGGTGAAACAGGAATAAAGACACAGACCTACTAGAGAATGGACTTGAGGCTATGGGGAGGGGGAAGGGTAAACGGTGACAAAGCGATAAAGAGGCATGGACATATATACACTACCAAAAGTAAGGTAGTTAGCTAGTGGGAAGCAGCCGCATAGCACAGGGAGATCAGCTCGGTGCTTTGTGACCGCCTGGAGGGGTGGGATAGGGAGGGTGGGAGGGAGGGAGACGCAAGCAGGAAGAGATATGGGAATATATGTATATATATAACTGATTCATTTTGTTGTGAAGCTGAAACTAACATACCATTGTAAAGCAATTATACTCCAATAAAGATGTTAAAAAAAAAAAAAAAGAAATAATAACCAAATATATTCCAAATTTGACATCAATTCACAAATAGAAGAAGCCTCAACAAACCCCAAGTAGGATAAATATTAAAACAAACAAAAAAACCCACAACTCTATGTGGGGATAATATAGTAACATTACTGAATACCAAATATAATAAAATCTAAAAGCAGCCAGAGTAAAAAGACATATTACATTCAGGGCGACAGTGATAAGAACAAAAGTTGATTTCTCTTTAGAAATAATGCAAAGCAGAAGACAGTGGAATGATATCGTTTAAATGCTGAAAGAAAAATTGCTATCAACCTAGAATTCTATATCTAACTAAAAGTACCCTTCAAAATGAAAGAAAAAGGCCCTTTTAGATAAACATAAGCTGAGAGAATTCATCAAGGGGAGACTTGCTCTATAAAAAATTTTAAAGGAAGTTCTTCAGGATGAAGAGAAATGATACCGGAACTCAATCCTACATTAAAAAAATGAAAAGTGCTAGAAACAGCAAATATGCTGGGAAACAAAAGAATTTTTCTTGTTTTTTTTTTTTTTGTTAGTGGTTGATTTTTTAAAGCAAAAATATTAAAAATGTATTTCAGAATTTATAACATACATGAGAGAAAGTATACTATAATAAGGCAAATGGAAATATACCATTGTAAGGTCCTTATATGTGATAAATGGTAAAATGGGAATTCAAGGTAGGCTCTGATAAATTAGGAATACATATTGTAACCTAGAACAAACACTTTAAAAAAATAAAACAGAGATACAGCTATAAGCCAATGGTGGACATAATATGTAATAATATAATTAATCCAAGAGAATGCAGAAAAGGAGAGAAAAGATTGCAAAGAACATATGGGACAAATAGAAAACAAATAACAAGATGGTAAATTGAAATCTAACCACATTAATAATCACAGTATATCTAAATGGACTAAACACTGCAATTGAAAGGCAGAGATGAACAGACTAGATGAAAAGAAAGACACAAACACATACTGTTTAAAAGAGGTAAATTTTTTAAAAAGACACATATTAGTTAAAAGTAAAAGAATAAAAACCATACATTATACAAACACTGATCATAAGAAAGCTGGAATGGCCATATAGGTTAGGTATCAGACAAAGTATAGTTCAAGACAAAACAGAGATGAAGAAGGACATTTCATAATGATAACAAGGTCAATTTTTTTTTCAAGGAAAAAAGCCTACATGTGTATGCACCAAAATAACAGAGCTCCAAAATACTTGAGGCAAAAATTGTCAGAAATAAGAAAGAAACAGATCTACAGTTAAAGCTGAAGATTTTAGCACTCAGTAATTCACCCCAAAAATGTAGACAAGAAATCAGTAAGGATAGAGATTTGAATGACACTATAAAAACTTCCCCAGTTGAATCTAATGCTCTCCATTCTTGGACTTGTTTGAAACCTACTGACTTACTCCATCTCTTTAACTTTCAGCGAAATCATAGCAAAACCATTCCAACCAGACAAGTCACTTTAATTAGGAGACTAAATCCAGAACCTCTTCGAGTATCACATCTGGTTTCTAACCAGGAAATTCTTTTTTACAATCTGAAGCCACATGATTCTGCTTAAATACATTTCCTTCCCTGCAGTTTTATATAGAATAGACTTTTAGAAATAAAGAATTTTTAAAGATCACATAGTTCAAATGCTCCATTTTACAGAAGAAAATCTACTGATTCTCTGTCTCAGTTTAATTGTCATATCGCCATTTAAAGATAAGAAAGCAGTGTCTCAGAAAAGTAACTTGAACAAGATCACAGAGCCAGTAAGTGGTAGAGCATGGATTCTAACCTACACAGTCTAACCGTAAAGCCCACTATCCTCGTAAGAGACTTGGTAAATGCTTACTGAATTGGAATAATCAAGATACCATAAGTTCCAATGATGTGACTGCTTTGATATAGATGATTATGGATGGAGCCAACAGTAGAACCCAGATCCTCTGAACCCTAACACCTTCCATTCTACTACATTGTCTAAAAAAAGGCAAATTAAAATAAGGGAATTAGTTTTTCAGTCTAATCTATTTCAATCTAATCTCTAGTTTTTCAATCTAATCTCTTACAACTAACATTGTGATTGCTTCACATCAGATCAATCCACTCTGAAGCACAAGGAGATGTGTGGCATCCCAGTTTTCTATTTTAATCTCATTGCCTCTAAAATCTAACCAACTGACCAACGGAGATATCCTTGTCAAGCAGCAGTACTCACTATGGCTTTTCAACAGCAAGCAAATACAACTTATGATTGAACAGTCTGAACAGTATTTAGATACAATAGCTTTGTGTTCTCCAATGGCTGTCTTTACCTTGTCAAATCTCCATTTCCAGACCCCCAAATCCCAGCAAAATCCACAGCTTTCCAGGCATTCTCAGTTATCAAATACTCACCCCAGTATATTCCAACATTGTAATGTCTTCTCCAATTTAATATTTAACTTTTCTAGTTATTCTGAGGCAGCTTGGCTTCAGCGCAAGGGAAAAGTTACATAATCTTCTCAAATCTCTTCTTCCCCAAACTTAGAGTTGGATTGGGGGGCATAGTCTTCTCTGGGACCCGTCAAACTTGTCTTTCTTCTGGACATTTAACCCCTCCAGTGTGCTGAAGCAGGGAACAGGGTAGAAGAGACGGCAGATACTGTCTGATACAATGGGCTGACTTCTGGGATAGTCTTCCTCTGGCTTGGTCTGATTTCATCTTCTGTGCAGTGCATCCTGATGTATCAATGGTGTGCATGGTTTTTCCTGGAACAGCCTCCAGTGTACTAAGGACCTCTTTAGAGAGGGGACAGTCACCCCTTTCTTTGGACCCTGCCACTGTTCAGTGCCCCCCAAGCCCTCTCTGGGCAGGCGGGAGGAGTAACTCTTGTTAGTTCCCTGAATACCCTATGGTTCATACCTCCTTTTTAATCCCCATGGTTATTCACTTGGAGTCAAGACGAGTGAGGATTTTCTATGCCCTCTAAGATCCTCAGGGAACTGGCCCTTGTTTAATGCCCCCATCTTCTTCTCATAGTCTCTTCCTGCAATTTATCCCATCAAGCTTCTTACCTTTGGAGATTAAAGAGAGACCAAAATGGGCACTGGTCACTGGGGTCATGGGTGCCTCCAAAACTCAGGAGAAACAGCAGACTCTTTCAGGAACGTTCTAACCATGCTTGCCTCACCTCCACTGGGAAGCACCAGGGCAGACTCTGTAAGTACCCAGCAAGAGGCTTGGATGACAGTTACCATTACCTGTTCTTCCAGGCACATCCAATCCTTGCAAGTGATGCTCTTGGCACTTCCCTTATGTGCCTTGGAGGAAGAGGAGGTAAGCACCCCATTCTCCTCCTAACCATGGGAAAGGAAGAGAAAACCTCTTGACCACAAATATTGCTCTCCAGTTGACCACCTCCCTAGACCTCTCACTCATTCACCCAGTGATTTTCTCATACAGATTTTGGGGTGGGGTGATTGGGAAGGTAGCAGAGAAGGGATGGCCACCTTTTGAGAAGCTCTCAGGAGCTATCTGGACATGACTGTCATTAGATCCTGTTATGGGATGAATTGTGTGACCCCTTAAATTAAATATTGAAGTCCCAATACCTAGTACCTCCGAGTGTGACTGTATTTGGATTTAGGGTTGTTGAAGAGGTAATTAAGGTTAAATGAGGTCATCAGGGTGGACTCTAATCCAATCTTACTGGTGTCTTGTAAGAAAAAGATTAGGACACAGATATGTACAAAGAGAAGACATGAGGTATGTACATGAGGTCACAGGGAGAAGACAGCCATTTACAAGCCAAGTAGAGAAGCCTCAGAAGAAACCAACCCTGCCAACACCTTGATCTTTGGGCTTCTAGCCTCCAGAATTGTGAGAAAATAAATGTCTGTTGTTTAGGCTACTGAGACCATGATATTTTGCTATGGCAGCCCTGGTATACTAACACAGATCCCTGTAGAAGATGGAGATAATTAATGGTGATTTGTCCTCGGGTTTGGGTTCTAGTTCTGAGGTCACAAAGAAAGTCCCACTCAATAATCAGGTGTAAGAAATAAAAGTTAGCGCATATCAATACTGCAAAATACAGGAAGGAAGATGCAGTCAATGGCACAAAAGGAACGGGCTGCAAAAGGAATAATAAACTAGAAAAAAGGCTGGGCTGCGTTTTAGAAGATTATACCAGTGAGACAATGGAAACAGGAGTATAAACAAATCATCACACACACATAATGAAATCAATGCATGAGGTGAAACCACTGGTGAGGACACTGGCTGTGTCGGAATAGGACAACCCAGGTCATTCTGGGGCTGATGAATAGGGCCAGGTTTAGAAAGTCAAATGTACTAATCCACAGAGAGCATCAGAGTCACCAAAAGCAGGTCAGGTCTGGAAGAGTGGACACGCAAATGTCATCTAATGAAACAGGATTCTGGGACTATGAAATCAACCACATTTTCTTGGTCATGATCTGGTCCCAGTCAAAACTGGATCTACAAGGAAAATCAGTCCACCATGTGGCAATACTTGAGGGACCCCCTTATGAGTGTGAACTTGATCTGATCATAAAGATCCTCCCTATAAACCTGTCTCAGACTGAAGACTTGACTCCAAAGGATTATATGTGGATAAGAGAATTTTAGCTGATTTAAGAAAGCATGTAACCTTGCAGTGATTACATGATGAAGGGTTAGTTGAGCATGGCGCTTGGTGAAGTCAGACACTTCTAAATTCCAACTCTGGCTTTACTCCTTGTTTGCTATGTACCCTTAGGAAAGTCAATTGGTCTCTAGGAACCTCAGTTTTCTCATCTGTAAAATGGAAATAACTCACATGCACAGCTGTGATCCAATGCGATAACATATGTACACCTTCTTAAAGGATGGCTAATCACCATAGGTACTCAGTAAATATTAGCTCCCCATTTGTTCCCCTTCTAGGATCATGGTGGCAGTAATCAGGACTTTTAAGGGCTAAGGTAATGGATAACTAGATTTTAAAGGTGAGGCAAAAGGAGGGAAAGGAACCCAGAGAAACAGAACTGGCAGGAGGAAGGAGACTGGGGGTCAGGGAGAGGGACACCAAAATATATGTTACCAGTGTTGCCTGTTTCATGATCTTGTTGGCCAAAGGCCAGTTCAAGGAAGAGTGTTTCTTCTCCAATCATTGGGTGAGCACTGCCATCAGGTTAGGATTCTAAACAATGATCCAGGGTTGGACCCAAGGAGATGAAAGCTGCCTGCTGATCAAGCTGGCTAGGCAGGCATCCCTTCCTGCTCAGTGTGCCGTGGGCAGACCACTCCCACATCTGCACCTTGCTCTGAAGGGTACAGCCTTCCCAGATAAAGAAAAGCAGTTCTCCAGGCAGTCATAGAGAATAGCTGCCTTTCTCAGCTAGAAACTCCTCCAAGTCCATTTGTCCTGACCTTGATCAAAGTTTCCCTGCTGTGGTTTGGGATACTGCAGTGCAGTGTTTGATAGAAAGAATTTACTCTATAGAGAAAAATTCTAGGATAGCCACCCAGAGGACACTGATTATAAAGTACTTATGTGACAGAGCCAGCAATCCTCACATCCAGATGTCAAAAGCTGGTTAATTAAGATTAAGACATTTTTGCTTTAGGAAGTCCAGTCAATCCAATTCCAGCATGGTTTTTTTACTAATGTTCATTGCTACAGAAATGTCTTTGTCTCTGTAGAGCAGCAATAAGTAGTAGGAATAAGCAGAATTTCACAACAGTGTTCCTCACGCAACAGTGAAGAATAGCTTATGTATTTGAAAAGAGAAGGGGAAAGCTTTAGGAAGGAATCAAATGGTCTAGTCATCAATCTCCGGTTTTTAAACAGAAAGGCTTTGCCACAAGTGCAAATAGTACAAAAGGTAAAGCTGATGGTTTCAATTGACCATAGATGCAATGGAGAAGGATGGAAGCTCAGGGTCAAGTCTCAGCCACATTTCAGCAGCACACTTGGGCAACATGCTCCATCTGGACTCAGAAGGAAAGGTTTCCCCACCGAGTCAGTCATAAATGCTGCTGCTGACATTTCCATTTCTCTCTTTGCTTGACTATAGTACCAAGACCCAGAGAACACTGCTTGTGCAATTTGCAAATTAAGATGATTTTTCGGCAGCCATAAACTTCAAGCTGAAGAGGCTATTCAAAAAGGAGGCAGTAACAGTTTTATCTTTTTCCATAAAATTCTAATGCATTGCAGGGAAAATAAAGAAACCCCAGGTATAAACATTGCTACTGTAAGTTCAGTATACAACCTCTGTGCTCTACCTGCAACAAAGTTAAAAGCTGTTGAGTACAGATAATGATAAAATTCTAAACAGAACTCATGAGAGGAACCAAAACGATCTAAAAAGATAATTTTTCATGGGATTTATTAGCAAGGCCATCCTTGGGAATAATGGTGACATACATATAAGAGTTTTGCAAAGGCAAATTACACTATGTGGGGCATTACTCTACCTCAATTTAAAGGTAAAAGGCAAAAAACCAAAGGTCATCAGCCCAAAAGTATATTAATTTATATCTAATGTAGGGGTTTTTTCCACACATGAAGAAGTCCAAAGGGGAAAAAATTACAGCTCCCACAAGAAACTTGCGGCAATAATCTTACATAATTTACAACATAAAAGGACACTTCCACGCCTAAGAATTGTGGCTCATCAGCATTGTAAGAATGGACCCATGCAACTCATTTGATGCAAAAGTCATATTAAAATCTTTGGGCAGCTGACTGCTTCACCAGCCTGTTCCTCCCATTGAAAGTCACCTTCACAACAGGTAATGTTTGTGGATGCTTGAGTGGAACGACAGATACATGACCTTCAGGGAGAAAGAGGACAAACTAAAAGGACAAGCCCAATTCTCCAGATCCTGGAGAAGCATTGCTCAGTTACCAGCTAGGCCTGTGCCAGCCGGGTTCTCTATCTAGCCAAGTGCAGGCTCAGGGAAGCCCTGAACGATTTCATTATCTCTGCCTTCCAAAGGGAGAAAGAAGGAGGCTGCTTTCCTATTTCACAATAATTGGATGAAGAAATGTGGGTGGGAGTACAATTCATTTCAAAGTTTGATGAATTATTTACCAATTAAGGAGATGAGCCGAGGAAGGGGAGGGCTACATAACTTTGATATGAATGTTCCTTTTATTATATTATTTATACACATGAAATTGTTGCTTTTATTAACTATGAGGTTAATCACTTGAATGGGTTGCTTTGCGTCCTTTACAATCCGTACACAGGCAAATTGGCTAATTTTATGTTAGGAAAAGAACCTGGCAATTTTTCTAGTACTTATCTGTGTGCTGCAGTCTAGTAACATTTTATAGAATGAAAAATGAGTAAACTAGCTGGGCTGCTGGTGGTGCAAAGCCACTCGGTTTTAGTGGGGACAGGAAAGGAAAGGGTTCACGGGATTCTGGTGGAAAATGGATCCCAAGAAAATTACCTTTTGCTGTCTATTGGGTGGCAACATGAACACCTGTAATATGTAGAATCAAAGCACAAACTGCAGGGTCAGAAGATGTGGTCAGAGACTCAATCCCTGCCACTCGCTCACTCTCCATGGACGCTGAGCACATCACCTGCTTTCTGTCATCTTCACTTGTAAAATGCAGATAATAATAATTAATTTATCCAAATATGTTATGAAAGCATTCTACGTACTCTCATTACACAGGGCACTGGGATTGCAATGGTGAACAAGAGTGACGAGATTCTTGTCACGCATAAAAAAGTAAATTACACATTTGCAGGTTGTAAGTACTCTTAAAGAAACAAATAGGAAGAGTTGGAAAATAACAGATACCAATGCTTGATAGGAGAGTCTGAGAAAAAACCCCTAAAGATTGAAAGTTCAGCTAAGATCTAAGAGACAAGAAGAAATAAACAGTTTATAGAGCCAGTGGAACAACATTCTAGGCCAGAGGGATAGCAGGAGCAAAGGCTTTGATGCCTGGAAGACTTGGTTTGTTCTTGTAACTGATTTAATGAAGGCAAGGAGCCATCCCTGAGCAGAAAGCAACTATCAAACTGATTACCGTAGACAAACCCAAAGTCTGATTAATTCCATGGAGCACTGAGCCTAAAAAGAAATTCACTACAGTTTATATGAATCAACTCAATCAGGATCTCTGGTAAATTCCCGTTGGATGGTGGGTAGAGTGACTCAGATAGGCAGTCAGACCACAGATAATTACTGGACCAGATTCTCCCAAGCCCCTCACTGTTAGCAAGTTAAATGTTTAAGGAAGTCTACTCATACTCTTGGGTTATTCGGATATTCTTGATACCTTCTCCTCTCTCAAGCCCTTTATCTTGCCAGGTAGAAGGCTGGAGAAGGCTGGAGCTCTCAAAGAGGCTATTCTGTTCTGGGCCAGATGCTATTTAAAAATAAAACTCAAAGGCTTCAGTCCTCACTCTGAGACCTTTACAAATTTAACATTGCAGAACACACTCTCCTTTCAATTACATGTATTTAACCAACTTGATTGTTAATCTTTTGTAAATAATCTAAGTTTTAACTTGAGTATGCTGGTAGAGTAGAGGAAGGTAAGTTGTGGGTCCTAGAAAAGTAAGGGGGCTGGCAGGGTAGGTGGCTAACGCTGTTCCGGGGGTCAAACTGCACTAAAGAGTTAAGGATTGTTGACTGCTTAGCAAATGACTCTGACTCTGGGGACAGTTTTGTGCAGCAAAAGGGCAAAGGCCATACATGGAGGTGGAAATGAGGAGCGTTAAAAAGCTCTGACTCACTGGGATGGAAGTAGTGTGAGAAAGGGCAGGTTGGAGAGATAGGATGAGGCTGAGGGGAGAGGATTTTGATTGTACCCATAAAGTTTTGAGACTCACTTCTTAAGGAAAAGAGAAGTCGTTAAAGGAATTTCTAGCTGGAGGGTGACTTGATAAAAGTGTGTGTGTGTTTTTTTCAAATTTTTATTTTATATTGAGTATAGCCGATTAACAACGTTGTGATCGTTTTAAGTGCACAGCAAAGCAACTCAGCCATACATACACATGTGTCTCCCCCAAACTCCCCTCCCATCCAGGCTGCTACATAACATTGAGCAGAGTTCCCCGTGCTATACAGTAGGTCCTTGTTGGTTATCTATTTTGAATACAAGGAGAGACATCAAGTCAATATTTAGGAGGGACAGGAAGGAAGAACAACCATGGAAGGACATAAGTTTTGAGGCAATTGCACTGATCCACAAAAATCATTCTTTCAAACTGATTTCTATCTTCAGTCTCCCAAAATCACCAGCAACAGATGACCTTCCCCCACACAGCATATCCTTTATTTTCTCCACAAATACAGCTCCTTTTCTGAGCACCAAGAAATTGAAATGGTGACAATGAATCACTTCCTCCATGCTTCTCTCCTCTGTTACAGACACCTCTTTCTAGAACTAAAAGACCAGAAAACCAACCTTGGGCTTTTGTTATTATTATTTGATGTAGCTCACGCCTGCCTAAGAGAGCAGCTCTCCTCGGATTTATGCATTGAGCCCCTGTCATGTACCAGGCACTGCACATGCAGCATACAAAGACAATCCCCAAATCAGTGCCTGAAGATTGCTCAGAGGTAACCGGAGAGCCAATAAACCAGCTGTACCGTCACAGATAACCAGTGGGGCTGAGCAACATGGGCTGCCTGGTCCCCTCCTTGGTTTGAGGCACAGAACACCGTAAGGTAAGGTGGCTACATCAGAAGAAAATCATGTCCACACTGAGTCCAGGAGTAAGAAGAGGAAAAACTACAAAATATTCCTGGGCTAGTGGAGAGATTGATCTTTAAGAAAAAGGCAGCTGCTAAGTTGAAGGTTGAACAAGTAGAACGAAGTCCTGATGTGGACATAGAAAAGTCTCAGGTGGGGAAAGAGATGAAGAGGGAGGTGTGGAGTCAAGGGAAGGCTTTCTGGGTGGCAGGAAGCAGAGGCAAATGTAAGGCCACACCTGTTTCTTAAAACTTTGCTTTCTGCCAAGAGCTCCACTGTCTTATCTCATTTAATCCTCTGCATGAAGACTATGAAATAGGTCCTACTATTATCCCCCTTTTGCAGAGGAAGAAACTGAGGCTTGTCCAAGAACACACAGCTAATCAACGGTTGGTTAGGAATTTCAAACCGTTGAGCCCCAGAGCCTGCGGGCTTCAACCCCACACTTATACTGTCTCTGCAGTATTTAGTCTCTAAATTCTCAGCATTAGGTGCAGTGATCCATCTCTCCTGCAGGGTAAAGACCTCAAATCACGTTTCCATGTACTTCCTGAGTATCTCTGACATAAATATTATGTAAGTACTGTACTTCATTTCGAAACATCTAAAGAAACCTCATCTGTTCTACCACCCGACCCACTCCTCCTCCTGCATTCTTTAGCTCTCCTCGTTACTCAGTTATCCTGGAGTGGGGTGATATCTCCCACAATACATAACCAGTTGATAAATCATTTTTGGTCTTCCTTTGAGATACTTCATACCATTCTGAAGTCACTTCCATGCTGCCCTTTCTGTCCGCATTCTCTCCCTCCTGCCTTCCACTGTCCACCTGCCTCATCCCTCCAGTTGGGGCTAGCTTTCCTCAACACCAATATTGGGACTCCTCAGTCATAATTCCGTTAAGCCCACAGACTCTGGACTCAGAAAGCCAGGGTTCAAATCCAGTTCCTACACTGACCAGCTATGTGACTTGGGCAGTAACTGAAATTCCATTAGTTTCAGTTCATAAATCTATTAAATTAGGGTAATGTTAGTACCTTTCTCATAAGGTCATTGGGAAAATTACATGAGACTCCTCAGCTTCGGTCACAGAGGAAGGATCCTTCGAAATGTTATCAAGATCATTTAAGTTAATGATGGTGTTTCTTCCCTAATCAAAAGCCTCTGTTGACTCCATATTGCTTACAAAATGAAGCCTGGGGGACCTCTTAGAGCAATATTCAAATCCCTCCAGAAAACCGCCTTAACCTACCTTCCTGGACTTTTTTCCTTTTGCCCAAGCTCTCTTCTTCAGTTTGCTCTAAGCGTGAAGTCCACCCACAACTCACCAGGCCCCCATTCTGCCTGCTCTCCCCCTCCCCACCTTTAAGGTTCTCCTTATGCCTGGAACAGCCTTCACTCATAGCCACCCGTCAAAACCCATTTCTCGGGTTTAAACACCACCTTCTCTGAGAAGTATTCCAACATCCTCTTCTTCCAGACACCCCGGCCACCTCTCATAGGGCTCTATTTTACCTGTGGCCATATCTCTGATTGCACGTAGCCTTATTGATCGCTCTTTCTCCCCCTGTGATGGTTTCACAGGTTTTCTACAGCACTGTCTTTAGGGGAAGCACTCATTTTGCTCCTTTCCATCCTCCACGCTCTTCTCTGGGCACATCTTACTTTATGCCCAGGTGCACACCCTCCTCTACAGATTCTTCCATGGTCAGCAGCACTGAGAATGACCCTCTAAATCTCTGCTCACACCAACCATCTTACATACCTGATCAACACCGTCCCTGCTCTAGAAGGTAGCACAGGCAGTATTAGCAAAGGATGGCAAACCTACACCAGCCCTAATTAAGACTGGGTTATCTGATAGGGGTTTCTTTCCCCCCATTTACACAGTAAATTCTTAAGGAAAGAGAATTAATGTTTATAGCAGACGTTCTCAAACTCGTCTGCACATTGAAATCACGTAGGGAGCTGTATTCATTTCCTAGGGCTGCCGTGGCAAGACCTACAACATACAATACAACAGAAATGTACTGTCTCTGGAGGCTAGAAGTCGAAATTAAGGCATTGGCAGGGCCAGACTCCCTCTGAAAGCTGTAGGGGAGAATCCTTCCTGGTCTCCTCCTAGCCTCTGGTGGGTTGCTGGCAATCTTTGACATTCCTTGGCTTGCAGCTGCCTGACTCCAGTCTCTGTCTTCAGCATCACATGGCCTCCTCCCTGTGTGTCTCTGTCCTCACACGGCTGTCTTCTTATAAGGATACCAGTCATTTGGATTAAAAGCACACCCTACTCCAGTATGACCTTATTTTTAATTAAGTAATTACAGCTTGCCATGATCCTGTTTCCAAATAAGGTTACATTCTGAGGTACGGGTGATTAGAGCCCCAACATATGTTTTTTGGAGGACATAATTCAACTCCTAAAAGGAGTTTTTAAAAATACTGTCAGTAATGTCCCACCACAGACATTGGTATTGGATGCCTGGGCTTCTGAATTTTTGAAAAATCCGTAAGTGATTCTAACGTGCAACCGAGTTTAAAAATCAGGAGTCAGGGGTTAAGATTGATCGAGGTGTTGAATTGTGCCTATACCACTTACAAACTGAGTCGCCTGGGGAAATGTGTACAACCTCTCTGTGCTTCAGTTTATCCAACTTAAAGTGGGGATACTAATAGTACCTGCCCCATAGGGAGGTTATAAGGATTACATGAGGTTATATAGGAAAGTATTTAGAACTATGCCTGGAACCTTATAATCCCCATCATTATTATGGTTCTAGTACACTTGCATCCTCAGTTTTAAAAGCCTTAATTGTAATATTTAACGAAGAGTATTTAGTCTCTATTTTAAAGTTAAAACAAAGGGAGCATGTAGATGTTCCAATAGTTTACTCAAAAGTCAGGGGGGAAACCTAGAAAGAAATTCAGATCTCCTGTGTACAGCTCACAACCCAGCACTCCAGGAAGCCAGTGGTTTTTAATCTAGGTCTCAAGGGTCACTGTGATGGGGTGGGGGTCGGTGAGGGTACGGAGAACAGCTCACTTTTATCTGTTTCACATGTTAATTCCCCATAGGATTTTTTTTGAAAAAAAAAAGAAGGGGGAGTGAGGGTTTCCATGGCTTAAAAAAACTGGAAAGCACCGTGCAGATTATGTTACTGTAAACCTCCTAAACCAACAGACTTTATCCTGGCTTCTGTCTCCTCCCTTTTCCCCACGGAGCAGAAAATCCCAAGAGAGTTTCAGGTGGTTGAAGATACAAGAAAGGAGGTCAGGGTAAGAGGAGGGATACAAACTGGCCCCGCTGCAGCACTTCATCAGGTCTGCTCTCTGCTGATTCCTAAAATTTGTGTGAGGGAGGCAGAGAATTAAGACCTCCCCAGGCCCCAGTCAGAGCCATCTCCACTGAGAAATGCAGCATGAAATGGACAGAGCCCTCTCTTGCCCTCATGCTTCTCATCACCAGGAAGCTCAGGAAATTGGAAACGCCCCAGAAACAACACGACATATCAAATGTCAGAGCCTGGGCGATCCATCACCATCTTCATCACTGTGGTCATTACAATTCACTTCCACTCTATGGACGGCCCGTAAATCAGCCTGTGGAGCTCTTTGGGATCACTGAGTGAAAGGCACTGAATAAATGTCAGCTGGGATCATTAGAGATACCTTTCACTTTAGACAGACAAATAAATGTTAGTGAGTCCATGCTCAAGGAAGCACCAATAGGGAGCCTAGATGTTTCCAGGGGTTCCAAGATGCTAATAATGGTTCACATAGTCAGAAAATTAAGATGGCAGAGGAGAGGCCTTTCTCATTTCACAATATTAAAAATATTCCACAAGCATAAAAACTCATTTACTATACTTGGCTTGTGCAGGGACATATTTCTGGTCCCATGTGCTTTCTCCAAGATCTGAAAACAGGCAGAGAGCCAAATAGTTTGTGATATTACTCCAAGTCCATCAGGGCGAACCTCTGGAAGACATAAAGCACCAAGCCAAGGATGCTTACAGGAAGGGTGTGTTCCAGTCTGCCACCCTGAGCCCTCTTGTATCTGCTTCCTGAACCTTCTCTTCACAGACAAAGGTTCTCTGCAGCGTGCCCACTCTTTTCAGAACAGGCAAGATCTCCTACAACGACTATAGAAATGGTCTACAGATTATGACCACTCCCATGGAAGATTTTCCAAGACTCCCCAGCATTGGCACACTGTGCTTTCCAGACTTGAACTGACCTGTCTCCCTTGCTGTGAAACCAAAAGCTTCATCTCCTGACGTATTCCTTTGTGTGCTATGCATCAGTGTGTTACCTTGGCCCAGGTTCTTGCTTTTCCATCGAACGGGGTACCAGGTCCATGCACACTGAGGAGGGGAGTCAGCCTTTTTAGAAGGTTTTCTATTGTTCATTGTTTACTGAGTGCTGAAAGCATTCTCAGTACATTATTGGATGAATTCTCATGATCCCCTGAGGCAAAAAGTCCAAAATAAAGAGACAGAAGTAAGTGACTCATACAGAAAACTGCTCTGCTGGGAAGAAAAGCCAAGTTGTTCACGGTTTGTACATGAGCCAGGTGGGTGGGAGTATGTTTATGTTAGAACTTCCAAAGACCAACTTCCAATGAGGCCCTCTGGGGACATGAGGCTCCAGTCAACTCTGTCTTTGGGGAAAAACTTCTTCCTGCAAAATAGGAGGCAAGGCCATAGGAGGATTCTGGAATTTCCCGTTTAACAACTAAATGGATTATATTTGTCACTGGAACACAAACACCTTTTTTCAGTGTCCCTATTTTTTTTTGTTTCGAAATGAGGTAGAATTAATAAGCCCAGAATGAACAAGTCCATGATTCAGTAAAGATGTGAGCATACTGGGCTCAATTCTGCTCTTTGGGGATCCTCTTCAGCAGGGACTGGGCTTTCAGTCTTCAGATCCATTCTGCCTTTCAGAATTCTGAGAGCTTCCATACAGCTGCTGCGTAGAGCTGACTGGAACCCAAGCTTCAGTGATACAGGTGTTTATCCACTGGAAACTGGGCTGGGAAAACCTAGTGAATAACTGAAGAGTGTAGGTAATTCCACAACATTACTATTTACATTTTTTTTTTAATTTATTTTTGGCTGCATTGGTCTTTTTTATTTTAAACATCTTTATTGGAGTATAATTGCTTTACAATGGTGTGTTAGTTTCTGCTTTATAACAAAGTGAATCAGCTATACATATACATATATCTCCACATCTCTCCCTCTTGCGACTTCCTCCCTCCCACCCTCCTATCCCACCCCTCTAGGTGGTCACAAACCACCGAGCTGCTCTCCCTGTGCTATGCGGCTGCTTCCCATTAGCTATTGGTTTTACATTTGGTAGTGTATATATGTACATGCCACTCTCCCACTTTGTCCCAGCTTACCCTTCCCCCTCCCCATGTCCTCAAGTCCATTCTCTAGTAGGTCTGTGTCTTTATTCCCGTCCTGCCCCTAAGTTCTTCATGACCTTTTTTTTTTTAAAGATTCCATATATATGTGTTAGCATACAGTATTTGTTTTTCTCTTTATGGCTTACCTTACTCTGTATGACAGACTCTAAGTCCATCCACCTCACTACAAATAACTCAGTTTCATTTCTTTTTACGGCTCCATTATACATATGTGCCACATCTTCTTTATCCATTCATCTGTCAACGGACACTTTGGTTGCTTCCATGTCCTGGCTACTGTAAATAGAGCTGCAATGAACATCGTGGTACATGACTCTTTTTGAATTATGGTTTTCTCAGGGTATATGCCCAGTAGTGGGATTGCTGGGTCATATGGTAGTTCTATTTTTAGTTTTTTAAGAAACCTCCATACTGTTCTCCATAGTGGCTGTATCAATTTACCTTCCCACCAACAGCGCAAGAGTGTTCCCTTTTCTCCACACCCTCTCCAGCATTTGTTTGTAGATTTTCTGATGATGCCCATTCTAACTGGTGTGAGATGATACCTCATTGTAGTTTTCATTTGCATTTCTCTAATGATTAGTGATGTTGAGCATTCTTTCATGTGTTTGTTGGCAATCTGTGTATCTTCTTTGGATAATTGTCTATTTAGGTCTTCTGCCCATTTTTGGATTGGGTTGTTTGTTTGTTTGTTTGTTTTTTAAATTTATTTATTTATTTTTGGCTGTGTTGGGTCTTCGTTTCTGTGCGAGGGCTTTCTCTAGTTGTGGCAAGCGGGGGCCACTCTTCGTCGCGGTGCGTGGGCCTCTCACTGTCGCGGCCTCTGTTGTTGCGGAGCACAGGCTCCAGATGCGCAGGCTCCAGACGCACAGGCTCAGTAGCTGTGGCTCACGGGCCCAGCCGCTCTGCGGCATGTGGGATCCTCCCAGACCAGGGCTCGAACCTGTGTTCCCTGCATTGGCAGGCAGGTTCTCAACCACTGCGCCACCAGGGAAGCCCCAAGGGTTGTTTGTTTTTTTTTGACATTGAGCTGCATGAGCTGATTGTAAATTCTGGAGATTAATCCTTTGTCAGTTGCTTCATTTGCAAATATTTTCTCCCATTCTGAGGGTTGTCTTTTCATCTTGTTCATGGTTTCCTTTGCTGTGCAAAAGCTTTTAAGTTTCATTAGGTCCCATTTGTTTATTTTTGTTTTTATTTCCCTTTCTCTAGGAGGTGGGTCAAAAAGGATCTTGCTGTGATTTATGTCACAGAGTGTTCTACCTATGTTTTCCTCTTAAGAGTTTCATAGTGTCTGGCCTTACAGTTAGGTCTTTAATCCATTCTGAGTTTATTTTTGTGTATGGTGCTAGGGAGTGTTCTAATTTCATTCTTTTACATATAGCTGTCCAGTTTTCCCAGCATCACTATTGAAGAGGCTATCTTTTCTCCATTGTATATTCTTTTCTCCTTTATCAAAAATAAGGTGACCATATGTGCGTGGGTTTATCTCTGGGCTTTCTATCCTGTTCCATTGATCTGTATTTCTGTTTTTGTGCCAGTACCATACTGTCTTGATTACTGTAGCTTTGTAATATAGTCTGAAGTCAGGGAGCCTGATTCCTCCAGCTCCATTTTTCTTTCTCAAGATTGCTTTGACTATTCGGGGTCTTTTGTGTTTCCATATAAATTGTGAAATTTTTTGTTCTAGTTCTGTGAAAAATGCCAGTGGTAGTTTGATAGGGATTGCACTGAATCTGTAGATTGCTTTGGGTAGTATAATCATTTTCACAATGTTGATTCTTCTAATCCAAGAACATGGTATATCTCTCCATCTGTTTGTATCATCTTTAATTTCTTTATCAGTGTCTTATAGTTTTCTGCATACAGGTTTTTTGTCTCCTTAGGTAGGTTTATTCCTAGGTATTTTATTCTTTTCACTGCAATGGTAAACGGGAGTGTTTCCTTAATTTCACTTTCAGATTTTGCATCATTAGTGTATAGGAGTGCAAGAGATTTCTGTACATTAATTTTGTATCCTGCTACTTTACCAAATTCATTGATTAGCTCTAGTAGTTTTCTGGTAGCATCTTTAGGATTCGCTATGTATAGTATCATGTCATCTGCAAACAGTGACAGCTTTACTTCTTCTTTTCCGATTTGGATTCCTTTTATTTCTTTTTCTTCTCTAATTGCTGTGACTAAAACTTCCAAAACAATGTTGAATAACAGTGATGAGACTGGGCAACCTTGTCTTGTTCCTGATCTTAGTGGAAATGGTTTCAGTTTTTCACCATTGAGGACGATGTTGGCTGTGGGTTTGCCATATATGGCCTTTATTATGTTGAGGTAAGTTCCCTCTATGCCTACTTTCTGGAGGGTTTTTATCATAAATGGGTGTTGAATTTTGTCAAAAGCTTTTTCTGCATCTATTGAGATTATCATATGGTTTTTATTCTTCAATTTGTTGATATGGTGTATCGCATTGATTGTTTGCGTATACTGAAGAATCCTTGCATTCCTGGGATAAACCTCACTTGATCATGGTGTATGATCCTTTTAATGTGCTGTTGGATTCTGTTTGCTAGTATTTTGTTGAGGATTTTTGCATCTATGTTCATCAGTGATATTGTCCTGTAGTTTTCTTTCTTTGTGACACCTTTGTCTGGTTTTCATATCAGGGTGATGGTGGCCTCGTAAAATGAGTTTGGGAGTGTTCCTCCCTCTGCTATATTTTGGAAGAGTTTGAGAAGGATAGGTGTTAGCTCTTCTCTAAATGTTTGATAGAATTTGCCTGTGAAGCCATCTGGTCCTGGGCTTTTGTTTGTTGGCAGATTTTTAATCACAGTTTCAATTTCAGTGCTTGTGACTGGTCTGTTTATATTTTCTATTTTTTCCTGGTTCAGTCTCGGAAGGTTTTGCTTTACTAAGAATTTTTCCATTTCTTCCAGATTGTAGAATTAGAAATGAAAAAGGAGAAGTAACAACTGACAACTGCAGAAATACAAAGGATCATGAGAGATTACTACAAGCAACTATATGTCGATAAATGGACTATTTACTCTTGACATGAACATACTGCAAGCCAGCCTCCTCTTGGAAGAGAGGATAAGGTTCTTCTTTCTTACTATAATCTAACACACATTATCTGTTTGCTGTTAATAGTCCAAATTGGTTGGAACTGGGGAGAAAAGAGAGAATAAGAAAGCCATTCCCTTACTTGAACCAGTGCTACCCTAACATGGTGTCTTAGTCATCTCAGGCAGCTAAAACATTACCATAGACTTGGTGGCTTAAACAACAGAAATCTATTTCACACAGTTCTGAAGGCTGCGAAATCTAAGATAAAGGTACTGGCTAATCTAGTGACTGATGAGAGCTTTCTTCCTGATTTGCCGACGGCCATCTTCTCATTTTCTCCTCACGTGGCGAGAGCAAAGAATAGGGGTAAGCTCTCATGTCTCTTCTTGTAAAGGAACTAATCCCATCCATGAGGGCTCCACCCTCATGTCCAATTACCTCCCAAAGTCCCCACCTCCAAATATCACTTTGGGAGTTAGAATTTCAACATATGAATTTGGGGGAACAGAAACATTCATTCCATAGCAGATGGCACCTTGCTTTTTGGGACAAGCAGATGATTAAGCTGATTCTTGGTCTCTTGCGGGCATTTCTGTGCACTTATCTGAGACTACTTTGCTGAGATTCACCTGGCTGCAACTTCTATGATTCTAGATTTATTCTTCTTCTTTTGTCTACTCCCATCCTCACCACCCTCCCCTGGTTTTCTTGCAGTCTACTTTACACAGACTCTGCTGTGGGAGTCCCATGATACTTTCCAAGTGTCCCCTCAGTCCTGAAAGACCAAAATGCTGGAGAGAAGGAAAACACATAGAGATGAGCACTACAGTAGTTACTACTTGTGCCCCTCAGGGCATTTGCTAATTTTCTTTTTGGAACATAGATGCTGAGCAAAGAGCAGCAGCTAAGAGTCTGTAACAGTCTCACTGACAGAGAAGTTGCAAATTGGTGTACAGTGCTACCACAGAAGCTAGGACTTGATCTGAGAGAAAAACTAACTAATTACAGAAATGTAGAGTGAATAGTATATGTGTAATTTTTCCTTGAGGTATTTTCCAACTCCTAAGCTACACATGTGTGAGGCAAAGTGCTGAGAAACCAAGCAGAATAAAGCTGCTGAAAAGCTAAAAATCTAAGCAGATATTCAGTAGTCTCTTGGTTCCAAGAAGACAAAAATTGAAGCTCATAGTCTGCCAAGAAAGAATCCCTAATAAAAACACCAGGCTTATCCTTGAGATCCTTGAAGAGGTAGGTTCTAGGAATAAAGACAAACCTGAAACAGAACAGAGCTCACCAGCCCTCACATTGAGTCTGAAACCTAAGTCCAATGGATCAAGATGATCTGCCTGTCAGAAGAAAATCAAATCCTCTCTAAAGAGAGATATCATCCATAGCAGCTATTTTCCATACATAATGCTTGGCATTAGATCAAATTTACCAAATAAGCCAGAATATAGGACCAAATGACCAAAAACTAACAGTTTAAAAAAAAAAACCCAAAAAAACAGACTTTAGAAACAGGTTCAAAGGTGAATATTTGAATTATTGGACATGGAATTTTAAAGAATTATAAATAACATAATCAAAATAGGAAAAAAAGATGGAAAATTTGAGCAGAGTACTGGAATTTATTTTAAAATTAATTAGAAAAAAAATTAATTAGAAAACATAAAGTCCATTAATACAACATTGAAATTAAAAAGTCAAAGATGGGTTTAGGAACAAATTAGACATAACAGAAGAGAGGATACGTGAACTGGAAGATAGGTCAGTAGAAAATATTAAGATTGAGATTTCCTCAGAGAAACAAAAAGAAAAAGAGCACAGAAGAGCTTAACAGACATGCAACATGATGAAAAACACGTTCATAAGTGTAGTTGGAGTCTTGAAAGGAGAGAGATAATGGAACAGAAGAGATATTCTGAGAATTTTCCAAAACAAACAAAAGATATTAACACATTGAAGAAACAATACAAATTCCAACCAAGATAAACACAAATCAAATTATATTTGTGAAATTGCTAAAAAAACAAATATAAGAAAAGAATATCTTATAAACATAAAAAGAAAATCAGTGCATGACTTTTAGGGGAGCAAAAATAGAATTATGGCAGACTTTTCAACACCAACTATGAAGGAAAAAAAAAAGACAATGGAATGATGTCTTTAAAATGCTAAAAGAAATAGTATTGCCAACCTAGAATTGTGTACACAAAGAAAACAGCTTTTGAAATAAAGGCTAAATAGAGGCATTTTTAAGCAAACAAGAAACACTTAAAGACATTGTAACCAGCAGAACTTTTAAAAAATAAAATTTAAAAACTAAGGCAGAAAAAAATGATCCCAGATGAGAACATGTTCATGCAGGAAGGAACAAAGAAAACCAGAAGAGATAGGTATTCAGTAACTCCAAATGAATATTGTCTTTTTGTAACAATAGTAATAATGTCTTTTGTAACTTAAAATATATGTAGAATCAAAGTGCATAACAGCACTAGCACAAAGGTGGGTAACAGATAAATGGAGTTAGAGTATTATAAAACCTCATCCATAAGTTAAACATATTAATTTAAGCTAGACATTCATCACTCAAGAATGGATTCTGGAATTGCTAAAAATAATAACAAAAAGAATATATAACTTCCTGCTAATGATGGAAATGAAGTAATTTTTAAAATTGTATGATTGATGCAAAAGAAGACCGTAAATAGAAAAAAATGAACATATGGAAAAACAGAAAACAAATAAGATGATCCATTTAAATCCAGGTATATCTGTAATTACACAGAACAGAAAAAGAAGAAATACCCCAATTAAAGACAAATATGGGGACTTCCTTGGTGGTCCAGGGGTTGGGACTCTGTGCTCCCACTGCAGGGGCTGCGGGTTCCAATCCCTGGTTGGGGAAATAAGATCCCACGTGCCGTGTGCAGCGTGGCCAAAAAAAAAAAAAGACTAATAGGATCAGAATGGATAAAGCAAATAAAATCTCACTATCTGGACTTAAAAGAGACAGAGATTTACCTTAAAGGTTGAAAGTAAAGGATTGGAAAATACACACTATGTACTCCAAAGCCAAAAGATGTTTGTCACAGCTATAATAATGTCACACAAAATAAACTTTAAGGCACTAAGTATTACTAGAGGTAAAGAGAGATATTCCATAATGATAAAAGCATCAATCCACAGAATATATAATAATCCTATTATTATATATTAGAATTATGCAGCAAAACTATATGCAGCAATTTATATAGCCTCAAAATATTTAAAGCAAAAACTGACTGAACTAAGTGGAGAAATGAATAAATCCACATACTTGTAAGTTTATAACTTTCCTAGTAATTAATAGAACAAGCAGACCAAGACAATTACTAAATATAATACAGGTGATTAGAATAACATAATTAATAGGCTAAACCTAGTTAACATAAGAAACCACTGCATCCAAAAACTTTAGAATACATATCCTTTTTAAGTGTACTGGCATTATTTACTAAAATAGGTCAAATGCTCGGCCATTAAGGAAGGCTCCAACAGATTTCAAAGGAATTTGAATCATTCAGAATACATTCTCTGACCTCAGTGAAATTAATCTAGAAATCTACAAATGCTTGAAAATTAAGCAAAACACTTCTAACTAATCCATGGATAAATGAGAAACATATATCATAATAGATATTAGAAAATACTGTTAATTAAATGTTAAAATACAATATATCATAACTTGCATGATGAAAGTAAAGGAGTGCTCGTAGGAAATGTATGTCCTTAAATGCATAAACTAGAAAGGAAAAAAGGCTTAACATCTGCAATGTAAGCATCCATGTCAAGAAGTTAGTTTAAAAAACAAACTGAAAATAAAGCCAAAAGAAAGCAGAGGTATGTGAGAAAAAATATAAAGATGAAAGCAGAAAATACTGAAGTAGAAAACAAATATACAATAGAGAAAATCATCAAGGCAACAAAATGAATCTTCAAAACTATTAATAAAATTAATACTGCTTAGTAAGACTAATCAAGAAAAAAGAGAATACGGAACACATTATCAATATTAAAAATAATAAAGAGGCTACCACTACAGATCCTACAGACATTTAAAACAATAAGAGGTTATTATTAAAAAAATAAAACAATAAAAGGTTATTATAAGCAAATTTGTGACTTTAATGAAAATTTAGATGAAATGAACACATTCCATGAAAAACACAACTTATCAGAGCTGACATAAGAATTAGAAATCTGAATATCCCTGCATTTGCCTACAAAATTGAACCTAATTATGCCAATTATTTCTCAGCTCGAAATCCACCCTTCATTGCTTTGCTTGAGATACTGGAATATTTCTCCTTTGCAGGCTGGCACAACGTTAAGCTTGTTAATAGAGGGTGCTAGGACACTTATGGGGGAAACACCCTTTCTTCCTGGTTCCAGCATGCTGCTCTGAGTTCTTCCCCTACGGTGCACATGGCCAGCAGCAGGCAGACACCTAGAGGCACTCACCTTCCAGCTTGCAAGCCCTGGCCCACAGTTCACTGCCCATCAGCATTCCATCTGCCTGCATCCCATTAAGGGATCCCTACTGCCAGTTTCCTATATGGCAGTCATGGCCAGCTAGCACTCAGCTAGAGGCTTTCAGTCTGCCATTTCTGACCCATGCTTCTGTGTCTGCCCACCCCAGCCCACTAACTGTGGACCAGCTCTGCCCCAGAAAAACATTTCTCCAGTATCCAGTGGGTTGCAGCCATGCCTTCTTCCACAAAATTTGAATCCTAGACTAAGAGAAGGTACACCTCACTTCCAAGTTTGTTCCTGCCTTGGGTATTCTGCTTCAGCCCTAGGGTCTTCTTTAGAGTTCTCTTTTATTCCTTCTGAATAGTAAAACACTGTAAGGAGCTAATCATTCTTTATTTTAAACTTTTTCTGTTCAAATTACTATATGGTGTCTGCCTCCTGTCTGGACTTTGACTGAGGAGCTGATTTTTTGTTTTTAATCTTCCCACAAAATAAATTCAGGGCCAGATGATTTCATCCAAAAATTGGGAGAATGATAACACTGATCTTACACAAACTCTTACAGAGAATAATACTTACCAACTCATTATATGAGGCCATTATAATATTAATAACACAACTTGACAAAACTACACAAGAAAGAAAATTAAAGGCCAATACTATCTCTCATCAAAATAGACACAAAACACTTAGACATAAACTTGAAAATATAATCTACCAATATTTTAAAAGGCTAATGCATCATGATCAAGTTGGGTTTATTCTTAAAATTCAAGCCTGGCTTAACATTTTAAAATCAGTCAATAGAGTTCACCACATTATCATAAACGGTTGAAAACTTATGTTCATTTCAATAAATTCAAAAGTTCAACACTAATTTATGATTTAAAAAAATACTACTAGATTAAGTAAATTTAGCAACTGTTGTAAATACAATACACCAAAATCAAATACATTTCTATATGGTAGTAACAATATTGCATTATTAAAGTACCATTTAAATTAATATAAGGGCTTCCCTGGTGGCGCAGTGGTTAAGAATCCACCTGCCAATGCAGGGGACACAGGTTCGAGCCCTGGTCTGGGAAGATCCCACATGCCGCGGAGCAACTAAGCCCATGCGCCACAACTACTGAGCCTGCCCTCTAGAGCCTGAGAGCCACAACTACTGAGCCCACGTGCCACAACTACTGAAGCCTGCGTGCCTAGAGTCCATGCTCCACAACAAGAGAAGTCACCACAATGAGAAGCCTGCACACCGCAACAAAGAGTAGTCCCCGCTCACCGCAACTAGAGAAAGCCCGCGTGCAGCAACAGACCCAATGCAGCCAAAAATTAATTAACATAAAAATATCAAATATTGGAACAAATCTAATAAAAGATGTACCAAACCGTACACACTATAAAATAATACCAGTAGAAGTTCAAGAAGAATAAATGGAGGAATATATATATGTTTATGAATTGGAAGACAATATTGTAAAGATGTCGATTTTCTCCCCAAAATTTATATTTGACTCTATTTGATTTCTAGGTTTAATGCATTTACAATTAAAATTCCATCAATTTTTATGGAAATTAAGTTCATACAGAATGCAAAAGATCAAAAGTAGTAAAGACGATCTTGAACAACAAAGCTGAAACACTTATCAGATATCAAGTTTTATTATAAAGCCACAGTAACTAAAACAGAGTAGTATTGGTGCAAAGACCTACAAAGAGATCAAAGGGACAGAACAGAATGTCCAGAAACAGATCCACACTTACACAGTCATGTGATTAATGACAAAGACTCTGCAATTCAGTGGGGAAGGGATCGTCTATTCAATAAATGGTGCTGGGGTAATTGAATATCTATATGGGAATAAAATGAACCTTGATCTATGCCTCAAACCAAACACAAAAATCAATTCCAGATGGATGATAGACCTAAAATGCAAAAGGAAAAGCAATAAAGCTTCTCAAAGATAACACAAGAGAATAACTTCCTAACCTGGGGGTAAGCAAAGATTTCTTAAACTGGACAACACACACACAAAACAGTACCCATACAGGAAATAATTGCTGCATTAGACTTTATAAACAAAATTGGTTTCTTATCCAGAGTGAAAATTAGGAGCATTATTTGTAAGACATATACCTAATAAGGACTTCATAAAACAGTTGTCATGTGACAACTGAAGTGATGCTGCTATGGGTGGGGCACATACAGCATCTGTTACAGTCCCCAAGCTTAGAGACACTTTTCATACCAAATGAAAGTGAGTAATGACCATCAAATAGGTAACATTTCTAATAGTGTTTTCTAGGATAATTTCATCAAAGCCTAATCTTCTAGGGTTGATATATGAGAACCACCAAACATGGTATCAAATTTCTAAGTGTTAACATGGCTTGTTTCTGTTATTTGCTCCTTATCCATTTATCCATTCATGAGTTCAGCAAGCATTTTTCTGAGGATTTGCAGTGAGTTTGAAGACGTTCTACATGGTAGAGGAACAAAACCAAATGGTACATGACCTGTGCCCACAAGGTCAGTCAGCCACTGCAGATGGGATGGTAAGAGCTCTGATAAACATCTACACAGATGCCAGGGCAACACAGAGAAAGAGCATGAAATCAGAGCAGAGGAGTCAGAGAAGGCTTCCAGGAAGAGAAGCTTCTCAAGCTCAGTTTTAAAAGACAAGTAGGAGGTAGTGAGATTCACATGGGGAACAAAGCGTCGCTGGTAGACAGAGCAGCATGAGCACAGAACCAAGGGCATCAGATGATGTAATTAATTGTGTATGCCCTTTAGCAAAAGCAATGTTTATGGCAAAGGAAAGAAGGTGGCCAGACCTAAAAGAGGGAGCATCTGTCGTGAGCCTTGTCCGTTCCAGACACGAGGATGCAAAGACGACTTACACATGGTCATGGCCCTTGAGGAACTGACTGCCCAGAAGGGGACATAGGCAGGGAGAGAAATAAGAATGAAAGAGGTGCAGTAACAGTGGAAGGTACAAAGTGGCATTTGAGCACAACTTCAACGTGATTCCTCAGGCTTTGACTGGTTCTAGCTCTCTGAGGCAGCAGTAAGTACAACAAAGTCTTCAATTCATTATCTCTGGTTGGGGACTAGGATTTCTCAGGACCTGTAAATTGGGAGTAATATGGGAAGAGTGTACCTTACCCTTTTCTATCTCTAGTTTTCACTCCAGCCCAGTTAATAGCACTTGAATCAAGTACCTTTGTCCCAGTAGGAGCCATTGGCAAGTGAACTGCAATGAGAATTTTAAGATTACTAAATCCACACCAAAAATCTTTCATATTTATCTAAAGAGCGTGTAATTATAAAGAAAATACATATCTTGGGAATGAATAATTGGATCATCAAATCCATCAAGTGTCATTTTATTCATTTTGCCCAAGTGTCTGTTTGAAACAATTCTAAGCAGTGTGACGTCAATATCTATTGAAGGCCAACACTACGCAGGGATGCATAAATTAGCCTCCACGAGAATTAATGGCACATAAATGTATCTCCATTAAATATGTTTCAAATTTACTTGTTATGCATTCACTAAATTTATATATAGGCTTTTTAAAGTTACGTTTTTGGCCGAGTCTCATTTAAAACCACAAGATTTTTTTTCTTTTTTGAAGATGGAGCGGAGCCCCACACCGGGACCGTGTATCTGGTGCTGATAGCGGGCAGCTCAGATTACCACCACCACGACACCCAGATGAGAGCACAAAGAGACCCGGCTTGTTCTAGGCTGCTCTGAATTACAGGCCCCATTGTTAGTTCTCCGAGTGTTTCTCGGGCAATTCTTTCACACTGTTCTCTCTGAGGGTTGGTTCATCTGGACTTGATGAAGGAAGAACAATTTCAGGGCCAGAATCTGTAGTTCTATACAGCCTTTCACAGACCCCTGGAGGTCCAGGCACCATCGTGGGTGGCTCTTCCTCCACACCTGGAGACAGCTGGGCTAAATCCCTGTTACCCCACTGTACCCCATGTTCAGCCTTTCTCCCCTGTTCTTGTGGGGGGAACATATTTTTCCACTTTTACTTGATAAAGGAATAGTAATCATGTTTTAAAAAGAGGATTCCAAGAAGTTAAATTTTTTTTAAATTAAGCAACTGTAGAAAGATAAAGAAAACTGTCCTTGATTAATCACCTAACAATTCATGTAGTCTTCACAAAACACACCAGTGAGGCAGGGATTTTTGGTTAAGTCTTGTGTAGGAAGCAGAGGTACTTAAAACCATGGAAACTGAAGTGGAAACTACATGGACTCAAATCCTGGCTTCAGTGCTTCCTAGGTGTGTGACATTGGGCAAGTACCTTAACGTATCTGTGCCCTGTTTCCTCATTTATGAAACAGAAAAAAATTGTACTTTTTCCTAAGATTATTGTAAGGATTAAATAAAGTAATGTCTTAAAAACACTTAGAACAGTACTTGGCATAGCAAGGACCCAGCCAGGAGTTACTGTTATTATGTCATTTTATGCAGGAGGAAACTGAAATTCAGTCAGTCCTAAAGTTACAGAGATGTTCAAAATAGGATCAGGATTTGAACCCAGATCTGGATTGTTCACTCATTCATTAATTCAACAAGCTCTCTCCATTACCGATTGTTAGTTGTTATTGGAACACCACTCACCAAGGGTCTCTTGTCTTTCAGCACATCTTGCAAGTGCAGTACTAATTGTCCTTTGTTCTTAACTATCTATTTAAGGGTATTTATGAAGCAAATACCCTTGGAAGATAGAGATAGTGCTTCCCCCTGGAGCAAAGGGTAGACATGCCTATTGTCCATGATAAAAGATTTAGGGTCCTTTCCTGTAATGCAAACTACTGCCCATACAGGCATCCCTCTGGGCCCACTGACACCTCCCCATGGGGCACTGGGGGCAAAGGGAACTGACACAAAAGTACTGATGCTCATGTGGCTCGCTGGCCATGCTACCTCTAAACCATGTCTTCTGTCAGCATCCACGAAACTCTGATAGGCTAACGTGTGAGCCCATTAGGGCTGCTATAACAAAATACCACAGATCGGGTGGCTTATAAACAACAGAAATTAATTTCTCACATTCTGGAGGCTGGGAAATCCAAGACTGAGGTGTCAGCATGGTCATGTTCTGGTGAAGGCCCTCCTCCTGGTCCATAGGTGGTGCCTTCTTGCTGTGCCCTCACATGGTAGAAGGGGAGAGGGATCTCTTGGAAGCCTCTTTTGTTAAGGCACTGATCCCATTCATGAGGGCTCCATCTTCATGACCTAAGCACCTACCAAAGGCCTACCTTCTAATACCATCATCTTTGAGCGGGAGGACTTCAACATATGAATTTGGGAGGACACTTCCATAGCAGCAACTTGTTAGCTTGCCGAGTGTGGTAAAATCTCAGACTCTTCTCAGTTCTTGGTAGTATTGGTGAGGAGAAAGGGACGCTGACAGACACCTGGCTTCGCTTTCTAGAAGAGGAAAAAGGGCCCTGCAGGCCACGTTTGAGGACACGAGAGGACTCTCTGAGACATGTAGAATCCTCTTGCCAAAGTGGTGGGCAAATGGGGAGCAACAGATGTCAATGAATGTTTAGAGGATGAGGAGAAAGAGGTAGGATTGAACAAGTACCCAAACAGTGCCGAGGTTCTTCCTCACTCTCCTTCAGAGGAGTGGAAGAAGAATGTTGCCACTACAGGAGCGCAACAGCCCACAGCCCCAGGCAAAAGGCAACATGGCTGTGACTGCTGAGCATGGAGTCCCCAAAGCTGAAATGAACGGTGTCAACAATGAGTGTGTGGAGCTTTCAGTGGAGTGAAAACATGAGAAGTTGGTTGGTTGAGCCAACCAACTTGGGAACGGGAGCAGATGGCCACTGGAAAGTGAAAGTGAAGGCAAAGCCTTGCTTAGTGAACCTACCTGGCCCCTGGGCCGTCCCTCTCTCTACCCTGACTGCAGCTACTTTAAAGGAAGATGATTTAAGGTGGGTTTAAAGGCCATGTGCACCCGTCTGAGTATACTAGGGAGTTTTGTGGAAAGAGTAGAAATCTAACTGTATGACACTGCTGGATACAGGCACTAAAGTCACTATTATACCTGGTCCCATGGGAGAAGCCAGGACCCAAATTCAACTGACGGGATCTGAGCAAGGTTAACAGTGAGCAAAAGAAGCTAAAGCGATCTTGAGTCTCAGTGACTCATGATTTTGCCTATTGGAGCCTCTGGTGAAGGGAAACAGCTTCCACTCAGAGGTGCCCCTTGGGGTTCTGGACTTGTCATCTCTCTGACCTGACTGCCAGCTACATCCTTTGGGGGAAGCAGCTATTAGCTTGCTACAGGGCTCTGGTCAAAACTGAACACCTGACTCACAGAGGGCTGTGATTCTCTGTATTCCTGTTTTAATGTGGGTCAACTAGAACTCAACAACTAACAAGGTGAGAAGGTAACACCCCACTTGTCCAAAAAAAATGAAGTCAGCCTGGTACCAACAGCACCTTGGCTTTACATGAACGAATGGTAACCATCCCTTGGGAAAACTCTACTCCTCATTCCACCACCTGAAGCAAAGCCACTGGTTAGGGGACCCTTGGTTCCTAGGTGTCCATGGGGACTGCTGGGGCTGTTCAACCTCCCTGCCAGCTACGCAGAACTGGGATGTGATTGCTCTGCCCAGTGGGCAGAACGCAAAGCCATTCTCATAACTCCGGCCAGTACTCCCTTTGATGCACCACATTATATTTTTCCTGACTCTTGGGCTATTGCCAATGGCTTAGCTGTCTGCTCTGCCATTTGGAAAACTAGAGGCTGGCAGATTAAAGACACTCCTCTTTGGGGCCATGAAATGTGAAAACATATCATGACTGCTAATCAAACCATCTGGGTCACTCCTATCGCTGCCTTCAGTAAGAGTCTGTGCTCTGACAGATCATCTGGAATCGAGTTTGTGGTTGGGTCTGCAGTGTCCAGATTGCCACCATTGTTGCCTGGATCCATCATCTTCCCAGACACAGCAACATATCCACCATCATGGTCTGGGCACAAAGGAAAGGTCTCTGTGTTTCTGATGCATAAGCTACCACCGCATGCCAGACTTGTGACTCAGGCCAAAAGTTCCACTGTTTATCTCCCAGTGAGGAAGGCCACATTGCAACCCTTGAAGCTAATGTGTCATGTTTTTGGCTTTCTGGACCAATTTGGTCTGACAATGATGAACCTTTTACCATAAAAACTACCCAGTTGTAGGCTAATTGTCAAGATATTCAACAGACCTTCCATGGTCCCTATCATTCACAGATATATGATATTGTTGAGACTTGAAAAGGTCTCCATCACCTCCTCCTGGCCCATATACTTTCTTAAGGCAATTTGGTCACTGAACGTGGCTGTTCCCAGAAAGGGATCATTTTCTCTTGTCCACTTTCTGGGTAATAATTAGGATGAAAATGGTTGGGGGGTTATATAAACCTATTTTGAAAATTCTGGGTTCTACCTGACCATTCCTGGGCATGAAGCTCCCTTCTTTCTCCTAACAGAAATCCCAGGATTACCTGGTTGGTCCACCCTCTTGGTGGTAGCACAGGGCCTCACACCTGATTCTAGTGTAGCCACCGTAATTCTCTCATTGGCTTGACATGGTCACAGAGCACAAGGATTCTGACTACTTGGCTGAGTGCCCTATTCACTGAGTCCCCCTACAGAGGCCCACACATGCAAGGTGGGGGAAACGATGAGTCTCTAAGTTTTATTAAAAATGTCCTTGTGCCTCTCACACCTGACCCCTCTGAATGAAACCTCTGGGTGTAAATAGGGGATAATTCAGAAAATTGATATGGCAGCTCCTGGAAAGGAACACCCCACTTTTGTGTCTGTGTAAGGGTAAAAACAACCTTGGCACTTGAGGAGAACATCTCAGAGTCCAGGAGGGATGGGGGAGTGAGGGACACTAATGATATTTGTCTTTCATAAACTCCCTGGACCCTTCTTCATGAAGGAAAACTCCCTGGTGCTACCTTCCCAAACTGATGCAAGCACCTTCAATTCAACCAACTTCTAGGTCTGCTGTCCTCCACCAGATGGCTCTAATAAGTCTAGCAAAATAGCAGAGGATGGCTCCAGTTCCTGCACCTCCCACGCAAACACTGAAGGTTTGGCACGCTCATGGAAAGTTCACCAGAAGCCAAGATGGCGTAAAAATGAGGGACAGGGCTTCCCTGGTGGCGCAGTGGTTAAGAATCCACCTGCCAACGCAGGGGACACGGGTTTGAGCCCTGGTCCGGGAAGATCCCACATGCCGTGGGGCAACTAAGCCTGTGCGCCACAACTACTGAGCCTGTGCTCTAGAGCCCATGAGCCACAACTACCGAGCCTGTGCGCCACAACTACTGAGCACACAAGCCACAACTACTGATCCCACATGCCACAACTACTGAAGCCCGCACACCTAGAGCCTGTGCCCCACAACAAGAGAAGCCACCGCAGTAAGAAGCTCACGCGCTGCAACGAAGAGTAGTCCCCGCTCGCCACAATTAGAGAAAGCCCCCGGTGCAGCAACGAAGACCCAACATAGCCATAAATAAATAAATTTATTTTAAAAAAATGAGGGACAGATATTGTTAGGGGAAAATTCTCTGTGGGTCTCTAATGTTTCTGCACCTCTTGTGAGCAATGCACTAAATGCCTTCCTTCCAGACTATCTTCCTGGGTCTTTGTAAAACAAACAGACTTAGAAGATAGAGACTGTGTCTCCCTCCAGAGCAACAGGCAGATTTGTTCACAGTCATAGAAAACGAAGATAGCACCTTCCTCTGGAGCAAAAGGCAGATATGCTTACTGTGCATTATAAAAGATTCGAGCTCCCTAGGCTCAGGAACCCTCTCCTGTGACATACTGGTCTGGGCCCATCCGCATCATCCCTATGGGATGTGGGGGCAGGGGGAACCGACACAGATATGCTAACGGTCATGCTGCTTCCATTCTGTGAGTAATAAAGTCCACTGTCTCTAACCCAGGAGTCTCGTGGCAATGTGAGAATCCATGAAACTATGACAAGCTAACCTGTTAGCTTGCAAGTAGGTAGAAGCTCAGATCCCTATCATTCTTGACAGTCATGAAATATAATTTTGGATAAATCTTCCTCTCCAAAAAAAGAAAAGAAAAAGAAGGATTAAACATTGGGGAATTCGGTAACAATCTAAATGTTTCTAAGATATACCTACAAAGCCATTTCCAGTTTGTCTGCACTTTCCACTTTTCTTATTCATTCATTAATTGATTCATTCTTCAAATGTGTGTTGAATACTACTTAAAAGGTGATATAGCAAAATACAAAACAGACCAGATTCTTACCCGCCAGAGGTTTGCAGTCTAATGGGGAAGGTAGCCATCAGGGATATAGTATTGGGATCATGGAAAACACTGGAAGGGAAGGGTGCTAAGAGAAAGAATATCAGAGGAGAACTGCATGTAGATTGGGAGGGCCAGAGAAGACATCACCGTGGAAAGGACAGTGAGTTGAGATATGAAAGACATGAGGCAGCCAGTAGGTGACAGAGTGGGGTAAAGCCAACCACCTGCATAAAGATCCTGAGGGGAGAGATCGTGGCATATCCCAGTGTGGTAGAAGGCAGAGGGGGCAGGAAAGAGAGGTGCAAGACGAAGCGAGGGACTGGGCAGAGGCCACATCCAGTACAGCCTTGTAATCCATCTTTTTTTTTTTAACATCTTTATTGGAGTATAATTGCTTTACAATGGTGTGTTAGTCTCTGCTTTACAACAAAGTGAATCAGCTATACATATATCCCCATATCTCTTCCCTCTTGCGTCTCCCTCCCTCCCACCCTCCCTATCCCACCCCTTTAGGTGGTCACAAAGCACTGAGCTGATCTCCCTGTGCTGTGTGGCTGCTTCCCACTAGCTATCGGTTTTACATTTGGTAGTATATATATGTCCATGCCACTCTCTCTGTCCCAGCTTACCCTTCCCCTTCCCCATGTCCTCAAGTCCATTCTCTAGTAGGGCTGCATCTTTATTCCCATCCTGCCCCTAAGTTCTTCATGACCTTTTTTTTTTTTTAGATTCCATATATATGTGTTAACATATGGTATTTGTTTTACTCTTTCTGACTTACTTCACTCTGTATGACAGACTCTAGGTCCATCCACCTCATTACAAATAACTCATTACAAATTTTGTTCCTTTTTAAGACTTGTGACTTTACCCTAAGAGCTGTGGGGGTCATTAAAATGTAAGTCCCATAAGGAGATAGGGTAGCGTTTTACCTGTCTCATTCATTACAATTTCCTAGCACCTGGAACATTGCCTGGCACATTGTAGGTGCTCAATAAATATGTGTTCATTCCGTTGAAGGGGAAATACACAGTTTGCATTTCTGAAAGGTCACTTCGGCTGCTAAGTGGAGAATAGATTGAAGAAGACAAAGCAGGAAGACTAGTCACAAGGCGAGCGCACAGCCCAGTGACAAGTTCAGCAGCTTGGACTAGGGCGGTGGCAGGAGAGATGACCATGTGCCCCACCTGCCCGCCACACACACACACACACACACACACACACACACACACACACACACACAAACTTTTTTAAATTTTCTGTAGCCTTAAGGATCTATTCAACTTGAAAGATCATGGAGGACCATGAAATTCAATGTGAAACAATTGAAGATAATACGTTAATTGGTATAATACGTTATAATGGTTGGAGTCTTTGGGGTAATAGCTAGTTGTGTGTAGTAAGTGGTGCCGGCAGATAGATAGAAAGAGGAAAACTTGCTCTCAAGACAAAGAGAGTAATGGTAACTGAGACCATGTGCAGTAAAACTTCTGGCCTCAGCAGAATAAACCCCATATCATTCCTCCCCCGAGACTTTAGTAAACTCTCTCTCCAGCCTGACTGCCCCTTGCTTCCTGCAGGCCTCAGTGAGTTGGAGCCTCACTGGTCATTGCAGGTGCCCTTTTGCTCCTGTGGGGAAGGCAGGTGTTGCGTGTGTGTGTGTGCTCTGCCCGTCTGGCATCCTGGGAAGCAAGGCTCCTTCCATGAGCTTAGGAAGCAGAATGCTGAGTGTGGAGGCAGGGCTAGAAGAGAGGGGCACTGCAGGAGAGAAAACAGGACAGCGCCCCTCCAGCTCACACAGCGTCCGTGCTCCCGACGTCACCCGCCACGGTGGCAAGCACGGCAATTCATAGAGCAGAAGCTGCGCAAGAACTGGCCAAGGTTATTCCGGTGCCACGGTGGTCTCATTCTCCCAGCCCAGATGGCCAGGAATGCTACGAGGCAGAGAACTCTGCTCCCGGCGGAGCGCAGAGCACTTGGCACTGCTTAAATCATGACCGCTCATGCCCACGTGGACAGGTTGGCCTCCCTGTCTGAAGGGCAGGGGATAGGCAACGGGCCTGGAGAGGGAGTTCTCATTGAGAGACAGGGGAACGGCTGTTCTAGTCCTTTCTTAGCCCTGCTAGGGATGCCCACAGCCCTGGAGGGGGCTGAGCAGGCAGGAACACCTGCAAAAAGCAAACAGGGCAAGGATTTCAAGATCTGCATCGTCTGACAGAATAATGCTGATGGAAGTCAGCCACCAGTGGTCATTCATTTTAAATGCTTTTTACAAAAGGAAGAAAAAGAAACTGTCTACGGTTCTATGCTAACAATAGTTCTCTCAAGAAAGAGCACTAAACTAACATATATTCTTCTTGTTTTTCACGGCATGGACAGCATTTTTATATACATGGCTACCTCATTTCAAGGCTTTTGATAAATAATTAGTTTAGCTGACATATCCACTCCCAACTCACTCAGAGTAAGTGGAGAATAGAATTACTACTAGTGCCCTTAAATTCGCCTTTGAGTGAAAATTGTTTTCACCATGTCTAAGATGTTGGACCGATATTCTACATACGATCCTCACTATTTTGAAGGACCGAGGCTATGCTTGGTTCCTTCTCATCCAGTCTTAAACACCTCCAACACCCAGGCAGCCTTAGCCAATATGGATAATGACACATGTCCCAAAAGGGCAGCCTCTTCCTCTCACCAGGGTTTCCACGGAAAAGTTCTGCACCCAGACCCTAGGCAGGGTTCCCAGGCCCAGTTAATTACCCAGAGTCCCTGTGAGTGGACCCTCACAGTCCTCACTGTGTGGACATGCTGGTTTCATAAGTGTACAGAGATTTTCAGAACCGTTTACTGGCTCTTGTTGACATCAGAAGTGAAGGGACATAGACAACTTTGAGAAAGAAATTAACACGGGCATCTGTCAGCAGTTGTTTAGTTGTTTTCTTTGTCTAGGACCTGCCCTGCTTGAAACTTTCTCTCCAGCCCCTCTTACTGCACACTAGATGCCTGCCTCCTTGAGAGGCCTTTCCAACCCTTCTTGGCAAGGCTTTAGATACATGGCAAACGCATGGGAGATCTGCACTCTACTCATGCAAGCTAAAAGGTTATTAGGTGTGTTTGATGCCTCATTTTATATGTCAACTTAACTGGACCCAGGACATGCCCAGATATTTGGTTAAATGTTATTTCTGGGTGCATCTTGTGCCTGTGCGGGTGTTTCTGGATGAGACTAACATTTAAATCAGTAGGACGAGTAAAGCCAGTTTGCCATCCCAATGTGGGTGGGCCTCATGGAATCCTTTGAAGGCCTGAATAAAATAAAAGGCTGAGTACGAAAGAATTTTCTCTTTTGAGCTGGGACATTAGTCTTCTCCTGCCTTTGGACTTGGACTTGGAGTAACATACACCATTGGCTCTCCTGGGTCTAGAATTCTCAGCCTCTGTAATCGTGCGAGCCAATTCCTTAAAATAAATCTGTTTGTTTACAGACTGATTGACACACACACATACTATTGGTGGCTGAGAGCCCTGACTAGTACAGCGTGCTACTCTGTTTTTTGAAAAACATCTTCAATAGCTTCCTCTAGACAAGTGGCACAAACTAAAATGCCTATAAACAAACCCAGATGAGCACAGCAACAAGAGAAAGGATGCTGACTACAGGTTCCAGCCAATCTCCTCTCCAGCTGACTTTTTCCGTGTCACATTGAAGGCACCATCGGGGCCAGATTTTTCCATTTCTTAAGAGAAGTAAAAAATCAGGATATTCTTGTCAATGTTGGCAACTCCTTCAAAAACTTTCAAAAGCCCACATGAGCCAACCTGCCCAGTCTGTGGCCCAGATCTATTCCTTGGCTGCCGGCGTGCAGTCTCCGCTTTAGGGAGATGTGGGGAATCTTTCTGGATGGAAGGAAGGCACGTGTTTAGAAATATTTTCCTATTTCAAAACTTGGAGCCGCTGCAACGACTGCTGCACAACAACATTAATTCGTGCATTGATTGTTTATCTCAGGCTTCTATTCAGAGCAACTTCCCTGCATGTTTACATTATCCCACGAGACCACTGAGGGAAAGAAAAGAGAGCAGGTATTATAATCCCTATATCTGTTTTTTTTCAATGGAGTTAAAGACTCTTTAGATGGTGTGCCTCCCAGAAAAGTGCTAGAAAGAGTTGCACAATTCCAACTAAACTCCAGACCCTATACTCTCCCCCCAAATATGAACTTTACATTAATCATTCCTGATGCATGTGGTTCTTTCTATCCTTCCACAGCACATTGACATTTGGTTAAAAATGGTATACATGCTGGAGAGAAATAGACATAAATATTAATTTCAGTAACACCCCCATGGATAGCTTAAAACATGTTTTTCCTTACTACTCAGCCATAAGAAAAGAATGAAACAATGCCATTTGCAGCAACATGGATGGACCTAGAGATTATCATACGAAGTGAAGTAAGTCAGAGAAGACAAATACCGTATGATATCACTTACACATGGAATCTAAAATATGACAGAAGTGAAGTTATTTACAAAACAGAAACAGACTCACAGACATAGAAAACAAACTTATTGTTACCAAAGGGGAAAGGGGGTAGGGGAGGAACAAATTAGAAGTTTGGGATTAGCAGATACAAACTACTATATATAAAAGAGATAAACGACAAGGTCCTATTGTAGAGCACAGGGAACTATATTCAATATCCTGTAATAAGCCATAATGGAAAAGAATATGAAAAAGAATATATATATATATATATATATATAAAAAACTGAATGTCTTTGCTGTACACCAGAGACTAACACAACACTGTAAATCAACTATACTTTGATTTTAAAAAAAACATATTTTTCCTATACATTGTTTGATCTTTTTTTCACTTTGGCCATTATACATTTTTCTTTTAAACTCAGGGTTGCTCTTTAAGCATATCTTCACTCTTTTTCAACCTCCAAATCCCATTAAGCTGTGCCTCCAGCACCCGAAGGAGTCGGGCAAGGTGTAAAGGAATGCCCAGATGGCTCTGAAGATGTTTATTATAGGGCCCTCCATTGTATTCAAATTAATAGCACTATATTAGCATGGGGTGCCCTTTGGTGCTCATTTGTTCCTGCACTCCGGGGGTTAAAGGAGCCTCCTGCTCTCCAGATGTTCGGTAGCTCTTATAAATGAAAGATTAGCGATTTTTTGCTGCCGCTGCTATTTCCTCTATTCCCTTTTAAAGCTGATATTTTCTTTAGGAACGTGCTTAGTGTCTGAGTCAGAAGAATCTCCTCCCTGAGGAATATCAATCAATAGCACACGCAAGAAGAAGGACATAATGCAGAAGAGGTAGACATGGTCTGTATTCATTTGTTGACTGCGGTACTCTTCCCGTGACTGATGTGTGCGTCCTGTGGTTGCACTCCACCCTTTGAAATGCAGATCAAATACACGTGACATTTTTCTCGGCTAAAAACAAAAACCAAGACCAAAAAAAAAGAAATCTTTCACTCATTTTTTCTTTGGCAAGGATATACAAATATCTTTTGTTAGTGCTATGACAACAATATCAACTTTATTTTCAAATCTGGCCTAACTTCCCTCTAAGCAAGAGGTGTAAGTGTCTGAAATCCAACTCAGAGCTGCCACCAACAATGTCTTCCCAGGAGAGAAATAAGAAAATACCCAAGATGGATTCCAATAAATGAATGCCAGTGTAACACCTACCATGCTTGTCTTTTGTGCACAGAGACACTCCCCGGATCCTGTTGTTCCAAGAGCTGCTCGAGCGTTGAATAAGCAGAGTTCCAACAAGACGGAAACGTCTGCCTCTGTTGGGGTCGATCAAGCTGTTCTCTTGCTACAGCTCAGCCAGGATTTCTCTACTCTTAGCAGAATTACCACATCTCACAACTTGTCCTAACTCATTTCCAATGCTCTGGTCACCAAGCAGGGACAAAGAGATAGACCAACCTATATAGAAAAGGAAAGCCTGGTGGACACCATTCGTCTTGGTACCACACTTTTTTTTTTTTTTTTTGCGGTACACGGGCCTCTCACTGCTGTGGCCTCTCCCGTTGCGGAGCACAGGCTCCGGACGCACAGGCTCAGCGGCCATGGCTAACGGGCCCAGCCGCTCCACGGCATGTGGGATCTTCCCGGACCGGGGCACGAACCCGCGTCCGCTGCATCGGCAGGCGGACTCTCAACCACTGCGCCACCAGGGAGGCCCACCACACTTTTGACAATGGAAATGAAAGTAGCAGAGAGGCTGAGGGGGAGCCACTGGCCCTCAGGAGTGGCATCACTGATGGAATCTTTATTGGAGTTTGACCTCTTGCAAACCCTGGACTATTCAACATGACCCTCCTCTGAGGTAGATAATATGGAAGAAGTCTGAAGACGGCAGTAACACCTCACATCTTAATACAAACATAGCCCAATCTCAAGGATGGGAGCCTCAGTCACAGAAACATGAAATAATGTTTTTGAAAGAAGACTAGAGATGAATATTTATAATATACATGTAAGGTTGAGAGCTTCAAGGATGCCAGCTCAGAACGAATTGCTATGGCCACTACAGGGAAGGAAAATCTCTTTCCTTCTACACCCCCTAATTTCAACAACTGGGGCTTGAGAATCAAGCTGATAAAAGATAGATTAACAAGAGGAAAAAAATGTGTCATAAGGTACTTACATGCTGGAGTTTCACAAAGAAATAAGACCCAAGGAAGCAGCCAGATGACTGAGATTTATATACCATCCTAGGCTAAATAAAGGAAAAGTGGGTGAGCTTCTAGATGGGGGGGGAAATGTACGATAAATATGGGTTACCTGTCTTGCAGATAAGAGTCTCAAGTGATAAGCCCTGTCACTGGGGAGTAGCTCTCTGAGCCATCTTTATAAATGGAAATTTCCTTAACAATAGAGGAAATTTGAACTTTATTTTTAGGCACTAAGGCACTATTTTATTGCATCTGCTGGTTCTCAATTGCTTTTAGCTCAAAATAATCCTTAGGTCAAGGTGGCCCATCTTGGGGTGGCTTATTCTGGTACCCTTTACCCCCAACGCCACTAGCAGGGTCAGGATGCTGCCCAGGGAGGGCCTTCTGAGGGGAAGGTTTGTGCTTTCCTCTAAGGCACACTTACTGCCAGCCAGTGAGAGGGAAAGTTGCAGTGCAGAAGTAGACAAAAGGAAGACCACGGAGGGGGTGAGAAAGTCTTGAAGGCACAGGGGTCTGGGGGAAAGGATACTGAGCCATGAGAGAGAAAGGAGGGAACATCTAGAGCAGAGTGGAGAGCCTCAGCTTCTCCCTCTCCTACAAGGCTTACTATGGGAGGAGTCTCCCACCAGCCCTCTCCGGCATGTCTAGGGCTTGGAGCATGTGCCTGGCTGGTGGGCATTCCACTGATCTATCCAATGAAGTGCATCATAGAGGTTAAGCTGATGGAGAAGATTTAAAGGGAAACCAAGAGGAAGTAATGAGATGGAAACCAGAGAAGAAAAAGGCAGTGGTCAAGGATGGATAGGAAGGTACAAAAATAAGGTCCCCCTTACAAAGATCTCAGAAAGAAGAATGCCTTCAATAGTTCAACCTAATAGGTTCTTAATAGGTAAGAACAAGGACAAGCAAACTCACCTTAAAGAAACAGAATTGCATTAAGCTAGCACAAGAGATTAAATATATGAATATTGCTACAGAAAGAATGTTTAAAGCAAAAGGAGATTGCCTGGCAAGAGAAATTGCGAAGAGGTAAGTCAGCTTAGAATGGAATCCATGCATTTGTATGGAAACAGATCAGAACTCCAAGAACTAAGAGACCCAAGTCCAAGTTTGCCTGCTCCCATGAGGAGAACGAATGAATGAGTCTTCACCTGTGAGTTGTGAGGAGTCTTGCAACCCTTCAAGCCCCAGCATCCTTCACCCCAATAACCTACCTCACACTAGCACATGAACCCTGGGGCTTCCAGAAATTGCCATGGAGATGATGCAAGCTTGTTACTGGCTGCAGGTGTAGTGGACACTGCTCTCCCCAAGGTCACTTCTTACTCTCCAGGTGGAAAAGCACATGCTGACGTCCTGCTTCTCTTCTCAATTTTCATTAGTAGAGAAGGTAGGAAATGATTGTCAGAATTCAACAGTGCCCAATCCAAACCCTTTCACTTACTGCTAGGGAATGAATGCTAGAGCATCTCAAAGCAGCAGGCAAGACCTAGTGCTCTCCTCTCCATTTGACAACCAAGCAGCCAACATCACTAGCATTTGACAGGCACATCTCTGTTCAAGTACTTCCAAACCACTACCACCACCCTCCAATGATAGTGGGAGTTTAACCTGATACTTGTCACTTGCTCCATTAGTAAACTGGTGTAAATAATCAGATAATGAGAATTGGTGTTTTATTTTTACTTTGGTCCTAGAATTCTTCCCCTTCTCTGTTCATTCTAGCAAGAAGTGGATGCAGTCCCTGGTTCGCTTACAAGTTTTGAAACCAAAACTGTGTGAGCACAGAAGTGCCAGTGGATTGACTTCCTTCCCTTCTCTGAAGCAAAAAAAGTAATAGAAGGAGGAGGAGGGAGAGAGGTGATGAAATATCCAGTTCAGCCTAAAGAGGCTTTGCTCTGCCAGTGGTCCAGATCTCAAGAAGATCCTTCAGAATAGAATGAATTTATTTAGCTCGAGCTTGCAACACCTAGCATAAATGGTTTTATCCACCTACCAGACTCTAAATGGCTTCCGTCCCGGGTGCCAATCCTATGCCAGAGAGAAGTTACCACAGTTAAATGACCAAGTGAAGCACTATCTTCCATCCTTCCACTAAGTTTCTGAGGCTCTGCCCACAGAAGGACCCCAAAAATGTCAGGCACAGAAATGCCCTTAGCGGGACACAGAGACTCTATGGACACAATTCAAATAATGAAAAATACACGCTGCTGATTTCATAACGTAAGTATCTGCCGATCTTAATACTACATACATTCCAGACAAATGGGTTCTCTCACGTGATGATGATGATGAAACAGAGTTTACAAAGACAGAATAAGAAGGAGTGGAAATCCCTTCCGTGTTGGGTAGCAGCATGTTATTTGAGCCACCTTGCTTTCTTTACCCACTGCACTCTCCCCCAGCTCCTGTAAGTCCTGTTGACATAAACTAGTTAGCACCTGACATCCCCCAGGCATGGCAATTCAGCAAGTATTTCAGGACAGGTACAGAACCTAACTGTATTCATCCAGAAAGACACCTGGGATTGACTTCCTTGATTTTGACTGTAGAGAGAGAGAGACAGGGAGGGAAGGAGAGAAAAGAAGAAGATGAAGAAGAAGATGAAGAAGAAGATGGAGGAGGAGGAGGAGGAGAGGAGGAGGAAGGGGAAAGAGAAGGGAAAAGGAAAAGGGAAGAAGAAGAAGAAGGGGGGGAGGAGGAAGGGAAGGAGAAAGAGTAGGAAAAGGAGAAGAAAAAACCCTGAGTGTGTATGCATGCACACTCTTTTCTCTTCCCCTCTATTCCTCTCTCATATGGAGGTAAGTAGTCAGTCCAATGGCACTGGCAGCCATTTTGTGACCATGAGGGGAGCCAGGTTTAAGATGAAGCTGATAATAACCAGAAAGAAGGAAATAAATGGGTTCTGGTTTATACTATTGGACCATTGGAGACACACTGATGATACCCTACTTACAGACTGTGTAAATATAGGAGCCAAAAAATTGGAGTTTCTGTCCCTTGGAACCAAAAACATCTCTACTGATACTCAGGATACAAGTCAGAACACTATGTATTTGGACCTCATATGAGAGGGAAACACTTTCATCACTTCTAATGTTAGCTCCACCTTCGAAGAGTGAGAGAAGCAAGGAGGAGCGAATGGAAAATCATAAGGTCCACCCACCTGCCGGTGCCTTTCCAGCCCTCTCTCTTTTCATTAAACTGGAGAAACAGTAGTGTGGTAATAAAGAGGGAAGGAACAGAATGGGAGGGAGGATATAGGGAAGAGTGCCAATTGGATTGTGTGAGCATCATCCCTGGGCTGCCCTGGAGCTGTCCATATGGGCATAAACTGATTACATGAAGGGACTTCCTGGATTGCAGCCACTCTTCTGAGCCACATACTTAAAAGTATAAATATTAGTGTATAAAAATGGGCTTAATGTGTTTGTACAAATAAATGTGATGTGTCACTAGCTTTGTTATTTGTAAAATCAGAAACTGCAAGCATTTGTTTCCCAAAAGAGAGCTCTGTCCCGCACGTCATGTGAACAAACTGGCCCACGTTAACATCCGCCCTGCCTAAATGCAGAGAATCTGAGGGGCGGTCAAAATCGTTGAGATTGCTGGCTCAGACTTCACATGACCAGGGTAAACAAAACCTCCATCCAAGCAAGTAAAAACTTGGTTTGCTTTATTTCCCTGCCTTCCCATCACTACAGTCAAATCTTCAAGCCAAGATGCCTTTCAAACACTTCCTAAGGACTTCAACTCTTGTTTTTTTCCCTAGTGATTACGAATGCAGTCACTTCATACTCTGTCTCCAATAGATACTACATTATTTTCCCTTTATTATAACTGACACCTAAGTAAACTTATCTTCAAACAAATTGGTTTTCTTTTACAGCTAGGACATGGGAAATCCATCTGTCACTTAGTGAAAGTAGAAACTCGCGTGAAACTTGTAAAACAGGATGGCTGCCCAAAGGCAGAAAGAAACTTGTGAGAAAATTGCAAGGCAAAAACTTTTCAAGACAAAGTCAGTAAGTGCTATTTGTGTAGGCCAAGAGTCATCCCCCAAATTCGGAGACACTAAGAAAGATGGAGAAGAAGGGAGAGGAGAAGGAAGAGGAGAAAAAAGGAAACTTAAGAAATAGGCAGGAAAGTCTCTCTTAGAGAGAGATGGAGAAATTATCACTTTTTTTCCCCACAATTGGCTGATCGGCTAGGACAGAGATTTGAATAGCTTCAAGCCATCCCTTTCATGCTCTCAGTTAAGTCACCTAAGGACTAAAAATGCAAGTTTCTTGCCCTGTGGGAGGAAACTTGGCCTTGCTCTTTTTTCTACCACTAGACAAAAAGTATGTGAAACCATTATTGATGCAGGAATTAAGTTATCATGATTTTGGAGAACTTTAAAATAGCCTAGGAGAATACTCAGTGCTGAAGTCTTACTTTCCACTAATCCTCCCCATTTTCTTCCTTCATTGGCATTTTCTTGGCTTCCTAACCCCTGTTCCTTCCTCTGTGTTTCTTCTTTTCCTGTCCTACGTGTTGTAGATCACCTCCGGGCAGCTTTCACATCTCACTCCATTGTGCAAGCTGCCCACGCTGAGCTGAGCTGCAGTAAGATGGGTCCGTGCGCGTGTGTGACAGGCACCGCACACAGCACACACACACCACACCATACACACGCCACCGTGTACACACACCACACACACACACACGCCACACCATACACACACCACACACATACACACGCCACACCATACACACATACACACACCACACACATACACACGCCACCATGTACACACACCACACCACACCACACACACACCACACACACCACACACATACACACACCACCGTGTACACACACCACACCATACACACACCACACCACACCACGTATCACTCACACACCACACAAAAGTACACATACACACCACACCATACACACACCACACTATACACACACCACACCACATGCACATATCACACACACGACACACATACACATGCCACCGTGTACACACGCCACACCACACCAAAGTACACACACACACCACACCATACACACACCACACCATACACACACCACCATGTACACACACCACACCACATATCACACACACACCACACAAAAGTACACACACACACCATACACACACACACCACGTATCACTCACACACCACACAAAAGTACACACACACACCACACCATACACACGCCACACCATACACACACCACACCACATGCACATATCACACACACCACACACATACACATGCCACCGTGTACACACGCCACACCACACCACACAAAAGTACACACACACACCACACCATACACACATCACACCATACACACATCACACCATACACACACCACACCACATGCACATATCACACACCGCGCACACACACACACACACACACACACACACACACACGCACTTCTCGCTTTCTCCTGCCCTGGACAGCTGCAGGGATCTCTGGCTGAATCTCGGCGAAACGGGGGCAGGGAGCCCTCCTATCAAATCGCCTCAGCCCGGGGCACAGGCCTATGCACCGCAGCAGCAAGCCAGCAGCTCCCCGTGTGGGTTCTCACCGTGCCCCAGGCTCCATCCGCTCCATCACCCTGCCTTACCCCACGTATTCATCGCCCCCCCCCGCAAGAAGGGGGTGCTTCTCACTAACCCCTTCCTGCCATTGAGCAAAGTACAACTCCAGGCAGTAAGGATTTGCCAGGGTCACAGAGCTGGCAGGTGGAACCCAGTCTGTGTGCTCCAGAGCACAGACGCTTTCCTTCCAAGCTCCCTGTGCAGCCACGCCCTGAGCAGTGGCTGTGGAGGCAGCCAGGAAAGGGCCGAGGTTGAGGGTGTCTCAGGGCAGCAGACTCTTTGGACAGAAACCACAAGACGCTGGGCATCCCCACGGAGAATGAGTTTGTTCAGCTCACACCCAGAGCTCACGCCCGGCCAGAGCCCTGAAGAGTCACACTCACTGTTTCCATCACACCCAAAGCCAGGTGCGCCCTGGGGGTGGGGGGTCCCCCCTCTATTCACCACTGTGGGAGGCTCCACGTGGCAGGCTGGGAACCACAGCACTCCCCCGTGTGCACAGCCAGGCACTTGGCTCCCAGGGCCGGATTACCTAGGAATGTTAGAATAACTGAAGATCAGAGCTGTTTTCTTCCCCAGCCCACTTCTCTCTTAAGAAAGGTCAAAATAAAGTTATTTCATCCAAAACATTTTTTAAAAAAGCAAAATGTCAAGCAATTTAGGCATTTTTAAGTAACATTATTCTGCATTAATTCCCCCGGGGTGTCTTAAAAAGAGGCAAAGTGCTTCTCTTTCATATCTATTTTCTCACACTGTTCTCATGGTTATTATTATGGTTCACTCAACACTCAAATGGTAACATTTAAATTGATCAAGCATAAAAACAGACAGAAGCTCTGTCCCGAGAACCTCCCCAACCTGAATCAGAGACAGCAGCTGAGACGGGGGCACCGGAAAGTCAGTGGCGGGAACCCTGCCCTTCCCTCTTCTGTGCACCGTCTAAAGAAGGAGCCATGTGGGGCTCACCTTTCAGCGCAGACAGAATGGTCTTCTTTATCTATAAAGGAGCCACTTAGATCGACCAGACTGGCCACAGGATGTCACTGTTACTCCACACACACAATAGCAAGCCAGCCTTTCCATCAGGGGTTGGATCCAGACGGGACCCGGGCTCCCCTTCACCTCACCTCTCACAGAACTGTCATCCCTTCAGGTTTGCTCCAAAAGCACATTCCCTATAAAAGCCGCAAGCCTGCCCCATTGTCTGCATGTCTATATTGTTCTGTATCAAAGGATGAAAGGAAGAGAAACAGACGTGAGAAGAAGAAAAGGACCACTGTGGTCTCTCACATCACAGGTTCTCCAAGAGCTGGACTTTGAACATGTATGACCTTCGATAAAAGCAATGGTCTTTTAATATATTTTTTAGTGTTTTATAAGGATAAGAACATCTTTTGCTTATTTTCATTTTCTCAAATTTCTGGAAAGGATATGGAATATTTAAGCAATTTTTACACCATCTTAACTCTTCGTAGGTATGCTTCTTTGTATTCTACTGAAATGAGGCCAGCGCTCGTTAAATACCCTTCCTTTACCCCAACAAACCTGCCTCTACACACCACCGGCTCTTCCAACGTCTCTTACACTCCTGGGCAAGCCAAGGGCCAGAGAAGAATGTGTGCTCTGGTGCTGGCAAGCTAACGGCATCTCACTTCTGGCATAACAAAGCTCTTATCGGGGAACACGCCAGGAGCCACTGCTGGAGCAGGAGAATCACCTTCTATTCACGGCTGCCAGCTGTTCTTCTTTCCCTGTTATAAACCCTCTGAGGGATGCTTTGCTCTTCACGCCACCTCCAAGTCCAGTCCCCCTGCCATTTTCTACTGGTAGCCTCAGCATATATTCCACACAGCAGTTGGCATGAAAAGGTTAAAAATAAAACCTTAGACTAACATAGCCAATGGGAAGGCATAATTGGGGTAGTCGGGGAGCTTGTTAATAATGCAACATAAAAGGTAATCACAGAATAAAGGTGCTTTGAGTCATAGAGAGGGAGAAAGACTTTTGCCTTAAAAAGGTGACTGCTTGGAGCTTCCCTGGTGACGCAGTGGTTGAGAGTCCACCTGCCGATGCAGGGGACATGGGTTCGTGTCCCGGTCCGGGAAGATCCTATATGCCGCGGAGCGGCTGGGCCCGTGAGCCATGGCTGCTGAGCCTGTGCGTCCGGAGCCTGCGCTCCGCAACGGGAGAGGCCACAATAGTGAGAGGCCCGTGTACCGCAAAAAAAAAAAAAAAAAAAAGTGACTGCTTCATAACTTAACCTTTCATATCATTAGGGCAGTGGAAACCCTTCTGCCACGGGTCACCCCACTTTAGCCATACCGCAGCAACAGAAAGAATTAAAACAAGTAAAGCAGGCCGCTTCTTGTGAGCAAGCATTTAAGAAAGGAAATTTGATGTTCTTCCACCATTTGCAAGGATGTGTGCAGTAGCTAGAGCTACAGAAATACAGTTGATGGAGGCTTTGTTAATTTCCACACTGCATTGAGTATACTAATCTCGGTATAAGAGAGCCATCGCTCTGACTGAACTGGCTTAGACAGTGAGAGGAGTGGACTGACGTGAGATATAGGAGAAAATCAGTAGGCTAAAGAGAAGCACACAATGCACAAGTAGAACTCAGACTGGGACGACCACCTCAGCTCACCGTGCGTTAGGATTTTAACAATGCCCCGTTGATAATAGCTTAGAATGAATGTCAGAATAAAATCAGCCTAATACTTGCAGTGTGTTGCTCAATCATACAACAACTATTTTTTGAGCACCTGCTTTGAGTCAAGTGCTAAGACAATGTTGAACAAGGCAGCATATTCCTTGCCCTCAACAAGCGAATGAGGCAGACAGATAACCATGCAGCCAGAAGACAGTGTGATAGGGACTGTTTGTAATAAAGAACTGGGCTAGTCTTTATCCCTGGTTCCTGGGAGATAAGCCATAAACCCTTGGGATTTCCCAGTGACAGGAATGTCTTCGTTATTCCTGGTGAGTCCTTCCAACCACACCTGAAAGTTAATGCTGACAGATGGCTCAGGATGGGGGCGGCCCAGGTACAGAAAGACCAACCACGTGATTAGAGGGTTGGGGCTTGAGCCCCATGATACCTGCCTGAGTTCTGGGGAGGGGAAGGGGGCTGGAGATTGAGTGCAACCACGTGCGAGTGATCAATCAATTGTGCCTGTGTAATGACGCTTCAATTAAAACTCTGACACTGACGCTTGAGTGAGCTGCCCTGGTTGGCAATACCCTGCGTATTGTTACACACGGATGTGCCAGGAAGATAACACATCCCTGAGGACAACGGAAGCCTGGCGTTTGGAACCCTCCCAAACTTCTCCCCTTGCATCTCTTCTTTTGGCTGGTTAAGTATAGTGCTGTCAGTGAGGTCTGTGAGTCTTTCCAGTGAATTATCAAACCTGAGGGAGTCCACGGGGACCCCCAAACTTGCAGCTGGTGTCAAAAGTCTTGGGCAGACTTGGCGGTCTAGAGAGCTGCAGTCAATCTGCGAAGCTTGGCCTAACTCTGGGTAAGCTGTAATATAGGAAATTTGGGGTGCTATGGGCACACAAAGAGGCTCGCGTGATCCAGACTGGATGCGGGGACAGACGCCCCTAGAAAAATAACCTCTGGCACTTGGACGGTTAAGCATTCGAGCTCAAGGTAACTCTTTAGACAAGCAGGGTCAATTGCATAGAGGATGTTTAGTGCTCAGCAAATCACTGTCATTGCTGAAGTCCCACAGTACAGAAAGACTTCCGATGTTGCTCAGGAAGCTTCCCTGTCTTAGTTTTACCCCGCCAACACCAGGCTCTCGAGGAGCACAGAGTAGACAAACGTACAGCCACACCTCAAAGTGGTGCCGTGAGGACCAGGCTTTTGTGGGGATGAGCTGCTGATTATGTGTATAGATCGAGGTGAAGCCTGGGGGTCGTCCAGTCACACTGTGCACTATTCCCTTCATGGAAGGAAGATTTTATTAACCCTCTTTGCAGACAGAATTTACAAGGCACGGAGAGTTCGTAAGATATATTTAAATTAAACAACAAGCTCTTAACAGAGGAGGGCATGTCATTAATATATTATTTAACAATGATTTCCTCAATTACCTTTTTCTGAAGCTCTTTTTTAGGATGTGCTTCTTGAGTAAATGTATATAATTTCTCCCTTCTGTCCCTGCCAATCAAAATATACTCTCCTATAGAAATTGGTTTTAAAAAAATCTAAGGTGAAAGTGACTAGGGAGACCTAAATTGTTGACCCCAAATGGCAAGCTTCAGCATTTACTTACCACTCTGTCTTGAAATGACCTACTTACATGTAAATGTCTTACCTCAGTTTTACTCTACACAAGAACATGGACCATCTTTGTGCCCTCAGCTTCCAGCACAGTGACATGGCAATTGCTTAATATGTACCTGTTCAATCAAACGAAGCACTGAGGGCATGAAGCAGAGGCGGCGGTGAGGATGCGTTGGTGGTGAGCGATGCAATTTTAGAAGAACAGCCAGAGGGCTCCCACAGGTGTGCAAAGACCTGCTGGACACAGGGAGTGAGCCACGCGGACTTGGCGGAAGAGCACCCACACAGAGGACGGAGTAAGTACCAGATTCTGAAGTGAGAGCCTGCCTCACGTGTTCAAGGAGAGGCAAACGCACCGACGTGGCAGGAGCAGAACAAGCACGAAATGAGAGCAGAGAGGAAATGGGGGGCAGCTAAGAGGACTGCGTCTGATCAACCTATGTGGTCATTGGAAGGCTTGGAGCAGAGTGCCATGAGCTTACATATTTTAACAAGGTCACCTGGGCTTCTGGGCTGAGAATAGATGGGAGGGGGGAGAAGAAGGCAGGCAGACCTACTAGGGGCTATGGCAGAAGTCCAGGCAGCTGGGACCAGGGTGGCAGCAGTGAAAGCGGGGGGGAATGGTCAAAACCTGGATATAATTCGAAGGTGGAGAGGACAGGATTGGCTGACAGATCAGACATGGGATGCAAGAGACAGAGCAGTCAAAGGTGACTCCAAGGTTTGGTCCAAGCAACTGGAAAGGTGCCACTTACTGAGATGGGGAAGGCTGAGAAAAGGACACATCTAGGAGGAGAATATCTGGCGCTGAGTTCGGGACATGCTAAGTTTGGGATACCTGTTGGGCATCCAAGTGTTTCCTTCTCCTGATGGCATATATCGGATAGATAGATAGATATGAGTCTGCAACTTGGAAGAGAGGTCCAAGCTAGGGACACAAATTTTGTAATTATCAGCATATGGAAGGGATGAGTTTACCAAGCAAAGGAGATGACAAACAAAGAGACTTACATCTTCCAAGTTTCTAGAATTAGCATTAATACCAGCATGCATCCCATTAGTCACATTCCACTCCAACTCTTCTATTCCCCATAAATCCAGGGCAAAGCCCATTCTGACTGTCTTCTGTGGCCGAGAGAGGTGAACCTGGGATGAAGGTGTGGGGCTGTCACTCAGCATATAGTTGATGTCTGGCATGGGTGGTGTTCAGTGTATGAGCGCCTGTAGCAGCGAGTAATTATTTCAAGGGAAATGATAACCTAAAATGGTGCTAAAATGTCCTAAAACTAAGGTGAGGGTCATGGATAAAGAGCAAGGCTTCAGGGATAACACTGGAAAAGTCAAATTGCATCCCTTTTCCCATATTCTATTCTGGGAAACGCCTAGTGTTAGGCATTCTCAGAGTGGAGCCAATGCACCTGCTACCCTCCTATACTCCCTCTGGGTGACTTTAAGAGCCACAGTCTCCCCACAGTCCACAGTATGTCATTCTCCTCAATAAAGCCAATTAGTAAATGCATAACTAAATGTGATTCAAAGTAAGTAACTCTGAAACAAACTCACAAATCAAGAAGAAACTAATTTGTCAATCCATGAGTCCCCATTTAGGGCTCAAAATAAAAAACCTAATGTACTGACTGCCCCCTGCCCAGGGTGTATAACAACAAATAAAGAGGGTCAGAGGCTTGCTCCTAAGTGTGGCAGGGGACAGAGGGGTTCTTAGACAAATGTTGCCATGAATGATCTGAAATGCTTTCAGAATCTTTGAAAAACAGCATGAGTTTTCCCAAGGAGGGGAGAGTCAAAGCAGCTTGTTTCAAGTGCATGGAAGTCTTCTTTCTTGCACAAAGATGAGCATCACCTCTTCACAGTTCCTCCAGATCATGGACCCTTGACTTTGGAATCACAGAAGCTAAGACGGGGAAACCAAAGCCAAGAACAGCTGCTCCCTCGAAGTTGCAAAGCTGGAAGACTCCAAGCCCAGATTAGAGCTCGTACCTTCTGATCGCCAGTCCAGAATGTTCTATACACCAGGGCAAATTGATTTTGAACTTAAAAAAAAAAAAAACTCATTTGGGTTTGAATCAACTGAAGTTGGAATTCGAATAACCCCAACCCTCTGCTCTGTATTTAGCAATGAAATACTTTCCTTAGTGTTAGGCATTCAAGGTGCCCCAATAAAGAACACATCAAGGTTCTGAACCCAGAGAGCTGGGAGATGGAAACATCACCTACAGAGTTGGAAGCAGCGGTTGTGATTTCTATCTGTGGGCAAGTGGGCTTTCCTACTGCTGAACCCCAAGACTGCACAGACATGCAGCACAAGGACAGAGTCAGCCCTGTGAAATGTACAGATGGGAAACAAACCAGAATTCATGCTCCCAGGGGCATCCTCACTCCCAGGGTAAAAGGGAATAGGGTCTGGGCTACAGAAACACCGTTCTCCTTCCAAACCCACCATCAGATTAAATCACTCCTCACCCATTCTGGGAGGATGGAGAGAGGGGCAGAAAAAGCAAGCAGGTGTGTTACTGCTGGTGGAGCTCCCTCCACATGGAAGAAACGTCAGGAGACTAGAAGCAGCCAGCAGGGAGGGGATGGAGAGCAGATCAGTCCTCTCCCCTGATTCACTCAGAGCCACAGTCTCCTAACCCACAAGATGGACACGGATATCTCAAATGACAAATTTTGTGTGAAGCACCTGGCACAGTGCCTGGCACAAGGTAGGTGCTCCAAGATGATAGTTATTACAATAGAGCAGAGCGGGGAGGAGGAAAGGGAGGGCAAGGCAGTGGGGAGAGAGTTGCAAACCAGTGTGGTGGGGAAGGAGGTGGACACCCTAGCCAGAACACCTGAATCGTGAGACTGGAGCGTGTGCCCTGCGTGCGTCAGGCGGCCTGGCGAGGACCCACGTGGGACTGTGAAGATGTGATGCCGTTGGGAACAGTGTGCATCTGTAATGTGCTGAAGCTGGAGTCACTGTAACTCGGTGCTGTGCTGAATGAAGTGGAAGAAATGCTATTAAATCCGTGATTCCATGAGGTAATAATATTCCCAGCGAGCCCACGCCTACAGAAATACACCCAGCGAGGAGGCTTTCCAGGAGCCCCCTCTAAGTTATAACAAGCTGCCTATCTCCCGCTGCCAGGATGCAGAGAAAAAATGAAAACCAGTTTCCAAATACATTATAAACTTGGTGACCTGTTTCACCTCCCTTGGTTTAGTGACGAGCTTGGCTGGCTTTTGGGCACGAAGAAAGAAACATAAGGCCAGGATTAAGTCTCCTGGCTTTTGAAGGCATCAAGAGTCAAAAATGCTTTCTCTCTGTTACTCAGTCAGCTTTGATGGATTTATTTTCTTTGCCCTACTTCATGGAAGTTACTGGGGCCAATTACTGCAAAGACGATCGCCACAGAGTTGTTTGTTGTTTTGTTTTTGTTTTTTGCGGTACGCGGGCCTCCCAACGCCGAGGCCTCTCCCGTTGCGGAGCACAGGCTCCGGACGCGCAGGCCCAGCGGCCACGGCCCACGGGCCCAGCCGCTCCGCGGCATGTGGGATCTTCCCGGACCGGGGCACGAACCCGTATCCCCTGCATCGGCAGGCGGACTCTCAACCACTGCGCCACCAGGGAAGGCCGCCACGGAGTTTTTTTATGTGGACACTAGGTGGCGCTGTCTCTCCAACTGTTTCTGATCTTTCCAAAGTGCAAAGACTGGTTTCATTAAACTCCTCCTTAGACCTTTCTAACTTGCAATAAGAGTGAGGAATTCAATGGTCAGAAAGGCACTTACTTTCTCCAATCTGTGGGTCTCTGAGCCCCGAGACAGCGGTAGAATCCTTTATACACTTCACACTCTCACAATTTTATTTCTCTCTGTTGCAAGTGAAGCAATTCAAAAGAAGCACCGTATTCAGATATTCATAGTCAGCAACCGGCAGTCTTATTCATTTTAGACTTGTGCATTTTGACTCATTTTACAAGGCTTTTCTTACTGCAAATTACAATGTCTTTCCAATTTATTTTTTTAATTCTGTAACAGTATTCTCCACTTGAGGACATTTCTAGTTCTGTTTAAAGACCAGGATCTCTTACACAGACTGGAGTCTAACATCCTGGCCAGGAGACTGTGAGTCTTGCAGCTCTACACTCATTTTCCTCTGGAATTTATGGAGCTAGCAGCAATTCGGCGGCGCGTTGTGGTGGTGGTGGGGGGTATCCCACTATGAAGAGAAGTGCCTCAGCAAAGTTAGGCCCCTTTGCTAAAGTCATACAGAGTCAAAGACTGGGCCCTAGGCCTCCTGATTCCCGATGCAATGCTTTCTTTATGACACTCCACTGTCTCCTTAAGTCCAAATACCTACATACGCTTGGACTGATGATACACGTTACGTGTTGTTTGCAAATTGTTGCTGGGATATCTGTAATTGTAAATAAAGATCTGGTGGCTTCTAAGCAGCATGTGTACGTTTAAGAGAAAAGCAATATTCTAACTTCTGGCAAAACATCAAGTATCAAGAATATCACTTACCAGAGCTGACTATATAAGAATGCCGCTGGGGGACCAGCAAGCTGCCTCGTACCAAACATCTGCCATGGACCCTCCCAGGGCCGGGGAGAGCTGGGTGGCAGAGTCCCAGACTTTTCTCTGAAGGGCTCCCAATCCTTCCTCTCTCTGTGTCTCTCTCTCTGACTCTCTGTCTCTCTGGAGAGTCTTGCCTCCTGGAGTTATCAGAGCATGGGCTTATACTACCAGCCTCTGACCACAATATCTTTACACTATGAGAGGAGAAATCCAAATATTCTTAAATTTAAAATCTGTGTTTTCCCTGGTATTTACAGATCTTGTAAATCTAGTCAATTTTAGATTGGTTTGTATTTTGCATGGTCTCTAGTCTCAGTTACTAAAGGATTAACATGCTTCTCAAGGAAAGAGCCCACTCTGGCCTCTAATATTACTCTCCCCAGTTTCATGTAGAAACTGGAAGGCTGCACAGTCTTCTCTATAATAAGCTACCTGGTTCCACCAATGTGGGTTTTTCTGCCTCATGAGACACAGACTGCTCAGTCCCAATTACAGGTAAAATCTCTACTATTTCAGGAGGTTTTTTCCTCCCTTTATTTTCATTAATGCAGTATAAAAGTTTTTATTATTAATACCACTAGATACCAATTGTAAATCAATTAAAATTGAAATTTGAGGATTGCTAGGAGGGGAGAGATTGAGGAAGTAAGTTACACATTTTCCAGGGATATGAAATAAAACGAACGTGATTCACTCACTTATTCATTTATTCACAGAATATGTACGGAACACTTATTATGCATGGAACATTTATAATACTATGCTTACTATACATCAAGAACTGATCTGGCCTTGGAGGGAGACAATGGCGAATCAGACCCACTCAGTCTATAAATATTCTGTAAGTAAGTGAATGTATGGCATTTATATCATTTCAATTCAATTTTAATTTATATCATGATATATACTCTGGCTACAAAATTCTCCTCTACCCTGGGTTCAAATGCTTTCTACCTGACCCAAGTTCTTTTATGATAAATACATACAACATAATCCTCCACTGATTACCAGCATGTTATCCTGGTAGCAGACCTGCCTTTGAGGCCACAGTCCCCAAAGTTATGAAATCAAGGGCAGGGTCATTATATGAAAAGGGAATCAGGCTGGGCTAGGCCAGGACCGAGGCAAACTGGGGAGCAGAGCTCCCATATCTTCCGAAGGGGCTGCAGCCGATGGCTGCCTTGGGGAAACGAGGCTGCACTGTGAGATCTTCAAATTAGGAAATCTGCGTTGTTACATGAAACCTCTGATTTTTAATATTTGACAAGAGATACTGTTAGAGCACTTTTTGGACCAAATAAAACATGTTTGTGGGCTGATTCAGGCTGTCAATCTGAGACCTCTGATCTACAGTTTCAGATTATGTGAACCTTCTAAAGAGAAGAATAGACCTCAGATAGTTCAGAAATACCTGGATGAAGATGGCTTTCTTCAGACTTAGACGTTTGTCATCCCTAAATGGAAACATCTGAAAATTAAATATCCTGTTGACACGTTCTCTGAACATCACCAAAGCTTCTAAAGAGCTTGTGCAGAAGTCTGAACTAGAAAGGGGTGTAAGCTATTACAGGGAAAGATTACCTATGTTGTAGTCTCTCTGCTTGTTTTTTTATTGAGATGAAAAACCAGTGGTTTTGAACCTCTGAAAAAGGCTTCTTAAGATGTAGAAGAGAAAGGGATTTTTATTATCTTAGCAGAATCTAATACAATGCCTCAAGTAAATCAATACATTTATTATCAAAACAAAGCTTCAAAGGAATTTTTGGGTTAGTACTCTCCAACTTCTCTCTCTTATAAAAGCAAAGAAAATGTTGGTTGGTGCTTCAGATCATATTTTCAGTCAAAAAACATTTATGGAGCTCCCAGAATAACCTGGCATCCCGAGATGCAGAGTTTATCACTCTCTGAAGGCTCTTCAGCAGAGAGTCTGCCTTTCAATAAACCATGCTCAACACATATTTATTGAATGCTACTCTCTAACAAATCTGTTTTGAAAACAGATTTGATCTTCTAGTAATGGTCACATGAAGGGATCAGGCAATTCCCTTTCATAGAAACAAGCATAAAAGTGGACAAAATGGTCTTTAAAAATTGTTTCAGCATGTAGACACCTACCAAAGGCAGAAAATAAATTAAGAAACATTTATTCCGAAACACAAAAAATGATAAAACTTTGGGTAAGAATGGTGACAGTCTGTGCCCTTTGCCTGGGGCTGCTCCTATACTTCCCTCCCCCAGCTCAGTTTCCAAGAATTACAGCCATACCAACTCAGGCTAGCTGCAATAAAAAAGCAACTTTGCTGTTAAAGAAGACTGATTTGCCTTGGGGCAGGGGTGGAGGAAGGAGGCAGGCAAACACCCGTGACATTCACAGCTAGAAACGGCAGATTTAGTTTGGGATAGACTATAAAAACCTGCAGCTTTTTTTAGACCAATGTTGTATTTCCCAGTTTAAGATGAGCAGCCAGGCAGCCAGAAATCTGGTAGGGAGACACTGGAATTTAGAGCATCATAAAAGGACTAAGATAAGCTCTCCTCCTCAACATTCCTGGCTGACAGGGAAACCACATGTGTGGAGGAGATCCTAAGGATCCTCGAGAGAAGTAAAAACCAAAGACTTGAGAACTGGTTGCAACTGTGAATGTTCTCCTCAACCACACACAACTCAATTGGCACTTCGAGGGTGGAAATCTAATGGGTTCAAAGTGTCTGAACAAAACTTGAGCCCTAATCATTGGTTGAACAGACGCTATACAGAAGGAGAAATGATCCCCCTACCCCCACAACCAGTGCACCAGGCTAAAAAATAAAAATAGGAAAAACAAATTGGCAGAGACATCAGCAGTTACACACTATAAGAAAGACAAACTCCACAGTGTAAGTCTAGACAAGTTATTAATCATTTAATCAATCAATCAATTAATTAATCAATCTATGTAACAACACTCCGGAAAATAAACCTAAATCTAGAGTTACTACAGTATATTAAACAAAATGTCCAATATTCAGCTAAAATTACTAGACATGTAAAGAAACAAGAAAGTGCAACCTACAGTCAGGGGTGGAAAAAAGTCATTAGAAACCAACTCTGAGTGAACCTACATGTTGGATTTACCAGATAAGACTTCAAATAGCTATTATGAATGTGTTCAAAGAATTAAAGAAATTGTATATTTAAAAAGTTAAAGAAAAATATGCTAACAATTAGTTGACTAATAAGGAGTTTTTACAGAGAAACAAAAGTTATATAAAAGAACCAAATGAAAATTCTAGACGAGTATAATTGAAATAAAAAATCCACTAGATAGGATCAACAGCAGACTTGAAATGACAATAGAAAGAAGAGGAAACTTAAAGATACATCAATAGAAATTACTGAAGAACAAAGAAGGAAAAAACTGAAAGAAAATTAACAGGTCCTCAGAGACCTTCCAGATAATGTCACCCATTCCAATATGTGTGTAATGGGAGTGCCAATAAAAAAGGAGAGAGTGGAAAAGGATAAAAAATTCAAAGAAACTGAAATTTCCCAAAACTTGATGAAAAAGCATTCACTTACAGATCCAAGAATTTCAACAGGCATCTCATAAAATAAGCACATAGAGAACTATGTATGGATACATCATTGTCAAACTGCTGAAAGCCAAAAATAAAGAGAAAATTTTCAAAGTGGCAAAAGAAAATGATTCACCAGGTAAAAAGCAATAACGATACAATTAATAGCTGCTGATCCTCAGAAACAATGGAAGCTAGAACACAGTGGAAAAACAAATCCAAGGTGATGAAAGAAGAATGTGTCAAAAAGGAATTCTATATTCAATAAAACTATTCTTCAAAAATAAGGTGAGATAAAGACACTTTCAGATAAACAAAAACTGACAAAATTCTTTGATAACAGACGTGCTACAATAAATGCTAATGTTTCAGTCCTTCAAGCTGAAGGGAAATGACACCAGATGGTAACTGGGATCCATGGGAAGGAATGAAGAGCATTAGAAAGTGTAAATATTTGCGTAAATATAAAAGATTGAAGATTGTATATATTTTTCTTCCCTTTCCTTCTTGTAATTTCTTTATAAAACATAAGTTTGTTTAAGACAATAATTATAATACTGTAATTATTCTTACAATGTAATTATACCTATATTATCAAATAGGTTTGTAACATATACAGCAATAGAAGGGCTGAGGACCTTGTACTAGTGCAAGGCTGCTATATTTTATTCAAATTCAATTAGTATTAGCTAGAGATTGTGATGAAGATTCCTCTAAAGACAAAAGTTACTAAAATGGACTCAAGATAGAAAACATCTCAACAAATATAGTTTAATCATTTCATAAGACAGCAAATATTAATAATAAAAATTCACACACAATTAGGAATAAAGGGGAGTTTTATCAACTTGATGCTAAAAATCTACAAAAAACTTACAACTAATACCATATTTAATAGTAAAAGACTGAAGGCTACCCCCCTAAGAACAGGAGCAGGACAAGGATGCTTACTTGTACCACTTCTATTCAAAACTGTAGAGTAAGGCAAGAAAAATAAATAAAAGGCATACAAATTGCAAAGGAAGAAACAGAACTGTCCTTATACAATCTTATATGTAGAAAATACTAAGGAAGAGTCAGAAAAGCTACTAGAATTGGTAAGCAAGTTTAGTAATGTCACAGGTTATAAGATCAATATATAAAAATCAATCCAGAGCATTATTATACACTAGTACCAATTGATTAAAAAATAAATTGAGAACATAAGTTCATTCATGTAAACAACAACAATAACTAAATGCTTAGGAATAAACTTAACAAATGAAAAGCAAGACTTAAATTAAGGAATACCTAAATAAATGGAGAGATATACCACATCCATGTATTGAAAGATTCAACGTATTAAGATGGCACTTCTCCGGGGCTTCCCTGGTGGCGCAGTGGTTGAGAATCTGCCTGCTAATTCAGGGGACACGGGTTCGAGCCCTGGTCTGGGAGGATCCCACATGCCACGGAGCAACTGGGCCCGTGAGTCACAACTACTGAGCCTGCACGTCTGGAGCCTGTGCTCCGCAACAAGAGAGGCCGCGATAGTGAGATAGTGCACCATGATGAAGAGTGGCCCCCGCTTGCCACAACTAGAGAAAGCCCTCGCACAGAAACGAAGACCCAACACAGCCAAAATAAATAAACTAATTAATAAACTCCTACCTCCAACATCAAAAAAAAAAAAAGATGGCACTTCTCCCCAGTGCCATTTAGATTCAATACAATTCCTATTAAAATCCCAGTAAGCATTTTTATAGAAACTGACAAATTAAAATAAAATTTATATGGAAATAAGAAAGGACCTAAAATATCCAAAACAATTTTGAAAAACAAATGAAGAGCAAATTTGTTAGGATTTACACTAACTGATTTCAAAACTTACTGTAAAGCTACAGTAATCAATACAATGTGGTACAGGGATAAGCCCAGACACATAGATAAATGAAAGAGAACAAAGAATTCAGAAATAAATCAAAACATATATGGTCAATTGATTTTCAATGGAAGTGCTAAGGAAATTTGATGGAGGAAGAATAGTATTTTCTAAAGTTATACTGGATATTCATATATTTTATTGATACTGAATCAATATCAATTGGATATATCAATAACCAATAGATCAACTGGATATATATTTAAAAAACTCAGCCTGACTCCTATCTCTCACCAAACACAAATTAACTCAAAATGTTACCCCTAAATATAAGACTGAGCTAAAACTATAAAATTTTTTGGAGAAAATTATTGTTTGACTTAGATTAAGCAAATTTTTAAAAATATGACACCAATAGACCATTTAGAAAAGGAAAAATTGATCACTGGACTTCAAATATGAAAAGTTTGCTCTTCAAAACACCATTAAAAAATTAATCTCCACAGACTGGGAGAGAATATTTGCAAAGCATGTATCTCATAAACAACTTCTATTCAGAATATATAAATTACACTTGCAACTCCATAGTAAGAGAAAAAATTTAAATCACAAAAGATTTGAAAATATACTTCTCCAAAGTTATATAGAAATGGCAAATAAGCACATTAAAAAAAATGCTCAAAATCCTGTCATTGAGAAAATGCAAATTAAAAACACAATGAGATACCTCTATAAAATCACTATAAAATGGCTAAAATCAGACAGACTGACACCACTAAGTGTTGACAAGGAAGTGGAGAAACTGGAAACTGCATACATTATTGGTGGGAATATAAAATGGGGCAGTCTCTTTGAAAAGCAGTTTAGCAGCTTATTAAAAATTTAAAGATACACTTACTATATGACTCAGCAATTTCACCCCAAGGTATTCACCAAAGAGAAGTGAAAATGTGTCCGCACAAAGATTTCTTATACTAGCATTATTCATAATAGCCAGAAACTAGAAACCATCCAAACTGCTGTCAACTGGTAAATGGATTTACAAAATATGGTTATCCACACAACCCTTCAGCAATTAAAAGGAACAAACTATTGACAACATGCTACATGGATAGTCCTTAAAAACACTGTGGTAATTAAAAGAAGTCAGACAGGAAAAAAAACTATATATTACATAATTGGATTTATATATAATGTCTAGGAAAGGCAAAACTATAGTAATACAAAGATCAGTGGTTGCATGGGACTGGTGTGTAGAAGCATATATTGACTGTAAACATACAGAAGGGAACTTTTGGGGTGATGGAAATGTTTTAAAACTGGATTGGGGTGATGCCTGCACAGCTGTACAAATTCACTTAAACTCATGTAACAATACACTTAAAATGGATAATACATGTCAAGGACTGAAGTTTTTTCATTTAAATGGTATGCACATCTTCAGCTTTCTTTAGATATTTCCAAACTGTTCTCCAAAATGGTTGTACATTCCCACCTACAGTGTACAAGATTTCCCGATGGTCTTTATCCAACACCTGATTACTCTTACATGATAAGGGTAAATTCATAAATATTTTGGTTTTCTCTGTCCTATTTTGTGTAAGATGAAGATATTATGCACATTCTATTATTTTGTATTTAAATTGTTCATAATTAGAACTATTCTTTTTTTATTAATTTTTATTGGAGTGTGGTTGCTTTATACTGTTGTGTTAGCCACCACAGCACAACAAAGTGAATCAGCCATACACATACAGATATCCCCTCCCTTTTGGACTTCCCTCCCATTTAGGTTACAAGAGAGAACTACTCCTGATCACAAGTTTCTCTCTTGTTTTTACATAGACAACACCTACAGGTAGGCACTAGTGGAAATGCAGACTGTTTGTATGTATTCTAGGATGTGGCTAAAAGCTGTATGTGTATATGCCTTGTAGAATCTACATCATTATTTGTGCTCTTTCTGAGGATGATCAAACTGGTCATGATGTGGTGATATCGTCAAGACTAAATCTGTCAAACTAGAAGATGCTAACATGCAGCTATTTTAATAACTCATTCATAGGTTGTCATCTCTGTTCCACTGTCTGCAGGCTAAAGCCAAACTATTTCAAGCCATGTTAGTCTATTCTAGTGTGGAAAAATGGTAGGGGGAGGGGGAGCAACAATTTCATAGCATAACCCCTTGCAAACTATTCTAGCAAAAGTCAACAATTTTTCCATATTTAAGCAAAATTCACATTGCACTTCAATCCCCTTTTCTCTTTAATGACCGTTACAAAAAATGGAAAATACCTTCTGTCCAGGTAATTAAAAGTACTCAACTGCCAGGGAGGGATTTTTTTAGCTGCTTTTAGTTGCCAACCCAGTGATGATGATTTGATAATGATGATGGCGATGAAGAATGTTTACCTAGGAACCAAAGAATACAACACATAATCCAGAATATGTGTGTGTGTGCATGTGTGTGTGCGTGCATGCGCACGTGTGTACAGATGCACGCACACAGAATGGGACTGCTCTTTCTATTTGGAAACTACAATGCCCCTTCTTGCACAGATACCTTTTGGATAAAGCTAAAACTCAGATAAGGGCTGGTCATCCTCCCTGCAGTGTATTCAAAGAGAAGTGACCCTGTGCGGGGTGGCTATAAACTGAAGAACAATAGTCTCATTCAATACCCTAAGCTATTGGACAATGTCAGCACAGAGTTACTGGAGATGTGACTCTTCAACTCTTTTTTGCAACCTCTACTCTTCTAAAACTCCATCTCCTTTGGTTTTCAAGTTATGCCATCCAAGATCTAGGAAAAGAGTAACCAGATTTTAAAGAATATTAAATGGCAGCGATATCAGTAACTTAATTCCCAAATGGTATCATACAAACAGAAACCCACTGCACTGGAAACCACTGGACTCTAAACTCCTAGAAGTCAGTAAGCCTGCCTTCACCCCTGCGCTCCCATAGCGTAGCACTGGGCCCAGGGTGGTATGCATAGCGAGCAGTCAATAAATATATTTGAAAAGGATGAATGCTGCTTACAGGGCCTGTTGCTACTTACAGGCTGGGCATGGGTCTGGATTCCTGTCCCTCCCTGAGCTACGCAGGGCTTTTTGCTATAAATGAGCTGCCTTCCCCTGCTTGCTGTGAGCCAGGTTTTTGTCCATCTGCTGCCATTGTTTCCCAGCTATGTTGTATTGCACACGGTTATTCTTTAGTGGGTCATTACAGCATCTGTCTGCCCACCTTGTGCATGCCCCGTCTCAGTTCACCAGACAGCAGCTGCTGGAGCATCCTGCCCCTCTCCATCATCTGCACAGGTCCAGTGCAGTCAAGCCTGCTTGCAGAAATCATCATTTCATTACTTGGGGGTGGCTACACTCCAGGACTGGTTACTAGGATCCTTGCCTGCCATTTAATATCCCTATAGGTAATTTTTTTAAACCAGATGTGTTGCCCACAAGAAATTTCAGTTTCATGGATGTGTACAAGGATACAAACAACCATCACCACATAGATCTTTATTAGTAGTAATTTTTTTTTAGTAGAAAGTGACTCTGGAAGCCACATTAATAATTAGAGAAGAAAAGTCTCATTTTATAAAGGCTGAACTTCCAGAAACCCTAATCCTCATCCAGAATTAACCTTAAAAGAGGAGAGAGAACACTGCCACAAAGCCCATGCGCTTTATTTGTCCCCCTTAAAGAGAAGCTTCCTGATGGTTCATGGCCATTAAGATGAAACTCGGTTACATGCAGTATACAGCTTACAATACGATAAGCCAGAAGTTTGTATATTAAGTTGACTGTTTGGACCTCAGGCTTCTGTTCCCTTTTGGCAACTTTACTTGTCATAAAATTGAAAGCAGTAAAATTCAGGTTGTACCCATACTGATACAGTGCATCCAAAAACTGAGTTTCCATGTCTTTTGCTATGACATAAAACTGATGGCCTTTATTACAGTGATTTCCCTAACATTTTTGTTTACTTTTCTATAAACTTTATGATAAAAAAAATAAATTTCTAAGCCAATCATAAAGGTATGTTTAACATACAGCGGGTCCAAATTATATTAGTGTCATAAGAACCTCTACAACAGGAAGAACACTGTTACTTGGTGAAATTCATTCTAAGTCCGATATCAAGGAGGCGAGAATAGCCCTCCTCATGGCCCGTATTCCCTCCTGCACTCATTGCAGAGTTTCACTGGCAGCAAGAAGAGAGAATAAAGCAATAAGGTTGGGCAGGCTCCATGGTAGAGATAAGGATAAGCAGGTCCTAACAGGTAGAATAACCTCGTCTCCCGAGAGCCGCTTAGACGAGGCCTTATGCCAAGCCAGTGTATGGGGCGGGGGGGGGGGCGGTATCTGTCAAGGGTCAGCAAAGCAAACCCTGGCTAACGTGGTATAGGGAGACTTTAATCAGGGATGCGCTACTGCGACTGGGAAAAGAGTCCAGCAGGAACTCAACTCAACTCAACTCAACTGACCTGCACAGAAGTGACTGGGTGTTTTTAAGAGAGCATGAGGGAGGAGGGAGAGGGGGGAGCAGGGCAGCCGCAGAGTCTGGAAAATGAAAATTACAAAAAGCAGGAAGCGGGGTTTGGTCCGAACTTATCCGGGTTTGCTAACTGGTGCTTATCAAAGCCAGGCTCCTACCCTCCCACAGAGGCTGGGAGACAGGGGCCATATCTTCAGATGTTGGCTGAACAAACAGTAAATTCTTTGGGCAGCCTTGAGTTTTCTCAGGCAGATACTTTCATGGAGGCTGGTGTCAGCCTAGGGATCAGCCTTAAGCTGTGAGAAACTATGTTTGTGTTTGTTCAAGTCTCTGTAGGTGAAGGCCCAGCCTAGTAGGGAAGAGGGTTCAGAGGAGCCTGGCTAGGGTTTCGTCAAGGAGAAAAATCTTTGTCGTATCTCAACAATCCCCACAATACCCCACGAGGGAGGTTTTATTATTTCCATTTTGTAGATGAAGACCCAAGACCAAGGGGTAATGTGCCCAAGATCAAGTAAGCCCTCAGTGGCAGAGGTGGGGTTGGAGAGTAGATAATTTAATCTCTGCTTGGTGGTGAGCACTGCCTTCCAAGAACGGGAAAGCCCAGGGTATGACATCACAGGCATCAGGATTAAAGGTCAATGAAAATGACCCAGAGATCTGACTCAAGGTAAATGAAAAATGCAAAGCAACCCATTTCTTTCCTTGTAAAGTTTAACTAGTTAAATAAACCCGAGCTAGTGTGAATAAGTAGAAGGGAATGAGAGGTTGCATGTGAGCTGGAGTTCAAAGCCTTCTTTGACCTGTTTGAATAAGGTGACAATAAATTAGCCTCCAAAATCAAACACAGGAAGAAAACAGGCTTTCCCACGATGCCGCTTTAAGCAGTTTCAAAGAATATTCTTTTCAATTCTGCATTTGGTTTCTTCAAAAATATTATGACAACTGGCATCACACTTAGGAACCGAGACACTTCCCCCTTTCTTCACTGCTTTCCAAAATTTACATGTGTTTTCTCTGCGGCTGCCACCATCCTCAAGAGCCATTTCTGCCAAGCCCAGTCCCTTTTCATTTCTGTACATAATGTCCTATCCCTCAGTTTGAACACAGTCATTTCAGTCCAAGAGAAAAAAATGGGCTACATAAATAAATCTTTATTACTGTCACAGTGTTGTTAAAAGAATTTCCTAGTTTGAGCTGCTCTGCGTTTGAATCGCCACCTTTCCAGGGCAGAGAGGCTCCTGCTAGGCATCTTAAATTAGGGAAGACAGTTTTATTGTCAAGGCAGGTCAATCAAATTATAATTGGCTCTAATTTGCACTCCCACCAGCTGTTAAATTCTTCACCTGCAGCACTCAAAATGGTGTGAAATTCTTGCCAGCTTTGTGAAAGCTTCAAAGAGAATCACTCTTGATCTGATTCCTAAAACCAAAGTGCTTGTTACTTTTCATCAGAAGCGAGCAAAATGCACCATTGGCTCTGACCATGGGAAGCAGGGCCTGGTCTGAAGTGGGCTAAGCCTGACAAGGATGGACAAACACATCTTCCATGCACAATCATCCTTGACAAGCCGCTATTTCTATCGCAGAGCAGCCCCGGGGCGGGGAGGGAGGACAGCTTTCTTTTGTTATGGCCATAATACCCTTGAGTTGTATTCTTCTATTTCATTGTGAGTTGAACTGGCAACTCTTAGGAAAGTCATAAATTTCACACTAAGAATAGAAGAGCAGACAAGGACAGAATTTTAGGGTAGGGCGTATCCATGCTGGTTCTGTAGTGAGGATCCATTATGCTTTCAGATATCCAGCATTATAGACTGTCTCGTACTGCCTCAGACAGTTTGGTGCTCTGGTTAAGTAAAACACCTACAGGAAACTCCTTGCTACCAGTGCCCACAAACACGCATGCACACAAAACACAAACGTGTGCAGACATGCACGGGTGCACGCACGCATGCACACGCACACGCACACACAAGCACACAGCTTCAGGAAAGAGTGAAAAGCAACAACCGGTTAACACATGATGATGAAGCAGCATCTTGCTCTTACTTCCGGGCCACAGCTTCCTATTCCCTTACAATTTTGCTGAAGGCAGTTTTGTGCAAAATAGTAGACGCTGTGATGTCAGCAAGAGTCCGGTATGGCCAGATGTGGAAACAGCACCAAAACCAAATAATCTTAATTTTTAAGAAAGCTTAATTTTGGATGAATTTTGGCAGTGTCGGTTTGGCTGCAGCTTAAGGAAACTCTTTAATTTAAACAACTGAATGGCAGTTTTCCTAATCTTGCTAATTTGCCACGTGGACAGTCCTCAACCATCTCAAAATGAGGGTCTTTGGGAATGACTGGTGAGGAGTAAATGTTATGAAGTAATGAAGGTTCTTTGAAGAAATATTTTTGGATTTAGAATGTATTTAAGAAAACACAGGATGAGGTTTTATTTGTTTGTTTGTTTGTTTGTTTTGCGGTACGCGGGCCTCTCACTGTTGTGGCCTCTCCCGTTGCGGAGCACAGGCTTTGGACGCGCAGGCCCAGCGGCCATGGCTCACGGGCCCAGCCGCTCTGCGGCATGTGGGATCTTCCCGGACCAGGGCACGAACCTGTGTCACCTGCATCGGCAGGCGGACTCTCAACCACTGCGCCACCAGGGAAGCCCAGGATGAGTTTTTTAAAAAATAAAAGGAAATATTGCATTGGAAATAATTTAAGAGAGAGAATAGTTTCTAGCTCTCAGGAAATGAAATGGGAATGCAAATTTATATGAGGATAGTCATTACAATAGTATTTAACAGAGCAAGAACTAGAAACAATCTTTCTAAACACAATTTAGTTAAATCATCTGAAGCACTCCCATAGAACAGAATATCATGCAGCATTTAAATGTTTTATGAAGAATTTATATGAGAAAATATATGTTAAATACAAAATAGGATAGAGACTATTCACAGTACAATCTCACTTAAGTAACTATATATGTATTATATACACACAGTGCAAACTTAGAAAAATATTAAAGTGATTATTTCCAAGTGGTGGGTTTACAATTTTTATTTTTTCTTTATGCTTTTCTCTACTTTCCAAATTTTACAAAGTGAGTTTTTGAAATCTTTATAAACAAAAATAAAATAAAATAACTAAATAATGGCAACCAGTATGAGTTTGGGATGCAATGCTCAGATGCAAAAAAATGTCACATATTTTTATTTCTCTAAATCAAATCAAATCTCTGAGGCCCAGTGGCTCAGGGCAGGCTAGATGCCCATCATTCCTGGAGCTCTCTTGTCCCTCAATGGAATCAGGAGTTGAAGTGGGTACAGAAAATTGAGGAAGGAACCAGACCTTCAGTGCTCAGTCTCCCATCTTTACCACCATCCTTTCAGCATCTAGACATGGCTGTGCAGCGGGTGCTGGCACTCTGGTGGGGCCCTGGAGAGGCCTTCCCTTGGTTCCCACCATCACCACACTACTCAGGGCCTCATCATTTAAAGGCTATAGTCCCTCCCACCCCATGGAAGGACATAGCTCATGAGCAGAGCACAGTTCTCCACAAATTGTGGACCCCACCAAAAAAATACACCTCTTACTTAATCTCCAAGAATCTGCGCCACTCCAGTGACCAAACTCTTTCATCCACCCAAAGGCTGGCCATCATTTACCCCCAGTCATGGACCTTCCAAACAAGTTATGCATTAGTCAGTGTGGACCCCAAAAGCAATACCAATAGCTATATTTAGTGCCACTAGTGTAGTCCTATCATGCAGGATTCCCCCAATATCTAAATCTATATTATAGGCCTTTCCAGGCATTACCTTATTTTATCCTCCTGACAAGTCTGTGAGATAGCACTATAATTATTCCCATTTTCCAGATGGGAAAATCTGAGGCTTGGAGAAATTAAGTAACTCCCTAAAGTCACACAACTTTAATATATAACGTCTCTTTGTGGCCCTGACACAAAAGCCCTTAACAACTCCCTGAGGTTGGGAGCTCAAAACTCGGAACAAAAATTGACTTGCTTCTTGGGATGGAGGCAGGAGATACGCTAGTAATTCCATCAGGCTTCCTCTAGCTCCAAAAGCGAAGGTATAAATTAATACCTCAACACCTTAGACTGTCATCTAGGTTTAAGATCAAAAACACGAAGGAGAGGATGAAAGAAAAGAACAGAAAGCCATAACCTCCTGGGTGATAGTATCTGTTTCACTTGGAGAAAGTGAACGTGAGACTAAGCGTCCACCAGCCAGGAAGAAGCCCGCAGAGACTGTGGGGAGAAGAATCTTTGGGAAATTTGGAAAAGATTCTGCTTCTCTAGGGATGCAGGGCCTAGAACGTTCATGCAGGCCTATAAGAGTTTGACACTTGCCTGTGTGCAGAACACACTCAAATTCACATGGGTTGGCGAGGCCTAGTGCCTAGGAGGAACTGGTAAATGTATTCAGCTTGCTCTAAGCTGAAGAAGGAGGTAGTTCATTGTCCTGGAACAAGGCCTCCTCGACTGGATGTTATCTAGAAGCTTTTCCTGAAAAGGGAAAGCAGCCACGGCAGCAGCTCATCAACCGGGGTGAGTAGAAGCTGAAATTTTACAAACTGGTTGTGGCAGCCCTCAAATCCTGTGTCCCTCCCTGCTCGGTGAAGTACTAGGTGACAGAATAAATTATGGGTGTATCTATCCTCCTGACAGGTTCAATCCCAAGTCAAAGAAAATTGGAAAGATAAGAGGCATGCATGACAGAGCAGTGCCGTGGCTTGGGGTCCCAGCTCTGCAGCCTGACTTTGTGGTCTCACAGTTTAAATTCTCTGACCTCAGTCTCCTGATCTGTAAAACAGGGGTAATTGTAACACATCTTTCATGGAAACACGGTGAGCAAAAAAGGGGGGATGGTGCATACAAAACACACACACAGTGATTTATACATAGAAAAGTTCCATAAATGTTAACCATCATTATTTGTTATTACAGGCTGGTTGGTGCTCCTGGCTTTGTTATTGGATCTGAGCTAGTTTTGGAGAGAACACACACACAAACACACCAGTGACCAAGCACAGCATCCTTCAGTGACCTCCAGTTGTCTTAAGGAAGCATATGCCTCAATGCCACTGGCCCAGCCCAGCTCGGGGCCTTACCCCTCCACAATCCACCACTCCCTGCCGCTCATGACATGTGCTTCTCTAACCATATTGAACTTTTTTTTTAAGATAAAAAAGTTATCTTTCTTTTAAGATAAGTTCTGGGGATGTAATGTACAGCATGGTGACTATAGTTAACAAGACTATCTTGTATATTTGAAACTTGCTAAAGTTCTCACCACATGAAAAAAGTTTATAATTATGTGAGGTGATGGATGTTAATTGAACTTATTGTAATAATTTTGTAATATACACGTATATCAACTCTTGTTGCACACCTTCTATGCAACATTATAGGTCAACTGTGTCTCAATAAAACTGGAAAAAAAATTTTTAATTAAAAAAAAATGTTTTTTTTCATTTCCTGAAATGTCATTCTCTCCTTCACCAGCAAGACCTCAGAGCTATCTATCCTCTCTCTGTAACTCTCTGTGCTCTCCTCCCTGCTGGGCTAGCTTTTCCTCATCCAACCTTCAGGTCCCAACGTTGATGCTTTTGCTCTGATGAGCCTTCCCCCTACACACAACAGTATACGTGCTGCCCCCCAGGACAGAGCCCAGCCTTGACCACGCTCTATTACAACTACTTGAGCCTCTGTATTGTAAGGTTTTTGGGGCCACCATGTGGTCCATCTGGGTCACCATCTGTCACCAAGGTTCAGCACAGGGTGAGCACATGATAGAGAGGTGGTCATTAGGTATTTCTTTAGTGAACAAGTAAACATGCTCTAAAAATCTGGTGTCAGGCTATTACGAAACCTCCCTCCTCTACTGACCCCAGTTCATATCCTCCTCTCCAGCCAGGCCTGCAGAAGAGAGAGCACCTCCAGAATTGTGGTGTGTATACCCCAAATTGCAGCCCATGTTCCCACGACTCCCTTTACCACTAGCCAAGAGAGGCAGACCCTACATCCTTCTGCCCAAATGTACCTGCATCAGTTTGCTAGGGCCACCATAACTGAGCACCCCAGATCAGGTGGCTTCACCCACAGAAATTTGTGTCTCAACATGTGAGCAGGATTGGTTTCTTCTGAGGGTCTCTCTCCTTGGCTTACAGATGGCCATCCTCTCCCTGTTTCTGCACATGGTCTTTCCTCTATGTCTGTCAGTGTCCTAATATCTTCTTATAAGGACACCAATCTGATTAGGGCCCACCCTCATGACTTCATTTGACTTAATTTCCTCTTTAAAGATCCTGTCTTCAAGTACAGTCATATTCTAAGGTATGCAGTCGGGCAGTGGAGGGTGTAGAAACCCAACATATGAATTTGGGGGGAAACAATTTAACCCATAACAGTACTGAATGTCAAAGTCTGGTTTCCCTTTTGATATACATACACTGAGGCATCAACATGCCACTAAGAATGGGCTACTTCTCTCTGCCTTCACCAATAGGCACTTGGACATCAGTGCTTCATGTAGGAAAAGTCAACCCTGTTCACTAAACACAACCTGTTTGTTCAGAACTTCTCCGTACCGTGGGGGCCACATGGAGAGTGGAACACCTGAGTCCTGGACCAAGCACCTTGCAACCCAAGGCAAGAGATTAGGTAAACACAGCACACACGCAGGAACCCACGGTCATAGCAATCTACCCAAGCTTGCTCAGAAAGGCAACCCAGAGCCCTAGGGATGTAATGGGTCGTAGTCTGCTGTGCTGTATGACCTTGTGCAAGTTGCTCGGTCTTTCTGTGCCTCCATTTTCTCACCTGTAAAATGGCATTAATAGGTACCACAGAGGACTGTTATGAGGATTAAATCAAATAATACATACAAGGCAATTAGAACGGTGCCTGGCTCATCGTAATCATCAGTAAATGTTAGCGTTTGTCTTGTTGTCGCTGTGCTATCAAGGCTGCCCAAGCTGGATGGTGGAGGCCAAACTGCCTCCACACCTGGGCTGAATATCAAGGACTCACGGGCTTCTAACTCCAGGTCAATTCTATAAACAGAGAAAAGACCAGTGTCAGAGCAAGTCTTCAAATTAGTTTTCTGGGAAGAAGCTACCACTTAAGACAGTGTTGATGGTAGAGAGAAAACAGATCAAACTAAGGAAGGTAGGGTTGTCAGCAGTAGTAAATACTGCTTTTGGAAAACTGGATTTGAGGCCACAAGTGATTTGGCAGACATCAGCCTGGGAAGCTCTGTCTCCTCTGCCCAAGATCCTGGTCTGTGCCCTGTGCATTCTCACTCATGCTTCCACAGGCAGGTATCAGGGAAGTAATATGGACCTGGAAATTATAACCTTCTGGGTCTTTAGGCAAATTACTGAACTTTTCCAAGTCTCAGTTTTCTCCCTGCACAAGGGGGAAATTATGCCAACAATACAGATAGTGCCTATTAAGTGTCTGGTGCAGAACACGTCCTGATGGTTCGTTCTTTTTCCCCTTCGCCTGTAAGTACCATTAGCAGAGACTGTTATGAAGTATTTCTGTCTCCTACACACACAGTCCTGAGTACCATGTACCATGCCAGGTATTTCCCTACGGGCAGCACAATTATCAGATTCCATGGAATACATTGAAACTCTAGGGTTCCAAAGGAAATCTGCAAGAATTCCACTTTTTGGATCATTGTTATTTCAAACACTTTGTCAAACATCCAGGAAATCATGAAGTCTATCAGTATCTCTCTGTCAGTGTGGTAAACAATCAGATGAAGCTTGCCTCTGAAGTAATGGATGACTGCTGATCAATACACTAATAAAAAACACCAAGGCAACAAAATTTTTAAGGGGACTATATCAGTAAGACTCTGTATGTGTATTACATAAGGCTTTGAGGAAAAAGGAAATGAAAGAGGTAGAAAAAAATAACTACATACTTATGATGTTTTATAATACGCAAAAAATTTTCACATACACTATTTAATTAATTCTTATACCAACTCAGTGGAATATTTAAATTACCTCATGATGAGAACTATTAGTAGATGAAGTATTATTAAGTCAAAATGCACAGGCATCTTTAAGAGTGGTTCTCAAGCCAGGTTCATGGATTCTGGAGTCCAAGTGATATACACTTTGCTGTCCCTGGCTTGCCTCTAAGAGTTTTACTTTTTGTGTTTGCATTTTGATGATTATCAAAAAATTAACCCAGGTAAATTCTAGATTATGTGAATAAACAACTCATCATCTAGTACAATCAGGAGACTTCGGAATCTCATTGGCATTGAGTAATGACATTCTTGACATTCATGAGCTAATGTGAAAAGAACTGATGTGCCCTTGGTAAGCATACGATGTGCTCCATGCCACAAGAAGACCAACAGACATGCAAATAACATTTGTTCAGGAGTGTCACTAGAGAAGAGGAAGAGGGAACTGAGTTGTCACACAGCACTCGGTAGTAAATGCTTGCCAGAGATATACAAATATCTAAGCTGTAGCACTCAGCACCACAGTTATTTCACAATGGGGATTTCCTTCCAGAAAAAAAAAAAAAAACCAACCACATGAATGTCACAATGATATTCTGAATTTCATTTTTGGATGGATTTTTTGAGGGGTATATAATGTGAAATATTCTATTTGTTTTATGTTTCTGTAAGGGTTTTAAGTGTAAAAAAAATGCCAATTTTAATTGTGTGTATTTTAAAATTATTTTAGTATATACTTATTCCATATTTATTATATAACTTTTATATTATAAATTACTTTATTGTAATACCACTTAGGTAAAAACTGGGGATCAACAAGTCTGAAAACATTGCTTTTTGAGATAGAAATGTTTCTCAGACTTGTCTATAATTTTTTTTTAATTCTTCTTAAAATAATCCTTTGCCCACAAACCATCAGCAGGTGATTTTTCTTTCTAGTGCTGACGGAGGGAAATCAGTAAATGGAGAGTTAAAAGAGAAAGCATTGAATCTGTAGCAAAGTGCCTGTGACATTCTGAAAAAGCTGAATATATGATCGGCCTGTAAGTTAAATAACCCCAACTGAAATCCAATATCTAGGCAGCAAAAATGGAAGAACGGAAAAATGCTGCCCAGGGGACTGGCTCTGAATCTGGCACTCTTCATGATTTCCTCCGTGACTCTGAATAACTTCTCATTATTGCCCTGCCCCTGGTTTTGTCGTATTGGATGAGGGGGGAGTGTTGTTTCTTTTCTGTTTGTTTGTTTTTTGCCAGTTACCAAATGGGAGCCAAGAATATTGCTTTGCAAAGGGCTTTGTGAAGCACAGATACCCAGTACTGTCAAGCATGAAAATCTTCAAAATTCACAATTTAAGGGTCTTTGAAAATTATTTGTGTAGCATGCCTTGCCATTTTCTTCCTTTTTAGTTCATCTCTGATCACTTTACTGCACTTGCTTGAAACAGGTGGAACAGAATAAACGCTACTCTAGTTAGGGGTGGGTTAGTTTTCCAATTAAAAGTATTACCATTTAAGGACACCGAATGATGTCTTCTCCTTTTGCCCCAAGATGAGATGTAGGATGGAAGGGCATGGCAGTTTCTATCAGTTTGAGAGAAATTTTCAAAAAGAAGACATGTGATGGGAAAAAAAGAAATGAATCTGAGTGACTTTCATAAGCTGAGAACTTTAAAAGATTTTATTTTGGTTTAATAAAAATTGTGCACACTATTACAACTACTCTGTGGGCTGGGTCCCCTTTGCTCTTTGTTTAGAAACAAATAAAAATAGCTGAATTATTAATGTGAAGTAAATTGGTTACTAAGCATTTAGAGTCACTTTTTAATTCACACACGCATCTGTATTAACATCTTCATGGTGCTTTAGTACAGATTATACCATAGTTGTAATGGCACTTAAGGAACCATTTAAAGGATAATGTTTCTAGCAGAGGCATATTTGAAAGTGGATGGTGTTGTTAGATACAAGAATAAAATTATAAAATCCACCTGTGAGGTTAGGGGGCACAGTCCCCAAGAATGTCCTCACTTCTGATACCAATGGCAAGGTAGAGGGGTTTCTTTTATTTTATTTTATTTATTTATTTATTTATTTTTGTGGTACGCGGGCCTCTCACTGTTGTGGCCTCTCCCGTTGCGGAGCATAGGGTCCGGATGCGCAGGCTCAGCGGCCATGGCTCACGGGTCCAGCCGCTCCGCGGCATGTGGGATCCTCCCCGACCTGGGCACGATCCCGCGTTCACGGCATCGGCAGGCGGACTCTCAACCACTGCGCCACCAGGGAAGCCCAGGGTAGAGGGGTTTCTAAGACCACACTCGGGCTCAGTAATTCACTAGAAGAATGTACTGAAGGCCATAGTGACTGTGGTTATGCTTTATTGCAGTGAAAGAATAAAGGATACTGATTAAATTAGCCAAAGGAAGAGACACACGAGGCAGAGCTCAGGAGGTTTCTAAACATGAAGTTTTCAGTTGTCCTGTCACCACGGAGTCAGGGACAGTTTTAACTTCCCTGGCAATGATTTGAGACAACATGCACAGGATATTGCCAGCCAGGGAAGCTCACCCAAGCCTCGGTGTCCAGAGTTTTTACTGTGGAGACCTGGTTGACTGCACACAGGGCTGACCTTCAGATCCTCCAGAGGTAGAGCAGATATCATGTAGCTCAAAGTCTCCATCATAAATCACATTGTTAGACTGTTTTTGCCCAAAGCCCCCAGGTAAACAAACACTCTTCCTAGAGAGCACCTCCCAGGAGACGAGGGCAAAGTCCAGACCTCCCCCTGTTAAACACACAGGCCACCCCCTGGCATTTGGCCAAGGCTCTCTTAAGCCAAATGACCATATTTGAGCGTCTACATTTAGGAAAGCATTTATATGACAGACACCATAACAGAATCAGTATGAATATGCCTAACATTTGGAGGAACCAGTGTTGGGCAGATTTAAAGAAATTAATCCATCCTATAAAGTCATTACATACATTTTCATATATTTGTACTAAATTTATTACTTGTTTCCTCCCTTGATCTACTGCTATTTGTACATCATGATAAACTTGTACAAAACTATTTAGCATAGCAATTATCCAATGGCTAGCTCTTCAGAGCAGTCATTTTCCATTTATATCCTGAAGAGGCTTTAACTACATCTCTCAATATGTTTGTTTATCAATATCAGTATAATCATAAGACTGACTTACATAAGGTAGTCAAATTTTACCAACAACGCCAATGTTACATCATATTAGAGTATGGTCATGGTACAATTCTGTTTCATTATATAACAAAAGCGGTTAGAATTACAGAGGTATTTGCTATGCCTTCCAACATAATCTATCCTTGCCCATATTATTACCATGAACAGGTGTCATCACGTTGGCCATGATTTGGTTATTTACAGGGTCCAAGTTAGTTGGGGTCAAAGCCATTTACCCTGTCTCAGTTCACAGGCTTGTACTAAGACTAGTTTCCATTGTGCACTACTATACAGCGGGGCCCACCTCCCTCCCACAGGCAGGACGTGGGTGGTATTCAGAATAGTTCCTATTTCTGCTAACTGTATTCAGGATATGTCTTTTAATCTATCCTAGGGGTGAGGGCAGATATAGTGTATCACTGCACATTACAAATGCTGCCAGAGAACTCCACAGGTTTGGAGGGCCATAAGATTCCATTGCTGTGCCCTTGAGCCCCAGCTGCTGGAATGGAGGGCCATTGCCCCATGGCTACTGCCCCTTCATCTGTCTTAAAATAGTCAAGAGGTCCTATTGGGTAAGGGTACAAGCCTTTTACAAACAGTGTATCCTAGCATTATCAGCACTATTTGTTGAGTCTGCCTGACCCACTTCACTAAAGCTTTATCTTCTTTCCAGGTTCACTCCCATCCCTTTCCTGCCTCCTGGAAGAGAATCCCTCTAATTTGCTCGTTCTAGTTAAAATTACTTTCCCTCTGAATGCCACTCCTCATAAAAAGTGAATTCAGCTTGTCCCAAGATGCCTAGACCAGAACTTTCTCCCCTAAAGTCCTTTTCTGTCCTGTGGTCCAGTATTGTTTAATTCACCAAAAATGCTGTTGCCATTGTGTACTAACGACCTGAGTGCAGTTAGTATACATGTTTTGTACCCCAAATATTGGGTCCTCCATTCTAGGGTTAGATGAGTGGTGTCACAGCCAGATGTCATTTAGTTTGAGTATGCCATAAGGTCACCCACAGCCTTCCCCATCTCAAGCTGGGACTGTTTCCAGGGGACTTCAGACCCATCATGTGGTACCTATTACTCTAATCCCATCAGGAACCCAATGTTTTTTTCTATTCTGTGTAATAGCTTTCCATCCGCAAAAAATAAGCATAATACATATTTGTGCATAGCACTCTGTGGTATACTGGTCCTGCCACCGTTATAGCCAGGAAACTTTCTAAGCATTCGATCACCCAGGTTTAGAGTTACACAATGATCAGTCGGCTGGGAGCTGTACTCCACATGGTCCAACGGCCCGTTAGGGAGAAGTTCCCACAAATTCCTTCCCAAATGATATCCTTTGTAGCAGATGTAACTTGAAAAATAAGACTCAAAAGCTGTTGGCACATTACTAGAATTCTACTCATTCATTAACCTTCAGTCTAGTTCATCATCACCTTGTACGACCAAAATGTTTCCCACAGTGACACCACTCAGGTTCGCAGACTTCTATTCAGTTTTGTGAGGTTCCCAAAGCAGGGGTGGTCTTGGCAAACATGTACCTTCACCTTTCTGGGCATCTGGTACAGGTGAGCTTAGAGATAATATTATTCTCTTGCTCTGAGCCTCTTTCAAGTCACCTAAGTAATATGGGAGTTCCCTCACTGCAGAACCCATTTACTCATTCCTTTATCCTCAACTACCATTTTTCCTTCTCTATATTTGTCATTTATTTTTACCCAAACTTCCCACCTCTGGAAGTCATGTTCAGATAAAGAAAATCCAATCCCTTCACATTAAATAACCACTTCACATTCCAATTTTAATCCAAATTTTCACTTTAGTCCCATCAACCACTGCATCTCCATGTCCTCCCAATCTCACTGTACATCTTATTAGGACTTCCCAACAGATTCTGGAATCATAGTGCATTGGAATCCCATGTTAAGAAGCCCCCAAACATTCTCTTCTCCTTCAACCCCACTGCCCATTTACCCACCCATGTGCATATGGCCTTGGGTCCCCAGGTGGGGGACGCTGGCTCTTCTGTCAGTTTCCATCCTGATTAATATGCCAGCACACTATCCAAGGTGATTCCAGGTCACGTTTCTCATTGTCAGCTTTGCCTTCCAGCTTTTCGAATTCTTCCAGAAGGGGTTAAATAGAGAAGATTTGTTTAGGGCCCTTTGAAAAGTAGGAACCAGCAGGGGCTTCCACTGGTCCACCCAACCTCCAATAGTGCTGCATTAAGACCTTTGTTTCAACTCATCAATGTCTGCTTTATTCATCCCATTTATCAACAACCATCTAAAGATTTCCACTCTGCTGAGTCCACTCCCTTGACTCTTCCCTTTGTCTTTCCCCATTTCCTTAAGAATCACTCTAATTTCCTAACATCTGTAAAATCTGTAAGGGAAGCTGAGACAACAAATCTGACAGGGCTTCTCAAACTGTTGCTCGATATCAGAGCAGCAATGTTCCATGGGGTGTCCGTGCCAAAGGGGTGCTTTTAATCACAGCGTTTACTATGCCTTGGGTAAGGGGTATATTCAGTGGATGAATAGCCCAACAATCTCAGCATGGCTTGCATATGAAGCATCACAGCTGTTTCATCTGGGATGTTCCACTTCACATTTAAAGGGAGAGTTGGACAGTCTCCTTTCTTAGGATAAACTCACTTTGTAGCTGCTTTTATCCAGTCCACCAGGCTAGCTGTCCTTTTGGAAATAACTTGCTGTGTTTCTGGATCACATATAGCCATCTGTGGTTGCTCAGTAGCGAGCTGGGTCCTGTATTAACCCAAACATGCTCTTCTACTCTGCAGTATCCAAAACCAAAGATACCACTCTAAGTTAGTCACTCAAAACCTATTTTAGTAAAGGTTCTTCAGGAAGCTGAAAATATCAATACAAAACGAAACGACTCCTTCACGTATACCCCCTGGTTTCACTACTTCCTTGGTTTTGCCTCTTACCCACGTGGACAACCTAGAGGTACTACTTGTTGTCCCAGCAAAATTCCCCTTTGGTAGCAGCCCTGAAGCTAGCAACCATAGCTCAGGCTGGCTGAAATCTGAGATGGGCTCACAGTCAGGATCTGACCCAGAGCTCTTTATTTTCATTTTAGCTATTATGAACAATAATAGCCAAGGCATTGTATATTTAGCTTATTTCTTACTATTTTACATTTCCTTATGCATCCAGTGAGCTAACTCCTGGGGGTGTGGACTCATCTCTAAATTCCACAGGTAACGTTTACATGTAGTAACTGATCCCAGCACAACTCTTAGGGAACCGTTGACTGAACTGCCCGCCTTGTCCAGGCATGATGATAATCACTTGCCTGAGCTGTCTCACAACAGGAAGTCCCAATAAAGAACACGGTGCTGCTCCTGAGAACTAACCAGGAGAATCCTAGAGGGGCCGAAAGGAGGAGGGAGGAGACAGTATGTCCTGCCGACCTCCCAGAAACTGTCACGCTGGAATCCATCTCGGCTGAGAGATGCACACACCACCGGGGAGGACCCTGGGTCAGTCTATGGGCCAAGCATGATGACTGGCCAGAGACAACCTGGAAACTAACCCCATTACCATAAAACCTGAGACTGCGAGCCACATGGCAGAGCAGTTCTCCTGGGTTCCCTTGCCCTGCTGCTCTCCGCCCGGGCGCCCCTTCCCGATACAGTCTTTTGCTTTGCCTCCTCAGATAATTCATTTCCAAGTGTTAGACAAGAGCCCACTACAATGGGTGAACAGGAAGCCATGCAGGAATCAAAGATTCATCCCGGGCCTCTCGTCTTTTCTCTTCCCAAATCACACATTTCAGTGAGTGAGGCTCATTCTAGGGACTCATACTTCTGATGCCAACTGCAAAGCTAAAGGGTATCGCCTACAAGACCACCCCCATTTCTGACTGCAAGTTCTGGGTTCTCAAGTTTACCCTCCATTTCGATAAAACTCTTGGGGTAAGGTTAAACTGTTAATTACATACTACCTAAAAGATAACTAGGCTTTGCAGGGGCCCCCACCCAGATCTATAGCCTCATCCAGTTTGTGCCACATCTACACCCAGCCATGGCCAACCCTATCATTTATACAGACATTGCCCTATACAGCAAACTCGTGGGTTCTGTCTATTTGAGTTATCTGTACACAAAGTTCCAAAGCCAGCAGTCAACTTCAGTGATCTTAGCACTGGGGAGAAACAATCTGGTTAGGAGTCTTGCTTTCTCAGAATTAATCTTGAGTTTATTTGACAGCATGGTGACATCACTGCCATCATGGCACTGGGGCAAGTCCACCTATGGAGAGAAATTTCCTAATGAGAACTTCATTTCAGCCCTGGCATCTTTTCCATGCTAAATTCCAGACCCAACACAAACGGTTCCCAGCTCTTGTCTGCTGGTTGGGTGACAAGCATGTGGTAAAACAACAATATTGTGAAAGCTTTGGGCATAAGAATGGCAAGATTAGCAAGAAGTTCACCATCACTAACCGTGAATAACTCTTATAAACTTAATTTGTTTCGTCTTAATCAACAAGCCATTCCTTCTGTCCTGGGGAGGGCGGCCCCATCCCCAGTCACTCTCTTGGTATTCTCATGTGCTACAATCGTTTCATCCATATTTCCCTTATTCCCCTCCAAGTCCAGCCAGACAGCAGAGTTAAATTTATGATTATATTTAAAAACCAAACTACAAAACACCTTAAAAGCATTTCCCTGTGCTGTGGATTTTCTGATCTCTTTATAAAGAGGTTATTCCCTCCAACCCTTCTTAGTGACTCCTGTTAACACAAGCTACATTAAATTTATCAATAAATATAAATGTCTTGGGAATCTCTAAAAGAGTGTTGTGATCTCCGAAACACATCTGCTATTAACAAAAACTGATATTTCTTGACTCAAAGAAGATTTCTAAATCAGACAGGGATGTGTGCAAACTATCTGTTTATGACAGTTCATGTTAATACATCACATTTGTTAAAATAGATTTGATAAACACTCTAAGAAAGGACATTCCTTGGCTGCCTCTCCAGCATCTGTTTTCCCCTTTCCATAGCCCTGATTTCCATTTGGTTCTGGGAATTTCACTCCACTTCCAGCCCCACAAGTAGAGCCTATGACCTGGGTTAAGCCAATCAGTTTATTTCATCTGTTTTGTCGGAATGAATCGTAGGGCTTTCGCTGGCAATACTGTGAACACAGTTTTCTGCTGGCCACAACCACGGATGTCTGAACCAAAGCCCCAGGAACTGCAAGCAGTCGCCTTAGTACCATGCGGAGAGCCAGCCACAAGGTGAAGCTGACATTACAGAACATAGGAAAAAGCAAAAGGAAACCAGTACTTTCATAACACTGCTGAGCAGCTGGAACAAGCCTAAACTGAGGCCAATCTTTATTCCTGGACCTTGCAATTTAATGGGCTAAAAAACTACCTTTACTGTTGAACCCCTTAGTACTCAAAGTGTGATCTGTATGTAGGCCAGCAGCATCAGCATCACTTGGGGGTTTGTCAGAAACACAGAATCAGGACCACAATGTGGGTCCTCCTGAACCAGAATCTGCATTTGAACAAAATCCCCAGGTGATTCTATATACACTGACATTTGAGAAGAACTTGCCAGGCCTCTTTGAATCAGCTTTTTCTATAATTTGCATTTTGAATTAGATCTCTACCACATCCCTGTGTAATAGTCCAGATGGATGTTATTACTCCTCTTTAGAGAGAAAGGGAAACTGGGTTGGGGGAGCTGACATGCTGGCCAAAGGTCACACACATTTAGAGCGTCAGGAGCACCCCGGTCCCAAGCCTCACAGTCATTTCTTCTTCTGATGAGCTCTCAGGTCTAATCAACATTTTCCATGGGCCATGCAGCCAGGGTCCAGGGCTACCTGTTCACCAACCTTGCATTATTCTTTACTTTAAGAGACCACGAGTTTTAACGACATCCTTGCTCCCTGAGTTTGTAATCAGGGAAAATTCTTTAATGTAGGTAATTTATTTAATGAGTAGCTCCAAATATTGGTTCCCCACTACCAAGCAATTCAATACAAAAATTACAGGCTAGCCTAATTGCACTTAAACAAGTAAGCCCGTGAACAATTTTCTCTCATTATTCCTCAGTGAAGCATACACCCTTGGCACAGTTCTCTTTTTATTAATAAAAGCAAGAAGCAAGTGTTGAAAAACCTTCATGTTCCTTGATGTTTACAATCCTGATCTATCTCTTAAATCCAGCCAATGGGACAAAGGGAAAATACTATATAAAATAGTTATTTCAGAGAAAGGCTTTCCCACAGAAACTTCTCAACTGACAGTCTAAAATGGTATGAGATATTTAAAGATATACCTGGTAAATTGCTATAACCCTTAATACAGTTTATGTGCATAGTAATCCCTTGACAAATGCTTGTTGCATAAGTAACGTTCATGTTCAAAGTACTTTACAGCTTGCAAGGCATCTTACCTATTTTTTTCATTTACTGTTATTGATTTATATCTTTGCAACAATCTTGGTGGTTAGGGGTTATTATTTCCATTTTACAGATGTTGAAACAGAATGGCCATCATCAAAAAATCTAGAAACAATAAATGCTGGAGCAGGTGTGGAGAAAAGGGAACCCTCTTGCACTGTTGGTGGGAATGTAAACTGATACAGCCACTATGGAGAACAGTATGGAGGTTCCTTAAAAAACTAAAAATAGAACTATCATATGACCCAGCAATCCCACTACTGGGCATATACCCAGAGAAAACCATAATTCATAAAGACATGCACCCCAGTGTTCACTGCAGCACTGCTTACAATAGTCAGGTGATGGAAGCAACCTAAATGCCCATCGACAGACGAATGGATAAAGAAGATGTGGTACATATATACGATGGAATATTACTGAGCCATGAAAAGGAATGAAACTGGGTCATTTGTAGAGACGTGGATGGACCTAGAGACTGTCATACAGAGTGAAGTAAGTCAGAAAGAGAAAAACAAATATTGTATATTAATTAACGCATATATGTGGAATCTAGAGAAATGGTACAGATGAACTGGTTTGCAAGGCAGAGATAGAGACACAGATGTAGAGAACAAATGTATGGACACCATGGGGGGAAAGTGGGGCGGGGGTGGTGGTGTGATGAATTGGGAGATTGGGATTGACATATATACACCAAATACGTATAAAATAGATAACCAATAAGACGCTGCTGTGTAAAAAAATAAAACAAAATTCAAAAAAAAAAAAAAGATCCACAAAAAATTCCTTGGGAATAAGCAGAAAACCTAAATAAATCAGTGAAGAAGCAGGGTGGGGGGGTAGCTTTCAACAAATTATCTCCAAGAAGGGTTATCAGACCCACATGGTATTCGCACCAGCTGTGCACGTATAGTTAAGACACAGATAATTCCTAAGTTTGCATAAAATATTCCGTGGCATTAAAAATAAAAAGCTTTCCAAATCTTTTTAAAGATCTAGCCTAATTCTGATATGGAAACCCCAAAATAAATAATACAAAAGGAAAAATTTATAGACTTAACCTCTTAAATAAGTGGCAGTTAAGATCCTTCCCCCTGTACATCCACATCCTGCCACATCCTTTTGCCTGGCTACACTATTTGCTCCTCAAAGGCAGGGGGAGACCCTCTCTTTACCCCCAGGATGTCGAGTTCAGCAGGTCACTGACAGAACCCAGATTCTCAACCTTGTTTTCAAGTTCTTAGCACTTCTCACAGGAAACAGCACCAGAGAGCGAGCTGCTTGTCAACAATCATACCGCAGAAATTTGAATAAGCGCAGCTTACTAACACCTCAGGGAATTCTTTCGAGATAAACTCAGGCGAAAGGAGACACTTGCCAAGAAGCAATGTTTAATTGGTGACTGAGAGAATATGGAATTATTCCTGGCACACGACACAGGTTGAAAAACTACTACTTTCCCCGACAACGAAGACCTTTCTGAGAGCTTTGGGAACCATCCCTACTCTGATCTCTGGGACAAGGAAAAATATCTCCCCTCAGTGACATTTTCTTGCTTTCTGCAAATATTACACTTTCTAAGAGTTGGGCAGTCTTTTTGCTCTTAAAACAATTGAACAAAAGGCATCTGAATGTTCACCTGTTTTTAAGTAGTAAAGCGATAAGCTACTTCTCAGGTTGCCAAGCAGCCTTCCTCTAAGGCCCTGCTTTGAGCTGTCTATTTTTTCCTTCCCTGTGGTCTCATCAGTCTATGAATGAAGGGCTCCAGTACATGGGATGGGAGGGAAAAGAAGACCCATGACCCATGGTGTATGAACACAGATGTGATGGCCTCTCCCCCTTAACCTTCCATAGCTCACCAGTTTTTAAAAGGACCAATTTCTAAGTCCTAAAGAAGTGAGTATCCAAAGACCTGCACAATCAGAGCCTAAGCTATCTTTCCAGTCCCATTGGCCCTAATTCTTGCGACATCCCAGCCTCAGTGGACACTGTGCAGGCCCAAAAGCTCATCAGAAACTTTCACTCGCCCAGCTCCCTCTGGTTGGAATGCCTTTGATGAACTTCCCCTCCTGCCAAACTCCTCGCTCCCCCAGGCCCAGATCGAATGTCACTCTCCCTAGAAAATCTTCCACCAAGCCACAAATGAGCACTCCTATGTCCCCAAGCAAGCATCAGTGTCTGAGATGAACTGTAATTATCTGAATGTGACTTTGGTCCCCCTAATAAACTATCAGCTTGGTGTGGGCAGGGATCAGATCTTATCTGCATATTTGGGCTTCCCGGCTCAGTGCCGCATACAAGGCAGGGACTCACTATACTTTTGTTGAATGGCCCTGTTGAGTGTCTACTGGAGACCCACTGCCTGACACACACCTGTTATAATTTGATGTAAAACTTAATTAGAAGAGCTGACAAGAGTATCTAATAACAATGGGAAAATGGTGTTCAGGAGGAGACAGATTGAAGGCAATGGTTTCTCAGCCTGGCAAGGAGAGATGATACCCGGATCCAGTGAGAAAAGCCTGGGAAATGTAGGCCTGGATATCCCTGAAAACATTTTCTCTGCCCTGATTCTCTTATTCATCAGGCTATTTGGTTTTCTAAGTAAACTTTCCTTGGGGAAAGATGGTGGGTGGTGTGAGCCAATTGTTTTTATTATCTATTGCTGTGTAACAAACTATCCCAAAACACAGGGGCTTAAAAATAGCTATTTTTACTTGCTCATAATTGTATGGGTCAGGAATTCAGACAGGGATAGGCAGAGCAGCCTTTCTGCTCTGGGCAGCACTGTCTGATCAGGTGCTCAGAGGCATTGAGTAAGTGGTCCAACTGGGCTGGAAGTTCCAAAAGGCTCCAGACACATACCGGGCACCTCGGGGCCTCCTGGTGCCACATGGCTGGCTTGGGCTTCCTTGTAGCATGCTAGTCTCGGGGTCATCACACTGCTCACATGGATCCTGGCTTCCAAAGGGGTGTATCCCAGGCAGGGAGAGTGAAAGCCGCAAAACTCTTGGAAATACAGTCACTTCTGCCACATTCTATTAGTCAAAATGGGTCATAGGATCATCCTGGATTCAAGAGGAAGAGAATAGTCTCCATCCTTCAATGGCATGGAAGGCAAGAAACTTGTAATCATCTTTAATTCACCACACTTCTTTTTCCTGATAAACTTTGAATAAACCAAGGATCAAAGTTCTAGGCCTACCAAGATGGGGCTATAAATCCTCACAATCAGGCCATCCTTCAGCATTAATAAATTCCTCATCACTATAAGACATCAGAGATAAACTTTACTTGACATATTGTATATGGTTCCGAAATATGTCTGTACTTCAATATTTTGGAAAGTGAATCACATTTTAAATGCATCACAGGAGCTGGCTAACTAAAAGAAATCTATTCTTTTGCAGGGATTTTTTTGCTAGCTTATTTCCAAGACAGTTCCAACTGTGATTCATTTCAAAAAAGACCATTCCACAAATATGATACTGAATATATTTATAAATATATTTTTTAACAAGACCTAATTTTATAACTTGTAAGTATTTTCACATAAGTTCACAAAGAAGGAAAAGAATTACCATAGATACACTAACATTTTTTGCTGAGACCCTACCACAGTTTGGAATTTGTACATTTGCTTTTGGAAAACTCTGATAACTCAGTGACTTGTGAGTGGCCAAAACATCTTCTAAATCAAAGCCTCAATGAGAGAGGTTACTTTAGGAAAGATGGATAAGAACTGTCATTTAATCTTTGCTCTCTGGCTACATAACAGCTAAATGCCCAATCTGAAACTGCTGAGACTTGAAAGCTATGTAATACATAGTTAATTAACCTAGATAGTATGAGAAAAGGCTAGGGTTTCCAGGTCAATTTTAATTCCTCAAAAGGATCAACCCAATTTTCCCCAGTAGCAGTGAGATTTATTTGTCTCAATAAATTTTTGTGGAGTGAATTAGTGAGGGAATGCACGAGTAGATGTATCTATCACTCACCCTTTTCCTCAACATGCTCTCGAGAAACCCACAGACACACTGGAGAATCCGTCTAATATACAAGGCAGTGGCAGCATGAGTGAGAAAGAGGGAACAGATTTCAAAAATTATATTTAGGGGATCATATCAAGATGTGGCAATCCAGTTAGATGTGACGAGGGAGGAAGAGGACAGAAGCTCATGGATTTTAAGCTTCAGTGACTGGGTCAGTGGTGCTGAAACCAGTGAGTCAGGAATAAGAGTGAAGCTTCCAGTGTCAAGTAGAAGGAAAAAGAGTTCAGTGGGAATGGATAGTACTTGCTGCCATCAGGGGAGCTGTCCAGCAGGCAACTAGTATATTTACGTTTATGCCTGGGGGGAGAGGTTAGAGTTAGGAGATGTCACTTCATGTGGTAGTGATGCCATAACAATGTGTGTAATTGTCCAGAGGGTGTGGAGTGAGAGAACAGGTCTGGGACAGACCCCACAGGACACCAGCATTCACCAGGCAGGTAGAGGTAGAAGAGCTCCTTGGAGACAGGGAAAGAAAAATCAGAAATATACAAGAAATATGCAGAGTGATGTACGGCAGGATCCAAGGGACCAGAGTCTCCAAAAGAAGGTTATGACCAGCACAGCATACCTAGTAAACCCTCCTATGAAAAAGACTAAGAAGCTTCTACGTAATATAGACTAAGAAAACTCATGGTCCAAGCAGTTCCAAAGACCGAGATTCACATCTTTCAATCCGCCAATGACCTAAGGAAGGTCCCTTAACTTTTCTGTGCCTCAGATCTCTCATCTGAAAAACGGAGACAATAGTAGTTAAGCTCATTCTATCTCATAGGGTTATTTGAGTTCTATGAGAAAATGCACGTGAAATCCAGCCCACTGTGAACTTAAAAGCATGTATGGATATAGTTAGTCCTTAATTTGGGTAGGCAGATTAATGATTGTTAATAAATGCTTGAAACTAACAGTATATAAGAAAAGCATAAATAACTCCGCTTTAATGAAGCTCTCTAAGCTGTAAAGAGTTTCTCGGATCACCGAAGTATTATTTTTCCCAAGAACTTGTAAGTCCTCCCTAACACTGTAGCAGCAACAGTGCTGGGCTGGGATTCAGGGTCCTTGTCCCAGGCCTTGCCCATCATCTTGTGCCTCTCTTTGTAGTCAACATGCCACACTCGTTTGTGATTCTTTGATGCAGGTCTGCTTCCCTTCTAGACTATGAGCTCCTTGAAGACAGATCAGGCCTTACCCATTGCCCCTCTGTTGTCATCAATAGCCCCCAGCACAATGCTTGGAACACAGAAGGGGCAACATAAATATTCACTGAAAGAGGGAATAAGTGAATAGTGACCTCAGACAGTCATCTAGCCTTAACCTCATTATAAGAGAACAAAATTAGATTATTAGTTTGCTCTAAATCCTTACGGCATTAATATTTTCTTCAGACACATTAAGCAATACCGAGAAACACTTGACATATTACTTGGAATAGATAAATAATTATGAACATACATAAAGATAAAAGGTTACAGTATTTGTAATTACTTATTTTAAATGGGATTAAAATTCTTCAAGGATGGCATCTGAATAACGTGATTTCAAGCATCTATCATCAGTAGAATAGTCATCTCCATGGACAACCAAAAATGATGACAACTTGGGCAGCAGGTGAAGCTCCGTCTAGAAAAGGCACTTGCCCTTATCTCTCCCACTGTCTTGTTCCTGAGCCCACCTGTATGTGTCGACCCCCACCTCAAGTAAAGGATACTTGTTGGTTCCTGCCCCAGAAAAAAAGTATGCTAAGAACCTTAAAAAGAGGAGTGAGTAGAGTAGAGGTGAATTTGCACCTCAGGATGGTGTATCTTTGACCAGGAGCAGCTGCAGCCCATATCTGATAACAGAGCAGCTGGAGGTGTTGCTAAAAGTCACCGAAGAACAAGTACCATCCATCGTTTTGTTCAATTGTTAGAACAGCAAAACCTGCAATTATTAGTCATAGCAGCTGTTATAACTGTTGCAAAATATAAGTGTGTTCATTGCTGATTCCAAGACCTTATCCTCATTGTTCATCTACAAAAAAATTTTCATTTGAGGTGGTTTTCCCCAATATTATCTACACCCTTGGAAACTTGACAATAAGTGGCCCAAATTCAAGTCATATGTCGCATAAGCAATAAATAACATCAGGGAGTAGTAGTCCTGACTTCCAAATAAGCAGCCTTGTCTGGGCTAGTGGCCAAAGTCTGATGTTCTTCACTTTCTTTTTTTTTTTTTTTAAAACTATCCTTTTCTCATGAGTTAGACACCAGATATGCCCCCAGACTGCCAACCAGGAAACATCCCTCCTCTGGGAAAGGCATCTCAGGAGCAGCTGGAGGGCTGGAAAGCTCACACTTCAGCACATCTATCTCAACAAAGATCGTGATGGGTTCAAGCACCAAGGCATCACGGCCACTCTCCATCAGTCCCCTTTGGCACCAGGCTGAGAGTCTTGCTGGTGCCTTGGATGTGTTTTCACCCTTCAGCCCAGAGTGATGCTCTGTGTTTCATGACCTGGATTGATGTGGTCAACAACCAGCCCTGTTATCCCTGCTTCAGCGATACTACTCAAGTGCCAACGCTGTCACTTTCAACTCTCCATTCCTGAGGGTTCTTAAGAGAAAAACAACCCCACAGACAACTTTAGTGACTCACTTAAAATACACTATTTTCCTAAAATGATCCAGTGTCACGAAATAAAACAAATGAGCAGAAAAATAGGACAACTAGAAAATGCATGAACTTTATCAGTGCCAAGGAAATCATCATACAGAGAAACACAATTCCACAGAGCTGCCTTAAACTGAAGAGAAAACTGCAGAAAGGGCATAAGATCAACTTGGATTCTGCATTGCTGCTTGTAACAAACTGAATAGCCATGCCTGGAAAGGCCTCTAATTTAATACCTAAAAATGTTTTTCACTTGAGAGATTCTCAGTGTAAGATTCATGGTCGACCCCAAGACACACAAGGGAAAAGGACGCTAACTCTTCAATGACGTTGCTGCTAAATCATAAACGGCCATCAGATCAAAAAGCCATCTTCTCAGGAACCTAATCAATGAAACTTCCTAATTCAGAGCACAATCATAGAAGTAAAAGCCTCATCTCTCAGCACGGCAATTAGATCCGTGAGTTTGCTATGTCTTGTAATTCACTTTATTATCCAATAGGTTTCAGGTTACATTTTATCAAAATGCAGCCTTTTCTCATACTTGTGTCCTTTCAAGGCATACTTTCATGTCACTTTTAGATCATCAGATAGCAGGCTCCTTGATTTCTTTTCCAGTAGTTACTGAATACTACAAGTCAGGTGCTAGGATCTTTGTGGCATACTATCACTTACACCTTGATGACCACAACTGTGCAAGGGCTTAATCCTCATTTTTAGAGTGGATGAAACTGACATTCAGCAATGTTCAAGTTCAAGGTTGCACAACAAGGGAGACAAATATTCAAACGTAGGTCTAACTGCCTCTAAAATCCATTTTTTCTCCAGGTGTCCCCTCCCTACAGGTAACTGTCACCTTCTCAATATGAAATGTGTCCCTTCCCTCCTACCTCCTCTTTTGAGGAGTCAAGAAGGAAGAACCTCTTCCAACACAACTCTTCCGGCTATACGTCAAGGTACTTGTTTCAAGAGCTCCCTGCAGACCTTTTCCTCCCATGTTGTCTCCCGTGTACTAATCACAGAACAATATATAAGACTGGCGGAGCCCAAGTTTCAAGCAGGGAGAGATCAGCAAAGAGGCCAAACTTGCCCTATAACCTTTTCCCAGAAGGAGAAGGTGAAGGGTAGTGTGACCGAGGAGAACACTCTTAGTGCCCCAGAGAGTGGGGGACCACTGCCAGGGATGGAGAGGTCCAGGGGGAGGGTCCCTCTGGGCTGTGGATCCAGGTGCTCCACCCAATTCCCCTACATCTACCTCCTCCTTCCCCACTCCCCCACCCCCCGCCCCACACATGCACCTTGAGTGCTTGCTGCAGGGCAGAGTTCATGCACGTGGGGTATCCTCGGACAGACCTTACTTCTTAAGCCAAAAATCAATTCACATTGTTCTCACAAGAGGACAGTATATTTGAAATTGAAGTAGACTTGGAAAACCTGGGAATAAGGTCCCCCTATGATTATAGTCATTTTCTGAGAACTGCTTGTCACTGGTAACCAATATGCCTATAACTTAATATGTATCTAATTAACCTTTCCTAAATTTTAATTTTTTAATAGTAAACTCTATACATCCAGACTGCATCATTTGTTCTCCCTTATCAAGGCTACCAGTGTTAAATTTCAAAGGACACTGCCTGATAAGTATATTATAAAGTACATCCCTACATTACAAAGTATAGCCTAAGTCTCTCCAGTAAACCCTACCTACTCATTGATAGTTACTAATCAGAAAACGCACATTATCTACTCCACTTTTATGGCAAATGACATATGCTCACAGCTTGGCTCAAGATGACATTTGGATGAATATTCTTAAATAGAACGTGATAACAAAGTATATCGATTGAAAACAATTTACAGTTCTCTCAATTATAATTTTTGTTCTGCTTAAGCAGAGGTCTCAATATATTTCAATCTCTTTCTATAGTAGGAATTCCAATGTCTAAATTTCACAAGTTTGTGAACTGCAAATAAAGAACATTTCACTCACAGTGCCCAAGGTTTGCTCAGTACTGTAGCCCAAAAGTTTTCATAAACTTTTTTTTGCTATTGCTGATTTCTTCCATGACAGAAAGATCCAAGGAGTAGAGCATGACATGTCAGAACTAATTGGGAGCTAAAACACTATGTCGTCCAACCTCCTCGTTTTATTTAATTGCTTTATGGGTACCGTTTTCTGATTGTGCTGATTTTTCACAAACCACATTCTTACTGTGCACTGTTCCAAATAGTGGTTGCTCCTATAAACCCAGTTTCTAAACAAATGCAGTGCTCTACTAGGAAGGAAGAAGGGGTTGGTTACTCTCGGATAAGTAATCAATAGCTTCTGCTACAGGGGTCTCCCCAAATAGTTCATTTTGCCCTATACACCTTAACATTAGTATGAGTTTGTCCATTTATATCTGTTTAACCCCCTTAACATTTTCACCTTGACATCTTGCTCGTGCTTCCAGATTTCCAGGAAGTCTTCCAAAATTTTCAATATACTTTCATTTTCTATCCTGAGCCATTTTTCTCCTAGGGATTCTGAAGAGTAACTAAATACAAAATCATGTATTATTTGTAGGGCTGCCTAGGGATTGCACCTCTGCAATCATACAATTCTGGGAAAAAATGTACCTGATTTTGACACTTCAGCAAGGAAACACATATAGGCACTGTTACAAAACAAAATTCACCTGAGTAAATTTTAAAGCTCTTTATTGACTTCATTCAACGATCCATGAATGGGGCAGCATCCAATCTAGCAGAGAGAAGTGAACTCTGAGGAGCTGTACAAAGTGAAAGACTTCTTGCAGGCAGACGGGAACACAGAAAAGGAAGTGATACTAGGCAAAAGAGCAGACTGGTTACTGCAAAGTCACTTTCTTTAGGGAACAGCAGGAGTCTATCAGGCAGAGTCCCTAACTGTGCTGATCAGGCGATTCCCGACTGACAGGTTGAAGATTCCATTGCTGACACAGCCAAAACTATAGCTAAATCTCAGCTTGGTGATGTGGGGCTTGGCATAAGTGACTCCATGTGGAGCCTTCTGTCTTTGTTCTAACAGCACCCACATACCACCCATCCAGGAATGATGGAGCGGCCACCCAGCTCAACCTTTCCAGCCACAACTTCTTTAAAGAATGTTCACACTTACAAAGTTAGGAAGATGAACCTTCTTGCTCCTCACACTATTTCTGTGCTCACATACTCCTACCAAAGAGAACCAGACCATCTACCAGAATTTGGGTCTAACCAGATGGGTGTCACTGATTAAGGTGTGCCTCATTCGAAACTTCTTCCTTCCTCTCCTACACTTGATTTGCGTCGCTGGGGCACCTGGGCCATCAATTCTTCTCCTGGTTAAGATGTAAGTCTGTTCTAGGATTTTCAGCTATTTGTTTTTCTTTAGCCTTAACCACAGGTAGAAGTGCAGGATTTGGCTGGTGAGACCATTATTGATAGCCAGGTGGTCATCAAAGGAAAAAACCTGATAGCAGGGAGTGTTGTCATAATCTGTCATCTATAAACCCTGTCCCTGTGTCAGTTGCCCTTGGAAATCCATTATTGTCACCACCAGCAGCATTCACTGATGAAACAGAGGTCAGAGCTCTCTCCACCTGCTGGGAGAGTGGAACACGCTGCGGCCACAGGGTCAAGAGGCACCCCCAGGTGCAAGGGCTTGAACTTCATCAGCTCTTTCCCCATGGCTGTTTACACATATGTGTGTGCCAAGATTGTACAAACCTCAGGAAATTTCCACCTAAACCTAAACTGAAAGCCCTACAAAAAGAACAATGGAGGGCAGCGTAACAAGATGACATGGAAAGCCTCATTCTGCAAGGATCGTTCCAAATCACCTCCTAGCACCCAGTTTCTTTCATGTGCTCCCCATACGTGGGAGCCCCCAAAACACAGAATGCCCTGATGTCTCTGCTTGCAGGCATCTGCCTCTTCAAAGCATCTTTTCTATTTTCATATTAATCTCAGCCACAGCTACACTTGAACACCACATTCATTGCAGACCCAGCCATTGGCACAGGTACTGGTGGCACATTTTGCGGGGGGCGTGGGGGGACGGTCGGGGGGGAAGTTGAAGGGGGGTGATGGGAGGGGTATATTTACTTTAACATGTCTTTGGTAAACCCATCGGTTTTTGAGGAAGCTTCCGAGTCAGACTTTGGGGACCAAAACCTTAATTATACAATATAATTGTTGTTAATGGAACGTGTACGTTTCCACCCAGCAAGACTAGTGGTGTTTAATGCCAGCATGACATATTTCCCAAATCGTTCTCTTTATTTGTATAAATAGGAAAAAAGAAAAAAATGCATCGGCTCACTGCATAATGAAGAGGGAGGGAGTATGCAGCCTGTACTATGGTGGCCAGATGCTCTTTTATCTCTTTTCAAATCAACATGCAGAGCTAGTGGTCCTCAAATAGAAAGCCTCTTTCCTAAGGGATGGCAGCACTGTACGTTTGGAATGATAACATTCTATAAATAAATAAAAAAAAGATTATTAAGAACACTGTGTAAATCTCCTAGTCAAACACCCCTTCAAGCAACCATCGTCAGTAATTCAGTTTGGTCCCTTAATCCCACTGTATACAAATACACAGCATAAATACAGTATTTAACAAGCACCAGAGAAAAAGCAGCATTCTTGCAATAAAGACTCATTTAGGAAGAACGAACACTCCTTGTCCCCGGTCTTGCTGGCCACCCTGAGATTGCTGCACTTCATTCGATTCTCCCGACTAAATAAGACATCCACTCCACATGAATGAATCTCAGGCATAACTGCCCATTTAAATAAAATCTAAAACCATTAACTTGGTTCCTACATTCTTCTTGTTCCGCTTCAGTGAATTCACAGGGTACCCATCAGAAACCACATCACAAGTGCAAACATCCTTGGGCTTCTTCAAGACATGAGACTCCAGTGGGGATCAGAGGCAGACAAGAGAGCAGATCAAATCAGGGCTCCATGAAAATCTCATGGGATCTAAGGTCTAGCAAGGTGTCTTGCTTTCCCTGTGACACTCTAGTTCTCTGTCTCCCTCTTTGTTTTCATGTGTTTCTGTGTTTCCAACTCTCTTCTCCATCTCCACCTCTCCTTCCCTCCCTCCCTCCTTCCCTCTCTGCCTCTCTGTCTCCCCCATCCCCTAAATTTTATTTTTCTTTGTTGTTCACTGTCTGGATCAAGGACCTTGGTCAACATGAGTACTGGGGTAACAGGGACATAACAGCCTCTCTGGTGGTGAGTGCAGCCTAAACCTGAAGTCTTGGCTTCCTTTGCTGGCTTCTGATGGGTTGTGACAACACACAACCATGAGACTTGGGGCTGCAAACAGCCAGTGCTCGGTTCCTTCCTCAGCCCAGCAGCTGCCCAAATACAAGCACTTCTAGTATCTAGTTAGATGACTGCAATGCTTTTTTCTTTTCTCCCTCAGCCTAAATTATAGAAGATCACCCAGGTGTCACCAGGAGGCTCTGCCAATTAAAGATCTCGGTGAGAGGCCACCTCTCGAGCCGCCTGTTGCAGCATCCCAACACCCCAGGTTTGCTTCTCTTCCTGACGATTGGTGTGAGAGGAAGGAGAATGGACCCCTAAGTCCGTTTCCCATCAGGGACCCCCATCACCAGGAAACACCCTCCATCTACTCTTTTCATCCCGTTTCAATCAAGCCCACATGCCACAGGCTTCCTGTCCTCCTCTGCCAGGTCCAGAGACGCAGCTTGATCCACTTGAGAACCAGCCCTAAGGGGAACCCCAGGGAATGTCTGAGGCTCCAACTTTCCACTCTGGAAACCAAACCCCAGCCCAGCGCAACAGCTTAGATCCTCAGCTCACAGGTAATGGGGCCCAAGTGGTTCCATGTGTGGTACATTTCTCCACTGTGATCTAATACCTGACTTTTCAGTTGATTGTTAGAAGTGTCTAATTCTTAGTATTACTATGTTCTTCTTCTTGTATCCAGATCTGAAACCAAATATGGCAGAAGACAGGTCTAGGAACTGCATTAGTTTGCCAGAGCTGCCATAACAAAATAACATGAGGGGCTTAAGCGACAGAAATTTATTTTCTCACAGTCCTGGAGGCCAGCAGTCCAAGGTCAGGGTGTCAGCAGCTTTGGTTTCTCCTGAAGCATCTCTCCTTGGCTTGCAGATGGCTGCTTTCTCGCTGTGTCCTCACATGGCTGTTTCCCTGTGCACCTGCATCCCTGGTGTCTCCTCTCCTTGTAAGGACTCCAGCATGACTGGATTTGGGCCCACCCATATGACCTTATTTTACCTCAGCCACCTCTTTCTAGACCCCATTTCTAAATACAGTCACATTCTGTGGTACTGGAGCTTAGGGCTTCAACATATGAAGTTGGAGGGAAACACTATTCAGCCTATATCAAGAACCTTCCTATCTCAGGTGGCATCCAGATGTGTACCAAGCTTTGCCTAAAAAGAAACAGAAGTGCATCTAAGCCTTGTTTTTAATTCTCTGTTGATGCCATTGTATTTTTCATAACAATGACATTTAATGAATATCGCAGAGATTAAAAAAAAGAAACTGCAGTCACAAATCAATTCCTAATAAATCTCTTAAGGATCTTTGAAATTCAGCCACTCAGAGCAAAGTTTTCTCACCCTGGTTAAGAAAAAAGTGGGTTTTATTAGTGAGTTTTTTGGGGGAGAGGGTAGATTTTTATAATGGTTGTTTTGTTCTTACAATATTTTCTGTATGGCCCTTTCTTGATGGCTAAATCTTGATTGTTTTGAGTTGTTACTTATAGTTAGTGCTTTCTTATAACAAGCACTGATCCTGTTCAGGTCTCTGTAGGACACCTGAGCAGTCCGGTATACAGAAATAAGTAACATCATCTGTTTCACTGGTAACAGTCTGCTCTCAAGTTGAATCAAACAGATAAGAGGAAAAAGCGTATGTAAAGCCGTTCCTGTTTGACAAGGTTTCCATGAAGTGTAACCCCAGGTTTGTTTCTTTGTTTACTTCTCCCTTTAATAAACGTGATGGGGCAGTTTAGAGTATGAGTGTTATGGATATATAGGAAAATACTGCTCCAGACCTCAATTAATTACACGAGAGCCATCCCAGAAGTCCGTCTCCCATGCGCCTATGCTCGATATTTCAGCAGCTGCTCACAGGGGACAATTTCCTGAGATGTCTCTGCCTGGCCTTGTGCAAGCCAGGCACAGTGGAGGATTCTGGAGGTCAGCAGACCCACCTGCCAGGGGGGCTGCCACCTGGCAGGCTGCACCCTGCGGGGGGCCCTCTGAGACATAAAGAAAACTTTTGTTTACTATAAACTAGACATGAACTATAACCTACTGTGCTCCCTGTGCCTAAAATCCCCTATGTGTGCTTTCTGAAGTTTAAGTAAAAAGAAGGAAATGTTGGTCAAATATGGTAAGTAGAGTACACATATTTATCTCTTCTTCCATCCAAAACCTGAACAAAACGACAGTGAAAATTGTACAAAGGTGTAAAAGCGAGAATCGGGAAGGTAAATGCAGTGCATGAGAACTGTCAACACATTTTGGGGGGAATAAAAAGTAATGGAGAAATGGCCATTCCCTCGGAGGAGTGGAAAAAGCTAGAACCCAACAATGTGCGGAGAACCCTGGAAAGCTGGGCATGTGGACACTGCAGGTCCCTCGGCAATGGGGGCTGAGGCCTGGAGCAGAGGTGCTGACTGAAAAAAGTCTGCATGTGCAGGAGGTATATGTCTCTTCCCCCACCAAACGCCAGCCCTGCTCACTGCCCCCCAGCCCCCATCCCTGCGCCACCCCTGCCAGGAGGGCAAGAATGTATTCTTTGGAGAACTTGAACCAGAGGATCTCCAGACTCAGGTCACAACAGGCATAGCAGATGGGGAGCCAGGTGCTAGGCTGAAAAGAAGGCACTTAAATGAAAGTCTGCTTTCCAAGCAACCCTTCCTGTCTCTATTCCCAGAACGTGAGTGTCTGGATATACACCAGACATATAGATTACTTTAACAAATATAAAAAATAATACTAGATAGGTGAATATACAGGAAGAGGTAGATGAGAGAGAGACAGAGAGAGGAAAAAGGGAGAGACAGAGAGAAGAATGGGTAGGAAGGTAAGAAGGTTTGAATAAATAATCAGGGAGACTTCTGTTGAAGCTGAAACCATGAGGGGAGACCCACGCTGAGCATATACAGGTGCTCTTTTGTCAGCAATGGAAGATGAGCTTTGGGGAATCAGGCAGAAAGAAATTGCTTTTTGGTTTATGTAGGAAACATTCTGGCTTGGACTGAGATAAAAATAACACTGGAACTAAGGGAAATGTACTGACTTCTGGAGAGTCTGACAAAAAGTACCTGAGATGGCTGTGAGCCAACTCCACACGGTCCAACTGCAGGGAACCCTATCCATGTCAGACCCCAGGTGTTGGTGCTCCCTGGACTTGTGCAGGTATATACACCAGCCCTGTGGGCAGACACAGAGATCCAGGATCTAAGTCTCACTTCTTCAACTGGACTTCAGTCCTTTTCAATTATATTTGGTCCTTGTAACTACCTACCAGCCCACAGCTGGATCAGACAACGCTTCACACCATCAGCAGTGAAGATACGTTGCCCTGAAGAATGATATCGGTGCCTTAATCTTGAGAACATTCGCCTCTAGGTGATATCATAGACTACAAGCCCCCAAGAAGAAGTTCTCAAGAGATCAAATGAGAATGATCTCCAGCAGATCACATAACGTGACTGGGCATGAAGACATTTCTTGAGATGATTAGCAAAAAGGAGTTAAGCTAAATAAACGACATGGCCCACCCCAGCTCTGAACTCAGCTGTGTTTAAATTAGACTCCGCTGGAGGAGCTGCAGCTGCCGTGTGGACAGCAGTCTTCCAATATGATCACTCAGCTGGCTTCCCCCACAGATCAGGTGCTGGGTTTCCCCATAGATCAGATGCCATCTTTCAACATTTCAGGTTCTACTCACAAGGCTGCCTCTTCATGCCACAGAGGTCACTCTATTGAATTTTCAGCATGTACCTTGAATCAGGCCCAATCAAATTTCCTCTTTTCATATCTTTTCTTCTGATTTTAATAAATCCATAGTGAAGACCTGGTCATAAACTTCTACTGGTCACTTCTGGAACAGGTGTTTCTTTTTTTTTTTTTTGGAGTATAGTTGATTTGCAATATTGTTAGTTTCAGGTATACAGCAAAGTGATTCAGTTATACATATTCATATATCCATTCTTTTTCAGATTCTTTTCCCATATAGGTGATTACAGAATACTGAGCAGAGTTCCCTGCGCTATACAGTAGGTCCTTGTTGGTTACTTATATTACATACAGTAGTGTGTATATGTTAATCCCAAACTCCTAATTTCTCCCTCCCCCGTGGCCCACGTTTCCCCTTTCGTAACCATAAGTTTGTTTTCGAAATCTGTGGGTCTTGGAACAGGTTTTTCTGTGGTTAAAGGTCATCACGTGGCATCCTTTGGAGCAACCTTCTTTGTTGTTCCCTTTGAGTAGGAAGGTAGCTATAGACACTTTTATCAACCCGTGATCAGTATATAAGACAATATTCCATATAGTTACTAAAAGTTCCGGGTTGTGAAAAACAAAACACGTGGGGTTTCTACGTTGTCCTCAAACTCCAGCTCCAAACCTTTGGGTCCACACAGTCTTAGCTGAGTGTGTAGAAGCCCACTGATTAAAAGCAGTGCCCCAGGGACTTCCCTAGTGGTCCAGTGGTTAAGAATCCACCTTCCAATGTAGGGGACGCACGTTCGATCCCTGGTCAGGGAACTAAGATCCCACGTGCCGCAACTAAGACCCGACACAGCCAAAAACAAATAAATGAAATAAACATTTAAATAAATAAATAAATGAAAGCAGTGCCCCAGATGACCAGCAGGGTCACCATTTGCACTTTCCTGGACTAGGGTAACCAAGATTTCCTGCAGTCCGATTCCAGGGTTTTTTTTTTTTCCAGCCTCATCTGCCTCACACTCTACACCAAACGGCTGCTCCCCAAGCAAAACATCCTTTCTCATTTTCACCCTTTTTCTCAAAATTCCAAATGCCTGAAACGGGTCTCTCTTCCTCTATATTTGGAGTCCTTTGCACCTTTCCAAACACAGTTCAGATCCCCCTCCTACCCAGCTCCATACACTTTCCCCAAACCCCACTGGCTGAAAGGCTGACTCTGCCCATGAGGTGTCAAGACACTTATCCCTTTAGCATCCCTACACGGTATACGAACCTTCACAGCTCTGCTCACATCATCCGGGACGTTATTTAATCTTCCCTCTATCTCTGCTCATATTCTCACCAGATTATAAGTGCCTTAAAGACAAGATATACATTCCCTTCTTCTCTGTCCCTCCTATAGCAGCTGGTACACCTCAGTAAATACTCCTGTATCTTATTATTATTACTGAATAAGAAGTGTTTCAGTAGGAGATAACACCCACCATAGGTCACAATGGATATGGACAACACCTTAACTTTTCTTCAACTCCAAGATTATTTTTGCTCGACATAACCAGTCAGTCACGTTTGATGACCTTTGCTACCAGAAGCCTAGAGTTCCGGGGTTAGCCTCATCCTGCGTGACCCTGGCCCAGTACTGCACAGTCAGAAAGGCAGCACAACAAGAGACTCGCAGAGCACAGTGTTAACTTCATGGGGCCTGGAGCGGGACTCAACTGTGAAACTCTGGGCAAGTTATTTCACCTCTGTGAGCTTCCATTTCCTCCTGTGTGGACTGGACAATAATAAGAGTACCCACCTCATAAGATTTTTATTAGGATTCAATGGCTTCACAAATGTAAACATTGTAAACTGTGAACATTGCCCAGTTCATAGTAACCACTCAATAAATACCTGTTAATATTATTATTACTTTTCTTTTTTACACCAGGATCCAACTCTGAATTTATTCGACCATTCCCTCCCTTATTTCTCTCCCCCAAAAGAGGCTTTGGTGGCTCTTATCCACTTTTATGGCTGTTACATTTTACAGCTCTCCCTGGATGATAGCGTACTGCAGAGGATGCTGAATGATAACCAGAGATGGACCCAAGTCTCAGGTGGGCTGACGAGGCAAGCTCCTTGGCCTCCCCCATGTGAAAGGTTTTGCCTCTTTGGCATAATAAAAATAGTTCTAGTAATAAATGCAAGGTTTCTACAAGAAGATAACTGTAAGAGTGTGGCAGCTAACTGAGATGAAGCATTTTCATGGATGTGAGTGACTTCAAAGAATGGAAGATACTTTGCACTGTTTTCTTAGAAATTCCAAGTCTTACACCATTACTTGTTTCTTAGGGTGCTTGTTAACATTAAATTTAACACACGAGTCTCCACGTTTCACCAAATGTGTCTCGTCAGTTTCCCCTCTCTCAGCTACTCCTGAGAGAACCCTGTCCCTTGACCATTATAAGGGTTGAGATTTATACATTGAATAACCTGTCTCTCCGGGGGCTGAGGTTTATATATTGAACGTTTCTCCCGCTGGCGCCTGGGAGCTGCCCTACATGCTTTGTACCCAATCAGGGAAGGAGGGAGGCTGCTGAGGGCCGTGATCAGTCTGTCTGCAGGCTGGAGCCCCGTCACCAGAAGCCACTTTCACTCAACTTTCATAGTGACTGTCAGTGTAAGACAAGAGAAATGACACAAGAAAATAGCTGGGTCCTCAAAAATCACAGTATTCATCAACAGTCTTAAGAATCATTTGCTACCATACTGATCATCCATTTATAGGTTCAACTGCCTGGGAGATTGGGAAAGGAGGGGAGAGAGAGAGAGGGCAGCGGGTAAGGATTTGAAGAACTACAGGGGAAATAAAACAAAATAAGCTCTCGGAAGCTTCATATACCGTGACAAGCCACGCAGCAGCCGCTGTGTGAAAGGTTTTGATGGCTTTATTCTTGAGCCACACGGCAGACTAGAGCTGTGGGTCTGGGCACACAGCAGCTGCGCTCTGCCCCCACCTGCTATGACCAAGAAGACCTGTCGCGAAGGTGCCTGTGAGGCCACGTATTCATGAGCTGCCTGGGCAATTGATAAGTCGACGGTCGGGAAGCAGAAACACTCACAGGTTCAGACCTGAAGCTTGGTCCTTAAAATGAATTGGAAGCATCTGGCTGTTTTGCTGTCGGTAGGTAATGATGCAGCCGCGTCACATGCCCAGATGTGATTCTACACTTCTGCAGCTGTTCTGGTGGGAGTTTCAACACCCAAAACATCTGCTGCTGGGACTCTGGTACAATTCTCACTCCATCTCTCTGGGTTCTTCTTCTTTTCCCAGAAAATGTACTTTCTTCCCACTCGGTATTTTCCTATTTTCCAAAGATATTATTCCCAGCAAGGGGATACCCACCAGACACTATGTAACATTGAAAAGAAGTCCACATCATCTTCAAAATTCATAGGCAAACTGAGGGGGTGTGACACTAATTCACTTTATGAGGCTTGATGAGATAGAACATTATAGTCAGGCAAGGAATTCATACTTTACGGCACACATAAACGAACAAACTCTAATGAAGTCACTTCTGTATGTTAAACCCCATGCGTGGAATAACACCTTTAAAGTCCAAAACGTTTACCTCCGAGATATTACTTCATCAAACTGCACACATAAAGCACTCTCAGTACACCCTATTTAGTGGACAAAAGACCCTTATAAGGCATGATTCTTCAAACATTTTGGGTGATTAATACAAATTCACATAATAGTTTCGAAGAGCAACAGGAAATATCGAGTCATAAAATATTCACGCACTTTGATCCAGTAATTTCTGGGAATTTATCCTAAAGAAATTATTTTATATATGGAAAACTCTCATGTATAGAGAAGCTTATCATGGGATTTATTACAGTGAAAAATGGATTTGATCTATTGTCCTGAAACACAGAAACAGTTAAATAAATACCAGGTCTCGACTTCCATAGGCTACGTGGAAAATCAATGTGAAGGGCTGAAATGTTCCAGCTGCTCAAGCAGCAATTAAAAAGATATTTACTGGAGCTAATAATAACGTGGGAAATGCTTCCACACATATTCAGTGGAAAAGCAAAACACAAAGTTGTTTGCACGTTATGCTTAGAATCGTATCAAAAACTGACATTTGAAAATGACCCAAAGTATTTGCTCCAAAACAATAATAGCTATTGTGCTTGAGTGGGAGAATTGCGGGCAATTTTCTTCTTTTCTCTATTTTCCTAATTATTTACGAAAGGGTTATATTACTTGAGTCAATAAAAAGACCAAGAAAATGCATCTTTACAGTATGACAAAGATGTGAACTCTGCCAAGACCAGTGAGTTTAAAGAAAAGTACTACCAGCGGAGCCCAAGGCATCTCATAAAAAGAAATCTGGAGCTAGCAGACTTCGGATGGAGACTCGTTTCTTTGCCGCAAGCTCAGCTTTCTGTCTATTTTCTCCAGTTTTAAGGAATCCAAAGTGAAGTTAATCCAAAATCCTGACTTCACCTGCCTGAGTTGGAAATACAGTGAGAGACTGAAGAGGCCAACCCAGTATCATATGAAAGTTCCTAAATAAGCACATATGGGGAGAATTATTTTCCTTAATTTCAGTGACTGAAAAAACTTGGAATAAGGCTCTCTTTGGTTCCACCAGGTAACTTTTCCAAACCCATGAAACTTGGGGAGAATGAATGTAGCACTTCTGCCTCTCCACCCAAATGTCTTTGCCAACCTCATCACAAGCCTGAAGGAGAAAACAGATTCATCTCATATTACTTTGAGCCTACTCTCTTCTCTCCCTTTTTTTAAACACTCCTCTCAGAGTTCAAAATAGTACATTGATTTTTTTTTAATATTCCCCAAATAAACTGCTATTTCTTAGCATTTTTGGAGGACAGCTTTAATTAGGAGTGAAAAGGGATGACTGAATGATAAACTGATTAGTCTCAGGATTTCTCAAGGAAATGCTGATCCAGCATCATGGCCCTCCCGTACACCATTATAATTCTTTGATTTCCTGTCACAGCAGACAGTTCAAACACTGAAAGTAAATAGGAGACATGGAAAATCAATGCGAGGTGCTGAATTGTTCCAGCTGCCGAGGTCTGTTAATTACATCATATTTTTATGGAGACATTCAGCTCAGACTTGCTAAGTGCCCACACCTGGAGGCCATCGCCTGCCATCCTGTTGGGGGCAGCTCTTCTCCCCAGGCATGTCGGTTAACTGTAAAAGGACAAGCTACCCCAGGAAAGCCTGCTTGTACAGACCAACTCTCTGAGGCAAAATCCGGATGATCGCCGTGTCTGCCGTTACCATAGAGATAAGAGGTGCTGGGAGCTGGAGAGGGGCCACTCGAGTGGCAGGAAGCGGGGTAGTCGGTATGCACAGTGAGAACCTGACGAAAATGAAAGTCTGTTCTACTTGCGTAGCCAGGCCGTGGTGGGCTAAGTGGGAGAGAGCTGGGAAGAGACGCGAGACCGCAGGGAGCAGCAGAGGAAAGCGTGCGCGCCCGGGCGCGCACAAGAGAGCACAAGGCTCTGAGCCGTGTGAAGCGCCAGGTGGCCCGGAGCCACGATCGATTTCCAGGACAGACTCCTCGGAGCACCCGTCTCTCTTGCCAGGAGATAAAAGGAGGCTCCCAGCGCTAGCAGAAACCTCGTGGCTTCTTTCCATAAAGGCCCTTCTACATGTCCTTATAACTTACACCCTTCCAGGGTCCTCTCTGGCTTCCCTTCCTCCTCTCCATCCCATATCCTTTCCTTTTTTCTTCTCTCACATCCTTCCAGAAGTTTCCAGGGCCCCCTTTTGATCCATCTTTATGCATGCTAAAACAAGCTTCTTCATCCAGGCGTCTCTAACTCACCACAATTCACCCTCTTCTCTTCGTTTTCCTCTCTACAGCACCTCCTTCCTTCATTTACTTCTTGCTATTTTTTTTCCCTAGTTATAGCTTCTTACACAAATAGCTGGACGGAAGGAAAATTCCAGTGCCTGTCAAAGATGCTTTGAGACATTTTCTAATGTCCAGTCCCTGCTGCCCATCTCCCCTTCAATGACAGGGTCTGTCTTAAGCAAAGTCTAGGCCCAGGACTATGACTTTCAAATCCTGTGTTCCTCAGAGAGGCTCCAAAGATTCTACACATATTTTATGTTAATCCCATTATTTAAATGTGAATTTCAAATGTGTGACGCCTATCTCATATTCTCTCCCTCCACCCCCCAGAAGTGTACATATTTTTACTGTAAATCAAATGCACATTACGTTAAATGTATATACAAATAATATGTATGTACGTAAACATAATACATGTAAATGTGCACTACATTACATTTTTATGTAAATTCAGAGTAAATTGTACATTTTAAAACTTAGAAGCTTTAACGTTATTTAATGCCGTGAACTTGTGCCAACCAAGTAAAGTGTTCTGTGCAGATTTGGAAATAAAGATTCTCCTAGAATTTCTAGGAACTGTGTCATTGAGGAGGAGCATTTTAGGGCTGCACTGGTATTTTCATAAATTCAGCCTGTGCATGACTATTCATTTAACTTGTACAAAAAGTACACAAAGCACAAGCATGAAGGGCCCAGTTAAATCCAAGTGAGGGTCACTGTGTCTGCTTGGGGTGTCCTTTGGCTGCAGGGCAATTGCACTGGTGAAATAGTAAACCATCATGTCCTAGATGGTTTTAGCGCTTGTTTTAATGTCCTCATTGCTTTTTTGAGTGACTTTTCTATGAGAGGATTTGGGCACTTACTAAATAGCATCAGTGATCCAACTTTAAAATATAAATTTTCTACTACTCCTCATGCAAGAATCCAGATCAATGTGATTAATTCTCCCAAAATTGCAAAGCCAGCTGTCAACAAACTTATAATTTGCAACTATTTATCTGAGCAAATCTGTTGATTCCAGCAGCTGATCTAAGGCTGGAACTGTTATCTGTAACCTCCAACTGCTAATGTTTGAATTCATTCAAACACCTTCATTTTTATAATTGATTTTAGAAAGATAATTATTATAAATCCTAAACAAAGCAGATGTGTATTATCATTTAATCAGCTTTCTGTATGTGGTTTCCATTTAGATTTCATTTGAAAAGAAATGCTTTGCCACCAAAAAAAAACAAAAACAAAAAGCAAATGTTGAGCACCACTGGCTTCCCCCACCACCTCCCCTTCCCCTGCTCTTGGCTCCCCTGACAGTCCTTGCTTTTCCAGGCTGTTCTTTGCTGCCTTGTCTCCTCCTTTCGAACTCGATGCCACCACTCTGACCATCCTGCTCTAACTTGAAAAACAGGCTCACACTAAGGTGGTCATATGTAGAAATGATTTAAGGGTGTGGGGGGAGGTTTGCATCTTACCCTGAACTCCTCAAGTCTTAGGGAACCAATATGAAGGATCGAATCATTCACAGTGACATTTTAGGCACTTTGACATCCAGAAGAGCCTATCAGAGGCAACCTTTGGTAAATCTTGTATCCTTTCATAGTGTTTATCAAACTATCATCTGAGGGCCACCAGCATAGAACCACTTGTGAAATGCTCGTTAAAAAGGCAGACTCGGGCTTCCCTGGTGGCGCAGTAGTTGAGAGTCCGCTTGCCGATGCAGGGGACGCGGGTTCGTGCCCCGGTCCGGGAAGATCCCACATGCTGTGGAGCGGCTGGGCCCGTGAGCCATGGCTGCTGAGCCTGCGCGTCCGGAGCCTGTGCTCCGCAACGGGAGAGGCCACAGCAGTGAGAGGCCCATGTACCGCAAAAAAAAAAAAAAAAAAAAAAAAGGCAGACTTCTGGGACCTAATCCGAACTCTCTGGAGGCTAGGACCTGAAGCTGCCTTTAGAGCAAGCTCCTCAAATCACTCTGCATTTCAGAGCTCGAGGGTCACCACCATCCATCTTCTGCACACCGGTGTAGAAGGCAAGGGCTGAGTGGCAAGGGCTGCCTGCCCTCCCTTTGCCTCCATTGAAAGATACAGACTGAGAGGCATCCCAGAGAGGCATCTGAGGGAAGAGAGCAAGTGCAGAGAAAGGACGAATATGAAACCTAGAGAACAATTTTGAAAAGGAAAAGAAAACAAGTCTGATTTCCTTTTCTCCAGCTCCAAACTCATTGGTCAGCAGTAGGAGTAGGTGGGGGCAGTCTGACGGATGGAGGAAGCCCAGCTCCTGGCACAGCCTGGAGGAAACGGTAGCATGAAAGGAGCAGGCTGTGCGGGCAGTAAGCGAAGACCGGGCGACAGACCACAGGGACAGCGTAGCGGCACCGACGCCTGCTCCCCCTGCCTGTGCAGAAAGGGTTCCTGGGATGGGCTCCCCTTTCAGTGCTTCTCCCAGGCAGGCCCAGAATTCCTGAAATCCCTGGGCTGGAGGCCCTCCAACAGAAGAAGCCCTGGCACCTCCTCTCGCTGTCGTTTGTACCTCTCTGTTCTCCCTTCATAAAAATCCACCGTGCACTCCAAAAGAGGAATTAGGACACTTCGTTTTTATTCCACATGCATCTCATTTGTCTTCAGTAGGTTATTCCATAATCTCATCATTATTGCTATGGCCCTCAGAGGACAGCTGACTTGCATTAATCAGCCCAGTCCCTCATCGCTCACCAGATTCTTTACACTTTTACCATGCCCTGGGGCCTGCTAACTTACTTGAAAAATTAATAAACCTCCCCCCTCTTATGTTACCTTATTAATGTCTGTCTTTGTAACCCATTATCCCCACGTACCATCAGAGATCACTGGAGGGTGCAGTGGTCACCGGATCGCTCCTCTCATTCTCTCCTGAAAGTGGAACTGCCCCCACTCCCCAACAGCCAGAAAGAAAGTGGCCTTCGTGGGCCAGCAGGGCGTTTGTTTAGCAGCTCGATGGTGCAGAGGACAGAAGGCAGGAGAATTCTTGGGCTTCGGCTCAAAGCCATTAAGGCCCATTAAGCTGTTCCCTCCTCCCCCACCCCCTCTCCCCCTCTTTTGTGCACCCTAGTAAATCTGACTCATTAGCTTTAGATGTTTTGAAATGCTGGTACATTAATCACTTGTGTTTGCACACTGTTTATGTGGGTTGTTGGTCATGGTCTGTAGTTATACTGGCTGTCTCCCTTGCTTACTTAAAGGTACAATCCAATTGAAAATAAAGATTTTTGCAGGTTTGCTCATTACACACAGTGTCGGCAGCTGGTGAGTGTCTTTTGCAATTCATCAGAGGCCTCCTAGACCACCTGCTCTTGGCATCCTGCAAACAGCTGGCTCCGGGTAAGTACCATAAGCTATTAACTTATCCAACAAATAAATAAATAAGTGGATGGATGGGTAGACAAATAAATAAATGCACTGACTTGTCAGCCTTGGAGCATTGCTTCTTGAAGGGAAAAGTCCATTTTGAATAGGGAAAAATGCCTCCAGCCCAAACCTTTGTGGTGCTATTCAAATGAAAAAAGAAGGGAGGGAGGTGAAACTCCCAAAATTTCAAGTGGAAATATTTTGTCATGTGAGTACCAAGGCAGTCAAGGAAAGGACTCCACAAGAAGCTGGCTGTGCCGTTTAGTACACAGAGTTGGGGGGTGGGGGGACTGAATTGAATTGCCTTTGGCTTTTTCTTTTTCTTTTGTCTTCTTTTCTGAAAAAAGCCAGAGGAAGGTTTTGTGGAGTTTGAACTACGGCCACCAAATGTCACAGGATTAAGAAGCCAATTCCTGTTTCCAAGATCACCACCCACCACCTTAGATTTTTGTGGCCTTTACTGTGGACAGTTTTCGACCCTGAGACTGACCTCTCATGTTTTGCTCCCATCCGCACCCCCTGTCCTGCCCATGCAGCCTGAGGAAAGCCTAGGGACAGTGGGGGCAGGAGCCTAACGCTGGCCACACGGCCTGGCACCTGCAAGGAGGAAGGACGGGACTAGAGGGTAGACAATCTCCTGGCTGCACCATGGCAGAGCTTAGCTACACAACTAGAAAATGGTTGGGGGTCTAGGGGGACAGGCATTCAGCAGAGTGTCATTTTGAGAGATTTCTAAAGTTTATCACAGACAGCCGGAAAGTTCCCTGAGGTCTACCCAAGTAGACCACTTTCAATAATTTGGGGCTTGTAAACGTCACCCCATACAGCTATGATCCCCCCAAGATCATTTACTCCAGTCTCCATGGATCAGTCAAACTCGAGCTGTGTCTTTTGACCTGTCCTTGCAAACTGGAAGGGAGATCTGGTGTAGGACAGGCATCTATCTGACTTACTATTATGAGCTTCACCAATCAAATTCCTAAATAATGCTGTTAGAAATTATTATTTTTATCTTATGGCTGGTCAAATTCTAATAATTTTTGCAGGCTTATTTTTGTTACTTTTTTAAAGCAAGAGTGTTTATGGGTTGAATTGACATGAGAAATGTTTTCCACTTTACCAGATTGAAAAGTTGAAAATGAAGATACATGTGTATTCCTACATTTTTCTTACTTTAATCCCTCAAGAACTAATAAGAACCTATTTGCTCTGTCAGTAGAGAACCAGGAACATCAGCTTGTCAGAAATACAGACTCCCTGACTCAGAATGTGCATTTTAACATTTAAGATCCCCAAGGGACTTGTTGGCACATTAGAGGTTGACAAGCACCACTCTCATATACCATTGATTCTTTCAGGTCGAAAGTATCTGTAGAGATTGCCACAAGCCATTATCAATAGTAAGGTGATCATAATTATTTGAATAAGAAAATGCAAACCAAGCAAATTCCTCACCTACTACACAAGCTAAAATGTCCAGTTCTTGGGAGAAGCAGCACAATGTGGTAAAAAAAAGAAAGAGAGGATTTGGATCAGAAAAATCTGGGTTTATTCTCTGACCCTGCCACTCTGTAGAATCTGACTTAGGCTACTCACACCTCAGTCTTCATTTCCTCATCTGAGAACAGAGATAACAGCAACTCTGTCACCAACCTCCAGGGTGGTTTCAGAAATAAAGGAGCTCCTCGGGACTTCCCTGGTGGCGCAGTGGTTAAGAATCCGCCTGCCAATGCAGGGGCCCCGCGTTTAATCCCTGGTCCGGAAAGATCCCACATGCCGCAGAGAAACTAAGCCTGTGCGCCACAACTACTGAGCCTGCGCTCTAGAGCCCGCGAGCCACAACTACTGAGCCCGTGTGCCACAACTACTGAAGCCCATGCGCCCTAGAGCCCGCACACTGCAACAGGGTAGCCCCTGCTTGCCGCAACTAGAGAAAGCCCGTGAGCGCAGCAACAAAGACCCAACGCAGCCAAATATAAATAAATCAATCAATAAAGGAGCTCCTCTCTGTGCAATCACACAATAAGCTCCAAAAAGTGTTATACATGTATAATTAAACCATAGTCATCATACTAGTAAGCAAGAAAGATGCTGGAGATAGTACGACTGGATCAACCAAGGGGATGAGAATGAGGACCCCCACCCCAGTGGTGGGGGGAGAATAGATAGGCCCTGGCATCCTGCAGTGGTGCAATTAACATTTCACTAGTGGTAGTGGATGCTGTCAGACCATAATCAGTACCAAGGCTGCAAAGAACAAAGAGCTTTATTTGGGGTCTTAAGAATTGCAATTCAGGAGACACAGATTCGGGTAAAACCCAAAGAAGAGTGTTCTGGGGGGAAAAAAAGAGTCGGGGGCTTATAAACGCAAGAGCCACAGGTTGTTCAAGAATTATGACTGACACTGACACCAGAAAGGACCCATCTATCCTTAAGGGATAGACTGTCACAAGCTATTTTAGGGTAAGGGTTCTTTAAGTATCTTGAGTTTCTGGAACATTGGGCGGATGTTCTGGATGCGCACGTTAAGACAAGATGTGGTCAAAGTTCAGATTCCATCTGGGCTGAGATGTGCATAAGTCACACTTCCTCAATGGCCTCCCAGCCCCACTGTAAAGAGCTCTCTTAGCCATACTGACTCCATTTTGATTGTCCTTTCACAATGCACTGGCTGGTGCAATATCTCTGGCCCTTGAGAAGTGTGAGAGATATGTCAAATACAAAGAATTGATTAGCCTTTGATTTATTGAGGAAAGATTATGACAAGCTCAGGATGACTATTCAACAATTCAAGCAAACCTGTGGGAACCCGATGGCCTTCTAGGCAACATTTAAGGAAACGCTGATCTCTTGTAGCCAGTGGACAGGAAGAGAGAATGACCAGGCTCAAAACCTAATCACAAGAGTAGCAGAGCTTCAGAGAAAGTTGAATTCTCCTTCTGGAAAGTTTCCTCTGCTGAAATCAGGGCCCTAATAGATAAAGCGCTGGACTCTGAGACTTGGAATGGGCATACCTGAGTGATGCAGTTGAGAATGTTTAGCTCCCAGAGTCCCCTGAACCCTCTGTGCCTACAGAAGAGCCCCACTCCCATTTGTTAGAGATAATGCCCCCCAACTTGCCTGAAGAGCTCCCCAAGGCCACCCCCAAGTGTGATGATTCACTAGGAGGACTCACAGGACTCAGCACATTGTCATACTCATAGTTATGGTTTACTACAGCACAAGGATACAAAGCAAAATCAGCAAAGGGAAAAGGCAGATGAAATGAAGTCCAGGGGAAACCAGGTACAAGCTTCTAAGGGTCCTCTCCAGAGGAGTCACACAGAATGCACCTAATTCTCCCAGCAGGAAGTGTGACGACACATGTGAAATGCTACCAACCTGGGAAGCTCATCAGAGCCTCAGGGCCCAGAGTTTTTACTGGGGGCTGATCATGTTGGCAGCCTCTGCCTGACACATAACAAAACTTCAGTGTAGGCACAGTAAGCCACTCTTCTTAGTTCTGGGAATTATGGGAACCTTCCCCCCACCCCCAACCAAATCCAAGTTCCCAGATGCCAGCCAAGGGCCAACCTTTAAGCTGGCCTTTCAAAGAACAGCAGTCATGCTTTGTGACCCTGGAGCTTGACCTTGTAACCATTTCTTCCTTCTCAAATGATGCAGTATCTTTGTCAACAGAGGGCCCTGAAGTGCCACTGCAAGGCCATGGCCACAGGAAGGGGCTTCTCATACTAGCTCCATCGTGCCATTTTCCTCTGGCCTGACTGCCAACAGATCAGAATGCAGGAAACCCGGTGGTACTCACCAGCCCTGGTGGACCAGCTCCAACCTCCTCCCTGCACCCTCCAGCGATCTTCTCCCCCACCCTGTGGGCTGCTTCCTGCAGACCAGTACCAGCTGTGCCTTCTACTAAGTTTCTTCACCACCAGCAAGCTGTGTGTTCCTGTGGCAGCCATGCCCTCTCCAAGGAGGTCTGGATCTCAGCCTTATGGGATGGAGGAGATGTCTCTTCTCCTTAAGTTCTTATTCCCTTCCTTATTCACGCTCCCTCGGCCCTAGCAGTAGTAGCTACTTTCCACATGTGCTATTTCTATGTTCTTGGAGTCCTCTTTTATACCTTTTACTAGTTAGTAATTCTTTAGATTAAATTTTTTCTGTTCAGATTTCTTGTGTGTTTGCTGCCTCCTGCCTGGACCCTGACTGATGCCATGCCTTAAAAGATAATGCTTGCTCCCACTGCCCCTCCTGAGAACCAGACAGATAACACGGTTAAACCTTAGCACCCCCTAACTTGGATGTGCCGGGTCAACGAGTGGAGAATATGAGCTCTCCGCCAAAGGAGCTGCAGGATCTGGCCAATATGTGCTGGCAGGAGTGGGGAAGGTGTGTGTGGGAATGGATACTAGCAAGTGGGGGCTTGGAACATAAGCTTGCATGAAGGGAAGTTTATCAGCATTGGAATACTTTCCCATTATATGCAAATGTAGGCAAATACCCAACTGCTAGGATGGCTCTTAAAAGCTTGGAAAATGTGATATGACCCATGTGAATCGCCCAATGAATTAGAAATATCAAAACTGACATGGCAAATAGTCTAGAAAGGGATCTCAAGGCTCAGAGAAGTGGGTATGCCAGAGGGGATTTACTAGGTAAGTCTGAAAACCCTACTACCACCAGGAGGGCCCAGAGGACGCCTTTTTTTTCAAAGAGGGAAAAAAATGCTGGTGCTCATGAGAGGGCACCAGCATTGTTTTTTGTTTGTTTGTTTTTGTTTTTATTTATCTATTCATTCATTTATTTATTTATTTTGGCTGTGTTGGGTCTTCGTTGCTGCGCACGGGCTTTTCTCTAGTTGCGGCGAGCAGGTGCTACTTTCGTTGCGGTGCGTGGGCTTCTCATTGTGGTGGCTTCTCTTGTTGTGGAGCACAGGGTCTAGGCATGTGGGCTTCAGTAGTTGTGGCACGCAGGCTCAGTAGTTGTGGTTCGCAGGCTCTAGAGTGCAGGCTCAGTAGTTGTGGCGCACGGGCTTGGTTGCTCTGCGGCATGTGGGATCTTCCCAGACCAGGGCTCGAACCCGTGTTCCCTGCACTGGCAGGCGGATTCTTAACCACTGCGCCACCAGGGAAGTCCATCAGCATTGTTGAGCTTACTGGTGACTCTCCTCTGGCCGAGGCTAAGAGGAGGAAACACCACTACAAAACTGAGCCCATTGAAAGCAACAGGAATCTTGAAATAATAGAGGACTAGTGGCAGCACCTCCTCATCTGAAGCAAGGTGAGCACAATTATCACAATAAAATCAAGGTCAGAATAGAAGCCAGGGACACTCAGAGAGCTATGGAGATGGTAAACAGAACACGATGTTCCTAGGGGCAAGACTGATGAGCAGCCAGCAAAGTACTGCACAAATTATCCAACGAAAAGAAATCAAGAATGGATGATCAAGAGTCTGCAGGCAGCTGCCCAAATAAAAAGTCATGATCGCTTGCCAGGCTTCTGGACCTGAGCCAGTTCTCATTTCCAGAAGAGCTGAAAGAGAAGTCAGGTCCCTACAAAAATGACATTGGGATACCACAGCAAGTGTATTCGATAATAATTATCCTAGTGCTTCCCCAAAGTGACCTACAGCCATTAACTCACGTAAACATCCAGTGAGAGAATGGGAACTTACAAAGATTGCTGGTCCCAGAGTCTGAGCTGACTTTGATTCCCAGGGACCCAAAGCACCATTCTGCCCTCCATTATAATTGAGGAATATGGAATCCTGTCATGACCCAGGTCCAGCCCAATATGGGTCCATTGGGTCCACAGACCCATCCAGTGCTCATCTGCCTTACCCAAATATATAATTGGAATGGGCACACATGATAAATGACAGAACCCTTACATCAGCTTCTTGATCTTTGGGATAAGAGCTACTGTAGTGGGGAAAGCCAAGCGGTAGCCTCTGAAATGTCCCCTCTGCTCCCCACACCCCAGGATAGAAAATATAAAACAAAATCATATCTCAAGGGGAATGGCAAAAATTAGCACCATCATCAAAATTTTAAAGAATGCAGGAAAGGTGATTGCCATGATGTTCCCATTTGATTTACCTACCTACCACTCTGACCCCTACAAAAACCGTACTGATCATGGTGGATGACAGTGGACTACCATCAGTGGTGTGCTGGTACCTGTTTCACAGCCGGCTCTCCAGGGGTCAGGGGAGGCTTGCTTTGTAGCCTTTGCCAATTTCCACGGTATAATGCTCCCACCGTAGGCTTAACAACCAGCTCACAAGGCTTCTGAAAATGTAGCAGTCGGCTCTCACAGGCCAGCATGGGGCTGCTTCAGCACACAGATTATCACAGACTTGACTAAGCGGAAGTCTCAATTGTAGCCGCTCTGGCTAATGTGGTATCTTTGACACAATCTTCAGCAACCTTCACAACCATAGCTAGTAAGCTGGATAACTTTTCTTCTCCATACCAATTAGAAAGAAGGATCAGAAGCAATTCATATTTGCATGGGCTGGATGGCAGTATACAGCTGTCTTCCCCCAGGGCCTTGTTAACTGTTAATTCCCCAGGTCCTCTGTTGTAGTATAGTCCAAAGGGACTTGGACATCCTGGAGATTTCCCAGGACATCACATTGGTCCACAATATCACTAACATCATGTTAATCAAGGATTTGCAGAAAGTGGCAAGTACTCTGGAATATCTTGGTAAGAGATATGAGCTTCAAAGGTGGAAGTTAAGCCCTAAGGAGATTCGGGAACCCACTATATCAGTGAAGAGTTTTTAGAGGTCAAGCAGACTTGGGCTTATTGGAACATTCTTCCCAAAGTAAAAGACAAATTATTGTACCTTATGCCTTTTAAGGTTATTATTATGCAGGTGCACTCAGCAGTGCCACATGGGCCAGATGATCCAGTAGAGTGTCTGAGGCAGGGAAAAAAACACCATACCAAGTTTGTGGCACAATATCCCACTGGGAACCACCTTGTCCAAGGTTCCACTCCCCCTGCTGCAAATAGCCCACAGTCAATGACTAGCTGATGCAGGAGCAGAAAGCCTTAGCCCTTGCTTCCATTTGGGACAATTCTGAAGAGCTCCAACTCATCTGAGTTTCTCTCCAGATCTTCCTGGAGAATCAGCTGAGGGCTCAGTTGCAAATTCCTTGGAGGTTCAGCCTCCCCACTGCCTGTTCCTGCCATCCTCAATTCTTTGCAGATGCATCTCTCAGGAATACTCCCCAAGAAGCCTTCTCCGTGCAACTCTCCACCTCAGCGTCTGTTTCCAGTGAACACCATCTATGACAGCCTCCAATGGAACTCTAAATCCCACTCTTTCTTTATCTAGACAAGCTCTGCTTTTTCCTCTTTATTTCTTATCAGCGTTATTGTTACTGTCCAGTGCTCCCTGGTAAGATTTCCACTGAAGGAAAGAAATGGCAAATGCAGAATCAGTCAATGTCTCACTCTTGAAGGGACACCTTGGGCTTACTGCCTTGTAACAGACCATTGCCTATTGAAGCTTGATGTGGAGTTTGGACTTTGCCACAAAGTCCCGATGGAAAATACGTTGTCTTTTCACATGCCACTGGGCAGAGCCTTCCAGTAGAGTTTCAAGAAGTGTTCTGAAGTCATATTCATCCAAAAATGAACATAATAAATTAATTTTAATTGACTGATCAACTGAATTAATCAACTTGGTTTATTAAAAAAGTTAGCTGAAGATGTCAACCCTGAGTGGGAGGTAAAGAGTAGTGGCAGCATATGTGACACATATTTGCAGAGCTATTCTAGAAATCGTACAAGGCTAAGGAACTGGGAATGAACATGAGCAGAGGGAAACACCAGGGTAAAACCCAGAACTACTACAGAATTGCATGTTCCAGAAGTGTGGGCTGCTTTACTAGAACAGAACTCCTGGGTTAGAAGCAAGGCAGAACATTTCTTCCCATAAAGGAGATGGTGCTGCAAGTATTAAACCCATGCAGCCATCAGATTGGAGGCACTTGGGCTGAAGGGCACTGAACAGGTTGCCTTAAAATCCAGACACAGTGGGACACCAAGTGCAGAATTCCTTCTGAGACTGTGGTGACCTAAGACTTCCCAGGACCAGAAAGACTCACAAGATTGGCCACAAGAATCACGAAGAGAGAAAAATCAGTCCTACTTGTGACCCAAAGGAATTAACTATAAAACTGAAAGATTTTAGGACTACTTGAGAATCCAAAAAGGTGACTATTACAAACTAAATAAGTGTATCAAAGTCAGTAGTATTCCCAAGTAAGGTATCAAATATAACACAGAAAAGCAGATCTCACTCACACTGTATGTGTGTATATGGGCATGTGCTCTGTATGTGTGTGTGTGTATCGTAGCTATTTAGTTTGAGAAGTAACTTAGCAAAAAAAATTTCTTAATGAAAAATAATTTAAATATATACATATACACACAGACATAGATACAGATATAGATATAGATATAGATATGGAGAGAGAGAGAGAACCTCTATGGGAGGAACAAAAACCCTGAGCCTGTCCTGAGCTGTTACCCCTGCTCTTGTCTTTGCCACAAAGTGGCTGACAACGCTAGGCTGCACTTTCCGGCCCCTGTGTCAGCTTGTTCTGGCAGGATTCGGTGAGTGGGAGGCACTGCTGGGAGACTAACGGGCAGGAGAAGAAAGAAAGTGGGGTATGGTGCCCCCTCCCTCTGTGGCTCAGGAGCCAGCCCAATAGCGATGGCATTTACTCCACAGCTCCAGCTCCCACTCTAGCTTCTGCCGGCTGACTGGCAGCTCCAGGAACATCGCCTCCTCCCTCGGACCCTCCAACCTAGGTGTGGGGATTTGCTGCTGCTGCTGATCTCTGGGTTACCTCACTGTCCCGTTTGCCTTCTCAGCTTTCTTACCACCCATGTAACCAATCCCCAGCATTCAATACACTCTGTTGAAAGTACTCAGATGTTTTCTGTGTCCTGCTTAGACACCGACCGTTCTGAAAACTAAAAAGTTTACTGAGGAATAAAATAAAGATTTAATTACTGAAAAGGCCAATTTCCTGGCTACAGCTTCTCACACCCCTACTTCATTTGCACTCTCCTCAAACAGCTCAATGGCTAAACAGAAAATGTGAACACTGACCATCTAGGCTCCAGATCAGGATGAAAAGGGAAGATTCAAACAACTGCTCAATAAAGAAGAGAGTGAAACTCCACAGAAACTATTTAGAACAAAGAACCATTCAGAAAGAAATGTCCCCATTCCAAAATGACCAACATGGTACCTGAACAATAATTCTAGAACGACAAAAAAGAGGATATGGAAGCAAGCATGTAATGAATAAAGAAGTTTAGATGATTATTTAATCTAAGAAAACAAAGAAGTTTTTAGACAACTATTTTGCATTCCCAAGATAATCAAAGAAATGGAGTGAAAGATGATAAAAGAAGATATACTGGGATGAAAAGGCAATCAGAAGAGTTGAGTAAATATGTTGGAAACAAATGATAGAGTAGAATTTTAAGATGGTACTAGAAACAGAATTAAATCTATAGAATTATGATGATGGCACAAAGCATAGGTTTGTGAAAATCATGCAGAATGAATAGGGAAAGAGTTTAAAAGATAAAAGCAAATGGATGGAATATGGTTGATGTGGCCAACCAATAATGGAAATCTAATACATAAATAACTGCTATGCCTGAAGGAAATAACCAAAGAAAGCAACAAACAATATTAAAAATCACAATAGAAGAAAATCTTTGTGTAAACAAAAGAACTCAGAAGGCTCTCTCTATACCAGACAAAATAATAATAAAAAACTCAGCAAATCAAATCTGGCAAGTTGTTGAATTTCAAGTATGAAGAAAGTGCCCAATAAGCATTCAGGTAGAAGTAATAAGTTACTGACATAAGAAAGAAGGTAGATAACGCTCAGACTTTCCTTGAGAACCATGAGGTGGCAAAAAGTAGCAAAGTAATGTCTACAGTATGCAAGGAAAAGACGTGACCCAAATATGAACACATACACATACATGAAGGCACTGTAATATATGCAAAGATCAAGAAGTCTTCTCACCTAGCCACCCACACTAAAAACCACTGAAAAGTCAGTCTGCCAATTGAGAGAAATTGAAATAATACTGAAACCAATTAAATACATCGCTAAATCTAAGAAACTGTAGTTATTGTGGTTGCAAATCAATACAGCAATGTTATCATTCCTGACACACCTACACAACACAGGACAAAAATCTCAGAGCATCTTAAAAGGAGTGGAAGGGGAGAAGGGGAAGGAAGGGGAAGTGTGCTAATTTCCTCATTTTATCTTCCAAAGTCCATCAATACCACTTTGATTCTGAAGTGATAAATTGAGAAATATGAGTTTAAATAATTTATTTGAGAGAAGAAGCAACAACTTAGAATACATATACCTTTGAAATTATCAGGGAGAACAAAAATCAAGGAAGCTTAAAAAACGTTTAAAAACCTGAAATAAAATAGATATTTAATTAGTCAGCTTTTTCCAAAAGCTTACTTTTCCTGAGTTTCTCATTGTGATCTAAATTTGCATTTCCTAAATGACTAACAGATAGGGCACCGTTGGCTGTTTAGATATCCTCTTTTGTGATGCGCTTGTTTAAGTCTTTTATCTTTTTTCTGTGGGCTTATCTGTCCTTATTTATTCGTAGAAGTTTTTATATGTTCTGAGTGCCAGTCTTTTGTCAGGTATATGTCTTATGAATTTCATCTCTGACTCTGTGGATTGCCTTTTTACTTAAGGATTATGTTTGATGAACAGAGATTTCTAAACTTAATACATTCCAATTCATTATTTTTCCTTCATGGTTAGCACTTTATGAATCCTGTTTAAGAAATTTTTGCTATATTCAAAATTATAAAGATGTTTTTATAGATTTTCTTCTATAAAAAAATGAGTTTCTAATTTACAAAAAAAGTTGAAAGAATAATATCAGGAATTCCCATATTCAGAATTGTTCCAATAATGTTCTTTAGAGCAAAGAGTCAAATCCAGGACCACATGTTCCACCCAATTGGGCTGAATCTCTAGCTTCTTTTGATCTGGAACAATTCCCATGTTTTGTTAACTTTCATGATCTCGACATTTTTTTAAGATTATTGGCCAGTAGAATGTCTCTCAATTTTTGTCCAGTATTTCCTCATGATTAGAGCCATGTTTTTCACTTTGCCTGGAATATCACAGACAACGTGTTCTTTTTATTGCACCCAACTGGACAGCACGTAACATCCATTCCTGTTCTTACCAGTGGTGTTAGCTATGACAACTTCGTTAAGGCGATATCTGCCAGGTGGCTCCTGCAAAGATACGTTTTCCCTTTTGTGATTAATAAATTTTTTTCAGGGAGATACTTTGAAATCATGTAAAATCTTCTTCCTCAGTGCACTATCACACACTCAGTTTAGCAGCCTTTGATATTTGCATGCGTTACAATGAAAACTGCCAAGTAATGATTTTTCTCTTACCATCCATCTTTCTGCTCTAAGAAAGAACTTTCTCTTCTCCCAATTATTTACGTCATTGTGGACTTAAAAATTTCTCTTTTCTCCAATAGATTATAATCCATTACTATTTATTTTGATGCTCAAACTGTCCCAGAGCTGGCCAGTGGGAGTTACTTCCAGCCAGCATCTGTGCTGTCCACCATTCACTGAGCACTTCCTTAGATTCTGGCACAACGAGGTGCTCCAGGATCATCTTGTCCTTCACTTGCCCCAGCCCTGGAGTAAGCCGCTTCTCCCAGGAGCCCTGGTAAAGGAGTATTTGGAAACCAAGATCTGGATACTAAGTGTGCTCTGGATACTAAGGGTGTCATTGTCCCAAAGCCCTGTGAATGAACAGAGCTTAGAAAATATATGTGCATACACATCATACACACACACACACACACACACACACACACACATCACATTTACATCTATATTTACTTCTATATTTATCTCTATATATTAAAAGCCATATGAGTTCATGCTGGTCCCTCCAATTCCAATCCAACACTCCAGGTTTTATTCTAGTTAGAGCTGACAGACAAAACACAGAATGCCCAGTTAAATTTGAATTTCAGATGAACAACAAAAAAAAGGTTTTAGTATAAATACATCCCAAGTGGTACCCTGAATTTTTATTTGCTAAATCTTGCAGCCCTAATTCTAGCTATCTCTGCTTCCATATATGTTCTCTCTTTTTCCAGTAGTAAGATATCTGACTCCCATTATCGTCAACATATTTCTCTTAACCCCATGAAGCCCCTGTCCCCACCTTGAACACAAGCCCTGATCCCCACTTGGGATGCCTACTTCATTCTGGCCTATTAATGGCTTTTTAGTGACCAATGGATAGAAGGGAAGGAAGGAAGAAAATAAATTTAAAGAATGGATGGGAAAAGGGAAGGGAAATGCAGCTAACACACAACCCAAAACCTGGCTTACAACAGCAAATGTGTATTTCTTGCTCACCGGTCTCCAGGTCAGCTGCAGCTCTGCTGGGCTCAGCTGAGCTCTGTTGGTCTCCTGGTATCTTCTCGTTCTACATCCCAAGATAAAGAGACAGCCACTGCCTGGGGCTTCTCATACAAGGGGATAGAAGCTCAAGGGACAAGCCACACTCAAGGTGCTTCTTAAAGTCTCTGCTCAATACTGGCCACTATCCCTTCCATCTATACTGCATGGGTCAAAGTAAGCCCACAGAGCCCAAAGTTAAGGAAACAGGAAGGAGAATATACTCTGCCCACTAGGAAGTACAGCCAAGTCGGGGGCTGGATGAATCACAGAACAGGTAACAGAACCATCCGCCACCAATGCCAAGTAAGTAAGAACAAACACAACCAAGATAACAACCATACATAAAGGATAAAGCCATCAATGGGAAAAAAATTCTCACCCTGAATCAAAACACTAAACTCAACTGTACCTAAGAGATAGATCTAAAATAAAATGACTCAGCATGGTTGAAAGGAAAAGAATATTTTTAAAATGCAACATAGCATGTTATTATTATCTGAAAATTTGAGCCCAAAAACTTGTGTAGAACTCTCTAGCAAAATAATCATGATAGCTATAGCTAACACTGCTGTGTTGTATATTTGCAAGTTGCTAAGAGAGTAGACCCTAAAGGTACTCATCACAAGGAAAAAAAAATTTTTGTAACTCTATGAGGTGATGGTTGTTTTGGTAATCATTTTGTAATATTTATGTATGTCAAGTCATTATGCTGGACACCTTACACTTATGCAGTGTTGTATGTCAGTTACATCTCAATAAAACTGGGGGGAAAGAATTCTCTAGTAAATTAGGCAATTAATTAATCTAAAGGTCAAAAGGGCCTCCTTCACAACAAACCAAGTTTCAAACCTCTTTTGAAAAAGCGCAAACACACACTTAACGGTGATAGAAATTACACACATGAGAGAGAGAGAGGAGAGACAGAGGTGCATACTATATAGAGACTGTGTCCTCTTGTCAACATTTACAAAGTGGGATATTTACAAAAGTTAAACGTCAGAGAAAAACCCTTAATAAATTCCAAATAGTTCAGACCATTCACTGGCCACAGCAGAAGACCATATATAAATAGACTAATAGCATAGAAACAACAAATGGAACCCACTCCAGAGGGGTGAGATCATTCCAAATTTCACTGGTGAAAGGAAAAAAATGAAAACTGCAACTGCAGAATATTTTGGAGAATAACAACAATGAGAACAGTACATGTAACTGCTTGAGCTGGCATTTCTTATTAAAGGGAAAAAGATGTTGGAACAATTAGCTAGCCTTCTGGGGGCAAAAAGTAAATTTGGATCCTTACTGCATAATTCCTTATGCCAGATGAATTACAGATGGATTAAAAATTAAAATACAAAAAGGAAATTTATACTGAACCACAGATTTTTTTTTTTTATAGTTTGGAGGTGGCCAAGGCCTTTCTTACATTAAGCCAAAGACAGAAACTAAAAAGATAATATTGGTATATTAGACTCCATTACAATTTAAAGTTCCAAAGAGAAAAAAAAAAAAAAATGTCTAAAAGAAATTAAAATCTGAGGGAGATATTGCTAAAATTGTAAAACAAAATGTTTAACAGCCCTAATATGCTAAAATAATCATATAAATCCATATGAAGAATTGAAACCCAACCAGAAAAAAATGCAAATTGCATGAAGAAACACTTTAGAAGTGAACAATTCAAATGGCCAGTAAGCACATAAAGAGATGTTCAGCCTTGCTAGTAGTGTGTTCGCGTGCACATAAGTGTGTATATCTGTGCACAGGAAAATGTCTGAAAAGATGGACACCAAAATGTTAACAATGATTATCTCTGGGGAGTGGGATTTCTTCTCTCCCTTTTGGAATAGGTTTGTTTTTTTTTAATTAGCATATATTAATTTTATACGTTTTATGATTAAAGTATTCAGTATACTAAAAACATACAAATAAAAACTGACGACACCTCTTCTTTTTGTTTGTTTGTTTTGCGGTACGCGGGCCTCTCACTGTTGTGGCCTCTCCCGTTGCGGACCACAGGCTCCAGACGCGCAGGCTCAGCGGCCATGGCTCACTGGCCCAGCCGCTCCGCGGCACGTGGGATCTTCCCGGACCGGGGCACGAACCCGTGTCCCCTGCATCGGCAGGCGGACTCTCAACCACTGCACCACCAGGGAAGCCCACCTCTTCTGTTTCTTATAAAGAATTTTAATTTTTTTTAATTATGTGGTAGAAGAGTGCTATTGACAAGGAGCTACAGACTGAATGTTCCTAATCCCCGTTATGATGGTATTGGGAGGCAAGGCCTTTGGGAGGTGATTAGGTCATGAAGGTGGAGCCCCATGATGGGATCAGTGTCCTTATAAATGAGACTCCAGAGAGCTCCCTTGCCCCTTCTGCCATGTGAGGACACAGAGAGAAGACATACATCTATGGACCAGGAAGCGGGTCCTCACTGGACGCCAAATCTGTGCGCACCTTGATCTTGGCCTTCCCAGCGTCCAGCACTATGAGAAATACGTTTTTGTTGTTTAAGCCACCCAGTCTATGGTATTTTTGTTACAGCAGCCAGAAGGGACTATGACATAAGACAAAATGTTCACCTTATATTAGAAAATAATAAGAAAATAGGCTAAAAAATTATGATTTAATTTTTGTTTTGTAAAGGAGATACATTAAATAACAGCAATTTTCTCCAGTAATGGACTTGTGGGTCATTGCATGTTCTTCTTTGTGTTTTCCAGTAGCCTACAATAAATATTTAGAAAACAACCCTCATTTTTATTTTATTTAAATAATAAGAGTTTACCTGCTACAGGTGGTGACTCGAGACTACGAGGCCTCCACAATCATTCTGAAGTTTGGGTTTCCCAGTTTTCCTTGTAAGGAATAAAGCAGTGACCCATCAGAGATGTGGAATATTGAGGGGTACACAGCACAAATTCTTAGGTAGAAATGTACGCCTCGTCAGTTCCCGAGACTGAAACTGGGAGCAGAGCTATTCATCCAGCATCTAAGCCTTGAGCAGTGATTCACACTCAGTAAATACTTACGGGGCACCTACCAGTACCAGGCGTGAGGACAGATAAAGTGGAACTAGACAGAGCCCCTCTCTCCATGGAGCCCACAGTCTAACAGAGAAGGCACAGTGAATACATAGTGTCATGTGTGCAGCAACAGACAGGCAGGCTCAGGAGGGAGACTGGAGTGAGAGAGGGCGACCAACCACCCCGGTTTGCCTGGGACTGAGGGGCTTTCTGGGGGGTAAGACTGTCAGTGCTAAAAAAGGGGGAAATCCTGGCCATACAAGTTGGTCACCCTAAAGAGAGGTCAGGAACAGCTTCAAAGCAAAGGTCTGGCCTAAGAAGGGCTCTGAAAAATAATTAGGCATATCTTAGGAGGGTCAAGCCTTTCCCCCGATTTCCTCCCTGCCCAGGATTGGGCTGGAGAGCAGAACTGGTTGTGCAGCAGGTGATTTTCTGCTCTTTGGATTACCAAATCCCTCCCAGAGCTGAGGAGAAAAGAGATTACAGCATGACAAAGGCCACTGATCCTGCAGTGCCCTTCCCACAGGGAGAATATGAGCAAAGCCTCATCCCTGACCGATGGGGCTGTTGGCCCCATGGAGATGCCAGCTGCAGGGCTGCCATGCTGCACCACACCAGGGAGCACCACTCACACAGACCACAGCGTCCCTGTTAGCAGTGAGGCAGGACGCCCATCAGGTCCTGGAGGACATTGAGGGCTGTTTGCCTGGTCGGCCCGGGAGAGTTTTCCAGAAGAGCCCCATATGACACTACAACACCATTCCCAGTAACCCATTCATCTTTGCCCAAAGCGGAGTCCTCTATCTGCAGGAGGAATCAAGACAAAGCAAGTTCTTCCGCTCTATGACTCCAGAGGAGAGAGAAACAGAATGACATGGCACCAGGAGCGGTGCAAGGCTGAGCGAAAACCAGGGAGGGTGCGAGCATCGCAAGGGCTCACGGGGTCAGTACGTAGTCTGACTGGACGCTGAGTCACAGAAACGGGGCTTCACGGGGAAGCCGAGAGAATAAGAAGGTAGCCAGCTCAGTAGAAAGTGAGGAGAGACCCAGCCAGCCACAGATCACAGGGGTCCCAGCTGAGTACACAGGGCTCCACCGCATCCTCCCACTCACCCTGAGTGGCTACGGGCCCACCCTATGTACCGGCTTCATCCCTGACATCTTGAAGGGACCACCTGGCCTCTGACCATTACACCCAGACCTTGGCGTTCCAGAAGGAGTCAACTGACTTCCTGTCTTTTCTATTTCTGAACGGCAAACTAATTCAGTGATGACACAATCCCTTTGCCAAGTCATTTCTCTTCCCAGCATGCCTCCCAAACCCAACACGTACCGAAATTATGCTGAGCTTGCTATTTTGGGAAAGGGGGCCCTGACATTTCCACACCTATCTCTGTGACCCAGCAACGTCCCCTTGCCTCTGAGTGGGAAGCGTCATCCCCTGAGAAGACAGGAAAGCAGCAGGTCAGAGTCACCGGCCTGATCACTCCTCACTGGTTCCTCTGAGCGGGCATCTCCACCTCCAGGGAGAAGGGAAGAACCTTGCCAACCCTTTCACTCTCACCGTCCTCTTCCTTGGCTAGCACATGTTTCAAAAGCTATGGTATATCCTCCCTCCATCAAGCCAAGATTGGCTTAGACATTGTTGAAGAAAACAGAGGTCAAGAGCAGTGTCTACTGAGGCACACATAGGGGTTTCTCTAACATACACAGGTGGCCCCAGCATGGCCCCATCAGGCTCCTATACACCAGCCGTCAGCAAAACACTGACTGTGCCCCACCCTCACCCCCATGAAATGCACTCTGGTCTAGGGCTTTGCAAAATGGGTTCTGTAAAACAGTAGTCCCCTGACGTGCCTCCACCACACAGGGTTCTGTGGTCACAGAGGTCGGCAAGCACAGCACGACGGAGCCCACGGGTCTGGAGGGCCCTGGAAGACCTCCTGTGGGCCTGAGACCCCGCCACATTTCCTGTCTGCCTGGGAAGCAGGTAGCAATGGGAAACTGACTGCTCTCTGAGGCTTTTACATGAGGGACAGCAAGGACCTCTGTACCTTCCCCCAAAATTTACTGTACCATTCAGGGTCCAGCAAGAAATAGGACCAAACTTAGATGGTTCAAGAGGCTTTAACAACTGGCAGGGACTATGTGTGGAGCTGTGGGAAGAGGGAAGAGAAAGCATAGGAGAGGTAGAGGCACCCAGAGACTAGCAGCAGTGGGAAGGGGAAAGTGTACCCCTGCAGGCCAGTGGGGCTGGAGCCCTGGGAGGGGCTGCCCAGGGGATGTGGGGTCGTGGAGGGACCAGCCTCTTCCAGAAGCACACCACCAAAGAGGAGAAAATAGGAGACAAGTGTCCCCCTCTCTCTCCTCCACATGGGAAGGGAGTGCAAGTATAGGTATCTGTAGGGTGAGGCTCCTGGGCTCAGAGCTAGATGGAGGATGTTGGGGTGAGGGAGCTGTGACATGGAACTTACAGATCAACAGCAAGGGAAGAAAACATAAGAAGCTTGCGACTGCCCTGTGCAAATCCCTCATCGTTTAGAAGTTAGGTCTGCTTTTTCAAATGTTCTACTAAGAATAAGAGAGAAGAGACCCGCCTCTAAATGTCCTAAACGAGGCAAGAATGTTGAGTTTTGCTGTCACCATTGGCCTGCAATTTCTGTCCTGGGGAAAACAGTAGAAGGATTAAGACCCCATTTCCCTTTCTAGAAAGGTTGCCCTTATTTGCTGGCAGGAACATGGCTTCAGGGAGGAGGCGCTTCCTCTGTCACCATCCCGCAAAGACACAGTGACCTGTGTGTCCTGGGCCCTGAGCACTTCTGAGACCTGAGCCTTTCACTGGTGGGCAGAGGGTAAGAAATACCCAGGTGGTATTTAGCACTGCTGGTGTAGGAAATAAAAAGACAATCACACCTCTTTTGATCAGTCTCTATCTCTTGATGTCCTGAAATTTACATTTCATTGCAATAAGAAAGAATCAAAGGAGGACCTAACCCAAAGAGGGGAGTTATTCCTAATTCTGATGTATCATTAAGCATCCCCTCTTGGAGATCCATAATGTATATTATTAAAATATCTAAGTAGTCCTCCAGAACGAAATCTATTAAACTCTGCTTAATCCAGGATTTACCATATTTATGTGAAAACAGAACCTTTTTTAAAAAATAATCCAAGTACCCTTTGGAAAGTACTATGGTCTTCTATAAGCCATGTTTCTACAACCTATGTTTAGCAGGAGGCTAAGCTTAACTGTGTAGTAATTCTTTCATATAGCAAAAGAGCAGAGCTGAAAATGCAAGAGGGAAGAGCAAGCAGGGAGTTGTGTGAGACAGTACCCCTCTCAACCAATCGTAATAAAAGGGGTAAGGATGGTTCAAGCCTGCTAAAGAGGAAGTATATGGTAACCTCCATTCAATACACTTGCATTAAAGGTGATGAAGATACATGCCACCCAGGCTAAGAAACAGCTTGCCTTATACCCTGAGAAAACCATAATTTAAAAAGACACATGTACCAAAAAAAAAAAAAAAAGATACAAGTACCTGTCACAAAGCAACAAAGCCCGTGCACCACAACTACTGAGCCTGCGCTCTAGAGCCAGAGAGCCACAACTACTGAGCCTGCATGCCACAACTACTGAAGCCCGCACGCCTAGAGCCCATGCTCCGCAACAAGAGAAGCCACCACAATGAGAAGCCCGCACACCACAACAAAGAGTAGCCCCGGCTCACCACAACTAGAGAAAGCCCGCGCACAGCCACAAAGACCCAACGTGGCCAAAAATAAATAAATAATTTTTTTAAAATTAAAAAGAAAAAAGATACATGTACCACAATGTTCATTGCAGCACTATTTACAGTAGCCAGGACATGGAAGCAACCTAAGTGTCCATCAACAGATGAATGGATAAAGAAGATGTGGCACATATATACAATGGAATATTACTCAGCCATAAAAAGGAATGAAATTGAGTTATTTGTAGTGAGGTGGATGGACCTAGAGTCTGTCATACAGAGTGAAGTAAGTCAGAAAAAGAAAACCAAATACTGTATGCTAACACACATATATGGAATCTAAAAAAACGGTACTGAAGAACCTAGTGGCAGGACAGGAATAAAGACACAGACATAGAGAATGGACTTGAGGACACGGGGAGCGGGGAGGGGAAGCTGGGACGAAGTGAGAGATTAGCACTGACATACATACACTACCAAATGTAAAATAGATAGCTAATGGGAAGCAGCCACATAGCACAGGGAGATCAGCTCGGTGCTTTGTGACCACCTAAAGGGGTGGGATAGGGAGAGTGGGAGGGAGGTTCAAGAGGGAGGGGATATGGGGATATATGTATACGTACAGCTGATTTACTTTGTTATAAAGCAGAAACTAGCACAACATTGTAAAGCCATTATACTCCAATAAAGGTATTAAAAAAACCCCAAAGAAACAGCTTGCCTGGTCCTAAAAAGAAAGACCTCTGAAGGAAAAGATATCTGAGGTATATGAGAGAGAGAGGAAGAGAAATGGCATTTTAGGAGGAACGAGTGGTCCTTGCGACCTTTCTGATGTGGCCTTAAGTAAGTCAGGTGTGAAGTGCCGTAAAGCTGTTCACCAACAAGAGCGAAAGTGAGTGGGGTTGCGGCAGGTGACAAGGACGCCAGAGGACAATGACCAGGGGAGGCCTTGAAGTCCAGGATTAGGATGTTAACTCCGATTTCAGGAGCAACTGGGAGTCACACAGACTTTAGAAATTTTTCAAAATGAAAATAATGTACAGTCGTCCTTAGGCATCCACAGGGGATTGGTTCCAGGACCCCCGCAGATACCAGAATCCACGATGCTCAAGTCCCTTACATAAAATGGTGTCGTACTTGCATGTAACCTAAGCACAACCTCCCGTGTATTTTCAATCATCACTGGATTACTTTTAATACTTAAAATGATGTAAATGCTACGAAAATAGTTGCCAGTTCACAGCAAATTCACATTCCGCTTTTTGGAACTTTCTGGAATTTTTTTTGGAATTTTTTTTCTGAATATTTTCCATCTACGGTTGGTTGAATTTGTGATGCAGCCCCACAAATACTGAGGGCTAACTGTACAGTGCAGTGCACAGGATAGCTTGGAAGAGAAGATAGAGTTCAGAAGGTCAGGTGGAAGGTTGTACTAGTCCTTGTTAAAGAAAGCAGGGACCCAAACTAGGACTGTGGGTCAGAACAGACCTGAGAAGTAACAGAGTCAGAAACTTTATGTTTTACTGGTAAAATTGTTACAAGGGGCTGAGGAGGCAGAGGAGCTGAAAATGAACTAAGTTTATGAGCCTAGTATTGAATTTGAGCCTTCAGACTATAACCCACCCCAGCTCAAATTTCTTGGCAATTCTTCATTTCCATGTTAGTGGTTCTGCTTCACCACACTCTGGGAAAAGTAACTGGCTTCCACACTTCAACACTTTCTGGCCCATCAGCTCTGATGCCAGAAGTAAAGGCAGCTGGAGAAGGAAAATATAGCCGGAAAGAATGGAAACGCAATGAAAAAGGAAGGCTGGAATGCCTTCTTTGGTGCTAAAAGAAAATAAAAAGGAGAACTGAAGATAACCTTATAAAATCTGAGCTACAAAACAGTTGTATCCCATGATTGTGAGCCCAGAATCCTCCCAGGGCCTCAGGACTGAGCTTAAGCCAACTGTCTCCACCTTGGAGACAGAAAAGCTCAGCTGTCATTCTAAGCGATCCTGAAATACATTGATGCCTAAACGGGTGATGTCTGAATCATCTTCTACACCTGCCCGAGGAACATCTTATTCCATGTCAATGTGTCTCATGTCACAAGCATATTCTAGTATAGCGCATAAACCCTGTATTATCACAGGATGTAAGAGGCGTTAACTCAAGTTCAACCTCATACTAGGCGTGAACCTCAGCTGGACGATGGAGAAGCCCCTCTCCAGGTACATCGTCTTTGTACCAACACACCATCATTATTTTCCCAATGCTCTGTCATGCACCAGGTGGTTGGCATTCATCAGGGCATCCCCCTAGTAAACCAGACTCAAAAGTCTGTGGTCATCTTTGACCTATTCCTTTCCTTCATTCAGGTTTTATTAGTTCTGTCTCCACAGTGTTACTGACAACAGTTCTCTCCTTTCTGTTTTCACAAAACACATCCCATAAGTTTAGCCCCTCCCCCTTTATTTACTTTAACAACACTTTTCACCCCAGATATTCTTCCATAGTTTCCCACTTGCCTAAGTGACATTACATACCATTTAGTTTTTTCAAAATTTAAGAACTTACAAGTAGAAAATTATTATGATCGTTACCAACATCAAAATCAAAGCCCTTCTCAAGTGCTATATATTCTCCAGGGCCTTTATTAAATCCCTTTTGCCAAAAGTAATTTCTCTCTCTTTTGACCTCTCAACGGGAGGTTTCGAGACAATCTGCTTTGTAGTGGAGTTCGTTGCATTCATATCTTAACTCCCATATTTGATCAGAAGCCCCCTGAGAGCAAAAGCAGTGCCTTATGCATCATCATGCCCTCATATCTCCTAGCACAGTGCCCTGCTCAATATATGTTTGCTGAGTGACTGGAAAAACAGACAGTCTTAGTGAGAACTCACACCCCCTTAGCAAACTGGAAATGAATGGAGAATATGGAATATCAATGGGAGGCATTGCTCCAGCTGCTACAGCATGTTAATTACACAATACTTTTATTGAGCAATTCGGTGGTAATTCTTGCAGCTATTCCTCCTTAATAAGATCCATTGTGCACCATAAAATAGTAACTGGGACGCAGTTTGTATTCCACATACATCATATTTCTCTTTAGCAGGTTCTTCCATAACCATAATCTCATCATTATTACTATTACCCTCAGAAGACGGTGGACTTGCATTAATCAGGCCTGCTGCCATTCCCTTGCCAGGTTTTCTGCAGTTTTATTGTGCTTTCGGACATTTTAATTAACTTGAAAAATTAATTTTAAAATCTTCCCTTATTCATGCTCTGCCCCCTTGGAAATCCTTTCTTCTTGTTTATTATCACTGACCATTTGAAGATGAGGTCATTTGTGACTAAAGCTCCAGAGAACTTCCACACCACCTTGCCACAGTCTATGTTATTTTTAAACGGGATGAGACTAATAACCCAAAACTTGAAGGGAGGGGGGACTGGATTTCTGTTGCTTTGGGAGTTCAAAGACTTAAAATTTCAATTATGCCGTAACATTTACTCCTCCACTTACCTGCTCTCTACCGAAGCTCAACAATGTTAGTTTACATATACAGAGTTGAGTTTTGTTTTACCGACTTGACAAGCTGAAACGAAAAAGGCCCCAGATTTGCTAAACCTAGAGCATTGACACATAGCCAGATAAGCAAGACACGTCAGGTCCTGACCCTCAGTGCTCTTTCTGGACCCTAGGAAATACAAAGGGATGGTCACTGAACGCGAGTTCTTCCTTTTCTAAACAAAAAAAGGTCACAGGCTAACCCCAAAAGGTTGGTAGTGGCTTCTTGGTCACCCTATTGAGGGTGTGAGGCTCTATCGGGATTATCCACAGAGTGTTCTTAGTGGTAAGAGCTGCTGCCTTGTGTACAGGACATGTGAGTGACAGCTGCTCATCTGCCTTCCCGTTATAAACACTCGGTTACTCTTCTGGCATAATTTACAATAGTGATTCTCAACCTTTGATTATGAGGATCTACTTACTTAAATTTCGTAAAAAGGCAAGACATATAATCCCAGAGTGTCTGTAGATATAGACAACATACGACAAAAAGCTAGTATGAATTCAGCGACTACTTTACATGAATCTTTCTTTTGTTGATATTAACTACCTCTACATATATTTAGAACACATGGTCCACGTGTGCACAGAGGGTAGGATTTATTGAATTTGCAGACAGTATTCGGTGTGCATGTGTATGTGTGCACTGTCTGTATTAACTCTGTACCAGCCCCACCCAACTCCTGCTTCTCTGGCCAGAGCTCAGATGCTCACAAAGGGCAGATGTCTCATTTTATTCATACAACTCAAGAAATGAATATTCAAACCAAAACACTTACGTAGATGTTTAACTCTGAACATTTTCAAGAGATGGCTTATTTTGCTATGATTCTATTTAAAATGCCTGCAGTTTTATATAATAATAGAAAGATAGAGAACTACCTCACCCTGCTGCCTCCAGTCTGAGCTCCATTAGCCAGCCACCTAAGGTATCTGCTGGCTGTAAGGAACAGGTACCCGACAAAGCCAGTTTATCACAAGGATATTTTAAGGATGTGGAGTAATATTATGGGGCCCATTTGCAAAGAGTTCAGCCTACCTCAAGTTCTTATGTCATTTACTAACTGGTGTCCTGAAGTAACTCACCTGCCGCCTCAGAGCTTCAGTTTCTTCACACATAAAATGGAGATAATAAGAGTGCCCCAGTCATACGGCTATGGAGACTATCAAACGCACGTCAAGAGATTAGCCTAGTGCTTGGAACATAGTAATTACTTAAAAAGGCTAACTGGTACTAACAGCAACAAGAGTAATAGAGGTAGTGGTGAAGGTGTAGCTGGGCCCCATGGAAACTAAATAAGCTGGGATTTCCAAGTCTCTCTCTTCAGATCCGCCTTGCCAATCTGCTCCGTTCTCTTTGCCGCAGACTGTCGGCACCTTGATCTTGGACTTTCCAGCCTCTAGAACTGTGAGAAATAAATTTCTGTTGGCTTTCTAAGCTACCTAGTCATTCATATTTTATCACAGCAGTCTGAACAGACCAAGCCATCCTAAATGTTTAATTCTTTCTATTCCAAATTTAAATTTAGGCTTTTCTCTGCCTTTCTAAATAAATTTACACAATCCATCAACAGTCACTCGGTATCTCATTCATGATTTACTAGATATAGATTCAGTCCTCTCAAAGACACTCCCTCACCAAATTAACGTACCTTCCCCAACTAGGTCTAGTCTTACACGTTCTTTGTGGATAACACTCTCTCATGACTCATTAGTTTTTTTCTAAGTATAAAAGATTTTTAAGGAAGAAATGAAAGGGCAGAAATGCTTTACTAACTTTGAGGAGGAGAGAAGAGAATAGTGAAATCTGGCTCAGAATATGGAGAATCGGCCACACGTTCAGTATTTGATGATAACCCTTCACCTTGATACACTGACTTCATCTTTGTCTCCAGACTCAATGAACTAAAGAAAGTGAGAATTTTAATAGAAACTGGAAATTATCTCCACAGTGAGCTGCCCTATGCTTTTTCAGGGTCCTGATAGTTTCCAAGTTCAGATGTTAAGTGTGCAAGAGCTGATATCATTTCATGGGATAAGAAAAAAGGCAGAGCTCAGAAAATGAATGAACCTTGTCTGGAAATTTTCACAAAGACAATCAAATCAGCAAATGCTTTTGAGTACAGCATCAGCACTGGAATAGAGGGGTCTAATGGCCCCATAAACCAGAGCAGGCAGCAAGTCAGAAGAAACTAAGACCTGAGTGTACACCTTTGCCCTAGACCTTCACAGGTGCTGGAGAAAGTGACCTGCTGCTGAGGCTAATGGCCGAGACCCAGTCAGGTCAGTGTTAAAGGGACTCGGGCTTATTTCAGGCCCTGAGCTGGTCCTATTCAGATGAGTATATGCTGGTGGAAGGTAAGAGTTCTGGAGTCAGGCACCAGCTCTCCCATGTCCTAACCGTGTGACTTTGAGTCACATTACTTAATCTCTATCAGGTAATGGTGCTTTCCCATCTGTGATATGGGGTTGTTTGGATAAATTGCTATAATGCATCTAAAATAATTAGTGTATGTGTGGCACATAATAAGAACTCAACAAACATCGTCTCTTATTATATTGCTATTGTTGTTATTGTTGTTGGTGGTATTACACCCCCGGTGAGTCCAGGGATACCCCTAATGCCCAGATGGCGATGGGTAGAGATATTCAATGAATGAATGAATGAACAAAGAAATAAACAATAGGAGGATTGTCACAAGGCACTACATAATTAACTATGGATTCAGTGAATTCTGGAGTAAATCATTTTCTTTCAGCCTCATCTCCCTTCAGAAAAATATGTTCATTTTCAAATCTATCTCAATATTATACTACTCAGGTATTTCTAATATACTTCCGGAACAAAAAATTTTTTAGTGGCCAAAATACTACACACATTAATGTTTACAAATAAATGATTACTTAGAAAAGGAAGCACAGTTATTAATCCCCAATGTAGGGAGGGCTGTTTAAAATGCTGTCTAAAATGTGTTGAGGGCTGAGAACTCAGCTTGTCACATTCACCCAGAGTGTAGGTTTTAAGTAGTAAATTAGAAACTGGATACACAGCTTTGAAAGGACTGTGTGTCCTTTTTAAATGTCTGTGGAGATCTACTCAAATAAAAGAGGAAATTGAAGAGCTACAGAGCTTGGCAATTTCACAGCAGGTCAGGAATGGGAGGATCTACTGGAAAGAGGCTATTTAGAACCATCTAGTAAGCTCAGAGTGAGCAGCACCAGCATCCCAAGAAGAAGTGAAGGTCAAGCTGGTGTAGAGGATCAGACAGCTGACAAAAATGACCTGGGAGAACGGATAGACAAGAGAATGATAGATACCTCAATCCTAGCCCATCAAAGCAAAAATTAAGTTAGCAGCAAGGAACTGATTGTTCTTATGGATTTTTCAAAATATATCACTCCTGTGTTATGCAGATTACATGTGGAAAATGAGGTGTATGTGCTGTTATCTAAACAGAAGTATCTTAAGGTTCAAGAGGACACCTTTGTGGTTTTAGCCTAAAATCATTCCTTGGAACCCGGATCTGCTTATTAGGCTAATCACTTCTGTCTCCCAACTGAGCCCACAATAGGGGTCAGCTTTTAGCTTTTGACTTGGACCAACTCTGAGTTTATTTTCTCATTACCCACGTTACCATTTCTGCCAAGACTCATCTTCCAAGACCCAGGACAAAATATACAGCATGTTCAAGAAATGGCAAGTATCCCAGTGTGAGCAGAGTACAGAATGCCCACAAAGGGGGAATGAGTGGTGAGGCTGGAAGGGAAAATTTTGGTCCCAGTGACAGAAGCCCATGAGGCCATATTAAGGAGTTTAACCATAAGTGGTGGGCATGGGTGAGGTTTGGCCTTGTAGTACTGGATGATCTCTGTACTAAATACTCCGTTCTAGAATTAACTTTATGAATCTACTGACTGCATACAAGACACTGTTTAAAGTTTTTTTTTTTAATGCAGTACCTAATCTCAAAAATAGCCAAATGTCATTTTTACCCTTTATTATTAGATATTTTATAATAATATCTTTATCCACACGCTTGCCTCCTAAGAAGGGCATGTTTTTAATTTATACCATATTTGCTCACAAAATTGATTCCTAATTTTACTGCCTCCCTCATTCTGAGAAGAAAATACCTTTTCCCATAAAATTCCACACTGCTCTGATTTACCCACACAGATTCTCTTCTCTCATGAGTGCAGTATCATGGCTGTCCAGGACCCCGAACCATTAAGACCTTCCATCCCCGCAATCACCACTGCCTGAGCTGTTTCAGAGTTTTATAGTTAGTATTTTGAGAGAAAGAATCTGATTCTCTCAGCATGGGTCAGGTATCTACCCCTCATCCAATCAGGCTGGGGAAACTAGGCCATCTGGTCTACACATGGCCACAAGGCCCATTCTTCCCGCCAGGACCAAAGGGCGCTTTTAAAGAACTGAGCACAGGCTGGTCATGAACTGCAAACATGCCTACCATGTTTTTCCAAACATGAATGCTTCAAGGCAGCGTATACTTGTGGGGGCAATTTTGTGGACACTAAAGAACTAATAAAGAAAAAGAAACCCATTAATGCAGTTTGATTCTAACCACACTGTCGCTGATGACAGTTTAATTTTGGATGGGTTTTTATTCTTTAGTTAACCAGAGAGAAGAGACATAATAATTTTGAGGGTAAATGATAAGATGGACCGTAATTCAGATTACTGTCTGATTAAAGTCTCTAGGCCTGAATTAAAATGACGATATCAGGGAAAAAGAATGTATTTTGGAAAGAAATTTAGTTTATCCTAGGTAATCAGATACTATTGGGGTTTCCATACCTCTTAAGCTCTAGAGGAGATGTCTTCAACTCCCATTTCATACTTGTAAGAAGTTCATTGTCCACCCCAGGGCTCCTATGGATTACTAGTCACCTTTGCCCTAAGCCCCTGCTTCCATTGGTTAGTTCAATTTATGGATCAACCTACCACCTACCTCTTCTGCCCACACCCATCCCGTTCACATCTCATAAATATCAGATATGGGCTCTGCCCTCTTCTCTCTTTGCAGAAAATCAAAAACAACTCATGCAAGGAATAGTGGATTTTAATGAAGATGTAGGGAGACAGAGGATGGCATCCCTACACTGGGCCCCCTCTACAGCTGCCCCAGTAGATGGCCAGTCCAGAGAGAGTGGGTTCTGCCTTCAGATCACCAGCACCACCCAGAGGAGAATAGGAAGCTGGAAATGAAGACGAGAAAGACTGGGAAATGGCCAGAGGCCTCTCAGGAGAGGCCAGGAAGGCAGGAAGTCTGATGCTGGGGTCCCCAGAGTTATCACCATCATAAATCTAGAAATCACGAGAACTGCACAGCGATGGGAAGTCCAGGCTAGGGTCAGATACAGCTGAAGCTCTTTTAACCATCCTCCCCCTGCTGACTTTTCTCTGTAAAGCATTCTCACTGATGCCCTTATTTATTTATAAATAAGCATAGATTTAAAATAAAAATTCTTCACCATGGCATGCTGAAGCCCAGAGGCCAAGAGGCTACACACTCCTGTAGCAGAATGCCAGGAAGCGTCTGTGTGTTTGTTATTAATATGTTTATATCGTGCACATGTACACCATATGACTTGTAAACAGGAAAAGAAGTAGAATTGTTGTTTCTGTGAAAACTAAGTTGAAGTCTTTGAAAAGATTTGTTAAAACAAAAAAACCCCACTCATTTCTCTGAATCTAAGGATCCATTTGGATTAATAGTGATGTATGGAGAAGTAGAAACATTTAGGGAGAGAAAGACAAGTTATCTTTAGCACACGGAGGTAGACAGAGAGAACCCTGGATGGGTCTGGGTATGGATAGCTGTTATAAATTATTTTCTCTATTGTGTTTCCATTTAATATTAGTCAGGACTACAGGTTATCATGATAGAAATTCAAATCAAACAGCTTAAGCAAAAATATAATTTATGACTCACAGGATTTCAGGAAGGGCTGAATACCCAAACTGGAAAGGCAGGGAGATGGTGGGGGAGGGTGGGCGCCAGGGGTACCAGGAACATCTGAACGCAGAAACTAAAACACCTCCAAGACTCTTGTCCCTCGTCACCGCTTTTATCTGCATGATGTCTTTATTCTCTCTCACCACTTATTTCTTCATGTAACGGTAAACACAGCCACCACCAGTGCTTGAATTTTGCATCTTGCAAATGCTGCTCTCAGACAGACTACCTGGACCTCTCTCTTGGCCCAAGGAAAGATTCTTATTGGCCCAGTTTCGATCATGTGTCTTTCCCTGAACCAATCAATTGAGGCCAAAGGTGGTGGGCACATCTACTGTTCCCATTCTCACCCCATACTGTCACTCTTACTGGTTTGTGGTCCACATAGCACCCATCACGAGCTGAAACTTACTTATCTCTATTGTCTGTCTTCCTGACTGCCACAGAAGGTCTATTCTGACTTGTTCACCACCAAAACAATACTTCAGCACATAAGAGCTGCTCAATAAACACTTCTGAATTAAAACATCATAAGCCCAGTCAAAAATCAAGCCATACGTGAAATTCATGAGCCATTAAAAAATCACGCTTTGGAAAAAATTACTGTGCTAAATGAAAAGGATGTCGATATAAAACTCTTTCCAATATAACCCTAATTTATCAATAAGCTTAGATTTAAAACAAAAATTCTCAAATGGGAAGGGCAAAGTCAGCAGGAACTCATCAGACTACAGAGCCTGCCTGCAGACCTTCATTCCATGCAAAGGAAATGAGAAAGGAAACCGGAGGAGAGGTTGAACCCCTCTGTCCCCTTGGGTCCCTAGTAGAGTTGCCAGATAAAATACAGGATTCCCAGTTACATTCTATTTTCATATTAACAACAAATAATTTTGAGTGTAAGTATGTCCCAAACATTACATACTTAATAATACTAAAAACTATTCATTGTTTATCTGAAATTCTAATTTAGCTGGGCATCCAGTATTTGTATTTGCTAAATCTGGCCACCCTAGTCCCTGGGCATCCCCGTGCCCACCCAGGAGCCACAGAAGGACCCAAATTGCAGTGTGGCATATAGAGCAAGATCAGGAAGTAGGGCCTTGGGTCTCCCTGGGCTTCAGGTTGACACAGGAGCCATGCTCCAGATGCTCCTGCATGCTCCCAGGGGAGGATGCAGATCATGGCCAGCATCCCGGCCAGGAGGAGTTGCAAAGTGACCCCGGAGTGGAGCTGAGGACTGAAAAGGCTAGGCCGGCTCCTGAATGGCTGGTGGCCAAGCCTCAGAGGATCTGCAGCACGGCAGAGCTGAGGTGCGGCTGAGCCAGCGAAAGGAGGACCCCCAACCCTGCCAACACCGAAAGGAGTACCGCTGAGTCACACCAGCTGGTACCTCATGGTTCACTCTAATGACACAACAGCAGAGACAACACACATCTTTGAAAAAGCCAGAAGAACTCCCAAAGACAGCACGAGGACCAGCCCATGGATCCTCCCCAACCACTATGAAACAACCCTGGTAGTCAATTTAAAGCTTGATGTGCACATATCCCAAAAACAATGATTCAGGCCAAGTTTACCAACTTTCTGCCATGAGCAAATAGGCAAACATGAGAGGAAAATAAAAACCAATTTAAAAACTGAAGAACACTGCCTTTTTTTCACTTTGAGTATCTATACACGCACACAGAGGAGGGTAGAGAATTTGTCTTAGAGAGGGAATCAATCTCTTTTTGTTTGTTTTATTTTTGGTTGCATTGGGTCTTCGTTGGTGCGTGCGGGCTTCCCCTAGCTGCGGCGAGCAGGGGCTACTCTTTGTTGTGGTGCACGGGATTCTCATTGTGGTGGCTTCTCTTGTTGTGGAGCACAGGCTCTAGGCACACAGCTCAGTAGTTGTGGCCCGCAGGCTCTAGAGTGCAGGCTCAGTAGTTGTGGCGCACGGGCTTAGCTGCTCTGTGGCATGTGGGATCTTCCCGGACCAGAGCTCAAACCCATGTCCCCTGCATTGGCAGGTGGATTCCTAACCCCTGCGCCACCAAGGAAGTCCCCCCAATCTTTTAAGATAACACTTTTCTGGGCCTTTCTTTGGTTGTGAAAAGTAAGGTACCCTGGACATGGTCTGAAAAGATAGGATTAGAAGAAGAATTAAAATGTTCCCTATAACAAAGTAACTGGAATTTTAGAACTTTCTCCTAAGGAGCTAGAGCTTTGAGGTCCTAGCTGAAGAGAAGTGGACAGGAACTGGTCCCAGGAATATGATGAGAAGTTTAGGCATAAGTAACAAGCAGCCTGAGAGAAACAGTCCCTTGTTCAGAATGTTTAAACACAGTGGCGTCTAATCTTCAGTTTTAACTGATTCTCTGTTCTGGACAGGGATATAATCTAAGTCCCCTGCATTAATTGAAAGCCTTCAGGAAAATCCATTAAACACAAAGCCTGTGGTGGGATTATTAGAAAATTAAAGGATCAACAGTGAAAAGATGAGTTGCCTTCCAGACTCTGCAGTGTGCAACCTGCACACCCATACCTGGTGACCCTAACTGATCCAGGACTGGAAATAAAGAAATACTCCTCGCGGCAATTACACTAGAACAAGATGATCCTCCAGAGGGAGGGCTAGGAAAGCTAAATTGTATTATTACCTGGATTAGAGAAGGAATAAAATACATCAAAATGTGAATAGGGATTATCTTTAGGGCCTACAATGAGTGACTTTTTTTCTTCTGTTTCGTGCTACCGTGCAATGAATATGGGTTCATTTTGCTGCCAGGGAAAATGATTAAGAATCAAAGAAATCATCACACAATCGGCAAACAGCAGTGGTGATGGAATGGCTGGCTGTGACCAGCCTGGACACCAGCTGGGGTCTGATCAACTGATGCTCCTCTTGCCTTGGTCCTCTTGCCTGGCTCAGGAACTGGGAGGTCTGAGCCTGCACCTGGAGGGTACCAATGCTCATAGAGAGCAGCAGAATTCCCACAGGGTGGTGATGGATGGGAGGGTAGGACTGTGACCAAAGAGACAGCCTTGGCAGCAGAACTCAGCAAGAATGTCTCATGTTTGGGCAACTATACTGAGATCTGTGTATTTTAGCATCACAGAGACTTACCAAACGGCCTCTAAATCTTAAACAAAATGTCAGTGAATGAGGAGGTGTCTTCATATCTTTATCTAATGTCCCTCTGGAATTTACTTTCATTACTCTTTATAAAAAGTTTACATTTCAAAATTAGCAGGTTTTTAAAAGTTTTCTCTCTAGAAGACCTCAGAGGTTATACAGTGCTATTTCCTCTCTTTACAGATTGCACACTTGACCCTCAGAGAGGAGAAAGGATGAGACCAGAATTACACAGTGTATTAGTCAAGACTCTCCAAAAAGCAGAACCAATAGGATGTGCATAGAGAGAGAAAGAGATTGATTTTAAAGAACTGGCTCATGTGATTACAGAGATTGGCAAGTCCAAAATCTGCTAGGTGGGCTGGCAGACTGGAAACCCAGAGAAGACTCAATACTGCAGTTCAAGTCCGAAGGCCACCTACTGACAGAATTCCCTCTTGCTTGGGGAAGTTGGTCTTTTGTGCTATTCAGGCCTTCACCTGATTGGATGAGGCCCACCCACATTATGGTGGGAAATCTGCTTTACTCAAAGTCCACTGATGTAAACGTTAATCTCATCCAAAAACACCCAATATAGAGATATCCAGAATAATGTTTGACCACATAGCTGGGCACTGTGGCCCATCCAAGTTGATGCATAAAATTAAGCGTCACATGTAGGTAGTCAGAAGTAGGAATGGAATTAAAACCCCAACCTCCTGGTTTTCAGAAAGCTCTCTCCACTCCATCATGTGGCCCCAATCAGACTGATACTTTTGAAACAACCAAAGTCTGGGTCTTACATTTTTTTAATTCAAGAAGCGGAGGGTAGCGAAATGTTATGCTTAACAAAAATGTTCATGTGTGTGCTTGAAGTGATTTTCCCTGGCAGTATGGCTACCTGGACACATTTCAAACCAAGAAAGAAACAAAACATTATTTAGAGAGAATGAATCTAAGGGCCCCCCAGCTGTATAAATCCCCCACTGCATCTTAACCCCACCATAAAACAACATTAGTGAAATATTTGTTCAGCCCTCTGACAGCCATGGATATTAGATGCCGAATATTGTGAAACACACAACATTAACAGGTGTACATGCACCAAACGTAAGCTGACAAAAGTTCCTCAGATGGCCGCTTCTCATCATTAATCCTGAACGCTGGATGGGATTCCTCATTAGAGGAAGAGCACGCTCGGGTCCACATTTTCCACTTCTCTTAAATTTCAACTTTAGCAACTTTGAATTTTACCTCCTACATTTTTTTTTTCTTCATTAAAGGAAAAAGAGAATGTGAGCTCTGAACGCAGCACCTCACTGAGAAGGCTATATTGTAGGAGGAGACTTCCCACCTGTATGGCTCTAATTTACTGGAAGAATGTTTTATTAGCTAAAGAAGTCAAGCAACAACTATTTAAGATTCCCATCATACTTCTGCTACAATAACATCATTACCATAGCAAACTATGGATTTCAATTTCAATATCACTTTTTTTCAGGACCTAGGTAGTTCAATCCACTTGAAAACCCTGAGTGCACTGGGAAATATTTGGAGACAGCAGCTAATTAGAATCTAAACAGTTATAAGAATAAGTAAGTCATTTTACTCCATTCAGCTCACAAACGTTATCAAGCAGGAAGCAATTTCTGAGACGGATAGAACAATAGCCGCACAATGAATTATAACACTGCAGTTATACCGTTAGCACAGCCAAAATAATGAGACCTCAGGTGAAAACATCGACGCATTCTGTCTTCAGGACAGAATTAACGAATGTTAATTTCAGTTAACGAATGTCTTAGCTCGCGACCGCCATAACAAAATACCACGCGACCGCCATAACAAAATACCAGAGAGTCGATGGCTTAAACAACAGAAATGTATTTACTTACGGTTCTGGAGGCTGGAAGTCCAAGATCAAGGTGCCAGCAAGGTTGGTTTCTGGTGAGACCTCTCTTCCTGGCTTGCAGATGGCTGCTGAGAACTTCTCAGTGTTTCATCACATGGCCTTTCCTCTGTGCAGATGGAGAGAGAGAGAAAAGGAGAGGGGGAGAGAGATATTAACTGAGCTGTGGTCTCTCCCTCTTCTTATAAGGACACCAGTCCTATCAGATTAGGGCCTCACTCTTATGACTTGATTTAAACTTAATTACGTCCTTAAGGGTTCTATCTCTAAATACAGTCACATTGGGGGTTAGGGCTTCAACATGGGACTTTTGAGGGGACATTAATCAGTTCCTATCAGGCAACATTAATCTACCTAAAATGTCTTTTTCTCTGTTACAACTTTATGCAGGGATTTTTTTCCTTTTCCTCCCCCTTCTCTTTCTTCTTGTTTTGTTTCCTTACTATATACAGATTCTCTCCCATTACAAATAAACTTCATGGTTAATTTAGAAAATGTTTTTCTCTTAGTTTTTAGTGCACTGAGTATTTGGGTTCCTTTTTTTTAATGCAAAGGGAATGGTTCACAATTAACTCAGAAGAATCCAAAACATATTTTTCTAAATAGTCCTAAGAGTTCATGTTTGCTCTGACCAGATCCAACTCAACATGGCAATAAAAACAAGTGGTAACATCTCTCAGACCTGACTTCAGGGGAGTTACTTCTTACACACATTTAGCTTATGGAAGTTCAACTATATACACTTGGAGGTGGGGGAGACATACTCTCTATACAATGTGATGTCTAAACACAAGCCGTTCAATATACCTGGTATTTAACCAATGAAACAGCAAAGTGTCTGACTTGGGAGGAAACTTTGACTATGTGTAGATGTGTTAACAGACAGAATAAAATACCCTAAGACATCTGTGCTACATTTGATGAGCAACTTAAAATGTTTTCAAGGATACTTTTGACTCTATGTGATTTTTGTCTTATGATCTGTTTTCAAAAACTAACTCCAAAATAAGACTTAATTTAAAAATGTATCATAACCTGGTATAAGGAAGAAAGTGAAAGCTCAACTGACTAGCCCCCCAAAAATGAATAGAGATTGACCTAAGTGGAGGGAGGAAGGGATGGTATTTCACACAGAGGGAACAGTGTATGCAAAGGCATGGAGGCAAGAAGGTGGCCAGAAGCTACAGGAGCCTGGCTTCTCAAAGGAATGTTCTCTGGAACATTCTCAGGAACTCATTAAAGTGCAGATTCTCCTCAGCTGGGCTGGGTGGCTCCTAAGATTCTGCATGTTAACGAGCTCCCAGGGTCACAGATGCTGCATTCTGGGAGCCTCACATTGATGACAAGAAGATGAAGGAGATAAACTGAAAAGGTAGCAAGAAAAAAAGGCAGGGTCATTTGCTGAGGTCAAGTTAAGGAGGGCCTTGAAATGCAGAGCATGTTGTTGGACTTGTGATAAGTTATTACTCTTAAAATGATCAGGCAGAGGAGTAATGTGAAGTATTAGCACGAAAGTGTTTGTTAGGAATATGGTCTGACAGAGCTATTCAGGGGCTGAGCTGGAAAAAAACATTTTGAGTTAATTAATATAGAAGGTTGAAAACTGCACTCAAGGAGAAAAATTCCACTAAAGAGGGCAAAAAATTCACCACTTAATGAGATTTCATTGTAACTTTATGTTCAAAGGCCCTAAAATAGGTGGTAACCTATTTCTTAATCAATGTCCCTGAACAAACAGAATAATCTCTCTCCAAAGTTTGAAAAAACATTGTTTTTATATATTAGAAATACTGAATCGCTTTTTCAGAAAGCACTTCCAAGAAACACCATGATGGGCAAATATTTATACACCAGCTGACTTAAAACCTAAAACTTTATCCTTAGGAAAAGACAGCATTTACAAAACTAACCATAATGGCAGAGAAATTTCATGTTAAATATAGATTATTTTTTAATCCTATCTTCTATGCCAAGAAAAAGGCAGGTAGGAAGAAAAAAGTACAAGACCAAAATCAAATTTTTGTCATGATCTTGCTACCAACTGCCTGGCAGAACTGCTTTTTTAGAAGCTGATCAGTGCTTCCAGGTGCATTGTTTGGGCCCAGCTCTAGATAAAGATAAACATTCAGGCTTCCGGGGACTGGAATCACAAGAGTGACTAGCAAAGTTCATAGGAACTGAAAGACCCTGGTGCCAATTAAAAACCATACATCCCATCACAGCAAGGAGGGAAGCTATTGAATAATTGAATAATCTCAAGCCATTCCAAAGGAGAATAAACAGATGATGGCCTGATCCCGTGGAGACCAGAGGGAGCTGTGTGCATTACCGTGCTCTATATTCTCCTCATACTTTGATTAATTATCCAGCTGTGCAACTGTCATTATCAAGGATATCTCTGAATCATGTGGCTCCGACAGTAACCAAATCTGGCTGTTCCTTTCATTTTTTTTTTTTTTTTTCACATGGGTAAGCACCCTGCTGTTTGGAAGAGAGTTACCTAGTATGTCACTTGAAACAAGCAAATGCTCCATTCACCGCAGACAACAATGGGTCAGTCGTTAGACTATTTTTCACAGCACTGTTGATAGGTTTGTACAGAGGTACCCCTGGTAGAGGAGAGAAATATGCCCTCCTACAAATTGATCTTCCCCTGGAAAAGGTTGAGAAATACCAAGCTTGAGAGGCGAATGAGTGTCATTTTAAAAATCTTATTTGCTTGCTTGTTTCTTTATTTGTACTAGAAACCTGCCCCCCCACCCCCATCCCATCATTCCAAAAGAGACCTGAACCTGTGGTTCAGGATTAAGAGGATATTTCTCTAAAGATTACTTTAATTTTCAAAGGATCCAGGGCTTAAGCCAAAGAAACCCATTTGAAATTACAGAATTCCTATCTCTTTCAGTCAGTCATGGGAGGAAAGCCAGACATGGGAAAGGAGAGAGGAGGCTCTTAAAATAAAGTCACATCAATAGCTGCCTATCCCACCCTCTCTTGGTAGCTGTGACCAAGGAGACCACGGAATCTTGAGTGAGTCAGTTCATTGTTCTGTGTCCAAGTCTATCCACTGGTTAAATCTGGATAACAATGCATGTCTTCCCTACTTCCAGGGAAGCAGCACAATAGTAGAGACTATTCCATCTCCAACATTCCATCTCTTCCCTATATTTCCCAGTCCTCTCGTGGTTAAGCAAGACCATGTGACTAGTCCTGACCAATGAAATGCGAGCAGAGTGATGTGAATCACATCCAGGCAAACGTCATAACCTTCTCTCTTCTCCTGCTCATGCAGCTACAGACAGAGGCCCTCCAGCCGGGGTCCCTATGTCAACATGTGGAACCAGGACCCCCTGCCGGTCTATCCTGTAGAGATATCACAAGCAAGAACTAAACCTTTGTTTGGTTGACCCTCCCTTCTCATCTCTCAGGGGAAACGTTATTCCTCTTTCAAAGCCAATCTCAAATGCCACTTCTTCCATGGAACCTCTCCAGACAGGAATTCCCACAGCACTCTGAATGCCTATTTTTTTAAATATTTACCTCATTTTGCCTAATATTACTGAAAATCTGCAATGTTCAGGCTCTGTGGCCAAACGTACCAGAATGTAAATCTCAGCTCCAGCATACATAGCTGTTTAGACTTAGGTAAATTATTGAACCTCCCTAAACCTCAGTTTTCCCACCTGTAAAATGGGGTTAACAAGAGGTGTCATGAGAGGTAAATGAGATACAGGTAAAGAGCTTGGCACAAGGTTTGAGGTGTAGGAAGACACGCATGAACCATTCAGCTTATTATTCCTATGAGCTGGTCCTACAACCTTACAAGACTGCAAGAGCCTTAAATATGGAGATGATACGCTCATCGACTTTCTGTCTTCTGCAGTACCTGGAACAGGGTCTCTCTCTCTCTCTCTCTCTCTCTCTCTCTCTCTCTCTCTCTCTCTCTCACACACACACACACACACACACACACACACACACACACACACACACACACACACACACACACACACACACACACACACACACACACACCAGGTACACCCAGGAAATGTGAGGAATGAATGAACTTTTTTAAAAGAACAAAATAAATCACTGAAATGATAAAAATTCTTTAAGAAACAAAAAGGAAGAATAATGAGAAAGCAAAAAAAAAAACAGACAATGGACAAATTTTAAATAAACTACGTTGATTGGGGAAATGTAGAGAGATGGAATCTACGTTGACAGGTGGCTGTTTTCAGAGATGACCTCAGGTACAGAAAACTGAGGTCATCATATGCCTCCATGTAGAGCACGTCATCTTTATTCGTCTGGGTTTTATAATGTTTCAATGAAATATTTACATTTTAAAACCCTTTGAGGGCATATAAGATATTAGACATACGGGTGCTCTGACTTCAGAAGAAATCCCTCGGTATATTGCTGAGTAAAGTGAAAAATAATAGTAAACAAAAATAAAACAGTTCATTAAAAATAAAGGCACAAAACAGCGGCCTTGGGAAATAGGCCAGGTGTTGTTACGCTTATAAATGTCTTTTAAGTGCGTAGATGTGTTCCTCTTATTGAAACAACTAGTTTCCACCTTCCTGAAACTTCCTTCATAAACTGGTCCTCACAAAAGAAAGGTTTTCGCTCCTCTACGTTTTTAAGCAACAGCGACATCATGTGGCCACTCTGGGAGCTAACCAGTCTTCGCTCCCAGCTATGAATTTCCCCAGGGAGACATCAATTCGGTTCTGCCTTCCCTTCCGAATAAACTCATTCAAAAATCATTCAGCGAATGGCATGTAGATTCCCATGCTTAGGACAGGCACAATGGTCTGCATCTCTACATAGTCTTATCTAGGGGATCATCCCGTCCCTAAACTCTTAGCCAGGCACAGCCTATTCAGAGACTAACCTAGTCCCACAGCAACCAAATCAAGTTGGTTTGACAAAAAAAAAACACTGAAACGTCACTAGGGATGAATACATTCTATATGCTCACTCTTGTTTCTGCAGCCTCTGCCTGTCACTAGTAGATGCTCATCCATTCATTCAACAGATATTTTCTGAGCAACTACTGTGTACCAGGCGCTGTTGTAGGTGCTTCAGAGTTTACAGTGAACAAAACAAAGTTCTTTCTGTCATGAAGCTTCCATTCTAGTTGGAGCTTCCATTCTTGCTGGAGCAGTCAGGCAATAAAGTAAAGAGGGGAGTAAGTATCATGGAGAAGTGGAGGTGCTACTCTGTGCTGGGTGCTCAGGGACCGCCTGACTCACATGGCGACAGCTGAGCAGAGACCTGAAGAAAGTGAGGGAGCCAGGTGTGTGGTTAGGAGGAGAAGACTGCTAGAAAACTGAACTTGAACTTGGGAGAGAGGGAAGGAGGGATCCAGGGAGGAGGACAGGAAGGGAGGAAGGATGAACCTGTGCAGCACTGGACAAGGAATGAGAAGACCTACGTTCTTACTCTGACTCTTTCATAAGCAGCTGAGAAAACTCAGGCTTTCCTTCCCCTCTCTGAACCTCAGTTTCTCTACTCTAAAGTGAAGAACTTAGATTAGATAGTCCCTAAAGTTCCAGTCAATTTTAAGACTCTCTATCATGAAAAGTCAGAGATTGTAACCTTTAATGGCATTTTGCGTGTGTGTGCGCGTGCTCGCCTGTGTGTGATTAATTTCCCAAAGCAATTCCAGGCATTTGTGTTTCTCTCAAGAGTGATTACACACAAAAACCCCCACTATTTGCTTACTAGTTAAAAGAAATTGATCTGGAGTCTATGGGTTTAAAGATTGGTTGGTCTCACAGTAAGATGTACACTTCCGGAGATTCGTCATTATGTGCCCAAACACAGTAATTGCTAAAGGATCATGCACTGTAATTTGGCCCTAATAACCATTCAGGTGGGGGTAAAGTGAGCAGTTAGCTACAAGATATCAGCACCTGTTAAGTACATGACATTTTACCGAGAAATGAATTCCTATTTTGGCAATCCTCTAGTTTGATGGTTTTAGCTGTATTAATGCCTGAAGTTCTCTAGTAATATAATGACAGATACCTACAATACAATACATACACACCATACAATAAACACAGCAACAGAGAAGGTATAAAAGCAGGGTAAATGGGCTCCAGATTTAAAATGGTTCCTTGGTTATATTTTCTCCAACTTCCATCAACACTGTCACATGTGGTACCAAGTACAGAGGACAGGATGGCTCCCGTGTTGGACCAGCATTAAAGGGCTTGTCATCAAGATTTCAGGAATCAGCAAAGGTCCATCTGCCCACAAATATCTTCTTCATTAAACCATCATTTTACCATAGTGTCACCATTAGAGGTTCATTCTTTGGTCTGTTATTATTTCTAGAGTATTCCTTTTAAAATGAAATGATGTTCCTAGAGGGAGCTGCCCATTCCACTTCAAACTGTCCCAAATGCTTCGGGAAGAATAAGCAAGATCAGGGGAGAGACACGGAGGTGCAGCCTTGGACAGAAGTGCTAATGTGGGAAGGGAGGACAGGATCCACAAGCAACGCAGGAGGGGATAAATGTAAGAAAAAGTGAGTCCCACGAGGTGAGATTCTGCTCTGTATGCCAGGATCTGTAGCTAGAATGTCTACTTCTCATGCACGGGAGACCCCGCTGATGTTATCTTTACAGATGAGGACACTGAGGCTTGCCTAAAATCTCACAGTTAGCTGTGGAGCTGGGGTTCCATCTCAAGTTCACAGACTCCCCACTGTGCCAGGGCACTGGACCCCTCAAAGAGGAGGAAATACTGAGAAGGAAGAGGGTGAGAGGGGGGCTAAGAAAATGGAGAGCTTGACCAATCTGCCATTCTGTCCTGAATCAGCCCTGCCTCCCGCCCCATGCCTGAGCAGCAGAGAGTTGTGGGCAGGCACCTCTGAGGCAGCCATGCATAGTGCTAAACAGGGTGACTTGTCATAGCACTTTCCGGGACAGTGCTATCAAGGGCTGTCAACCCCTAAACAAGGGGCTGCGCAGTATTGTGAATGAAGAGTGGGTTCAAATAACAGGTGCAGCACTTCTGGGCTGTGAAGCCTTGGACATAACATTTAACTTCTCAGAGCCTCCGTTTCCTCTTCTGTAAAATAGGAAGAATAGCTACCTAGGGGGACTTGGTCAAGATGAAATTATATCAAGCCTAGCACTGGGCCCAATACACAACACATACATCAAAGAATGTGGTCCCATCCTTTTTTCCCTCAAAGAGAACCATTAAACTAGGGAAACCTGAGCTCATAATATTCAACCCACTTCCACTCTCCTTGCCCCATAAGCTGTATCTGATCCCGTCCCCAGCTTCCATGGGGCAGAAGATCTGCTGGTTACCTCATTCCCCAGAATCGTCACTGCATAGAGTCACTGTGTTCATACACTTCCCTGTCCAGGCCCAGCTGAAAGTGGAGCTCCTCCTCTGCTAGGGCTGAGACAGCAACAGAATACACACGGGCACAGTGTGGGTTAGGGTCCTTTTCGAGGTTGTACTCCATTGAAGAATATGGGGCAGGGTAGGTGGAAGAGCTGAGAATCTAACAAGACAAACCTTTCTAATTAGTTAGAGCCAAGAAGTGACACAGCTGACTTTGTAATATGAGACTTATAATTTGCCTACTGGGACCAAGTCAAAATTTCTCATGTCCGTGAGAAAAGGGTCAAAAATCTTTGACTCAGGGGAAGGATGAAGGCTTCTCTTCTAGAGAGCTCTGCTCCTGCCCCTTTTTCCCATCCTCCTCCCACCCCTGTTGGGTCTGTTTATTGAGTGGCTAGTACACAGTAGGCATGCAATAGGCATTTGATTAATGAATTACAAATAAATTAAATATTGGATGGATGGATGAATCAATCTACAGTTACATCCTTACTGATGCTGAAACAGAGTTTTGTTTGTTTCTTTGTTTTTTTAAGTGGGCTACATGCATTCGTGCAACTAACAAAGAGATTGGCTGCAGTGATTCCTTTGTTTGCTGTTATTTGGTACACCAGTGGGAGGACATATCCCAACACCCAAGTTAATTATTCTCATACCCTATTATCCTTCGAGCCTCATAGCTTGACTAGATAACACAGCCATGTCAAAAGATTGTATCCCAAAAAGAAATAAGATTCCACTAATGTTACTATAATATCCCTGAAAGAAGAAAGCATCTATTCTTGAAGTTAAAGATGGGTGCATGGCTGATTCACTTTGTTATAAAGCAGAAACTAACACACCACTGTAAAGCAATTATACTCCAATAAAGATGTTAAAAAAAAAAAAAAGATGGGTGCATGGGTGTTGTTTGCTTTATTGCCCTTTAAATCAACCATTATGATTTATATACCTTTTTGTATGTAGATTTCCCCAAAAAATTAATAAAAATTTTTAAATGAAAGAAAGGTAAGGAGAGGGTTAACAACTGACTCGAGGCTCCGCAGAAAAGAATGAATCTTTAACCTAAGGTCTCACGCCTTCACCGTGGCGGGCAGCTCCACTGACGGCAGAAGCACAGTGTGGTGCCGGGACGAACAAGTAGACAATGAAAGAAAGAGATCCTGTGATCTTGACATCCTTGGATAGTCTTGAATTCCACACAGCTGTTTCTGGACAAAGGGACATTCTGGAACTGGAGTCTTCTCCCTCCGGACCGATGTCCGTGTCCTTTATTACCTAAGAGTGCCGGGTCTTCGGCGCCAATGATGAAAAAAGCCAGTTCACAGGCTGCCGTGGACAGAGGGCTTTTTGTGCTTTCCCAGTGTGCGCGGGGGCAGGCAGGGCAGGCGCCCTGGCACTCCCGCAACCCCACTCAGCTCTGGGGGCGCCGTGGACTCCAGCGCCTCCACACTGACCTTAGAAGCCCCAACAAGCCACTTCAAGGAGATTAGCCTCCGTTCTATTTTGCAGCTTTTTCTGGGCTTCCACAAGGTAGTTGTCTGGACATAACACCTACTGGCAGTTCATCTTAACAGGAAGCAGAAAAAACATAGCCCGACCAAATCCCCACCCAAAGGAATTCACGGCGGCTGCTTTGAGCGGGCCTAGGGTTCCCTTCAGTCAGCCAGCCCTGTCCCTGTGAAGGTATCGGGCTGGGGGCTTCCACCAGGTGGCAGGAGGGCCAAATACTGGAAATTCTCACCAAGAAGAAACACTTTTCCCTTTGGCATCTCCACCATGCTTTTGTGGACTGCAATATTCCAAATGAAAACAAAATTTTTTAAAACAATGAAAATTACCTCATTGTAGAATTATTTTTAAGTCTGAGCTGATCGTTGATATTCTTATATATTTGAAATAAACCGAACCCTCAGCACGATGACCCATGCAGGACACATCATCAAGTATCCTTGCTCCACATGCAAGGTCAGCCACAATCACATCCACACAGATTGTGAGATAATCAAACTCTCCCAAACTAATCCCTTTCTACTTTTCTCCCTTTCCCTCTCTTATCTGGTGCACGTATGTATTTCTGAATGGGGTGTACTCATTTGCCCAGGCTGCTGTAACCAAGGACCATAAACTGGGAGGTTTAAACAACACAAATGTATTGTCTCACAGTCTGGAGCCTAGAAGTCTGATGGAGGTGTTGACAGGGCTGGTCGCCCGGTGGGCTGTGAGAGGACCACCTGTTCCAGAACTCTTTCCTTGACTCGTGAGTGGCCGTCTTCCCCCTGTGTCTCTTCACATCATCTTCCCTCTCTGTGTGTGTCTGTGTCCTACTCTCCTCTTCTTATAAGGACACCAGTGGTATTGGATTAAGGCCCAACCTAATGACCTCATTACAGCCTCACAGCCCTTAAAGACCCTACCTCCAATAAGGTCACATTCTGATGTACTGGAGGTTAGGACTTCAACATCTGAATTGGAGACAGGGGCACAAATTTGACCTGTGACATAGAGCTTTGCCAAAATCCCCTTTCGAAGTGTTGACTGCTGCATTTAGGACAAACACAACTTCTTCAAAACTGGATGCTCCAAGCAGTCACGTGCTCAAGAGGATGGAAAGGTGTGGATCTAGTTGAAACACCGAGAGAAACGGGAAAGGCTCTTCCCAAAACAAGATAATATATTGTTATATAGTGTAAATCAAGCTACAGAGATTTTGTGTTTGTGAGAGAGAGCAAATTCATTTCCTCACTGAATTTCCTTGAAGCATGCAATTTTTCTTCTTTTCAATTGTCTTTGTGTTCTCTATCTTGCATGTTTATTCATAAATCCACACCTCATAGGACCTACATTTAATCCACACCATGACTATGTAGCAGTGAAAACATATTCTTGAGATGTTCCAGGACTAACTGGTTACCATCTCCCATCACATACTCATCAGGGGGCGAGGGAATGAGGTGGGGAATTTGATCACTTCAGGTCCCCTCTCAGCTTACCCTCCCTTTTCGAAGTCTCTTCCTTAAGTGGTGTGATAAATATCTGACAGCCATAGAGAAGCAAGTGATGTCAGACTCGATTATTTCAATTCTGTTGAGCATCCAAACCAGGGCTGGAGTCCAACAGCTCATGGACACATGCAGCCCCTGCCCCCGGGGGACTTCCGTGCAGCGTGATGGACTAGGGGCTCCCCACACCTCCTGGTCCTCGTAGAACCAAGATGAAGCAAGTGGGCTTGCCTCTCTTTTTGAGGATTCTTCTGGCTTTCGGTTCCTTTCTACCTGAGAAAGGCTAGAGTTCGCCTACAAAAAAGATAACCAGGGTAACTAAAAGTGAATACTGTGTCATCTGAGAAGAAGTTGATGGAACCAGCCTGGAAAAGATTAAGGAGGCCCTATGCGCTGCCAGAGGCAAGAGATTGCTGATTAGTCCTGTTAGAAGTTCTGATGAACCCAAAGGTCAGTACAAGGTCATCGTTACAAACGTGAGCTGTCTATACAACCTGCTCTGTAAACAGAGAGCTTCCAGTCACTGAAGTGTGGAAAGAAGCACCATTACACAGGCTTTTGGAATTTGAATCCTGGCTTACCTCTTTCTAACCGTGAGACCTCAGGTAAATTACATTAGCTCTCTGAGCCAATGTCTCTAACCTGTGGTAGATCCTCAAATATTAACACACCTTCCCGCTTCCTCAATCCTTTCCTTAGAGTCACAGGTACTAGAAACTCTAACTTCCGTTTCTCTCGTTGAACAAACTGAGATAATACAACATCTCAGCATGGGTGTTTGGCTTTGGGTGTAGGGACAAAATCCACCTAAAATTCCTCTGGGTGACTGAGTAATAACCGCAGGGCATAGGTTTTACCACCACTGTTCCTCCTTTCCTACCCAAAGGGAACCAAGATGTGAGTACCAGTTATCACATAAAACATTCAACTCCATCTTGCTGGTAGTTTTAACCATGTTTAAATATTTCATAGAGAACATTTTTATTTGAAACACTGTCTTGTCTCACTTTTTAACAGATAGTGACCTGAATTAACGTGGAGAGGCCAGCATAAAGAGCAGAAGAAGTTACTACAAGGCAAGCTTTAGTGCTGAAACAGCTGAACACTGTTCAGGTTTCTGTTTGTTGGCCTGTCCACATATGTGGGATGTCCAAGCGCTGTCTTTCAGCACTTCAGAGACTTCCCTGACTGCCTGGGTGCCGATGTGTTTAGGAGGCAGGGATATATACACACACATATATTCAGCTTTCCTCCTGAGGTAACTTAGACTCTGCTGTTCAAAAATATCTACTCCCCGCCTTCTTCCTCCAAGGCAGGAGTATACTTCTGCACCCATCTGCCTGGGGGTTCAGTCACGTGACTTGATTCATCCAGTGAAATGTGTGCAGACACAACAGGGCACCAGTTCCGAGACTGGCCTTAGAGCCAGCCTATGTTTCCACTGATGCTTTGCCCCTCTGCCACTGCCCTGAGAAGAACATCTCCCGTCACATCACTGCTGCCCCTCTGCCTGGGCCGCAGAACAGTACTCGTGAAGCAAACGTGAGCCCAATTCGCGACCCAGAGCCAAGTCCAGTCGGACCATAACTTGAAGTGCAGCCAACCAACAAAGCGCAGCCCCATCCACCAACACTTGACCCTTGAGCAAAAAGCATTAAACCTCCTCCATGCTTGAGCAAATCTCACAGTCTTCTAATTATTACTTGTACCGTATGATGTGGATTTAACTACACAGTAAAGTGATGAGTATGTGGGTGTCATTTCTCCTGAACAGTATAATCTGTAGGCAATGGAAGTGTGTGTTTGTAAATATGTGTGTGTTTGTGTACAACATGATCTATTTCTACTCGCACCGCTTCTGATATCAAACGTGTGGGTTCTCCACACCAAGCAGCTCTCCAGTTCTCTGCAGACACCCACTGGGTGTCCTACAATTTAATTCAATTCTGACACTAACCACCCAGGGTTAGCACAGACTCCACAGATTAAGGGTCCAGTCCCACAAGACTGCCCTCCACTTCAGATGCCAATCACAAGAAGCGGCTCCCCCAGGGTATCCACATTTCTGTTCAACTTGTCTACAAATCACGGCACTGGTTTGATAACTTACAGCTCACAGAACACAGGGGAACACTTTACTTATTATTACTGGTTTATTATAAAAGATACAAATGAACGACTTCACATGAAGAGCTACATAGGGCAAGGTCCAGAAGGGTCCCAAGCACAGAAACTTCTGCCCCTGTGGAGTTTGGGCCACATCACCTTCCCAGCACGTGGACGCATTCATCAACCTGGAAGTTCTCTGAAGCCCATCATTTAGGATTTTATGGAATCCATTAATTAGGCACGATTGATTATATCATTGGCCACTGGTGACTAACTCAATCTCCAGCCCTTCTTCACTCCTTGGAGGTCAAGGGGTGGAGCTGAATATTCCTCTAATCACACAGTTAGTTCCTCTGGCAACCAGCCCCCATCCTGAAGCTTCTGCGGGCCCACCCAGAGTCACCTCACTAGTATACTCAGGTATGGTTAAAAGGGGCTAATTATGAATAACAGAAGATGCTCTTCTCACCCCTATCACTCAGGAAATTACAAGGGTTTTAGAAGTTCTGTGCTGGGAACCAGGGATGAGGCTAAATTACATTCTCATCGTGTCACTATATACACATCTTTTTATAAATATAATGAAGAAACTATCAGGTAATGGGCAATAGCCTGGAATGAGAGCCACAGCAGAGAAAACAGCCAGCTCCCTGGGTTGTGGATGATGGTGCTTGCCAACACAGTAGAGCAGTTAATCTGACCCATTCTTATTTCTCCTGAAAGAGTAAGGTATGAGTGTGAGAGCCCAAGACTGAGCCATGACCTAAAGTAGCTACTGAATCAACCAATTTCTAAAATTCCATTTTCTTCACTGACCTTAATGGCTTTTTTGATTGGACATCATGTGTATCAATCTTAATCCATTTTTACAGTTTATCCGCACTGGAATCCTCATTTTGGGGAAGTTAAATCCCAGCTCTGTCATCATCATTAATTAACATGGACTGAATGTCCACTTGGGGCCTGCTATAGAATTCGGGGGATGAGTCCCTGGGATGACCTTCAGCAGTTGCTTAACCCCTGGGCCTCAGGCGTTGGGGTCCACAACCTGAGCAAAAGCACTGATTCAATAATGTCCCTATGCTGCCAGGCCCATGGTCTCTCTCCCTCAAATGTGAGTAAGGAGAAAATGAAACCTCAGCTGCTCTATCGCTGTTCTAGACAACATGCAGGTTCAAGAGGCTGGTGAGAGGCCCCCAGGGGACAGATTGGCTGGAAAATGCCAGAATCCTATGTGGCTATAAATGGCACAGAAAGCACAACTCACACCTGTGTGGGGTGGGGACTGTGCTCGGACACAGTGGCGGTGCAGTACTTATGGGTTGGGGTGCTTTCTCAGGGTAGCGACGGGTGGCTTCAAATCTAGGGCAAGGGAGCAGGAATGAGGAGCCATGTGATGTCTGGAAACAGAGCAAAACATTGAAAAGGGCGCAGTAAGAGGGGCTTCAAAATGTGCGCTTTAGCACCTACATGTGGCTTTTGCTGTAATAAGCAGGAGTCCTGGAATCCCTATGGCACGCGGAACCAAATGGACAAAGAAAAAACCTCCCTCATATTTTATACCATGGTCTGTATATAGCTGCTATGAAGAAAGAGGACAAGAAAAAAAGGCACCCTACAACCCTCAGTTTCCCCAGCCACAAAATGTAAGGATTTTATCTAAATGTTACTCACAGACTGCCCTGTCTGAAGAAGAGGAAAATAATAAAATAGCAATGTGTATATCCAAAAAAATAATGACATTAGTGAAATATATTCATTTTCTACTGCTGCATAACAAATTACCACAAACTCAGTGGATTAAAACAACACCCATTTGTTAACCTGCAGCTCTGTAAGGTCATAAGTCCAGCATGGCATGGCTGAGTTCTCTGCTCAAGGTTTCCTAGGGCTGCAATCAAGGTGTCAGGCAGGCTGTCTCTGTCTGGAGGCTCTAGGGGAAAATCCACATTCAAGCTCATTCCTGGTGTTGGCAGAATTCAGGTCCTGTGGTTGCAGGACTGAGGTTCCTGTTTTCTTGCCAGCTGTCAGTGGGGCATAGCCCTCAGCTCACAGAGGCTGTCCTCACTCCCTGCCATGTGGTCTTCTCCAACACCAAGCCAGTTACGGCACATCAAACCTTCTCATGCCTCGAATCTCTGACTCCTCTACCTCTGACCTCTGGATACAGATGGAAAGGGCTCCTGTGGCCACATTCACATGAATGATCTCCCTCTAAAAGTCAATGGATCTAAAATCTTAATTACATCTGCAAAATCCCTTGTACCATACAATGTAACATAATCACGGGAGTGTTAGCTCATCTTGTTCAGATTCTGCCCACACTCAAGGGGAGAAGATAATAAAAGGGTGAAGGTCACTGGGGTTCATCTTAGCATTCTGCCTACCAAATAGATTATTCTGTTTTCCCCAAAGTTCCAGGGTCCTCCATCTGCCCTTGGCCTTCTAGAGCTCTTGAGACTATGGTTACATTCAGGTGACTCAAACTTAACTCAATCCTTGTCCCATTCCTCCCCTAGGCTACTAGTCAGCCGACCTGGTTAAAAAAAAAAAACAAAAAACTAGCTCCCTTTGACCATCACATCTGACTCTTTAATAAGGGAGTTGAAAGAATGAGGGGCAGGAGAGAGGCTAGACCCCAAGCTGGCTCTAAGATACCTACTGGTGGAAACTTCACGCACTTTGGCAAACTGGCACAGAAGATACATTACAGGGTCCCCTCCCCACTCTGGGTAAGGCCCACCCTGCCTATGTCAGACTATCACCAGGAAGTAAAGTACATGAAGACTCAAGTTTCATTCCCATCATCCACCATCTACCCAGCCTGGACGATAGAGTGGACAAAGGCTTCCCATAGGCAATATTGTCCTACCCCCTGCTCCATCCACATCCACACCGAGCAGGATATTCTGGCCCCTCCTCAGGCTTGCAGTTTCACTGCTGAAAAGCTGGGGTAGGTGTTCCACTAGCAGATGGTTTAATGTGCAAGTCAGCCTAAGGAATCTGCTTTTGGGGATAGAAGCTTCAGCCAGCATTCTACAAACAGTCATGGAGCACCTGCTTCTTGCTAAATTCTGTGCAGCAGGTTTGAGAAAACAGCAATTGGCATCTGTAATGTGTCCATGGCCCAGGCCTATCTGCTGTGTCCATAAATAAGCCAGCCCCCAAAATAAGGTGATCTCCTGGTTTCCCAAGGAAAAGATCCAAAAGAAAAGGTTGGGGCCCACTCAAATGTACAAAATTTTAAGGATGTAGTTGTTATAGAAAATGTGTACTTCTAACGTATAATTTATAAATTGACCTTTCCATATAGCTAAAAGATCTCATAATATAAAATATATTAATTTGGGGGCATGATTTGTTTCCACTCTCACATACTTTCTTAGCTCAGGCTATCCCAAATTACCATAAATGGGGTGGCTTAAACAACATTGATTTCTCACAGTTCTAGAGGCTGGGAGGTCCAAGATCAAGGTACCGGCAGATCAGGGGCCCTCTTCCCAATTTGCAGATGGTCATCTTCTCGCTGAGTCCTTACATGGAAGGGACAGAGATGGGGCCAAGCTCTTGTGTCTCTTGTTTTCAGGGCACTAATCCCATCATGAGGGCTCCACTCTCATGACCTAATCACCTCCCAAAGGTTGCTCCACCTCCTAACACCATCACATTGGGGGTTAGGATTTCAATATATAAATATGTGGAGGACACAAACATTCAATCCATAACACATGCCATGAAACGATTTTATCAGGCTCTTCACATCTGTCTTCTACATCAATGTAACCTCTACCATGAGAACGCCCTTTGGGGTCACCTAACTTGGATGGATATTTTTGAATCCATAGCTCATGCTGTCTCTGAAATTTCATTTTAAGTCACAAGTAACCTTGGTATAAAAACAGTTATTACATTTGTCATAACTTCTTGTTCGTATTGTAGTTGTATATTTGTGATCTCCAGGACATAACCATTGACTGCATGGCCTTTTAAGTGGCCATTTAAAGGCTTTTTACAACATCATCCAAAACTTGCACTTGTGAAGTCACTTCATTCAGGTCTCTGCTCAACGTCCCTTCTCAGCAAGACTTTCCTTAACCAACATTTCTAAATTACACCCTCTGCCACCAGCTACCCCCTTTACCTGCTTTATTTTTCTCCATAGAACTCATCTTCCAAGACCTCGTGTTCCCCATGGGCCAGAAATCTTGTCTCTTTTGTTACCATCTATCCCCACTGCTTAGAATAGTATTTGGTACTGTTCTAAGTACCAAATATGTAAGGGACTGATACTTACTTTTAAATAAAAGAGTATTTCCAGGAGTGATCACTAAATTATATTAAATTACATTAAGTTACTGGATATATATCAAATTTTATTATTTATGTATAAACTTTATATATTATAATATATATGAAATAATATAAATATGAATGTATAAAATTTTATATATTTCCTTAAGTAACACCTACAGGAATGTAAAACTATCATTAATGAAGGTCTTTTTAGGTTAATATGTTTTCTCTAAATAATATTTTTATGAAAAAAATAAAAATTTAAGTAGTCATTGAGAGAGTACCCTGTAATACAAGATAAGAGCTAGGAGTCAATTTTTGGAAGGGTGGGGGTCTCTTCTTATTTGGGTCCATATGCAGGTACACAGCAGTCATTTCTACACTATGAAAAACCCATTTCCTAGTCCTCTATTTTATCCAAGTGTTTTGCTCTCTCAGTTTCCATGGCAATATCTGTTTTCCTCCATCTCTGTAAACAGTCCTTTCATGATTCTTTTTTACATCTGTCCCTTAAACACAGAAGCCCTCTGTTGGCCTTTTTCCAATCAGTCTTGCGCTGTTTTGATTGATTATGCATACAGATTGCTCCTCCTTGGCCAGCCTTCCTAACCTCTTGACAGACTTCCATTTTCCTAAGGTCAGATTCCTGGCTTCCAGGCATCTTCCCGTCCTCCTGCCCACCTGAGAACACATTTCTTACCCTGTTTTCAGTATTCTCATCACTGACCCCATCCTACTCTCTCCTCTGAGTAACACATTATTTAGATGCACTGTCTGAGCCCACCTACCAGCATGAATTCAGATCCCTTGATAAAGTAAACACAGCAATGCATGGACATGGTACGAAGATGGGAGAGACATATGCACATAGAGAAAACGGTAACTGTCACACAGACATGGATCATATCTTGAGAAGGAGGAATCCTAAAGATCTGGTGCAGAGGGCAGTAGCAGAGATCACTGCCAAGCACTAGAAGTCTGGACTTCCGAAAGTGCCCACATGACCTGCCAGGTTCGACCACTGACTCCCAGGAAGAAACCCACTAGAATGTGTGAAGCACGGTGCATTTGAAAGTCAGGTAGCCATTGTTCAGTCTGTTGTATATTCACATAGACGATTGGGAGATGGGAAGCAGCAGCCCTTCGGGGGTACTAGCAAGAGAACAAGGGGTCCTGGACTTTACTGAGGTTGAACTAAGGGGCAAAGGGAGAATTAAGCAACACATTCTGCCCAAAACCCATAGCCCCTAATCATTCACTTCCCACTGGTCTGCGGTTTGTCACAGACACTTCATAAAGTTAATCCAACTGACTCTTGCACATAGAATAAAAGTTTTTCCCTGGACCCTCAAAACATCACTAGGAAACAGGAGAAACAGATGTCACTCTGTCCTGCAGGATGAAAAGAGGCACATCTCTTGGCCATTGAGAAGAATCCAGCACTGCTGTGAGAGACAGAAGAGAAAGGTCAAAGCAAACAGCCCCCGCTTCCTCTGAGAAGGTTTTATTTTGTTTCTCGATTTGTGATTTCATGAAAAAACATCCTGAAGCACTCTTTGTTTGGTTTTCCCTCTGTTTAGTTTTTGTCTGTAATGTAAGAAGACAGTTGTGGTTATAGGGAACGAAAATATTGTCATTTTTTTCTCCATCTCAAGTTTTTTATGATGAATTGCCTCTGAAATTTTTATGCCAGGATTTTTTTTCTTGAAACAATTGTGCAAATCTCCATTTGCAAACTTCTATCACACCTAAAATGGCATATATGCTTCTTCAGACAGTAAAGCTATTTTAATAAAAATAGTGGCATTTTTAGATATTTTCACAGTTACACAATCTCTTCATGCTTGTGTTTCTTCTTTTTTTTTTCTTTTTAAAACATTTTCAAGGAAGAATCTGTTCAGAAAATAGTTTCCCTTACTCAGGCATAGTTATGAATTGGTAATGCAGTCAGTACCACAGATTACATCTGGAGCTAGAAATATGTCACAGGCAGTGATTTACAGTCTCATTGCAACATAATTTATACAAGGAGAGATGCTAATTTCCATACATCCTGATTTATTTCATTAATAATTCTTACAGGCAGTATATTCTGTTATTGCTGAACTTATTTTAGATCAGTAAGTTTTCAAATTGGCTTATGATCAATTCATAAAAATACTGGAAGTGATCAGATCCATAATAAATTGTTCCATAGAGTGAGATATAACTAGTATGTAATAGTATATGGAGATGATATTCGTGTTAATCGGCTACCCAAAAAAGGGAAAATTTATACCATTCTCTGTTTAATTTAGATTATAAAATTCACTAGGGAAATCAAGGACTCGGACAGCTGATAGTTCTTAATAGCAACTGCAGTAAAACACATTTCACTGCTTGAAATTTGTGAGCCTCAATTAATCATGGGCTCAGATAGTTTTTAAAAGTGCTTTATAATCCAAATATTACTATCTCAGTAAGACACTCCAGTGTGTTTATTAATCCATATCTACTCACATACCCTCCCTGACCTTCAGTCACATGCCTTATAGCTCAGCAGGCTTCAAGCAAGATGCCAAAACTCCTGCTCTGTCTAATTGTATGATTTTCAGTTACTCCACACTATTTCTTCCCAGAGAAGCGTTAAAAAAAAATAATAATCCCCTGCCAGTTTAGCCTCCCTCCTTGATGACAATAGGCTATGCATTCATTACATTCTTGGTATTTTAGAGCCTTTCCCTTTAACCTTCCCCTTTAAAAATATTACCTTCCCAGTCCCTACTCCTTTCCTTTTTTCTAAAATAAGACAACCTCATCATTAAACGCCCCAACATAGACGAGAGTCTGTCCTCCAGAGAAGAGGATGCTAAGTTCTCTCCTGTGAGCTAGTCTGCTGATTAATCCCCATTTTCCCTGCGTCCTGATGATCTCCACCCTCAGAGCATAGGTCCCTATCCTCTCTGCCATGGTCCCCACCCAGTACCTAGAAGGTGCATAGTATTTAGTAGATGAGTGAATATGTCACCTGTTAAATAACAAAACTTCAACCAAAAAACTTTTAAAGATCTAATTGACTTTACTGAGCGATTAATGAATTAGGCAGCATCCCATCTGTCAAGGAGAAAGGAGCTCCGAGGAGTTGTCCAAAACGGAAGGCTTTTATGGCAGAAGGGGGCAGACAGTGGTGTAGGAACCTACCTATAGGAGATGGAAGGGGGCTGTGGGCAGATAACCTTACTGATGCTGACCAGACAACTGCAGACTGACCAGCTAAGACTGTATTCCTGGGGGAGATTAAAACTTCAGTTAGGTTGAGTATCAAGTCTTGGTTTGCTGACATGGGCTTAGCACAAGGACTCCATTTGGGGCCTGTTGTTTCTTTTATAACAATTCCCCACTACTGATCAGACTCTCAGCTTAACTGAGAGATGTGATCAAAATTTAACACATTAGCACCACTCTGGGCTACTGCTCTGTATTCTCGCGGCGTCTGCCGATCCTTGGTGTGGTATCCATACATCATGGTGCTTCTGCTTAATCTCCCTGTGATAGTCACAGGTCAAGGCCTCAGTTTATAATCTTTAAGTCTGTCATTCCCTTTGTTCCTTTTCTGGCATTCCAGTCTTAGGGAGCTCATTTGCTTGGTAGTGAGCAGCTCCAAACATGCATTTAAAGCTTTTGAGAGAATACAAAGCACCAGGGAGATTATGATTATAATAAGCAGGATAATTCCCAATGTCTAGAGTGCACTTTGGAGCCATGGTCCCCAAGACCCAAACCAATCAAAATCAAATAAGACAAAGAAAGACCCCGTTGAAGGAGTCATCTTTTTAAGCCAAGAGGCTTGCTCAGTCATCTTAATGTAACTGAGTTTCAACTTCTACAGAAGTGTTAATCCAGGTGTAGCAGGTGGTGCTGGCCACAGCGCAAACACTTTATGGATCAGCTGAAAGGTAATAAAGGGCTATCCTATTATCAAGAACAACTTTGGCCAGAGTCTAAGAATTTTTGTTGGGTGCCTATTGCTTTACCTGCGGATTCTGCAATATTTTTGAATTAAAGAGAGGTTTATGATCATATTCTCATGTATTCTTAACCAGTGAAGTAGGGATCTGTCACAGGGGGCTTATTTTGAACCATGAATGCCTCCTGGTAATTCCCATTTGAATCTGTGGCTCAGGATTAGAGAAGTGACAGCCATAGAAAAATTTAAGGGTCAGAAGACCACACAGGCAGTTTTATTCTGGTTACCCTTGTTTTGTGTCCCTTTCTTTGTATAGTGCCTGAAAGCAGAGTTCCCCATGTTTGGGGTTTTTAACCAGAGACAGGGAGATGGACCAGAGAGCCTCTAGCATCATGGGCAGATCAGAGTTTTCTGATGACAAATCCAGCAGTCGGAAAGGTTACCCCACACTCCTCAGCAATGGCCTAGGAGGTATGGATGATGGTATTATCTTTGCAGGCCAATGCCAGAGTAAAGAAAGGGAATGGAAAAAAGGTTTCATGGTTATTTAAAGTAAGAAGTCTTGATCCAGTGTCATAAAAAGAAGCAGTCTACCTCGATATCAGCTACTTCTCTTCCCAGTCAATTTTTTTTTTTTTTTTTTTTGTGGTACGCGGGCCTCTCACTGCTGTGGCCTCTCCCGTTGCGGAGCACAGGCTCCGGACGCGCAGGCTCAGCGGCCATGGCTCACGGGCCCAGCCGCTCCGCGGCATGTGGGATCCTCCCGGACCGGGGCACGAACCTGCGTCCGCTGCATCGGCAGGCGGACTCTCAACCACTGCGCCACCAGGGAAGCCCCCCAGTCAATTTTATTTGGAGGTCTCTAGCATCTGTACAGGACCAGATGTCAGGTGGAGCCACCTTCAGCTGTGAGACATCCAAGGCTTGAGTCCCTGATGTTTGGCTGCCATCTGAGTAGTGAGGAGGACCTGGTATAGGCCCTTCCAAGAGATTTCAGGGCAGTCTTTGTTCTTACTGATTGCAAATCAGAAGTGTGGGAGAGGGCTTCCCTGGTGGCGCAGTGGTTGGGAGTCTGCCTGCCGATGCAGGGGGCGTGGGTTCGTGCCGTGGAGAGGCTGGGCCCGTGGGCCATGGCCGCTGCGCCTGCACGTCCAGAGCCTGTGCTCCGCAGCGGGAGAGGCCACAGCGGTGAGAGGCCTGCGTACCGCAAAATAAATTTAAAAAAAAAAACAGTGTGGGAGAAAACTGGAAACCTTAGTTTGGAGAGTTATAGCCAAATATTTGAGGAACCTAGAAAATTTCAGGATTCAGTCCAATTTACAGGTATATAACAAAACCTCAAGACAATTAACAGGAATATAATTCAATAGAGACAAGGGTATAAACATAATTTTTCTCTCTACAATTATCCCCATTTCCTTATTTCCAAGGATCATCACAGTAAAACTAATTTATCTGTGTTAAATGTGGCTTAGTTATTTATATAAGTGCAAGAAGAATAGTGATTGACCATACAAGGTCTTCTGAAGACGCTGTGCTGAGACTTTTTATCAGGAATCCCAGATTGAAGTCTTAAAAGCCTCTCCAGGCCAGGAAGCCAAGGCAAAGTTCAAGCAGTTCCTTAAAGCTGTTTGGTCATATCTGAGTCTATGCATATCTCACTCAAATATAATATTCCAGTCAAAGCCTTAGTAATATAGCCAGTGTTCCTAATTGTATCCTCTTATAAGGAGAACAGATTTCTGTTGAATTTAGGTAAATAGCTAACTATATTACCATGAAAACAATACTCAAGAGCTTCTGAATTTTGGAGGGATCATGTAGGGGGGAAAAGTAAATGTGTCATCTTTGTTTACAATGGTATATTTTACCAAATTACTCTTAGCTTTAAGATAAAAGAAAAAATGTTTCCATAAATCTGGACAAACAAAACATTAAGGAATTCATTCAGTCCCATGTAATTAATACATGTTCTGATTAAATCCAGTTTTTTCACTAGTTCTGCAAATTCTTACCGAGTTCAGTTTTATGATTTTAAAGTTATTGGAAACTGCACTTGTCAAAATTTTCTTTCATGAATTTTCTTGAAGATGAAGCACCTTTGCAGGAATGGTTTTGAAAAAGCATCAGAATAAAACAAAAACTATCTGTCATAAGTTTTAAACTGTGCACCGTTCTGAGTAACATGGTGAAATCTCACGCCCTCCCACCCAGGATGTGAATTATCCTTTTGCCCAGCACATCCTCACTGTATATGCTACCACCCATCAGTATAGGAAAAAACATAGTATATCTAAGGTTCTGTACTATCCATGGTTTCAGGAATCCACTGGGGGTCTTGGAATATATCCCCTGTAGAGAAGGGGGGTACTACTGTAATTTTGAGCATTTTTATAAATACTAAATTTATATAAGCATTTGTTTAAGTCAATTAAATAGAATTTTAGTAATACTATCGGAAGGTAGAAAATACTACACATCTACAACATACATATATAGATACATGTAAACATAAAACAGACATGGAGACCTTATGGTTTCATTTTTAAATTTTAACCATGAGGGACTTCCCTGGTGGCACAGTGGTTAAGAATCCACCTGCCAATGCAGGGGACATAGGTTCAATCCCTCCAGGAAGATGCCACATACCGCCAAGCAACTAAGCCCATGTGCCACAACCACTGAGCCTGCACTCTAGAGCCTGTGAGCCACAATTACTGAGCCCGCATGCCATAACTACTGAAGCCTGAGTGCCCTAGAGCCCGCCCGCCGCAACTATTGAGCCCACGTGCCACAACTACTGAAGCCCGCATGCTGCAACTACTGAAGCCCGTGTGCCTAGAGCCCGTGCTCCACAACAAGAGGAGCCACCGCAATGAGAAGCCTGTGCACCACAACGAAGAGTAGCCCCTGCTCGCCACAACTAGAGAGAGCCCACGCGCAGCAACGAAGACCCCACACAGCCAAAACTAAATTTAAAAAAATAAAAATAAATTAAAAAAAATAAATTTTAACCATGAAACAGGTATAATAATGTAAAATTCACTAGTTATAAATAACATTATTATTATAAATAACTTATTCCACAGTTGCAGTAAGTTAAATTTTTCTGATCAGATGGCTAAAGCTTTTTATATTAATATTTGTAGAAAAGATACTTAAGATTTGTATCTGTCCTTGACAAGCAATCTTATGGAAACTGGAAAAGTTTGTATTTTTTAAAAAACCTCTTCCCCCTTTTTTTTCCTTTAGTCTGAGGAATCAGGGATGATCTAGATAAGAGTTTCCAGAGGTGACCAGGCAAAATATTTATATCTCAAAGGATATATACAAGGAAAGAACGTAAGTTCCCCTAAGAAGAACTCTGAATTGTTTCTGTAATTACATTTCTCCATTCTCATCAACCCTCATGCCTACATTGCTACATCTAAGCAGGTGACACCCACGGTTTACATTTACCCTACCTTCTCTCAGAAGTACCTGGCCCCTCATGGTCCCTCCACTTGGAGGTCCCAAGGGCACTTCCAACTCAACAAGTCCAGAACTGATCTGGCCGTGTCTCTTCCTGCTGCATCCTATCCTGCCTCCACATAGATCAGAGCTCTTCCTTAAAGCCCCACCTTAAAAGCCATCTTTTCAATGACACTTATCATTTGGAAATAATTTCTCTCCTTTGAAACACCATAGCTTTACATTTGTGTCTTTTCAGTACTTGTCACTCTCTACCTTATACTATACTGAAGGAGGGTTTTTTCCTCCCCTTTTGGACTGTAAGATCCTTTTATTTTTTTTTTAACATCTTTATTGGAGTATACATGCTTTACATTGTTGTATTAGTTTCTGCTGTGTATAACAAAGTGAATCAGCTATATGTATACATATATGCCCATATCCCCTCCCTTTTGCATTTCCCTCCCACTGTCTCTATCCCACCCCTCTAGGTGGTCACAAAGCACTGAGTTGGTCTCCCTGTGCTATACGGCTGCTTCCCACTAGCTATCTATTTTACATTTGGTAGTGTATATATGTCCATGCCACTCTCTCACTTCATCCCAGCTTACCCTTCCCCCCCCATGTCCTCAAGTCCATTCTCTACATCTCCGTCTTTATTCCTGTCCTGCCCCTACGTTCTTCAGAATCTTTTTTTTTTAATTAGATTCCATATATATATGTGTTAGCAAACAGTATTTGTTTTTCTCTTTCTGACTTACTTCACTCTGTATGACAGACTCTAGGTCCATCCAGCTCACTACAAATAACTCAATTTCGTTTCTTTTTATGGCTGAGTAATATTCCATTGTATATATGTGCCACATCTTCTTTATTCATTCATCTGTTGGTGGACACTTACGTTGCTTCCATGTTGGACTGTAAGATCTTTTATAGATTCGTGAATTCTCTGACAAAGTTTATGCAGTGTTTTCCATATGGAAATGTTAGTTGCATTAATCAATGAATCAGTCAGTCTGAGGGAGGGAGAGAAAGAGTGGACAAGGAGAACGGCCTACTTCACAGTCATGGTTTAAGATTTACAAACAAAATGACTTAGACTCGCTTTTAAAACCTGATGTCTCTATAAGATCCCATAGAATTTTGCTGCACTCAGAGAAGTATCAAATTAGTGACTTAAATGATATTTTTAGAAACCACCTAGTCCAGAGGTTTTGAAAAATCTTTAAAGTTGCAAGATATTTATGTATGAAAATTGATTGCACAAACTTGATCAAAAGATAAAGCTTTAAATACAAACATATGCACACAATACACACATAACAAATAGTAAGAAACTGATATCAGCTTAAACTGAATAATTAGTATTAAGGGATTTGAATTTTTATATCCATTACCCATTCATTTAATAAACACTTCTATGGTATTTAATGCATGCCAGGCATTGTTCTAAGTGCATTAGAAATATTAAATTATTTTCCTCACAACAATCTAAGAAGTAAGTATTATTGCACCCATTTTATAGATGAGAAAACTGAGGACTTCTTCCAGGTCACATGACTAGTGAGTTGTAGGATTAGGATTCAAACTCAGTCTATCTGGCTCCCAAGTCCACACTCAAAACCAACAAAAGCTACCTCATTTACTGTTATTACTGTTATTGTTATTATTAGAAAAATAATAAAATGACACTATGGTTAAAAAAAAGCCTTGAGGATAGAATTGTGGACGTTCTTTCCTTTTTCCTCAAGCTAATAAAAAAAGAGTTGAATTAAAAATTGATGACTATAAATGACAACATTTATACTGTTTGCTACTGTGATCTTTGATCACTGTTGATTGAAGTTTTTTGAGCAAGAAAAGTAGAAAAGAATTAGATTAAGAAATTATTTCTTTACCATCCTTATGATTTAGAAGAACATTCACAAGCTCATAAACATATTTAAAGTTTTAACTCCACTTATAAAGTAACCATGAATCCTCGTCAAATTTCTCTGGAAATCAAGAGCTCCATAAAACACTCTGAACACAGCTACTGCTCATTTCTGCTATCTCAGAGCAGAGGGCTCTAAACCATCATGGAAAGATTCATGAGCAACTTAGGGAATGGACCATGGCTTGTTTATCTCTGTATCTCAGTGTATACAGTGCAGTGCCCAGCTTAGTACGAGTTCATTGCGTGTTTCTTGAGTTAAATTTAGTAACTTATTTGTGATTTTTCTAAAGTGCTACAAAAATCCTGATTTAGTACTATTCAATGTCTGTTTGAAAAAGAATCTCCAAGAACGGAGAGGAAAGCAGAACCCAAAGGCAATGAAAGCTTACAGCAAGGGAAGCTTCACTGCCAAATGCAGGGGATTCTCTTTCCCTGCAGGGTGCCACGCAGCAAGCTACCTCAGCTGACCAGCTGCTGTGAGCTTCTCCTTGCTGACCAGCGAAAGGAAAATGGTCACACACCTCTCAAGAGCAGAACAAAAATGGAGCCCAGCATTTCTCTGGGAGGATAGAGACCATGTCTTATCAGCAATCACAGGAACTGTCCTAGAGGGATATCTCTTAGGTAGCACATTGGAGGTGAGGAGTGAGCTCGGTATGCGTTCTAGCAGGCATCAATTCACAAAAGCAAAGCTCAGGTCACCTCCCGGGTGTGTGTGGGTGTATGTGTGTGTGTGTGTGTGTGTGTGTGTGAGAGAGAGAGAGAGAGAGAGAGAGAGAGAGAGAGATTGGGTGAAGGAGAAGAAGAGGGGAGGGGAAGGGAGGGGAGGAAGATTTCTGGGGTGCTGAGCCACTCACGCCTCTACTCCATCCAAAAATGCCCTCTCCCTATAAGCTGGTGAGGATGAAGCTCTACAGTGAGACAGTCACAGACATTAAACAATGAAAGGGGCTTCAACATTCATCCAATAACTTCAGTTTTGCAAATTATGCTACAAGAGCAAATTATGACCTAACCAAAGTCAAAATTATATTAGCCGTAGGACCAGAACACACAGCCCAGGGAAGACAGGGAAGTTAGGACCCATGTGGTTTGATTCAAATCCAGCCCTCTTTCTATACATTGCACTTCATCTTTTGTTTAAAAGCAAATACCCTCGACAGAAGGAAGACCTTAGCCTTATCCTCCATTCATGTGCGATATTTCTAAGCCTCAGTCATTCCCTTACCTCCTTCCCAATTTTTGCTCCATCTGTGTACAATTTGTACTATTTGTTACCTATTAGTTTTCTCTAAATTCATGTCTAACATTTCATCTGCAGCAGAGATTGCCAACGTCCCCTGCTTTCCATTCTGCCCTTCTCCTTAAGGTGATAGAGTGCCCTGCACCACTGAGTTCTGGCTGGGTACCAGGCAGGCAGCCTGTCTTGCAGAAGAGTACAGCCATGTGACAACAGAATGTGAGCAGAAGTAAGAGATGCAACTTCCACTTATTTAAAGGAAACTCCTTGCCATGAAGCTCCTCTTTTTCCCCTTCTGACAAGTGAGAAACAGCAAGGTCATGGAGCAGCTTCAGTCCCTCAGAGGAGCACGCTGCCAGAGAGGATGACAAAGCAACACAATGGGAAGAATCCAGGCCCCTAAATGAGTTCATGGACCCAAGTTTGAGACAGCTATATTGGGGATAAATAAACTTCTCTCTGATTTAAGATACTGTATTTTAGGGATCCCTTTGTAATTTCCTGAGCTGTGAGCATGTGAGTGTCTTCTGTTATGTTAATGAGGTGACTTTTGGAAAGCCCCTGGGTCACCTAAGGGGGTGGGAAGCAAAGAAGGAGGGGCTGGTTGCCAGGAGAACCAACCACGTGATTAGAGGTTGGAACTTTCAGCCCCACTTACTGACAACTAGGGAAGGAAGAGGGGCTGGCTGGAGATTGAGTTCAATCACCAATGGCCAACGATTTAGTCAATCGTGCCTTTGTAACGAAGCCTCCTTAAAAATCCAAAAGGACGTGGTTCAGAGAGCTTCCAAGTTGGTAAACACATGCAGATTTGGGGAGGGGGCACATCCAGAGAGCATGGGAGCTCCAAGTCCTTTTTCCCATGCATTGCTCTATGCGTCTCTTCCATCTGGCTGACCCTGAGTTATATCCTTTTATAATAAACTGGTAATCTAGTAAGTAAATGTTTTCCTGGGTTCTGTGAGACATTCTAGCAAATTAATCAAACTGAAGAGGGGGTCACAGGAACCTCTGATCTACAGCTAGTTGGCCAGAAGCACCAGTGACATCCTGGACTTGCCACTGGTATGTGAAGTTGACTGGGAGGTGCAGTCTTGTAGGAATGAACCCCTAACCTGTAAGATCTGGCACCATCTCCAGGTAGAGAGTGTGAGAATTGAGTTAACTTAGCTTAGCTTAGCATTGACCCTACATAAAACAACATCTTGTGCAATAACAGCCATGAAAATTCAGGATTTTATTTAATCTTTTTGGTAAAAACATTAAATTATATAACTATTCAAATCAACAACTGTTCAAATACCAGCTAAAAAATCATGCCAATACAACAGAAGCATGAACACCTAACCTGAGGAAAGACTAATAGAAGGGAAGCAAAAACAAGTGATAAGAATAAGTGGTAAGGGCATGTGGGCACTGAGAGAAGGAATAGGAGAGAATAAAGGCTGGGTGCCCAGAAGTAACCTTTGCCTTCTTCACCACCCGGCCTTGGGCAAGCCTGCATTCCGCCACACCACCAGGGGAAGAGGGGAGGGCCAGGGACTATGGGGGCCACCTCAGATTCATCTCTATCTCCTAGAAGGATCCCACATGGGCAGGGACACAGACCTTCCTCCCCACCATGCCCCAGCAACCACCCAGGTGGGGCTTGACAGCAATGGGCACCGTTTGGAGAGACGGTAGTTGTACAAGAGTCTGGCCAGCGTCAGCTCCTCCTCTTGCCCTTATTCCCCTTCCCTGTGCAAACCAAGGGAAAAAAGGCAGAGCATTCAAGGAAGAGAGTGAGAAAGGCAGCAATGTCTGTGTTTGCCAATAAAGGCAATTCTTTTGCGTGTTTTTCATGCTGGACTTTCCCCCCATGGCTCCTCCTCTCTAGGTCGCCTCTCTCCTGCAGCAGTGCAGGGGACCGGCTTGAGATGCAGACTGGAAACATGCGTGCCTGAAACCCATCTTCCCTTGACCTATAGTGTGTCCACCAGTGTCGCCCCACATGGCCTCCCCCTAACTTCAGTGTGTCTTGAAACATAAAAATGCCATTTTGCCTGGGGCCAACTTGGAAGCAAAAAAAAAAAAAGAGTGTTTAAACTAATTTTTGGAAAACGATATTCATCGTTTTAGCTTCCCACCTGGAATTCTTTTTTTTAAACAACACACAACGGCAGGTTTTGCCTTCATCTCTATAGCTACATTTGACCCTTGCACTGAGGCGGAACAGAATCACATCAAATAACTCTGTTTGCTTCTCCTTAGAAGGTGGTGGGACAAGGCTCTCTCTTCCCACCAAGGAGCCCTTCCTTGTAGCATCCTTCAAGTCACTGTCAGCATTGAGACCCTGGATTCCCCTCCTCAAACCACACTCACCCATCAGAGTAAACACATCAAAGTGTAATTGTTGAGAAACTACTTTCCTATGTATGGAAAGGAAAATCTCATATTTTAGTGCCTGAGCTAAGCAAAGTAGGAAACAAATGTTTGAAAGCAAAGTTTGAAAACAAATCACCATGATTGGTAGAAAGGGCCCTAGACTTTAAAGTTGGGCAGACCTAGTTCCGCACTGGCTACTTGGTTCAAACCAAGCAGGTTAATGCACATCTCTGAGCTCAAATTTCATGCTCTGGAAAATGGAGACGGTTAACACCTTTCACATAAGGTTGTTGGGAAAATTAAAGGGGATGACATATTTTAACCTGAATAACACAATGCCTGGCAGGTACTCCATAAAATCAAGTTACCTTTTTCTTTCTTTCTTCTTCCCCCTAAAACAAGCTTGTATGTTAAGTGGCTTAAATTGAACTATCAGGGGCAATTTTAGCATTATAGATAACAGCTGGTAAGTGGAAACAACACAAATATCCATCAATTGATGAATGGGTAAGTAAATTATGATACAACGCAACGGAGTATTATTTAGGAATAAAAAGGAATGAATTAATGACACATGCTACAACATGGATGAACACGTGCTACATGAAAGAAGCCAGTCACAAAAGTTCCTATATTGCATGATTCCATTTATGAAATGTCCAGAATAGCCAAATCTATAGAAACAGAAAATAGATGAGTAGTTGCCAGGAGCCGGGGGGTACTGAGGTAGGGGGAAAGGAGTGTGACTGCTAATGGGGGTGCGGTTTCTTTTGGGGGTGATGAAAATACTCTAAAATTAGATTCTGGTGATCATTGCACAATTCTATGAATATACTAAAAAACACTGAATTCTACACTTAGGGTAAATTTTATAGTATGTGACATATCAGGAAAAAAAAGGGAAAAAGGTGTCAAGGTTGGAAGTGGTCTTAGACGTCATCTGGTCTAATCCATCCTTTTGCACATCTGAAAGCTAAAGTCCAGAGAGCTTATCAGGTGACCTTCCTAACGGAGCACAGATGTTCAGGGGCAGATCAGAAACTAGAAGCCAAGTCTCCTGAGTTCTGGAATGGGGGCCTGTCCCGGACAGAGAATGCAGCCCCAACATACTTGCTGACAATAGGGTCCTTTCAGTGCTCTCTCCCTTGGAAAGGAAAGCTCATCCTGCAGGGATAACGGGGCAGTGACTGTAGCTGAGTCAAACACAGCCAAAGAGGGCCGCTCGTCAACCGCTCAGCAAATGTTTATTGGAGCCTTGCATGAGCCAGGCAGTTGAAGGACTGGGAAGGCAACAGTGAGCAAAAGAAAAGGTTGGATCTCAATGATGATAATAGCTCATCTCTATAGAACACTAAGTGTTATGCACTTTACATGGGTCATCTCATGTCATACTCACAAATAGGTACTTCCTTATAGGTTCTTTTATTATGGGTACCCTCCAGGTACTCTTATTATGCCCATTTTACTGATGGACACACTGAGGCTCACAGAGATTAAATAGCTAGACTGAAGTAAAAAAGCTGATAAACAGTGTAATCAGACCTCAATCATGATACTCTGACCCCAGAACTGTGCTTCTAACCCTTATGCTGGTCTATAAGTGATCCAGAAAATCAGTAAACAACAACAGTCAATTAGCCATTACAATTAGTGAGCAGCAGACATGTTGGTCTGAGAGGCATGTGGGAGGGGTGTTTAGGTATCATGGAGATGAAGTGATCAGTCTCTATGAGGAGGTACCATTTAGGCTGAAACCTGAAGAATGAGGAGCCGCCAGGGGAGCAGGAAGAGAAGGCTGGGAGTGCCTGATGTGTTGCAGGTTGTGAGGCTGGAGCACAGAGGAAGCTGGGAGAGACAAAGGGGTAGGGGGCAGAGCAAGGTGGTTTGGTGGGCCATGGAAATGAGTCTGCATTTCATTCCAAATGCAGGGAGAAGCCACTGGATGGGTTTAAGCAAGGTGATGTACGAGTGATAAGATCTGGTTTACAAAATCCCTCTGGCTGCTGGGTAGAGACTGATAACAGAGGGGTGAAAGGAGAAGCAGTTGGGAATGTATTGCTGCAGCCCAGATGGGGGATGCTGGTGACCTGGATCAGGCGGGAGCAATGGAGATGGAGAGTAGAGACCGACTCAAAATGTGTATTTGGGAGTAGAATGGTCCTGGATGAGGGATTGGGCATGGGGAGAAAAGGAAAGGAAGAATGGATGACTCCTAAGACCCTGGCGGGTTGCTTTGTATCAGGCCATGTTGTCCCCATGCACGGACCATGTCTTTTATTTTCTGTATTCTGATGCTTTGACATCTGGGACCTTGCTGACCCTGGAGGGACCACCCTCCCAGGATCAGCCAATTCCTAGAGATAGTAAACGACTTATCCATGAGGGTGCTTTTCAAATACAAGCCAGCCAATCCACAGCCCACCCCAAGCACCTCCTTTATCAGCTCTCACACTCCTGGCCACTATCCACCTGCCCTAATCACTCCAGGGCAAAATACCAAGCAGCTAGGGACAGACCCAGAGCTCACTGAAACTATTCACATGAGCCAGTCCTAAGCCTTCTCACTCTGCCTCACCCGTTCCTTCCCGTGGAAACCACAGCAACTCCTGCCCACACTTCCTCTCTCTCCCCCTGCCCCACTGACTGACCTTGGTGTTTCCCCATGTGGCCCACCATGGCGTGATGGCCCCTCTCCTTGGGAACTGTGAGTAACAAACCATCGCTTCAATGGCAGCCGTCTCTAATCTGTTGGCCTAACTATACCTCAAATTTTCTATTAATGCACTGTATTTTAAAACACCCAACTCGGGTCAGAATCTCACTTCTTGGGAGGCAGACACAGAGGAGTAAGGGTGGCTGAGCTTGAGAGCAGAGAGCTTGTTGCACCCTTAGAAGGATCTCCCCCAGCTTGACATCAAGTGGGCAAGTGTCTTTTGTGACCCTGAAAGAACCACAAGAGCCTGGACAAGGCGAGCCCCCTCCCTTCCCCACCCCAGCCCCCAGCCCCATCATTTTCACTTGTATCCCCTGGACTGAGAAACAGAGCTGGGCTCTCACTCCACTGTCTCTGCACACAAGGTGGAAGGAAGCCCTTCTGCTCTAGGCTAGGAATGACACTCCAAATTATGTGCTCAGAGCACTGCTCACTCCCCACAAGCTGCACTTGGACACCCAATGCTATTGATATCGCAGATATTATTTTAACAATAGCTTCCAAGATAAGTAAGCCAGCAAACATCTCTGCCTGGGGAACCATAGGCAGGGGCTGTAAGAGGGTGGGACAGGGGTGACTGAACACACCCACACTATTAAAAGAGGTGAGAATTAGCAGAGGCACTTACAGGGATTTCCAAGAGTTGTTAAAGGTGTTCAAAGCCTTTTCTTCCTCAATAAGACCTTAATTGTGCTGAGTGTTACCACAATTAAGCAGTGGGTAGCAAATAAAATGCCCTAGCTCTTTGCAAAGTGAGGCAAGGAAACTGTGAAACTGGGTTTCAACAAGCGAGATTTTCAAACTACTGCCAGAAAAGTTCCCAGAGTACTAGATTCTGAGGCAGTATGAGTACGGAAGCAAACACAGCCCACTGCATCCACTCTGAATCCTGCAAGATGGAAAAGGTCCAGGCAGAGCACCTGACCCAAGGCCTTCAATGTACTGATGGGCACAATGGGGCCCAAGAGGTGTCAGGTGAACAAGGTCACACAGGTGGCGAGTGGCCCGTTTGCAGGTGGGTGGGCTTTTCTGAGTGGGGTGCGTTTGACCTTGGAGCTCCTTCCTCTCCCCAGCCCAACCCATGTGCTCCCATTCCCAGGAGACGGCCCAGACAGGTGTAATCAGGCAACCTTCTCCCAGGAAGACCAGGAGAGAGGGCAGGTCCCTCTGGTCTCTGCAGCTCTCTGGGCTCTCAGTGTGGTCATTCTCTCCTCGCTAATCCCTGCGGTGCTTGACTGAGGCTGCTCAAAGGGCGGACTCTGACGCAGTTACCTGTGAATTCCCAGTGCTCAGCATCATGCCTGGTACATATCTCATAGGTGTGGGATGAATGTGTGACACCTGTGAATGTGTGGGAGGGAGGAGAGGGCAGAAGAAGGAGGGAGGAAGGAAGAGAGAGAGGGAAGAAAAGGAGGGAGGGAGGGAGGCAGGGAGGGAAGGAAGGAAGAAAGGGAGGGAGAGCCCCCAGGAACACTGTCCCTGGCTTCCAATCTTTCCCTCTGTCTGCCCCCATCCTGTTCCCTCAAGCTCCACTCTCTGCTTTATAATGTACTACCCAAATTATCTGACAAATCAACTTCTGGTCATGAATTAGTGAACTGCGATAACAAATTTAATTCCTCAGCAAACTTTAAACAAAACAAACATATATATATGTATGTATGTGTATATATACATACACATACATATGCCTAAACCAAAAGATGCCTACAGTGATGCCTGCAGCAAACCCTTGTGGGAGAAATACCAAGACCCTTCAAACAGGTCTTTACTCTCCAGAAACAGGGGAAGTCCCACTCATTAATCCAGAGAAAATAATTATATGTAGAATCCAAAGTGGAACCTTGCCCAATGCTTCTCTGATCTAATAGAATGAACCTCTCATCATAGCTTAACATTAGCTTAACCTCTTAGCTTAACTGCTCATCAGAGCTTAACATCCTTTCTATTACATAGTGCAAACTATTCATCCCTCCCAGATAACATCAGTACAGCTGAAACATCAGGGGAAAACGCTATCAGATTCGACTATGGACCCAGCATTGGCATATCACAAAATGGTTTCTTGGATCCTGGATCTGGGTGTCTTTTTCTAAAATGAAAAATCATTTTACAATAATCTATCACTCAAAGAGGTTATCATATTGATTCTGCCAAAAAATTAAACACTTAATCTATATCACACGTGTTTTGGAGAAACTACCTCCTTACAACATCACAGTGATGCATCATGTAGGCTCTGAACGCATAGCTCTTCTATGTTTGATGTCTGGTGCTGTTCTATCAAAACAATTTAGTACAAAAACCACAAAGAATTGAAAACTTTGAAGTAGCCTTAGCACTGTGGACCATACTTGTTTTCATTTCAAATCACCTTGTATATTTACTTGAAAGGAAAATGGTAACAATAACTCTTTGCAAAACAGGGAATATTAAGCAGTTCGCTTTTCCCATTTTTGTTTGATTTCTAGAACACGTAAGCAGGGCCTATAGGCCTTAGGAGAGTACACCCAAAACTAGAAAATGACCCTTGTGTCCTGATTATTTCGAAGGAAATTCCTCCCTCTGCACTTTTCCATCCCAAGTGAGGGTTTTTGTGATCACCACCTCTGCTGTTACCTTTGGAGATCAGAGAATAAATAGATTCTAAATGCAGGTGGTACCTTATCTAAATGAAAACTCAACATATATTCTTCCTGAAAGACAGGGGCAACTCTCAAAGCATCTATGTCGCCCCTCTCTCCTGAAGGGTGACAACTGACACTTTGCATAGATGCTGCAGAAACAAACCGTGTGGAGACAGGTGAGCACAAATAGGCATCCACCATGCAAGGACCACCTGCAGACCTACATTCCACGTGTCCTGTCATGAGATTGATGATTGCACCATGGTGATGGGGTTTATTGTACTTATATTCACTCAAAGGCAGGAAAGAGTTGCAAGCATGTTGAGAGATTAAAATTTGTCCCTCTCTCACCCCCTAATATATAGCAGAAGCTTCCACAGAAGGCAGCATGGGGATGTTTAAAAAGTCTGAATCTTGGGCTTCCCTGGTGGCGCAGCGGTTGAGAGTCCGCCTGCCGATGCAGGGGACGCAGGTGCGTGCCCCGGTCCAGGAAGACCCCACATGCCGCGGAGCGGCTGGGCCCGTGAGCCATGGCCGCTGAGCCTGTGCTCCGCAACAGGAGAGGCCACTGCAGTGAGAGGCCCACGTAACGCAAAAAAAAAAAAAAAAAAAAAAAAAAGTCTGAATCTCAGAGTTTGCAATGTCAGGTTTGATTCCCAGCTCTTCCATTTACTAGCTGTGTGATGTGGACAGAGTGCCTATCTTCCCAAGCCCGCATTTTGTCACCTGTAAAGTAAGCATACCTGTCCCACTTAGCTCACTGGGCTTTGAGACATTTAAATGAGAGAAGGGATGTAAAATGCCTTCACCTGGCAGCACTCCATAAATAATACCATTGCTATCTAGCCACCTAATGCTAGGTCCCTCTGAATTATGTTCCCACTGCCGTCAAATGATTCTCACCTCAGGAGTGGATAGAGCAACTGCATATGCAAGACTCAGAAAGTCTTGCCCTGAGGGAGGTGGTCAAGAAGAAGCTGATGTTCTGAAGGGTTCTAGTTCCCATCTCCCTACTTGGTGAGGAGTCTTAGGCATACAACACACCCTCTTACTTTCTTTGAAAACCTCCTGATTAGCCCAACAGAGAAATGAACCGTCTGGTCCACACTAATTTCAGCGCCCCCCGGAGGACAAGGCCAAAGGCACCAAATCCAACCTGCATACGCAAATCTATCTTTACACACCAGGCTTCAACAAGCTGCAGATTGGAAGTGAATTTCTGGGGTCACTGCTTTGTGTCTCTTGTCTGAATTGCACCTGAACATTGAATCTCTCTGATGAGTCTTAAAGAGGTCCTACAACCACGTGGAAAGCCCCAGGATAGTGGGTCTGGAGGAAACCTCAGACATCAACTCCACTCTGCAGCAGGATACCCTTCAGTGGCTTCCCATTGCCCTTGGGATGAGGTCAAAATGCTGACCACAACATACGCAGCCTCCATCTGGCCTACATTTTCCTTCGTGTTCCATAATCCAGTCCAACCTCTTTGTTGCTGCAGAGCTTGCACAAATGCAGTCTGTCTGAAGTGCTTCTCTATCTCATCCCACCCCCAACTTTACCTCACCAACTCCTCCTCATCCTTCAGTCTCAAACAACTTTCCTCAAGAAGCCTTCCTGACTCTTCAAACTTAGTCCTATCTTTCCATAGCACCGTATACTTCCCACTTTTTAAAATGCAGCACCTCGGAAGTATTTTTTTAATGTTAGTCTAACTTGCTATCCTATAAAATCCAAAAGGACGTGAACTGTATCTGATTTATTCTCAAATCTCCCCACTGCCTAGCACAAATCTTGGCACAAACTGAACACTAAATGAATGATCGTTAAATTAGGTTTAACCATCTGGTCTACCTCCCTTGTGTTACAGAGGAACCTGAGGGGGACCCAGAGAGGTGAAGAAACTCACCCAAGGCCACCGTGCATCTTTGGTTGCAGCCAAGAATCAGAATCCAGCTTTCCCAAAGATCAGTCCTGGGGTTCTCCCCATGCAACCTTCCCTCCCTCTTTCTGACAGTATTTAACTCCTATTTCTCACAATGTCTGCACTTAAGATTGATCTGACATAGATCAAAATTTAGTTTAGATGGTGTGACATCCACCTTCTCCATTCTGTATGAGGATGAACAAGGAAGACTGCTATTTCTCAGTCTCTTATGGACATGCTTATGTGGACATCACACAGCTAAGCGCATAGCTAGCATGTAGGAGCACACACTACCCCCACTGCTTTGTTCCGTGCCTTAGAAAAGTAAATGCCACATCACAATATCGCTTTGGTGTAACTGTTGAAATGGCCTTCTTTCCCCAATGAGGAAACATCCCAAATGAGTGCAAGCTCCCCTCCAGTGGTGTCATTTTCAGTGAAGCTTGCCTGTGTCATTTGCAGTTAGGGGTTCATTGGTCAGAAGTGTTTTCTAGGGATGTGCACAATGGAAACCATTAGAGAGATACTCAGAGCCGCCAGCTAGCCCAAAAGTTTAATCCACTATATTAACTGTAATGATGGTAAGCAGCTGCTAAAAGAGAGGAAAGATGAGGAAGCAAAAGAGTGCCAGCCTAGTACCAACATACTCACATGAGGTTTTAACAAGAGCCCCAGTGCTGGATTTAATATAATTATAGCATTAATAACCTCTTCCAGATTACTAAAAACACCTTTAAAATCTTTAGATAATGAAAGGATCTGAAGAGATTATTCAATAAACCTGTATATCTCCACTGTGGACTACCATAGTGGAATTCTATCATCACTTTTATTTTTGTTTGGGGTGGGCTGGCGGCACTCAAAACTCCTGGGGGTAAGTTTCAGGATCATTTCTCAGCCAGACAGTTTCATACATGAATCCCAGAGAATGGTGACATTCTTCTTTAGAAAGCATTGGGTAGTATAGGAATTCTCATCTCTGCAACCAAAGTCATCAGAAATAAATTAGGACTTAAAAAAAAGAGGGTTATTGTAAAGGGCCTCAGATTCACACTTGTTCATCCGATAAATTACAGTATGTCATCTGTGCCAGTGACTCTGCGTTAGAAAGCAGTCAATGCAGTATCTGCAGTACAAATTACAGACTTTGATCCCAACGTGCCTGTTAGAACAGAGGACTAGGTTTGCTCTTTTTATTTTATATCTCCAAATGTTTCAGAGTGAAGAGATGAGAAAGCGTATTGAATCCTTCGGTTCCCTCTTTATCCATCTCTAAATAGGATCTTAGGACTTTGTGTTCTTACCTCGCCTTTTATCCAGCCTGCAGTGTGACTCATCTGCAAGCACAAATTACCTCGCCAAAGTATTCTTAGGAGAAATAATTAGCCACACGCCCCTCCTCCGCATACCCTCCCACGTTCCTCAGGAGGCCCAGATGCCTGACATAAATCATTTAGTCCTGAGCCCTCGCTCACACCTTTCCCACTGGATTCCATAATTGGCAAAGTAGTTGCCAACTGGGTTTAAAGTGATTTGAAATTGTTTTCCATCCAGTCTTGCTGATAGCAAAAGGTTTCCCCTTTACCTCAAGCATGAGTTACAGTAACATGATTGAATGTAACCAGTTATTCAGTTCAAGCTGTGATTCTGATACAGTATAGACAATATGAATTCCCCAGAGCTCGGTGAGGCCATCTCAATGGTCCGTTTAAGTCCAATTCAATTAGACTCACTATGGTTCTTAGACTTCCTTAGGTATGTTTGCAGCAGCCCTCAGGGTTGAATGTGAGACTGGTATTCATCAAGGACTTTTAAATTAGGTCTCAGGTGTCATCATTCTAAATGAATTATTACAGTGGTGTGTTCACACTGCTGTAGTTGAAGTTGTGTTAGCATCTCCTCTCCACCATTTTAATCCACTGTGGAACAGAACTTGTCATGTAAGGTCTCCACCAGAGAGTGGCTTTTTCCTTGAAACCCAGTTTTTAAAATAATTGACCTACCAAGTAAACACTGTGATATGCATTTTTTGGTAGAGGGGTAAAAAGACCACCTTAATTTATTTGGGGTTTTTTGTTTGTATGCTTGTTTTATTTGTAAGTGAGCACATAAAAGAAGAGCTCTCAATATTGAATTTTCTCACATTTAACAGACTGAGGCGTGACTGGATCCCTACTGGGGGGGGCGGGGAGGAGGAAGCGCCAGACCTAAAAGGAAAGTTAATATATTGATGGGCTTTTTTTCAAAATTTCCTGTTGTCTGACTCTATAATCTCTCCTTCTGGAGCCTCAACTAACATTTTCTTCTTTCTTTTAATTTCCCAGGCTTTATATGAGCCCCAGTCATGACATCAGCAAGCATGTGGGAACATCTGTCAGTGTGTAGCTATTTCAGACACATTAAAAAGTACATGCTCATTCCCCCGTGCTAGAGTTGCCTAACAAACTATAGCTTCGAGCAGAGTGACAGTGACATTAATACCATAGTAGAGGGATCAGCCAGCCTAATGGAGAAAGCACCCTATGCATGTGTCATCAGTAACAAATCACACGCTGTGCAGAAAATAAAATAATTACAGAACCTACTTTTCTTTATCCAGGCAATTCAGACACTGTGGCAGTGTTCCAAGTTCCCCAAAACCAAGGGGTTGCAGTAATCAGCCTCACTCAGAAAACGTATGCAAGAGAGTTTAAAACAACAGAGCCATGAAATTCAGAACAAAGCAACAACAGGTGAGCAGATTAAATGGGGCACTAATTGGGGAGTATATAAATCAGAATCACAGAATGTGAACACACTTAGGGTTTATTATTTGTTCTCAATGAAAGAAAAGCTGAACTGGCAAATTGATTGATATTTCTATATGCTATCTCTATGATTATACCTGTGACTTTTGTCTATAAAGCATAAAAAGGAGGTAATACTTTGCAGTTACATGGTAGATTTGCATAATTAACCAAACTGGAAAGCTCAGGTCCTCCAACTATTCAAGACACCTAAATTATACAAAGAGAGTCTAATACTCTAACCGTACACAAAGCTAAGTTTATTTTTAGTCACTAATATAAAGTCTTAAGCAAAATCATTATAGCCCTCATAGTTTACTTATTATTAAATGCATGCACGCTAGAGCAAGTAGTGAAAGATTGCTTAGAGTGACTGAAATGGTGGAGGAAAATGCTAACTGATTTCAGTAACGAAAACTAGTTGCTGCTGATTTAAATGGATGGTCAATTTTTATTTCATAAATACATTCTTTAAGATGTCACAAACATTAAGGATAATATTCACCAAACTAAACTTCCTCACTACCAAGACTTTAGGTTTCTCTGATGGGATTTAGATAATTAATCACACTAATCCTATCTCAGATTCATTGCTCTTGCTATTCCCCCTTCACGAAAGCTCTTCCCCCAGATATACACACAGTTTCCTCACCATTAACACCGGGTCTCAGCTCAAATATCCCCAGAGACGCCTTTCCTGACCACCCTAGCTCCTGTAGTCCCCTTCTCACTGTCACAGTCCATCCCATTACCCTGGATTCATATTCTTTGTGAAATTATTACTTAGAACTACCTTGCTATTTATTTGCTGATATGGGTACTGTCTCTTCCCCCGTTAGAATTTGGGCAGGAAATTTGTCTTTTTCACTTCTGTATCCCCAGTGCCTAGACAGTACCTAGTACACAACAGTAAGTGAATAAATGAATGAATGAATGAAGCACCTACACAAACACACGTACACACACAAGGTGATAAGAAGTCAAGTCAAATTATACTGACACAGATTTATCCATGCTTTTCTGATGTGCAATATGGATCTATTCCTCAGAGGAAGAACTGGAGAGTTGCTACTATCAAAGATCATCATGAAATGTGTAAATAATGTGATGTAAAATAATATCTAGAATAGTCAAAGAACAAAAGAAACAATATGGGGCTTCCCTGGTGGCGCAGTGGTTGAGAGTCCACCTGCTGATGCAGGGGACGCGGGTTCGTGCTCCAGTCCGGGAAGATCCCACATGCCGTGGAGCGGCTGGGCCCGTGAGCCATGGCTGCTGAGCCTGCGCGTCCGGAGCCTGTGCTCCGCAATGGGAGAGGCCACAACAGTGAGAGGCCCGCGTACCAAAAAAAAAAAAAAGAAACAATATGGACCACTCAGTGAGGCAGGACGTCAAATTCCTAGGTTATCATCTTGGTTTCCACAGTTTGGAATCTGGCTGGGTATCCACATGTAGCTAAAACTGAGTGCCTAGTAGACACCATGAACACAAAGGAAAAGTCAGTCCAATGGGGATTTCTAATTCCAGCATTAGGAGAACTAGGTATCTTAGGATAGAACCCCGAAAAGTGCTGAATAAATTATAAAAGCCTTTTTTTCTTAAATTATAGTAAAATGTACATAACATAAAATATACCATCTTAGCCATTTTTAAGTGCACAGTTCAGTGACATTAAGTACATTCACACTGTTGTGCAACCGTCACCATGATCCACCCCCACAACATTTTCCATCTTGCACAACTGAAACTCTGTGTGCATTTTGAACAATCAGGAGGACTCCCGATTCTCCTCTTCCCTCACCCTTTGGCAGTCATCATTCTACTTTCTGTCTTTATGAATTTGGCTACTCTAGGTACCTCATGTAAGTGAAATTATACAATATTTGTCCTTCTGTAACTGGCTTATTTCACTTAGTATAATATCTTCAAGGTTCATCCATGTTGTAGCACGTGTCAGGATTTCCTTCCTTTTTAAGGCTCAATAATATTCCATCATGTGGATACACCACATTTTGTTTATCCATTCATCTACTGGTGGACATTTGTGTTGTTTCCAAGTGGGACTTTTGGCTATTGTGAATGATGCTGTTATGAACATGGGTGTACAAATATCTGTTGAAGTCTCTCCTTTTAATTTCTTTGCGTATATACCCAAAAGTAGAATTATATGGTACTTGGATCATATGGTAATTCTATTTTTAGTTTTTTGAGGAATCGCCACACAGTTTTCCACAGCAGCTGCACCACTCTGCATTCTCACCAGCAATGCACAGGGGTTTTGATTTCTCTACAACCTCATCAGTACTTGTTATTTGCTGCTGTTGTTGTTGTTGTTTTTAAATAATAGCCACCCTAATGGATAGGAGGTGGTATCTCATTGTGGTTTTGATTTGCACTTCCCTGGTGATTACTGATGTTTCATATGCTTTCTGGCCATTTGAATATCTTCTTCAGAGAATATTCAAGTCCTTTGCTCACTTTTAGTCAGGTTATTGTTTTCTTGTTGCTGAACTGTAGGAGTTCTTTACATATTCTTTTTAGATATTGTAGAAGTGTACATTAATATGTACATATATATTTATAATACATATTATATATTCTTTATAAATTATCAGATATATTATTTGAAAACATACCTCCCATTCCATGGGTTGCCTTTTCACCCTGTTGATAGTGTCCTTTGATGCACAGACTTTTTTTTTAATATTTATTTATTTTATTTATTTTTTTGGCTGCGTTGGGTCTTAGTTGCCACACGTGAGGTCTTCATTGAGGCTTGCGGGATCTTTCATTGCGGTGCGGGATCTTTCATTGCGGTGCGGGATCTTTCATTGCGGTGCGGGATCTTTCATTGCGATGAGGGCTCTTCGCTGTGGCACACAGGTTTCTCTCTAGTTGCAGCACGTGGGCTCTTTGTTGCAGCGCGCAGGCTTCCCTCTAGTTGTAGCGTGTGGGTTTTCTCTTCTCTAGTTGTGGCATGCGGGCTCCAGAGCGTGTGGGCTCTGTAGTTTGCGATGTGCGGGCTCTCTTGTTGAGGCACGTGGGCTTAGTTGCCACGCGGCATGTGGGACTTTAGTTCCCCAACCAGGGATTGAACCCACATCCCCTGCATTGGAAGGTGGAGTCTTTACCACTGGAGCACCAGGGAAGTCCCACAGACATGTAATTTTGATGTAGGAAAAACCATTTTTTAAATGTATGGCTATTGTAAAGAAACTATACTCCAATAAAAAATAATAAAAATTAAAAATAATAAAATGCATAGCTAAGCTGGTGAGAAAGAAAGGGGAGTTCTTAAAGCTGAATATAATGAGAAATCTCAGACTCAGAGGGTGACCAAGTTCTGATACCACCATTTGCCTGGGAGGTATATGCACATTCCCGGATGCTTAGATCTTGGGTCTTACCAACCAGAGGTGTCAAGAAAGGAAACAAACCTGGGGCCAAGTAAAGCAGGGAACATATCTTAAAAGTTGAGACTTCCCAAAAGTGACACCCTCAGTGAGTATGTTTTTTATAAAGGGTTCTGAGAGGGAGACAGTGGGGATATTTGCATGTCTCAGCCCTGTCTCTGGTTAGAGCATAAACAAAGAATATTCTCCCCCAATAATTCCTAGCCATAAGCCCATTTTCATGCACGTTTGGGGCCAGAATTCATTACTGCAGAAGGCCAAGAAAACTCAAGCTAAAAATTTACTTTGAAGTGGTCTTCATCAATGGATCCACAAATTCTCTCTGGCAAAACACAGTTTAGACCTCCAAGAACAAATAAAATTGCAAAGAATATGAGTTCACAATCACTAGACGTATGAGAAAACAAACTACCACAAATAGGAATCAGAAGAAAAAGCAAACCGTAGATATTGGAACTGCAAACCTGCAGCTACTGAAACAGTAATATATTGACCAAAAACTAAATATGTTCACGTTTAGAGAAATGTTTTCAAAATTATGATGAGAATCAAGATATTATCAAAGACTACCAATAGGCTTAGGAAAGAACTAAATAGAGCTTCTAACATGCACAATTAAAATTGAAAAAAAATCAATAGATAAATAAAACTGCAGTTTAAAAACAACTGAAGAAAAACTATGAAAACTTGAAAAGTAAGATTAATAAATTTCCAAGAATGCAGTACAGAGAGAAGCAACAACAAGGAAAATATGAAAGATGGGATAAAGACCAAAGACATGGAGGACAGAATGGGGTCTAAAATAAATTCAATCAGAGTTTCAGAAAAAGAAATTAGAGAAAATGAGGGAGAAGCAAGTATCCAGAACTGGAAAATATCTACCACCCTTCAGATTCGGAAAGTGCAACGAATCTCAAGAAGGATAAATAAAAGTAAAATTCACTAATCACACCAGAGAGAAAGATACCAAAAACAAAGTAAAGGTCTTAAAAGCAACCAAAGAAAAAAGATAGTTTACCTACAATTAAATTCATGGCAAGCAATATTGAAAGCCGAAAGACAGTGTAATATCTTCAGTGAACTGAGAACAAATAATCCAGAATTTTAAAGACTATCAAGAATAAAGGCAAATAGACGTCCCTGGTGGTCCAGTGGTTACGACTCCACGCTTCCACTGCAGGGGGCACGGGTTCAATCTCTGGTCGGGGAACCAGCTCCCACATGCATGCTGCAACTAAGAAGCCCACATGCCTCAACTAAGAAGTCCACATGCTTCAACGAAGATCCTGCGTGCCACAACGAAGACCCGGCACAGACAAAATAAATAAATAATAAATAAATATTTTTTTAAAAAGAATAAGGGCAAATAAATACATTTTCCACAAAAAAAAAAGAAAACAGAGACATTTCTTACCAACTGACTCTCAAAAAAATGAAATTCTAGAGCTTATAATTTTAGGAAGAATGAAAATTATACCAGAGTGGGGCCTGGGAAGCAAGAAATGAAGAAAGAACAGTGAGGGGGAAAAATCTTCAACTGCATAAAACAATAAAATATCTAATTTGTGGAGTTAAAAAGTAATCAATACGGAGCCAAAAATACTAAATATGTTAAGTCAGAGAGAATAACAGGAATTGGTCGTCTTAGGTTTTGAGTGTCTGACAGGACAGCAAAGATAATAAATGTACACTATCTTAAGCTACATATGCATGTTAAAATTTCTAGGGTAAACATTAAAAGAATGGAAATAGTGTATATAACTTCCAAGCCAGCAGAGAAGGGGAAAATGGAACGAGAAAGGAAAAGAACAAAGCTAACACAAGAAAGAAACAGGAAAAAAAACAAAAATTATTTGAATGAACAAAAGATTAAAATAGTAATAATGATAAGAGCAGAAAGAAACACTGATTATGCATTCAAAATAGTGCACAAAGACATAAGCCAATATAACATGCAAGCTCTAGTTACAAATAAAATCATTTATAAATCACAGCACCTACATGCATTGATTGGACACACAGCTTAAAATATTTTGATCAGGGATTAAAAAATATGCTAGAATTTTTTAAATAAAAATCTATATAAAAAGGCGTACCACCTATATCAATCCAGTGTAGAAATATACTGAGATACATGAGTAAATAAAAAAGGCAAGTTGCAGAATTGCACATACGACGCTTTTTTTGTTAAAAAAAATTTTTGAGTGTGTATGTATATGATTAGACTCACACATAAACACACACATCTATGTAAGACGCATAGAAAAAATCTTGGACGCATGGGAGACTTCATAACTATGCATTTTGCATTGTTGAAAATTATTTATACAATAAGCATGCATTCCTTTTATAATTAAAAAATTAAAATATAGAAAAAAATTTTTAAGTGCATCTAAATTCTAGAAGGACAATAAACAGAAAAGAAAAACAAGAGGGAATAAGCTGAAGGTCATGGAAAAGAATCAAGTGTAAGATGGTATAGGGAGAAAAAAAAATGAGAAACTGGAAAACAGAAACACCAAAAGGTTATATAAATGTTGCCCCTATTTAACTTTTTTTTTTTTTTAAATGGCTCTTTTATTTACTGGTTGGTTTGGGGTTTTCTTGGTTTTTTAATGTGTGTTGGTATGTTGCCAAAGCGCTAGATTTCTCTGGAGCTAATTAAGAGCCCTGTCTGGATTTGGACCCTGCAGATAAAGGTCAGAACTGCTAGTGGGGCTTTCAATGGTTTTAACTGTTGTTCTTTGTGCTCCTAAAAGCTTAACTCCTCAATTGCCAACCTGAAAAATGGTGTCACCCGCCCCCCCTTTCCTGTTTAAATCTTTGTCCATTTAACCCCTCATTAACTCATTAAACCGCTTCAACTGAATTTACATGTCTGTTTCTTGCAGCTTTGGTATTTTACAGAGATAATGCTGCCTGGAAACATCATCTTGTCTCTCCTATGGCTAGTTAACATCGGACCCTGATTTTCCAAACTGCCACAGCTTTTTCAGGATTAAAAGCCCTGAGAGGGAGGTGTTAATCAGAGCAACACCCAAAACAATTGGACTCGAGGTACCAACTCAAATTCTGAGGTAAAAGCAGCCTGAAAATATCCAGTGGCTCCCAGGCACCGAAAAAAGTTATGAAAACGGAACAAGAAAATGGGCAGGAAAGGACTAGGCAGGAAATGAGGTAATGAGTCATGAAAATCCTAACATCTCACCACTGCTTGTGTTAAGAAGGAAATGAAAGAAAATAAATGTGCCCCTCCATACAGCTTAATTTACAGCAGAATACGAAAATATTCTGCTGATGAAATTTTTGAGAGATTCAGTTGCACCATTAGTTATTAAGTTCTCAAAAGAAAATATAAACTAATGGCATGGCTAATTAAAATTGTGGCCTCAAATACTGTAGCCCAAATCACTTTATTCTTAGCTAATGAAAAATAATACGACTCCCTATTGAAGACGTCTTTTTTTGTGTGTGTGTGGTACACGGGCCTCTCACTGTTGTGGCCTCTTCCGTTGCGGAGCACAGGCTCCAGACGCACAGGCTCAGTGGCCATGGCTCACGGGCCCAGCCGCTCTGTGGCATGTGGGATCTTCCCAGACCCGGGCACGAACCCATGTCCCCTGCAATTGGCAGGCGGACTCTCAACCACTGCACCACCAAGGAAGCCCCAAGGAATTTTTTTTTAAAAGAAGAAAGAAAAAGAATGATCCAGCAATCCCAATCCTGGGCATATATCCAGACAAATCTGTAATTCAAAAAGATACATGCACCTCTGTTCATAGCAGCACTATTCTCAATAGCCAAGACATGGAAACAACATAAATGTCCATGACAGATGAATGGATAAAGAAGATGTGGTACATATATACAATGGAATACTACTCAGCCATAAAAAAGAATGAAATAATGCCATTTTCAGCAACATGAATACAACTAGAGATTATTATACTCAGTGAAGCAAGTCAGAAAGAGAAAGACAAATACCACATGCTATCACGTACATGTGTAATCTAAAATATGACAAATACCACATGACATCACGTACATGTGTAATCTAAACTATGACAAATACCACATGACATCACGTACATGTGTAATCTAAACTATGACAAATACCACATGCTATCACGTACATGTGTAATCTAAAATATGACACAGGGCGGGTGCCTGGTGGCAGGAGCAGCTTTCATGCCGCCAGTGGGCTCCTGTGAGCGGACGCAGAGGGCCTAGGTGGGAAGACAGGCGGCCCAGGGGCGGATGCTGAGGCCACCACCCTCAGGCCCCACAACGGCCCCAGGGCGTGAAGGTGACAGCAAGGCCAGCACAGGGCCAGGTGAGGCGGGAGGCTGCAGCCCTGAGGTGGGGGCAGGGGCGCGAGGAGAGCAGGCAAGAGAGGAGGATGGTGGCCCAGGCCATCTGGGAGAGAAGAGGTGGAAAGTGACAAGTCGGGTGAGATGTCCGGGCCTAGGAAGGCCTCAGCAAGGCAGCTAGTGGAGGGGCCTGGGAGCCAGGTGGGCTCTTCAGACCCATCAGACCGGCCTGGCTTAGAAGCAGCGAAGGAAGTAGAGCTACACTTGCAGTCGGGAAGACACACCAAGGAAAAAAGAAAAGTTACTGAAGCCTCAAGTGATGCTCCACAGCCAGGGACTGACCTGTAAACACATTTATGGAGTACTACGGAAAGTTTCCGCCAGGTGTACACTCTGATTTACAAGTGCTAAATGACCTTCTAAATTCCTTACTCAAACATTGTTTACTGAAAGAAGTATTTCAGGTCATGAACCTCAGCATAATGGTTTAATGCTGCCTGCTCTGAAAATACTACTAAAAATATTTGAGTATGTGGCAACTATGAAATTAAGGAATGCTGTACCTGCTTTGATATCTTTTGCAAGCTTGTTGAAGCTGGGATGGTACTTGACCCAGAACACTTTAACTATATTATTAAGCTTTTATACCAAGTACAGGCTTCCAAGCAAGAAATAACTGCAGTTCTGGGAATGAAATCCAGGTTACGGACAAGGCAGTTTAAAAAGAACTGCAAGTGTGATTTAGAGTCAGCCTTGAATGAAATAGAGCATTGTAAAGAAAAAGGCGACTGGACCAAGTTGGGAAATTTATACATTAACATAAAACTGGGCTGTGAAAAATGTGCAGATTTCCCAGAGATTTTGTGCTTGTATTGCTGAAACACTAACAAAAGACTGTAAAGAAGAGAGACCAGGTGTTCCACTTCGTGAATTCGGTGAAACAGCAAAGATCCACAAAATAGTGAAGTAGAGAAAACTTTGCTGGGAAGAATCGGAATCAGTGCTATGTACTTCTACCACAAGCTGTTGCAGTGGTCCAAGGGAAGGAAGGTCTTAGATAAACTATATGAATTAAAAATACATTTTACAAGTTCAAAAGGACTTATAGGGCCTGAGAAGTTACCACCGAGATGTCAAGTTGTGAATATTGCAGCAGAAATTTTTCTAAAAAGCGGAAGCCTAGATGGTGCCATTTGGGTATTAAGGGAGTCAGAGGGAGTCACCAATACACGACTGTGGCCTTGTGATAGACTGGATGTGCTCAATCGGCATAATCTGCTCTGTACAACTGCACGTGAAATCTTAGTGAAGAGTCTTTACAGACAGACATTTGAAGTTTTGCAAAAATCTACCAGGTTTTCAAAATTCTCAAGATGCCTGTGTAGAAAGCAACAGTCTTTGTATGTCATCCTCCAGAGCAGAATTCATGATTTCAAAGAGCATCCCTGTTGATTTTTCCTTTCTTAGAAGATTAATTACTTCTTTAGGAAGAAGTTGTTTACCGCTCAAAGCCAGAGCCCACACAAAAGTGCTCTTTCATTGGGTTGCTACCCACCATTGGAGGGAAATTTATACCGAAAACTTCTACTGATTCCTTCCTATTTGTCTGAGATTGAAATGCTTTTAGCTAGTGAAATCTTCCTGGTATCTAATGCTAATAGTATTCAGAGTCCTGGAACTTCTACACAGATGCTGCAGATAGTTTTAAAAAGATGTGAAGAAAACAAATCTCAGAGCAAGGATGACTATCAAACTGCAGTGGAAAGATTAATTATGGCTGCTCATATATCAGATCCAAAGTTTTTCATTAAGTACATGACCATCAATGTTAATAAGCAACAGGTTTATAGTATGGAACATTGTTCTGCCCTGAAATGGTTGAAAGAGAATATGAAGTGGGCTGGAAAGGTTTGGCTTTTCAATAACCATTAGTTATTAAAGGCTTTTTTTTTTAAGTTCAAGTAATCATTGTTGAAAATAAAAGGCAATGAAAATAAAGACAGTTTTCACTATAAAAAAATAAAATAAAATAAAATATGACACAAATGAACCTATCTATAAAACAGAAACAGAATCACTGACATAGAGAACAGACTGGTGGTTGCCAAGGGGGAGGGGCTTGGGGGAAGGATGGATTGGGAGGTTGGGGTTAGTAGATGTAAGCTTTTACATATAGGATGGATAAACAACAAGGTCCTACTGTATAGCACAGAGAACTACATTCAGTATCCTATGATAAACCATAATGGAAAAGAATATTTTAAAAAAGAATGTATGGGGGACTTCCCTGGTGGTTCAGTGGATCAGATCCTGTGCTCCCAATGCAGGAGGCCCAGGTTCAATCCCTGGTCAGGGAACTAGATCCTGCATGCATGCTACAACTAAGAGTCCACATGCCGCAACTAAAGATCCCGCATGCTGCAATGAAGATCCCACAACTAAGACCCTGCGCAGCCCAAAATAAACAATAAATAAATAAATAAATTTTTTAAAAAAAATGAATGTATATATAACTGACTGACTTTGCTGTACAGCAGAAATTAACACAACATTGTAAATCAACTATACTCAATTTAAAAAAATACTAAAACTGAAAAAAGAAAGAAAAAAACATGAATAACTGAACAAAAATTCCACCTATTCTTAAACTCTTATCATTTTTTTCCCTCTGCAACCCCTTTCCCAAATACAGAGAGAGAAAGAGAAAAGGAAGAGGGTCCAAAGTACAATCTTCCCAAGATTTGGGGCCTCTAACAGTTGGGAGGACAGTTTGTAGCCCTCAAAGGAAAAGCACTGGGAAGATGGCATTCCCACCCTGCACCCTGGTCCACCACCTCCTGTCTGCCATGGTGGACTGCATAGGCCAACTATTTCCATAAGACTGATACCTGCCTTCTATTTGTTATCAGAGGGGGTGGGAAAATAAGCATGGGTGCTTTCAAAAATTAGTCGCTCCAGATGTTTTGATTTTAATGTATGCGTTTTACTAATTTTATAAGAAAATAAAACAACAATCTAAACAATATAGGTCAAACTAGAAAACATTTCTCCTCTTGGGAAATAAGAACTGCTGAATGTAGATTTCTTAAAGATATATTACTTGGATATTTTACCTTCTTTTTCTAGACTTTTCCAGAAAAATGTGTTACTTTTATCTCATGAACTTCCTTTTATATAATGCAGAACCTAAACAACTTGCTGTGTAAGGGAGGAAAAAAATTATTTTTTCTCTACCCATCTTAAGTTCATTAGCTGGGACTCTGCAAATTAGACTGAGAAAAGACAGAGTAATAAGAGAAAAGCAAGAAACAAACAAATTTATTAGCATGCGCATCACACATACACACAGGAGTACTCAGAGATGAATAACTCAAAGAGGTGATTAGAACTTGAACTTATGTGGAATCTTAGCAAAGAATAATAATTTTGTAGAGAAGTAACAAAACAAAGGAAAAGGTCTTTGAGCTTCTCGGAAGGACAAATTATGGGAAGGTAAATATAAGAAAATTAATAGTAGATAAGGGCCAGTTAGTAAAGTTTGTTATAAAGATTCCTCTGGTGCTATCTCTTAGCTGATAAAGATCTAGAGTAGTCTCCAGTGATTAACTTCTGTCTTTCCTGGTAAAGAGGGGAGGGGGGACACTTTTACACATTTATGTTCTGCTTTTAGGCAAATAGGGGGACTGCAGAGAACTTTTTCCTGTATCTGCCTCTTCTTAATTGCCTTCAGCTCAAAATAACCCTTGTTTTAAAATAGCATATTTTGGGACTTCCCTGGCAGTCCAGTAGTTAAGACTCTGTGCTTCCACTGCAGGGGGCACGGGTTTGATCCCTGATCAGGGAACTAAGACCCCACATGCCACATGGCGTGGCCAAAAGAATAAATAAATAATAAAATAAAATAGCATATTTTGAGATGGCATATTCTGCTGCTCTTCACTTATTAGATATTATGACTAATGTTGAAGTAACTTTTTTTCTGTTTTAAATTCCCTATCCATTCAAAAATAAATTTTAAAATTCCCAGCGTGGGAATCTTAGCTAATACCTGTAGAATATCAGGTCAGCCTTATTGGTTGTGTTGTCGAACCATACCATACACCAATTTCAATTAAGAAAAACAATTTAGGTACTTCGACTGTCTTTCAGTAATAATACCTTGCTTCATTTCCCACCTTTAACCTTGACGTAAGTGTGGCAGTTAATGAGATATTTTATAGATGAAAATTTAATAAGAATTTTAAAGAATTTAAATTTAAAAAATTTTATAATCATATAAGTAGTTTAAAGTTTTGACTTTCATAAGATTCACAATGAAGAGAGAGATTTGAAGAAATATTTTATAATGGATAATTCAGCATAAAATTGATTCTCCCCCATTTTGTGAATTTTTACTTAATGACTTCTATATTTCCAAGCTGCCATGGAAGTAGAAGCCACAGGCACTGTTAATTAGTAAACAGAAATGTTTTTATCAGTCAATTCCTGCACCAACATGTGATTTCTCTGCACTGTTGTGATAAATATTTGCTATCATCCAGTGTGTCTAAATGGGTCAGCCATCATGGAAAAGTAACTGTCATTTTTGTGTGTGGTCCAAATATTAGGAGGGTAAGTCTATATTGCCCGTAAGCTCTAGGTTACAGTGATTCAAACCTATATTCGATGGATTACAGAAGTCCAAAGCCAAACTCAAGTGTTTAGTAAAACTAATAAACCTATTTATATGTAATCCAGAGCTTCTCTTTAAATTGCTAAGTTTATGGTTCTCCCCCAGGTCTTGCTTATGTCACCCTGGTCTTGTGGTAATGCTGTTCTAGTGCTAAAACACTGCCTTCATTTAAAAAAAAAAAAAAAAAAAAACCTACCTACACAAGACATTGGTATTAAGGTTGAGAACTGAAGGGAGAAGTCTTTACACAATATCAAGCCTTGGACATGCTTGTTTTCTTTAGTCTTTGACCTCCCACCATGAGGGATTTCCTCTTATCCTTTCAGGGCACAAGATTACAAGCCACAGTGCCATCTCCCTGTGAGCTGATCAATACTTACATTAAATGTAAATGGAGTAAATTCTCCCATCAGAAGACTTAGAGTGGATGGATGGATAAGGAAAAAAAAAAGACCCCACTATATGCTGCCTAAAAGAGAATCGATTTAGCTTTAAGGAAACACACAGGCTGAAAGTAAAGGGATAGAAAAATATATTCCATGCAAGCAGAAACCAAAAGAGAGTGGGAGTAGCTACACTTATATCAGACAAAATAGACTTTAAGTCAAAAACTGTAATAAGAGACAAAAAATTATTATATAATGATAAAAGAGTTGATTCATTAAGAGGAAATAACAATAGTAAATATATATGCACCCAACATCAGAGCACCCAAATATATAAAGCAAATATTAACAGCTCTGAAGTAGGGAACTTCTCATCCAGACAGAAAATCAATAAGGAAACAATGGGCCTGAACAACACTTTAGATCCTAACATACATATTAAGAACATTCCATTCAACAGCAGCAGAAGAGACACTCTTCTCAAGTGCACATGGAATATTCTTCAGGCTAGATCATATAGAGGTTCCTCAAAAAATTAAAAATATCACAAACACATGAAATAGCAATCCCATTTCTGGGTATACATCCAAAAGAAATAAAATTATTATCTTGAAGGAATGTCTGCACTCCCATGTTCACTGCAGCATTAATCACAGTAGCCAAAATATGGAAACAACCCAAATTCACTTGTCAACAGATGAATGAAGAAAATATCGTATATATGTAAAATCAAATGTTACTCAGCCTTTAAAAAGAAGTAAATCCTGCCATTTGCAACAACATGGATAAATCTGAAGAACATTATGCTAAGTGAAATAAGCCAGACACAGAGAGACAAATATACCTTAAATATAAACAATTTTTGTTTGTCAAAAATAAATACATAAAAATAAAAGTCCTGTGGGCTATACCTTACAATATTTCTTCTTCATTGCATATACTTGTTGGAAGTTCTAACATTTTTTTCCCGCTATTATTTTTTTACGAGATCCCCCAATACATGTAATTAGAACCTGGATTACTTCAATGGTTTTTTGCTGCCAATGAGTATAAGCTTCCACAGTTGTTCTAAGAAACACACACTTTAGGTTCTTGCCAGTGCAGATGGTGCCTACATCATGTTAAGCAGACAGGTTGACTGACACAATTCGATGTTGACCTTCGCTAAGTTAAAAAAGGGACGCTGTTTGCAATTTCATGTTTAATGTACTTTGTACATTGTAGGTACTCAACAATGGGGGTTAAATGAACAGTTGTAAAAAATATGTTGTTGGTAGATAACTTCTGAAGTCTTGGATGCAATTAACGTTTTAGATGGGAAAGATCAAGAATTCCCTGGCAGTCCAGTGGTTAGGACTCCATGATTTCATTGGAGGTCCTGGGTTCAATTCTGGGTCGGGGAACTAAGATCCTGCAAGCTGCATGGAGCAGCCAAAAACAAAATAAATGGGGAAGATAAAAATGATAGCTCAATATTCAACACTTGTCAAGAAGGATGTAGCCTGAGGGGCAACGTTACCAGTACACTACATATAGCACCACTATAGTAATTAGTTGAGTGAGGCCATCATCAAAAAATCTACAAACAGTAAATGCTGGAGAGGGTGTGGAGAAAAGGGAATGCTCCTACATTGTTGGTGGGAATGTAAATTGGTACAGCCACTATGGAGAACAGTATGGAGGTTCCTTAAAAAACTAAAAACAGAACTACCATATGACCGAGCAATCCCACTCCTGGGCATATACCCAGAGAAAAACATTAATTTAAAAAGATAAATGCACCCCAACGTTCACTGCAGCACTATTTACAATAGCCAGGACATGGAAGCAACCTAAATGTTCATCAGCAGAGGAATGGATAAAGAAGATGTGGTACATATATACAATGGAATATTACTCAGCCATAAAAAAGAACAAAATAATGCCATTTGCAGCAACATGGATGGACCTAGAGATTGTCATACTAAGTGAAGTAAGTCAGACACAGAAAGACAAATATATGATATCGCTTATATGTGGAATCTAAAAAAGGGGTACAAATGAACTTATTTACAAAATAGAACTAGAGTCACAGACGTAGAAAACAAACTTATGGTTACCTGGGGATGGGGGGCGTACATTGGGGTTTGGGGATTGACATATACACACTACTATATATCAAATAGATAACTAATAAGGGCCTACTGTACAGCACAGGGAACACTACTCAATACTCTGTAGTGGCCTATATGGGAAAAGAATCTAAAAAAAAAAAGAGTGGATACATGTATATGTATAACAGATTCATTCTGCTGTATACCTGAAACTAACACAACATTGTAAATCAACTATACGCCAATAAAATTTTTTAAATATTTTCATTACCGGCAACATAAAAAAATTAGTTGAGTGAAAGGAAATTGATTCTGCATATTTTTTTAATCTATGCAGTATGTACTCATAAAGCTTAAACTGGTTTAAACATTGAGGTGATTTATGTAAAAGCCCAGCGAGTATGACAGGCAGTATATTCAGATGGGAAAGGTACTGCCAACTGGAAATATAAATGCACCTGTATTATCTTTTTGGCGGTCTTAATTTTTTTGCTCGGAACATAAACATTTATATGGCAAAGGAACATAAAATCTCACTTTTTCATAGCACTTTTCCCGTGTATTGTTTACACAATAACTCCATATCCCGGAATGGCACAGTAGGCTTCAGATGATGCCAGGTTTATATAATCACCTCTTTACTAACAGTCCAAATGCCTGGATTATGCAATAACAGAATCCAGAAAAAAAAATTTTTAATCAATGAGATGCATTTAATACATTAAATTTGTATCCATGGAATTTGGAGTCTCTAGACTTGGTACTATCTAACTCCTGGCCATTTTCTGCTGTTGCATCCACCAGATGTATTATAATTATCTGTTGGTATGTCTCAGCCACGCCACTGTCAACTCTCTGAACAGAGCCTGATCCTCCTCTATGTATCACGCCTAACAAATAAAAGGCTTTCAAAAATGCTTATTACATGAGTGAATGCTGTAATCCGATCATTTGCTCTTTGGGGCCTCTCTGAAATTTATAGTTACAATGTTAACCTCAAATTCCTTCTGTCCTTTCTTGAGTCATCTTATCCAACTCAGTACTAGCAGATAGCACTTTTGGAGCATGTGTCATATGCGGGCACTGTGCTACACACCCCTAAATCCTTAGCATTTAATCCTTAGCACAGCCCTGGAGGGTTGATATTATGATTATCATTGCCTTCATTCTCAAAAGGGATAACTGAAGATTAAAGAAGTTAAGTAATTTGCTTGAGGTTACACAGCTAGAAAGGGGCCCAGACAAGAGTTAAGTCTGTATCTGTTGGATTCTAGAGCTTACATGTGATTTTAGGCATTTCACTAAAATTCTGAACTGGAAATTAGCCACAGGAAAAAAAAAAAAAGCCAAGTGCCCATTAGTAATGGATAAAAGTATATTGTCTCTAAGGGCCCTGGGGCTTGTAAAACTTCAGGAAGTTCTTCATCTTGTCCATCATTCGTGTCTCTAGATGGCAGCCCTGAGCCTGGGTTTCCAAATGAGGGAATGGGAAGGAGTGTCAGAAAGATGCTCCCACCAGTAGGTAAACAGCAGTCTCCATTGAAAGAATGGCTGTGGGTGAGGGAGTAAAAACAGTGAATGCTTTCTCCCAGCTTTAAAATGCAAAGCTTTTCCATAGCAGTGGTCCTGCAGTTCTATACCAGAAGCCAGTGCAAAACCAGGATTCAATTATGGGATTTCACCTCTACAAAGCTCTAGGGAGAGAGAACTATATTAATTAAATGTAACCACTGTTGAATTTGTCAAACTCCTCCTATGCTTACCAGGAGCATCTTCATAAAAAGCACAGTGTCTGAGAGCAGCCAGAGGAGCATCTACTACGTTATGTGATCCGAGGGAGGCCAGAAGGCCCACAGCCTCCCTCCCTGGCCCCACTGAGCCTGCTCCAGGAACTAACCCTCCCACAGCTGATCCTTCTCACAGCCCCTAGCCTGGGCCAAGCCCCTTCCTCTAAACTCACACAGCATCTTTCAGAAACAAGCATCGAACATCACATAGGATTCATGAGCGAACACAAAAAGGTGAGCTGAAGAAAGACCCTTCTATCCTTCCCCCTCAATTCCAGCACTCCAGCATGGGGTGCCTGGGGAATCTGTGAGCATGGTTTCTGGGGGTGAGGTTCAAACAGAGGCAAGTGGTCACTCATTTAGGTCCTAAAAGGGATTCCTGCATTAGGCAGAATGTTGGAAGAGGTGACCTCTAAAAGGTGACTCTTCAGTTTCATGAGTACTGTGCTCAGTCCCTGTGTGGCACAGAATCTCAACAATCCAGGTGTTCAGACAAAGGAGAAATAACGGCTCTCCATCAGGTTATTCTGTGGACAATTTGCAAGCGACCAAGCATTTCTTCATCCCCTAAATCAGATCATCAACCACGGTTACTCCTTGGTGAGATGAAATTTTATTTCTTTCTTAAGTTGCTTATTTGTAATACAACCTTGTTTCAAAGAAAATCTGGAATGACTATAATGCAAATTGGACGAAGCAAAAGTGTTAAAAATACAGAGACAGACTTACAAAACCTCCCCAGTCCTCGAGCCAAGTAACTGTGTCCATAGTACTTATATGGAGCAACAGTGACATCCACTGGTCAATTAAGTTATTCCCAGATGAGGTTTGTAATTTTCCCTCAACCTAGTACTAACTATAACCAGAAAAATATTTTTTTGAGCAACTCAATTTTGGGCTCTTCTGAACTTCAAGAAAGGCCTGAATTTTGTGTCCTCAAACGCAGGAAAACACTTTCCTCTGTCTCCCAGCTTGTAGCTTTAACGTCTGCAGATGGTCTTCACTCTAATGTAGGAAAAAAGAGCTCTCTACTGCCTCATCTATAAAATGGAGCAGGTAATAAACTACCTGCCAAATTGGAGCCAGCAATGAGTTGCCACGGGAAGCACAGCGTACAAGGACGGCCATAAACGTGCACCGGAGGAAAAAAGAAGAGAAGGTATTCCATATGTCAAACATAGAACAAAGAAAGGAAAGCTGAAAGAATGAGGCCAGATTAATGCTCTCAGGCAGTGAGCCGTATTGAGGGTAACGGCTGTGGCTGATTCGCTGTTGTATCCCCAGCACGATATATCCATCATATAGCAAGTACTCAGATACTTTTTTACTCTGTGAATAAATGAATGAATGAATGGAGGATTTTCTAGTCATTCTATCCCAAAGGATCTGCCAGTTAAGATTAGGTGGGTCTGTTCAGCCCAGCTTGTATCCAGAGGTTGCCCCTCAGATGGCATCTGAAGACCAGCAGGAAGAATAAAGACCCAGAATGATCTTACTGGTCTGAGAATAAAACAGGCTAGAATAGTAAGCAGTTTTAAAGCCTAAATCAACATAAATTCCCTCTCTGTGTAGTTTACATTGAAAATCTCCATGTTTAGCTGCTTCATTTGCTGGGTTCATGTCAGGCGTTCAGTGGCTCATGCACTACTAGGCAGTGGCCCCGAAGGATGGGACAGGAGCCTGTGACAAACACAGCCCCCAGGGCACACGGGTTAGAGTTCGCTCTTGTTCCCTGGGGTCATGACAGCCAGACTGATCAGAGGTCAATCTAAAGGGCTCTAAGTGGTTTTGCATAAACTGTAGCTTAGATTATCTCATTTTAAATAAAATATTTGTAATAAGAAAATTGTATTCAATATAAATAATTTTCTTTAGTAACATTTTAGGAGCCAGTTACATGGGGAAATGTCTTCATTGTTTAGAAGTTTTTACTACTAAATATGCTTTCAAACAAAGCAAAATATTTAAAGATATAGTCCAGATAATCTTATTGTATTCTCTGGATCTGCCCTGGGGGGGGGGGGGGGGTTAAAAGTCTTGAAAACATATCAAATGGCATTTTTGCATAGCTTGTAAAAAAATGACCAAAAATGAGTATTTCCAATTCATATAAAAATTCATCATCCTATAATCTTGCAAAAAAATGTAGTAAAACATGATATTCTTGGTAAAACTAATACGTTTGAGATTCTAAGAAAATACGGGGAACTCCAAATCAATTTCTTACTAAAACTGTAATTAGTACAAAGGGCATAAAGTCTTATAATAGCAATAACACGTTTGTTTTAAGAAAATAATTCTTGGCCATTACTAGAAAATTGCTAATTCTTGAAAAGGCGCATGTATATAAATTGTTAGTGCAATTACTGTACTCTTCTCCCTACATGAAATACGATAATGTCAACATTACAACCAATAATAAATTAAAGAGTGTGCATATGAATTCATTTAACGATTTTACTACCTCTTCTGTGCAGATGGGCTGCAGTCTAGATTAAAATAAAGATTTGCGAGTTCAAGAATCGCTGAAGTGAATGATTAGGAGTACAACACAATCTTCCTGCATATGGGTTCTCCTGTTAGCAAAGCGTCATTTTCACTCTAATGTAATGCATAATCCCCACAACTCCCCATGAGCAAATTCGGCATCCTAGAACCAATTCAGCCCTCAGTTTCCACAAGTAAATTCCTTTCAAAGGTCCCAAAGCTCAGGTATCAGAAAAAAGAGAAAGGTACAATCTGAGACCAAAGAAAGGGGCTTCTGCATCCATAGCTCTGCATGCCGGCCACAGTTTCTGTCATTTGATTTCATTTCATTCATTTCATAACTTGTAAAAGCACTACACAGAAATATAACTATTTTAACTGAACGTCAATTCAAAATAATTTTCTCTGAATGTTTTTAAGGATTTCAAGGCAATAATTAGGCATTACCGATACATTTTAATAACTAGATACATTCCTCAGCTAAAATCTCTGTAGTGGCTTCCCATTATCTGTCATATAGATTTTGCCTGCCTTAAATAGCACATGGGCCTTAGTGTTCTGACTTATATACCTCTCTCCTGCCATCCCTCTCATACACCCTACCTACTCCATGCCTCCCCCAAAGAACACTCAACATCCCAAACGAGTACAACATCAAATAAGAGACTAATGTATCTGCATTTCCCTACATTCATTTAGCAAACATCTATTCCATACCTTCTTCATCATTGGCTCTAAGGATAAAACGATGGCCAAACCATCATTCCTATCCAAAATGCTTACAATCTGGTAGCTTGCTGACAATGTTACAGAGTTACCTCTATCTCTTATTAAGAAAACCGCACACACACCATCTTTCCAGTCACCACGAAGAAAGAGGCTGAGGCATTAATGACAAGATAGGGTAAAACTGGTAGCCAAAGCTTCCAATTAGGGAAGCAGCTTCAAATTATCAATTACATCCAAACATGGGACAACATAGACCAGTTACCTGCCTCCCCCACCAAGAAAAGATAAGGAACAGGAGAAAGAACTGGCCTTGGAAGTACAGGGTGGAAGATAAGAGAGCATCCTCAGATGCCAGGCAGATCTTTCAGGATCACCAGATTTCTGATCATGTCAGAAAGAAACAAGGCCCACCACCTGAGCATGGTGAAAAAGATGATCAGGTTCTGGGAGTGCTCTGGGATAAGCAGAACAAGCAGAGATAAAACCTGGGGACCTCGAAGGCTGGGGAGAAGAGATTGGTTGACTCCAGCTCACCAAGATATCACAGGCAGGTTATAGGGAAACTGGGGTGTAAAGACAGGCCAGCTCTTCAGTACCTGGAAGGGCTTAGGATTTCTACCCTTTAGCAGATATCAGTCATAAGAATTTGCGATCAAGAGTGGAAGAAGAGTAAGTTGCCAATTTCTCAGTGGCTCTAGGGAAGAGAAGACCAGGCTGTGCAAGTCTTGGTACCCAGCTCTCAATGCTGACCAATGTAAGGAAGGAAGGTAATGGAGGAGAGATCTGCAATGAATGGCATCTGCATCTCTCATTTTCTCAAAGCTGCCGTCTATTGGGCCCTTATTAAACCTCACGACCACCTATGTGATATTATGATCTCCATTCTATAAATGAAGATACTTGAAGTCCATTTAAATTAAGTAACTTGCTCAATATCCCCATAATTCACTGCATGTTAGAGCCACAATTCGAAAACCAGTCTCTGTAAACACTAAGCCATGCTGCCTCCCTCCTTGAGTCATTTAATTGGCCCAAGTTTCTTAATCATTGGGATAAAGGTAAATGAACTTATGCTGTTTTCCACATAAGATACTAAGGAACACTGGTCACCTCAGAGGTTTCCAGGTTGATTTCACACCATTTCAGCCTTTAGGATTAAAATAAGCCAGCAGATGCTAGAGTCCTTGAAAAAAAAAAAAAGGCTAAAAAGTATCAACACTGTCTAAAACAATCATGTAGGGGCATGATAGGGGAAGGGTATTAGGAGGTACAAACTATTGTGTACAAAATAAATAAGCTATAAGGGTATATTGTATAGCACAGGAATGTAGCCAATATTTTATAACTTTAAATGGAGTGTAATCTATAAAACAATTTTTGAATCACTATGTTATACACCTGAAACTAATATAACCTGTAAATCAACTATACTTCAGTACAAATAAATAAACAGAAATAGTTAAGATAATTTAAAAAATTAAATAAATAAAGCAATCACATAAATGCCTACTGGCTTACACTATGGAGCTGTAACTGCTAGGTACAAATAATTTCTTTTAACAGCAAAAGGCAGTATCAAAATAAATGAAAAAGGAAAAAAGCGATTCCATTTTAGAAGTCAGTTATTCAAGACAGGTACCTATGAAGGGAACTAATTTCCCTATAACTAGGGCTAGAAGGAGTTGGTGGTTATTTTAAATCTTTGCCAAGCAACAGAAGATTATGCAGCAAGCCGTTTCTGCAGAGGCCGAGCCTGAAGAAGAAATGTGTGGCCTCAACACAGGCAGAGGAGTGGAGGGACCCGCCAACCGAAACTTGGTGTACTGAACACAAATATTTACAGCACCAGTTTATGAAACGATCCACTTTCAAGGCATCAACTGCTTTATGCAATATCCCATCATACTAAAAATGTTCCCTTCTGGGTCTACACACAGAGGAAGTTAAAATATATCCCGATGAATATTGACATGATTGGAACAGCTTATTGTAACGATACCCACCTAAAAATGTATTTTAAGGGGCATAGGATTAAGGATGCAAATTGAGATTTTGGATGTCTATTTCATACTATGAACAGGACCTCTGTAAGCTTTTTTTTTTTCCTTCTTTCACACCATTAGAAATATATGTATGCTCTGCAATTTCAGGATAATATTTTTGCTTTGCTGCTTAGTGATACAATGGAAAGAGTGCACAGCTGAAATTTTATGCATCTAGAATACTAACAACCCAGTTATCACAGAACTTGCATTCGTTTAGAAAGATGGGACAAACCTCTCTCTCTCTCTTCTTTTTTTAATTCATTCATTTCATTCAGTAAAAGCTATACGTAAGGAAAGGGAATATAAATGTTCCACGAGACCAAAGTTTCTCAACCTCAGCACTATGGATAGTTTACTCCAGACAACTTACTGATGTGAGGGACTGTCCCTGGCATTGTAGGATGGTTAGCAGCCTCCCTGGCCTCTGCTCACTAAATGCCAGTAACACCCATCCCCCCAAAAGTGTCTCTAGACGTCGCCAAATGTCACCTGCAGGGCAAATGATGCCAGTTGACAATGATGTCTTAGACTCTCCTTCAAGATGCACTCTCCCAGCCCAATAAGCAGGCATAATGGAGCCCTGATTCTCCTGACATGTGGTCAATAACTATCTTCTTCACCAGAGGCCACTGTGTTTCTGCATAAGATCTCCTTATCTAAGCATCTCAAATGCAGTAAGTCAGATGTTCAGCTCTCATGTGGCAGAGAATAATGACCAGGGGCAGGTGTACACAAAAAGAGTTTTCCCCTCTAATATTTGAGTACAACTTTTTGTTTTTTTAATTAAACTCTGCTTCACTACCTTTAATACATCCAGGAACGTCGTCAAGTAGACAAGCCACCAACTAGTAGATAACGGCTAGGCCAAGATCATTTGAACTTTGTTCCTTTCTATTGTTCCCAAGTGCACAGGTTAAAAAAAAAAAAAGTGGACCTTGCACCCTCCTTAAATCAAGGCTGGCTGCACGATTATGATATCCAAATGAGAAACTCACAGAACCTAATCTCCTGCTCTTACCTGGTTTAGAACCAAAGAGACACATTTCATTTGCTTCCCCAGATCAAATAAAGAGGGAGTCTGGCAATAACGATAAACCCCAGAGATCAGCTAAATTATGTCCCGACTTGACATTTATATGAGTACACGCCTCTCAATCTCCGGAGGTGATTAGATTAAGTGTGTTTTAGCATGCGCTTCATGCACACACATCCCTAAAGATTAAGGGATGGGGTATATTGTGAGTAATACCATCATTGCTTCTATTCAGATGTCTTGTATTGCCAATATGCTGCCTAAAACATTATTTAGGCTGGAGAAGTGCATTTCAACAAAGTGCACACAAAGCCTCTTACATTTCAGGATTAAGGTTTTCACACCCACCCCAGCTCAGACCCTGAGCAAATATTTCTACCGCTGGGACATGTAATCATGGTTTCTTATCTGGGCATCATCCCACATGGCATACTCTACCTCCAGAGACTGAACTCATTTTGCTCGGAGATTTTGATTTACTTCATTAACTCCAGAAATCTCAGGAGAGGCCGTGAGACAGTACGTTGGAATGCAGCCTGACAGCAGTGAGTCTCCTGGGTGTATGGGAGAGTGGTGAAAGGCGCTTCCCTACCTCTGTTCTATGTTAAGGGAAAAAAACTGGTGCTCCATAAAATTCAGAATTAGAGCTGAAATGCCAAGTCACCAACAGTGAGCCAAAACCTACCTCTTTGTCCTGGTATGAGTTAAAATCAAATTGATATCATCCAGGGGATACCGCATTGGTCATGGAGAAATCTGTTCTTAGAAAGAGAATGAGTAGAAACATGGGATTTCAGGTTTCAGATCTGATAGTTTTGGGATAGATATAAAATACATCTCAAAATGCACACTAAAAGGAAGAAAATATGATAGTCTTTATTTTTTTTTAGAAATTACTAAATTATTCCAATACAAAAGACATGTTTCAGTCTTGGTAAAAAAAAAATTTAAGTAGCAGTTTGATGTTAGGAATTTAAAAATTACTTTATCTGTAACTGATCAAACAAAACTTAAACTCTTTTCCAACTGTAGAAATTTATGTTGTTTCTCTTCCCTGCTTTCTCCTTTGCTCTTTATGTATTATTTAATCTATAAATATTATGCCCATTCATCCTCTGTTTAGCAGACCTATTGCAAAAATTCTGTCCTGTTGTCATCGTGTCAGACCCCACCTCAGAATATGTGGCTCAAGTTTAGTGTCCAGAAATACCTACAAGTGTCTAATAAATGCAAAACACAAAATACTTCGGAAAGAGAAGTTCCTCTTCGTGGCCAAACTCCCAATGTCCTGTTATACAGAACTGTCAGGGGCTGTGGAAACTCTATAATTCATCTTCTTCCTTTGCTTGTATTTACCCTCACCTCAATCCACAAAGGATTTCAGGCAACTTACAGAAGAATATACATTACAAAAGAATGAAACAGATGAGGGAGTCAGGACAAAGGTAACTGAGGACAGGAAGCTAGTAAAAGTCAGAGGTAAGCTCAGAGGGCAGACGTGCACAACATTGGGACCCCGCCTGGTCGAAAGAGACGAGTCCAGAGTGTGACTACAAGCTTCCCCATGACCAAAGCAATGACAGAAGGACCAGCAGTTGTGAGAGTGACAGCCAACTGTTCAAGAGCAGCCCTGTTGGATGTCAACTCCTGAGAGCATTCCCTCTCGAGATGCCTCCTAAGGAGACTGTATCAGGACCTCAACGGCACCTGAATTCGTTTTTTTCATCTTTTTAACCTTTACCAAGGCAATGCCTAAGCCTCCCTAAAGTAGCACATGGATGTTTCTCATTCTTAAGAATAATCACTAGGTAGGAAAACGTGGAGACACCATCCAGTGACTCACAGCTCTGCAGACAGTTTTCCTTCTTATCCCTTGTCTCTTACAGTTTTATTACCTGCCTTTTTGTCTCTTTTCTGCAGCCTGCTCCCCAACTCTCCCTTCTTATACGTAAACACACGACCACCCTGCAGACCCACTCTTTGAAAGCTGTATATGTACACAACCTCGGCATACCAGCCCCCGCAATCAATAAGCCTTTTACATTAACCAGAACACACAGGGCTGTAAAAACACATTTTGCTCTAAGACAAACCCTACCAATTTCCATGAAAAATAGTGGAAAGTCTAGATTGTTTTTAATTATAACTTCCTATAATACATATATCCTACCTAAAATAATTTGCCCTCAATAAGACCTTTTTTGGAGGGAGGGAGTAAGGGACAGAAATATCATGGAAAAAAGGAGGCAGCAGAGAGTAATAATGATATTACACGCTCTTATACAGAAAGGAGAGGAGGCTTGCCAGCATTACTAGAGTAATGATCTTTGAACACAGCATTAAAGTTGTAGCATGAAGGAAAGGAGATAAAATATTTAATGACATCTTAATATTCCCAGTCTTGCAAAAAGCCAAGAACTGGTCACAGTTTATCAGTGCCTGTACATTTTAATATCATTAGACAACAACTTTTCCCAATCAGAGTAACAGAGTTACCAAAACCATGGGGTGGTAGAAAGGAAGGAAAATAAAGTGGACTGTAAACTGCTTGGAAATCCTGTCTTTTCCAATTTACTTTTAATAGGAACATGGAAAGTGGGCTCAACAATCACTTGGCTCACTTGGCTAACAGCTTGGCCAGAGCCTCAGTAAATATTGAGGCTGTTTCTATGAAATAACCTTGGACTAACCATGCTCGGGACAAACCCTCGAAAACCCCACTCGCCTTCTGGGACACAAGTATGGTCAGAAGTCATTTTGGGGTCTAGTATGTCACTGCCCCCAGCTCTTCCAGTCCTTGCTATATGATTCAGTTCAAGGAATCTAAAGCTTTGCACCACACAAACAGTTGCTTAATGAAGATCGGGTGGAGGAGTAGGTAAGGCAAGAAACCTGTGTGATCATAAGCAGAAAAAACAGGCAGGAGTGGGGCTTCCCTGGTGGGGCAGTGGTTGAGAATCTGCCTGCTAATGCAGCGGACACGGGTTCGAGCCCTGGTCTGGGAAGATCCCACATGCTGCGGAGCAACTAGGCCCATGAGCCACAACTACTGAGCCTGCGCGTCTGGAGCCTGTACTCCGCAACAAGAGAGGCCATGACAGTGAGAGGCCCGCGCACCGCGATGAAGAGTGGCCCCCACTTGCCACAACTAGAGAAAGCCCTCGCACAGAAACGAACCCAACACAGCCAAAAATAAATAAATTAATAAAACGAAAAAAAAACAGGCAGGAGTGAACAAACAATGGTGGGGGGAAAAAAGCAGACAGTAGAATGAAAATTTAGAATGATAATCACCAATTCGCCTGGGTTCCCACTGCCTTTCCTCTCCTCCAGTCTACCATCCCTTCCAAAGAGCAACGGCCTTACTATTTTCTTGCCACAGAAATTTGAAAGACAATTCACAAGCCAAGGGCTCTTCCTCCCGTGCAAAACCCTGAGCAGATTTAAAAAAAAAAAAAAAGGATACAAAGTATATTAGCCAGCTAGAGCTGCCTTAACAAAAGACCACATACAGGGAGAGGCTTAAAAAACAAATGTATTTTCTCACAATTCTGGAGGCTTGAAATCTGAATTCAAGGTATGGGCAGGCAGGGTGCAGGATTGGTTTTTCTGAGGCCTCTCTCAGTGGCCTGTAGGTGTGAGGCAGCTGAACAGCCAAAGTTCGTCCCCTCGGGACAGATACTCCAAACTAGCAGGAGAGAGGAGAAGCCAAGCCCTGCCCAGATAAGAGATATAAGATCAGTACTACTCATTCTCAAGTCAAGGAGACCTTCCCGACTACACATGCACAGAAAGGCTCCTCGGAGGTCAACAGGGAGAGGGTGTCACCTCATAGTAAGTGATGCCAACCTACCCATAGGCCTCTTCACTAGAATCCATCTTGGCTAAGAGATGCATGTGCACACAGGGGAGGACCCTCAGATATACCAAATACAGACTCAGAACCAGGCAAAGCAAGGTGATTGGCCAAAGGAAACCCAGAAGAAATGCCCCATAAAAGTGATTCAAGCTACCATGAGGGCGCAACTCTCTCTCTGAGAATCTATCCACACGTACCCTTTTCCTCCTAATAAATACTTTACTTGTTTCACTACTTTCTGTCTCTATGTGGCAATTCATTTCTACACAGCTGACAGGCCAGGGCCTTGACACTGGCCACTGGTCTAGTGGCTAGGATTCAGCGCTCTCACTGCCGTGGCCTGACTTCAACCTCTGGCCAGGAACTGAAATCCTGCTTCAAGCCGCTGTAGGCCAAGGCCACCCGAGATCAGGTGGAAGCCTTCTCTTCCCTGTGTCTTCACATTGTCTTCCCTCTGTGTGTGTCTGGGTCCTAATCTCTTCATATAAGGATATCAGTCATGGTGGATTACTGTTTTAACTTAACCACCTCTTTAAAGGCCCTATTTCTAAATATAGGCACATTCTCACATGTTGTACTTCAACACATGAATTGGGGTGGGGGGACCACAATTCAGCCTAGAATACAGAGAAATTTATTTGGGGGGATGGAGAGAGAGGTGAGTGGGCCCTGCAGGTAGCCCAGACCCAGGAAGGTGATGAGACCCAGAAGTGGTCTCTCTGTTGGACACAGAGGGAGAACAGACCTAAGCCCAGGGGTCCCTAAGCCTCCTCCAGGATTCCTCTGCTCTAAGCACCACATTCAAGTAACAGAGACTCCCAGTCTAAGAGCTTCTGGGATGAGAGGAGCAGACTGGTGGCCAATGACCAGATGGTCTTACCTGATGCTCAGGCTCTAAGTCCCAAACCCCTTGCATAACCCAAGGCTGGGAGCCCTTAGAGAGTGTTAGTAATGGCTGATACTGAATTTCCAGACAGTCCTGTGGAACAGGGGCTCGGCAACTGATTTATATTAATTTAAAGGAAAAACAGAACGTGACATTTCTTCTTGTTTATGGACAACTTGCTAGAATTCAGTCAGGCTGTATATAGAGTTTGGTCAAGAATAAAACAAAACAGATGCAAGGTCCATATCTATACAGTAAGCCAACCAACGTATCCAAAACTGCACAGAAGCAGAACAGAGCTCAGACTAAGAGGTCCTGGGGTAAAATGGAATTTATTTGGACATAAGAGGCAAGAGAAAGTCAGGTCTCCTGACCTACTGCATTAATACACTGATCTTCTCCATTAAGTAATAATGGTTAATAGGTGCTAGGAGCTAACACATGTTCAGCCTTCCCATCCCAACCAATCATGCCAGCACTCACATTTAAATTTAAATCCTTCCTGATATTTTAGTATTATGTGTGATTTTATATATCTTTTGTTGACACAGTCCTCCTTCTTAAATGTAAACTTCATGACAGCAAGACCTCTGTTTTCTACTTCCTTTGGACCACCCCCAGTACCTAGAGAAATTTTGCTCAGTTAATTACAGGTCACAGCCATGACTGAAAATGCTTTCTTTTCCTTCCTCCATAGCATTAAAAAGGGCAATTCCCTGGTGTTCCAGTGGTTAGGCATCATGCTTCCACTGCAGAGGACACAGGGCTCGATCCCTGGTTGGGGAACTAAGATCCCACAAGCTGTGTGCTGCAGCCAAAAAAAAAAAAAAAAAAAGCATTAAAAACAATCCAATAGCTAGTGGGAAGCAGCCGCATAGCACAGGGAGGTCAGCTCAGTGTTTTGTGACCACCTAGATGGGTGGGAGGGAGACGTGAGACGGAGGGGATATGGGGATGTATGTATATGTACAGTTGATTCACTTTGTTATACAGCAGAAACTAACACACCATTGTGAAGCAATTATACTCCAATGAAGATGTTAAAAAAAAATCCATGTGTCCCTTTGTACTCTTGAGACAGAGTGGGAAAACTGGATAAAATCTCTATTTTTGCATTAACACAGGTTAAGAGTGTTTTCAGAAAATTCAGAAAATGCAAGTAGCTAAGCTCTAGAAAGACCACTGGGAGAAAAAAAGAGGTCTGGCATTGAGAAAGGTAAAAGAAAGCAGAGGAGAGACAAATTCTGGAGAAAAAGGATGAGAACATGATGAATTCAGTGTGGGGTAATATTAGCACTTGAAAGCCCTACGTCCCCCCCCGCCCATCCCCCCAACCTCAACATACACTTTTTCCAAGCCTGGAGTTCTGAACCAGTTATGAAATACAACAGAAGAGTAAAGCAAATAGGAGATTTAAATGTCCCTTTGTCTCAGATAAGATTGATATTCTAGAACATAGTGCACACCATAGGTAAGTGGACCTTCTAATGGGGAGCCGCTGAATTAGACCACACCCTGCACCCTAGGAAGACTGGGTGCTCTTCAGCTCTCCTCTGATAGGTGCCAGGCCTTTGCCACTAAGCTTCCTCCTGCAGGACAAGGCAAGAGCATTGGGGACCACACACTCTCTGAGAGCAGCTCAGGAGAGGAGAGCCCAGCAGGGGCTATTGATAATTAAACAGGCAATTACAAAAGGCAGAGTCTTTATCTTGGATCCATAAATGTGCTCCCAAAAGGTCCCAAAAACTCTCATGTGCCAAACTGTGTGCTTTGTGTGTTGTTGCATTTTTCTAGGGAGAGATTTATAGCTCTCATAAAATCCAACTGCCCAGTATTAGGAGCCAACAAAACAGATGACTGAATGGAGATGGGTCAAGATTGTAAGTCCTCATAAGGGCAAGTAGGTAGTTAGTTATAAGCCTTGGGGTCCAAGTTGGGTAGGAAAAGAGGTAAACCAAGAAAGCAACCCTTCCACAGTGCTTAACCAGTCAATACCCGGGAGACACTTTGAGGGGTCAGTTGAGCAGATCCTGGTAAAGCACAGGAGAAACAAAAGCGAGCAGGAGAGAGCTGGAAGGCCGTAAGTGCCATCCGTTCCTTTCACAAATACGCAGTAAGTGCCCGCTATGTTCCAGGAATGATGCGAGCTCCTCAGAACACAGCTGACGAGAATTTGTACTCAGAAAATGAGAGGCTGAAACAAGATTTCTTGGGTGAAAACCGTTCTCTCACTACCTCAAGTTAGGTTTTGCTCAATTATTCCCTTCTTAAGTTACAATGTCCACATGTGGAGGAAAAAGAAAGAAAGCAAAACCATGCCTGGTGAATGAACCCACCACGCTGCCAAGATCAATCTCCTATTCACTCATCTGAGTCAAGGGGAAAGAAGGAAAAATCAGGACGACAATAAAAACAGAGAGAAAATGAATATGTTAAAGCTTTGCATTTCAACTTTGAGCTGACATTGTGCTGAGACTCCTTCCAGCTGCTTTGCTGGCCATGTCAAGAAGTGACCATGATTTATGGTGCCACCTCCACAATTTCGATATTCTTGATCCCCCACCGGAAGCAGTGACAAAGGAAGGTTAACTGCTGTGTAAAGAGACAGTTTGAGTAATGCTTTCATGCACAGATCTGGCACTGATCTACGGCGCGAGGGGGAGGCAGGGATGTTAGCCGTTGGTTAAATCCCTTCCAAACAGCAACCTCCCAAATGCTCTAACACCTTTTGGAACAATCTATGCTTGTATGCAAAGACACCCTGAATTGTGTTTAAAACAGTTTCCTTGTCCTTGTTCCCTCACAAACATGCAAGCAGCCAACTCTGCCCACATCTGCACTTTGTGCTGTTAATAACAGCTAACATTAAGTGTCCGTGTACCATACCAGCCCTGTCTACATGCTTTATCATCATTACATCAGTTAATCCTCTTGTCATACCCTATGATCATCCCCATATACAGACCAGAAGAATGAGGCACAGAAGGTTAAACAGCTCATCAAGAAGCAGGAAGCAAAGCCAGGACTTGAGCCCAGAAGTCTAACTGCATAACCTGCTATACTACTCAGACCATTCTTCTTCATTTAATTCAGCCAACTTATTCTAACTTGTATTTTCTCTTTCATCAGCTTGTATGCATTTCTTTTTTTTTTAATATATAAATTTATTTATTTATTTTTGGCTGCATTGGGTCTTCGTTGCTGCGCGCGGGCTTTCTCTATTTGCGGTGAGCAGGGGCTACTCTTTGTTGCAGTGCGTGGGCTTCTCATTGCTGTGGCTTCTCCTGTTGTGGAGCACGGGCTCTAGGCGCGAGGTCTTCAGCAGTTTTAGCACACGGGCTTCGGCAGCTGTGCCCTGCAGGCTCTAGAGCACAGGCTCAGTAGTTGTCGTGCACGGCGTGTGGGATCTTCCCAGATCAAGGCTCAAACCCGTGTCCCCTGCATTGGCAGGCGGATTCTTAACCACTGCGCCACCAGGGAAGCCCCTTGTATGCATTTTTTTTAACATCTTTATTGGAGTCTAACACAACAGTGTGTTAGTTTCTGCTTTATAAGGAAGTGAATCAGCTATACACTTGTATGCATTTCTAAAGGACTACTTTTACACTACTGAGTAAAACAGGGTGTGTATCACCATAGAAAATATTTTTTCAGTCTTCCACAGTCACAGCTTGCTTGATGAACAGGGTTAGAAGTTTCTCTGTCTGTAACTATTCCATTAACGCTAATCACTTTTTCATATATTTACACTTCATTTCCCCCAATAAAGGAAGAAGAGGAAACAGGAACCAACCTTGATTGAACACCTACTTCCTCCTAAACATTGTGTCAGGTGCATTCTGCCTCACAATGACTCCATGAGTTAAATATAATTATCCCCATGTTATAAACTGGGAAATGGAAGCTCAAGAAAGTTAAGGACACTTCTGTGTGTCTAACAATGCGGGAGGTAGAAATGGGCTCAAAGGCCTGTGTAATTCCAATTCACCAGGGCTGGATACCTGCTGTGTACATCTTGGTAACTCAGCACCTTCTACCCTGTTAGTCACACAGATGAGGGCTAACCGAAGAGGAAAGAGAAAGGCAGGAATAGAAGAAACTGAGGAGTAAAGTGAGAATTGGTTGAGATGTCCCTGAAACACTGGAGAAATAGCTTCTCCACATCCCAAATTTCCTCAATGTCTGTCTAAACTCTTGTCCAAAACTTTAGATTACAGTTGTCTGGGCAGCAACCTTGAGATGTTACACTCAAAGTTTCTTCTCTGGCAAAAAGCCAAACTCCCTCTAGCTTCTGGCAACTGCATAGCACCTGTGTGAGGTCTCCTGCTTTCCAAAATGCCTGAGGACAAGGTCAAGGATGTGCTGCTATGGGGATCTCGTCCCCCACAGCTACTCAGCTGGGAGAGACTGGGTTCCTGGAGAAGGAGGTGAGGGTCTAGCCCCCTCCTGTCACACAAATATCATCTTAATCTTACTTCCTCAACTCTTTCCCTTCACTGAAGAGTTCTTGAAAGTCAATTCAAATTTCACTTCAAACTCTTTTTCGCCTAGAGAAAAAAGAAAAAAATGCTGCTGTTTTTGTCTAATGGAAGTAACTGTGCTGTGACTGGATTTGTAACAGCAGCGTGTCAAAATGCCAAAAAAGTGTGTCAAAAATAACATTTAAAAGAAACTCAGGGGAGACATGTTATAGTCCTAAATGAGCATCTTTATTTCTCTGTGTTGAAATTTGTTAGTCTCCTCTCAAGGGTCTTAATAAACCTCAAAGAAACACACAACACTTGAACACAATTTAAGGGCCAATTCAGCCCCTGATACTCCCGTTACTGTCAAAACATCTCTCTCTCGTATTTGTGAGTTCTTCTCTTCCAAGTCTTTCTATTCAATTTCTTCCTCCACGGATGCTTGTTTTCCCAACATCCTCAACCTCCAAAGTATATGCATGTTGCCATGAAGTTAATCAACTAAAAAGAATTAATTTCAATTTATTTTCTTTTTCATTGTTGAGGAAAACATCACGAAGTATTTCTTGACACATTACAGATTATAGTCAAATTCATGGCAATCCCATGCTGCCCAGGGTTTGTATATTTAATTTAACGGGCTTTTAAATAATATTCAAGCATATCTATAAGGATGTTGGCCTCCCATGACCTGGCTGAGAGAAGATAAAAAATATTAAAATTTCAGACGCTATTCAGATAATTCAAAGGAGCATAGTGTCGTTTTGCATAACTTGAAGAGAAAATATTTACTTCCATCGAGACACGGGGTGAAGATTTGATCTAATACCAGGAAGCTCCTTGAATTTCCTGCTTCCACCACCTCAGTGTCATCTATTGCTTGTTCACTGCTCGGCCTCCCCACTGCAGAGGCAATTGCAAGTCAAACCAAAACCAAAATGCCCCCATTTCCTGGGCAAAGTGATCGGAAAACAGTTGGACCTATAACATAGCAGGGTCGTAGTTATTTTACACAAATTACTTTGATACGAAGCGGGAAAGGGTGTCTCTCTTCTTAGTTCAAGAACAGTAAAGGATGATGTACACCTGGAACAGCTGGTGGCCATTTCTGCTTTAATGTGGAGCGCGTCTTTCTAAGCATGAAGTCAACAAAGGTAGCCAACAGCCAAGAAATGAAGAACAGTCTCGATATTAGCATTTGAACCCTTGGGTCCAGCTGTGCCTAAAGTCAGCTGTACTCTCTTAGATTTCCAAGTTACATGAGCTAATACCTTTCTTTTCTGTGCTCATATTAGTTGGAGTTTGCTTCTCTGCCATTCCTGAAAAATATACCTGATTCTTCCCATAGGTACCCGAAACAGTGTTTCATAAGCCATGATTCAATGTGGGTGGGTTTTGAACTTTTATTTGCTATAGGTTTGTGCCTTTTCCAAAAGGAAAAGCAGGAAACTGAGACTGGACTCTGGGTGGCTGGGAGACAGAGTGGGGTGGAGACTTAACCTGACGTGATTTGTATAACCTTTTGAATTTCTATCTTATACATATCTGTATTACTTATTAAAAATAACTAAAACAATTTAGAATTATTAAACTATTTTTAAATGATAAAAATAGCATAACCATGGACTTCCCTGGAGGCGCAGTGATTAAGAATCCACCTGCCAATGCAGGGGGACACGGGTTCGAGCCCTAGTCCAGGAAGATCCCACATGCCGCAGAGCAACTAAGCCCATGTGCCACAACCACTGAGCCTGCGCTTTAGAGCCTGTGAGCCACAACTACTGAGACCATGCACCACAACTACTGAAGCCCGCACACCTAGAGCCCAGTGCTCCGCAACGAGAAAAGCCACTGCACTGCAATGAAGAGTAGCCCCCGCTCGCCACATCTAGAGAAAGCCCGCGTGCAGCAACGAAGACCCAACACAGACAAAAATAAATTTATTTTTTTAAAAAACCTTTAAAAATAGCCTAACCATACTTTAATACAGTGAGATTATTTCTAAGACTCTACTTTAAGAAAATAATCTGAAACACAGACCAAAGTACATGCACAAAGGTATTCATCACAAGGGTTTTTGTGTTCTTTTTGTTTTAATAATTAGGAAATGGCAACAATCTAACTACCGAATGTTAAGGGAACAGTTAAGAAAATATTACATTCATAAAATAAAATCTCATGCAGCCATTAAAAAAGATGTTTATGAAGAGCTTTTAACATGAAAATGTGCTTATATGATAGGATTTAGTGAAAAAAGCAAGCCGTTTTTCTATACACTGTATAATTTTTTAGATACTGTGATCTCAACAAGTAAAAACACATGGAAAATATATTAAAATGTTAATACTTATTTCTTAGCAATGAGCTTACAGGAAATCTTTTTTTTCCTTTTTACTTTTTCATAGTTTCTAGTTTTTCCAAAATAAGAATGTATTTCTGGGCTTCCCTGGTGGCACAGTGGTTGAGAGTCCGTCTGCTGATGCAGGGGACACAGGTTCGTGCCCGGTCCGGGAAGATCCCACATGCCGCCCAGCAGCTGGGCCCGTGAGCCATGGCCAGCTGAGCCTGCGCGTCCGGAGCCTGTGCTCCACAACAGGAGAGGCCACACAGTGAGAGGCCCACGTACCACCAAAAAAAAAAAAAAAAAAAGAATGTATTTCTGTTATAGTAATCAGAAAAATGTTTAATAAAAATTAAAATGTGTGTGTTCTTGTTCACAATCTCTGGCCAGCTTACTTAGTAATGATGGACTCAGAAACATGCCCTCTGGGACTTCATCTTACACGGCGTGGGACATTGTTTTCTGCTTGCTACTGGGATTCACCAGAACTGATTTCATTTTATGCCTGCACTCACTGCCGAAGAGATCAGTGCCCACCTTTTCATCATCAAGCCCTTTGCGTGAGACTGGAATCCAGCAGCATGACAGTTTCTGAAGTTGGTTTGCTTGGATACACATCCCAATTCCATCATTTTCTACTTATTGCTCTGTGTCTCCACTGGGATGCAAGAGACCCACCAAGGAATGTTGCCGTGGGGATTAAATGAGATAATTCACATAGGATGCCTACCTCACAGTGCCTGGCACACTGTCAAATCCTTAAGAAATATTAGATAGTTTGCACAAGAGAAATTTGTTTTTCAAGATTGTGACTTCAAAGCATGAAAATAAGCTCTCCTAGTAACACCCAATTCTCTATTAGCTTATCTGCTTTGTTTCCCAACAGTTTGAGGTTCTGTCATGTGGCTTGAGGTTTTCTTCCCTACCCTCTCTGCATTAATTCCACATTGACTCTGCTGCCTTTGAATCCCACATCAGCAGGAAGCCTCAGAGACTACCAAGACTTTAGTGCTGTTGCCCTAGGGCAACTGTCTGTCCTAGGAAAGAGGAAATGAGTTGGAGGAGGTGAAGGTCAGAGGGAGTCCATGACCAACAGGCCTCCAGAAGATCTGTATACACCCCTGAAACGCCAGAGTTATATGGTCATAATTCTTCATGCAGAGCAAGAATTCAAGATTTCTCATTGTCCAGAGTAGATCGATTTCATGGCTAAACTCGAAAGAAAGTTTGGAAACAAGATCTTGATTTCCAAGCACTACTCTCCACTGAAAAGGAAACAAGTGCTCATTGAAGGAAAGTCTGCTTCCAGGACTGGGGCAGGAAAAGTAGAAGATGCTCCTAGAGTATTCTGTTGTGCCAGAAACCAAGGAAGTACTCAAAGAACAATGTGGACATGTCAAAGGAACACAGAAGCCAACTTCAAGGGGCTCCCACTGGCCAGATCTGGGACAATTCGAGCATCAAAATAAATAATGATAGTAATGAATGATAATCTATTAAATAAAATAAAATTCCAAAAATACATACTGATGGAAGGAAGGAAGGAAAGGAGGAAAAAGAAAAGGCTCTTCCTCATAGAAGGCGGCCAACTAATAAATACAGAAGGAATAATAGAGTTAGAAAAGTATCAATGATGCAAAAAACAGTAGGTCATAGTTTGAGGTCATTTATATGATCTCAAAATATCTCCCAACAAATTTCTTATTAATAATAAAGAGAAAAGAGTAAATAAGCTTAGAGTGAAAAAACCTTAACCAAGTTATCAAGGCCATCACTACTAATGAGTCAGTATATACCAAGTTATCAAACTCATTATTAATAATGAGACATCCTGATATGATATGATGGTACTTCTGCCAAATATGCATAACCTGAATATAAACATGAGGAAACATAAACATCAAACAAACCCAAATTGAAGAACACTCTACAAAGTAACTGACCTGTAGTCTCCAAAAATATCAAGGTGAAGAAAGATGAAGAAAGGATAAGGAAGTGATCCAAATTAGAGACAACTAAAGAGACATAACGATTAAATGTAATGGATACTGGATTAGATCCTGGACCTGGAATAATAACTCCAATTTTGAGATACTTTATTTGAACAATTTATGAAATTTGAATATGAATAGTGAATTAGACAACAATAGTATATCAGTGTTAACGCTCCTCATTTTGATAATTCTGCTAGTGTAAGAAAATGTCCTTGGCCACAAGAAGTACCCACTGAGGTATTTCAGAGTAAAGGGGCATGATGTCTCCAATTTACTCTCAAAGTTCAGAAAATTTTCTGCAAGTCAAAGTTTTATCAAAATAAAAAAGGTTAAAGTAAAGCAAACCTGGGAGAGTCATGGCACATTAAAGACAAATGAGGTTTATTGAATGCTCTCTGCCTTTCCCAACTCCATGCAGCGTACACACACACACACACACACACACACACACACACACACACACACACACACACACACGGTAGCTAAATTCCTTGTCCACAGTCTCTGCATGGAAAATTGTGCTGTCCATTTACTTCTCAGTCACTCCAGGACAGGGAAGAAATAAAACCTTATCAATGGAAGAACACTTTCACCTTGAGGTGCTCCTCTCTCCTCTTAGTTACACAGTGCTTTGAGAAAAAAACTGATCACCTGGGGGCTTAAACACAAGTTAAGCGCTCACATCTCATCCCTTGTCTTAACGAAGGCAGAAAAAGAAAAGAAACTTCGTTGAGAATTTTAAAGTCCTCCCCCCAAAAAGGTAGCCATAGCGGCAAGAAGTGCAGTGCCCAGTTAGAGAGGGCCCGACACAGTAGACTAGGGAGGGGGCAGGGCATGGGGGTGTTAGCAAGGAGTTAGGTGAAAATCCTGCCCAGAGAATTTCAGGAGGGGACTTCGGCTGTGGTGGGGATAGCAGACTGTAGCAACAGCAGCCCATCTCCCAGCCCCTGTGAGTACAGCCCGGAGATGAGGGGCAGCCAGCAACAAAAACAGGAGACCACACAGTCATCATCCTGAGCTGATGTGTTGTAACCCACATTGGATATGAGATTATTTTGCTCATTGGAAGATAATTCTGTATCAGGAGGATTGGTTTCTGGTACTAAGGAAACCAGAACCTTCCTGCACACTCTTTTTCTGTTTTAATATTGGTAAAAAACACATATAAAATTCACCATTTTCGCCATTTTTTTAGGTATACAATTCAGTGACATTAATTACAGTCATACTGGTGTGCAACCATCACCACCATCTCCAGAACATTTTTCATCTTTCAAAACTTAAACTTTTTACCCATTAAATGCTAACTCACAATTCCCTCCCCTAGCCCCTGGCAATCAAGAGTCTGCTTTCCATCTTTATGAATTCGTCTACTCTAGGTAACAGATATAAGTGGAATCATACAGCACTTGTCTTTGGGGGACTGGCTTATTTCACTTAGCATAATGTTTTCAGGGTTAATCCATGTTGTAGCATATATCAGAATTTCATTCCTTTTTAAGGCGGAATAATATTCAACGGTACCATATTTTATTCATTCAAATGTTAATGAACATTTGTGTCGTTCCCACCTTCTGGCTATTGTGCATAATGCTGCTATCTCCGTGAGTGTACAAATGTCCATTCAAGGCCTTGCTTTCAGTTCCTCTGGTTATATATACTCAGAAGTAGAATTGCTAAATTACGTGGTAGTTCTATTTTTAATTTTTTAAGGAACCTTCATACTGTTTTCCATCATGTCTGCACCATTTTACATTCCTAACAGCAGCTATAAAGGTTCCATTTTCTCCACATCCTTACTGACACTGGCTTTCTGTGTCTTTTTTCTTCTGATAATAGCCAGCCTAATGGGTGTGGTGTGGTATCTCATCATGGTTTTGATGTGCATTCCCCTAATGATCAGTGAAATTGAGTTATCTTCTTGTGTGCTTTCTGGCCATTTGTATATCTTCTTTGGGGAATATTCAAGTCTTTTGTTCTTTGATTTCTTTTTTTTTTTTTTGGCTGCTCCACACGGCTTGCAGGATCTTAGTTCCCTGACCAGGGATCAAACCCAGGCCCCCAGGAGGAGAAGCACAGAGTCCTAACCACTGGACCTCCAGAGAATTCCCGGGGTTGTTTGTTTTCTTGCTGTTGAGTTGTAGGGGTTCTTTATACATTCTGGATATGAACCCCTTATCAGGTATATGATTTGCAAATATTTTCTCTCAGTCTGTGGGTTCTCTTTTCAATCTGTTGAGTCTTTTGATGCACAAAAGTTTTTAATTTTGATGTAGTCTAATTTATTTTTTCTTTATTGCCTATGCTTTTCATGTCATATCCCATACACTCTTAATTTGTATCACAATTCAGAGTCAAATAATGGGCACTTATTTGACTTAATTGCTGACGTTCTTGCCCTGTTACTTACTCTTCAACTACAGGCAATGATATGGAACTCCTCAGCAAGGGCAGGATCTCCACGAAATGGCGGGAAAAGGGTGAGGAATGACCCCACAAATTATCAGCTTTTAAATACAAACGCATCTGGGAAACACAGGCTAAAATTTTTTTAATCAATGATTCACATCCTCGTGAGAGCCTGTCATCAACCAATAACCACCTGCTAAGCTCAGGGACACTCATCCTTATCCTACTCTGGTCTATGCTAGGGAAGGGAAACCCTAAATGCAGCCTGATAGCCTGGTCACATAGAACAGAAAAATAGTTTGAACTCTGTTTTTTAGGCAGCATAAAATTCTGTGATGTGTTGATGAAAAATAAAAAGAAGCAAAGCACAGTCCTTCTGAAGGGCTGGCAGATAACTCTGAGCATCATAATGACATCAAGCTTCAGATAAACTAGACGCATATCTAGCAGTATTTACAGATAAAATGATGAGCCCTCAACCTCCCCACCTAATGTGCATTTTCTAGCGCCTTCTCCCTGTGTCCAAAAATAAAAGCCAAAGCATTATTTCATACATGAGTTACCTCCTCTATAACGCATAGATAATAATAAAAACAAGTGCTTATATGCACTTACTATGTGCTACTGTTTTAATGCACAAATTAACACATTTAACCCTCCCAAACAACTCTATGAGGCAGATACTGTTATTGTCATCCCTATTTCATAGAAGAGAAAACTAAGGCACAGAGAAGGTTTAGTAACTTACCCCAGGTCACAAGGCTCACAAGCAGAGCTAGCATTTGAATGTGAGCTGTCCAGTTCCAGAACAGTGATCTTAATCATGACAATCTACTCTCTGGATTTACAATTACATGTATATTTTTAAATATCTTTATCTATAATCACCAAAACCCTCTCTTTCAAGACAATTTTAGTAGGTGAAATGGTAAAAAAAAATTGGCAGGTCACCTGCCATCCTTTACGGTTTGAGCACTATGTACCTATCCTTTTAAATTCCAGAACAGAGATTCAATCAGTCGATGTCAGAATGGGCAACATCTCTTCCAGACTAGCTGGGATCTAAACCTTTGGCTCAATGAATAAAGTTTCTATTGTGGAATTTCAGGCAGACTCAAGTATGCAGTAAAATCTAAAGGTGGGGAAGCCTCCTGTCAAGGCAGCTTTGCTGGTTCCCCAAATTGCTCTGGCCAGGCAGCTACCTCTGCTCTGGATGCACTACGCTGACCTCACCTGAGATCTACCAACACGCAAAGCACCCCTTCCAGTTATTTTCATGGGTCTTTTGGTTCTCAATTCCGCCTCAATTCCCTTACCTGTAAAATGGGCTAAAATACCTATATCATAGGATCGTTGTGAGAATTAAATAACACATGTAAAGCTCTCAGAAGGCTGGTATAGGGAAAGTGATAAGCTGTTACTGTGTTAGCAACCCTACTGAAGATGCGTTTTCTCCCTTGTTTTGCATTTTATGTGATGGTCATTTCCTTCCTGTCGACTGTTCCACCCATCTCATGATACTATCATAGACAACTTTGGTTACTGATTGTTGTGGATTGAATTGTGCCCCCCCCCAAAAGATATTAAGATATCTAACCCCTAGAACCTGTGGATGTGGACTTATTTGGAAATAGGGTCTTCGCAGATGTAATCAAGTTAAGATTAGGTAACACTGGATGAGGACAGACCCTAATCCAATGTAACTGATATCCTTATGAGAAACACACACACACACACACACACACACACACACACACACACACACACTCAGACGACGGAGGCAGAGATTGGAGTGAAGCATCGACAAAGCAAAGAATGCCAAGGACTGCCAGCTGCCAGAAGCTAGGAAGAAGCAAGGAGGGATCCTCCCCGAGAGCCTTCAGAGAGAGTATGGCCCTGTAGACTCCTTGATTTCAGACGTCTAGCCTCCAGAACTATGAAAGAACAAATTTCTGATGTTTCAAGCCACTCAGTTTATGGTAATTTGTCACATCAGCCCTAGTAAACTCATACATGGATCTGGACTTTTCACATTCACTCTCTGGGTCTTCCTTCTCTAATTTCCCTCCCCAAACCATGTCTCTTGTAGAATTCCCATTCATGTTTTTTGTGCATGAGCTTCCCCTCATCTATGCCATATCTGAGGAAACGTTTAGTCACAGTGGTATCAGAAACTGCCCTGTTTTAATTTGTTATACACTAATTCTTTCCCTACCACAAAATATGATCATGCAACAAGAGGATATGACACGGAACACTGAATTTCTTTTAGTTAAGTCTGTCAGTGTTAGGGAGAAATCTGTTATCACTGGAACCAGACACCAATCTTGTCCCTTTGGGGTATTGTGAACCCTCATTTGGCTCCGGCCATTCATAACCTTGATGTCCTAATATTCTTTCAACTGGGAGACTGAAAGATGAAATAATCATTTCACCAACTGATTATTCAATTCCATATTCCTCAATCTCATTTTTTCCAGCTTCTGAGTTCAACATTACATTTTACTTCAGCTAAATCACCCCTGTAATAGGCTGAATCTTATTCTGTTGGAGAGTTTGATGATTTCTCCATAGATGGAACATAAAACAGTGTCTAGCATATATACATTTTTACAGTTTAATTCTAGGCTCCCAAAAGATAAATCGTGAACCAAATGGGGAAAGAGACATGAATAAATAATACCAGCTGAACAGACTAAAATATGTAGGAAAAGTTAAGCCCCTCTCAGTAAATGTCAAGTATGAAGTTGTTTTATATAATTTTATTCATTGGACCTAACCTACTCCCACAAGATTTCACTTGATTTTCAGAGATTGATACCATTATGTTCTGCATTCCAAGTATGAGATCAAAACATTTCCAGGGCCAGACTACAGTTTCCTGCCCTGTGATATAGAACTAGCTCTAACAATGGAACAGAGTGAGGTCTACGGTTCAGCTAGACCCTACGCAACACTAGTCACTGTGGACCAGTATGTGTGGGGTAATCACTGAGAGAGGACCAGGGCTGCAGAAGGAGTCTCCACTACAGCAGCAGATCAGAACAAGGAAGTTTAGTGCAACAGCAGAGGAATCACTTCTAATTTTCAACGGCTACTGCCCCAACTGGGGCTGACTGGAGACAGCAGAGCAGCCAAGCTAACCACACATGTAGGCAGATGTGGCAGAGATCGTTCACCAAATCGTTTGTCTTTTCCTCCTAGACACACAGCTAGACTACATATCCCAGCCTCGCTGTGATGAGATATGGCCAGGTGACTGAGCTCTGGACATCGGTATGTGGATCAAAGCGGTATACTCCACCTTCAGGAAAAGGCTGCAAAACCACCCATGCAATCCTTCCTATTCTCTCCTGTCCTTCACCTGCCAGCCAAACTTAGAGAATTCATGGGGAAACTCCAAGGCTCTGGGGCAGAAGCCAGCAAACTTTTCTCTAAAAGCCCAGAGAGTAAATAGTTTAGGCTTTTGGGGGTGTAGTCTCTGTCAGGACTACTCAACTCTGCCACTGTAGCAGGACAGCAGCCATTAACAATATGTGAATGAATGAATGCCTGTGTTCCAGTAATACTTTATTTATACAAACAGGTTGGATTTGGCCCATAGGCCATAGTTTTCCAAACCCTGCCCCAGGAGAACCACTAAGTGGGAAGACCTTGTGTTCCTGAGTAACTGTGTGGATTGGGCCATCGCATCCCATGTGTTGACCTCATTGGCTAGGACATGAATAATGGCTTGGCATGGGATTCTGCTCGTGGTAGCCACTCAGGGATCCAGGCCAACAGAGGCATCATCTTATCTGGCACTTTCACAACCACCCTACTGCTGAAAGGGAGTACTTGAAATTGCCCCCTTCTTAAAGCTTCCTCCTATAAGTGGTGTGTGTCATTCACATTCACATTTTATTAACCAAGTCAAGGCATATGACTACTTCTAACTTCCAAAGGAGGCCAAAAAAGGAAAAGATGGAGAGGTGACCCAACCACATGCCCAAGAGGAGGCAAGAATCCAATTATTTGTGAATGGCACTACTGATAGTACAGAATGCTAAACAAAGTTATCAGTCATTCACAACTTAAGGGCAAGAAAAGCTCAATCAGACTTCTAACCTCCTAAGAAGTGAAATGTGATGTTAGAACTCAGGCCTCTATTGATGGAGCAGGCTTGGATCAGATGACTGAGTCAGGGTTGTCAGAAAGCAGCGTTACGACACAGGGTAAATGCAAACTTGGAGGAGCTCTGGATAGGGGAAGAGAAGACTAGGGGATGTAAAGTAGCACCCTACAGTGTTGCTTCCAATCCATCCTGTTCTCTTCCCTTACAGATATGACAGAATTAAACTGGCCCATTTACAAATGATTCTTGCTTAAGTTGAGCCATAAGAGATCACCAATACTTGATCATTTTTTTACCTATAAAAACACCTTCGTATGATCAAACCTAATATATTTTAAATGTCACTAATATGCACTTTGAAAACAGAATAGCATAAAACAGTTACATTATGTTCATAGAGTGGGAGGTTTCTATCCAAAAATGTGCTCAGCATATATATGGAATCTAAAAAAAAAAAAAGGGTCTGCCCCTGAAGAACCCAGGGGCAGAACAGGAATAAAGATGCAGACGTACAGAATGGACTTGAGGACACGGGGAGTGGGAAGGGTAAGCTGGGATGAAGGGAGAGAGCCTTGACATATATACACTACCAAATGTAAAACAGATAGCTAGTGGGAAGCAGGTACATAGCACAGGGAAATCAGCTCAGTGCTTTGTGACCACCTAGGGGGTGGGATAGGGAGGGTGAGAGGGAGACGCAAGAGGGAGGAGATATGGGGATATATGTATATGTATAGCTGATTCACTTTGTTATACAGCAGAAACGAACACACCATTGTAAAGCAATTATACCCCAATAAAGATGTTAAAAACTACAACAAAAATGTGCTCAGAAAATAAAATATTCCCTAGACTGTATAACCAGAACTAGTCCTCGAACATACTCATAGAAGGAGCAAGAATGACTATATTCTTGTCTTGACACCTCACTTCTAAACCTAAGGAAGAGAGAACTGATATATTTTGAGCTCCACCTATGTGAAGGGCCTAGAGCCAAGGCCATAGTTGAGCTGAAATGCTGATTAAGTGTCTGGCTAACCCCCAAGCAGCCCTAAGGATCTTTTTGTCTAGAGGAACGGAGCTTGTAGAGGTGGAGAGAAACTGAAATAGATATGGCAATATAGGGTCAGCTCTGAGTCCAGCCTGCGGGACTAGGTCTGAGCCCTACACTAAGAGGCTATAGGCAGAAGCTGGAGGGGCTGTTTCCTTGAGGGCTTTTGTGAGATATAAGACTTAAGTGGTGAGTCTTCAGAGCTATCAGGATTTTGTGCCTTCTGGGTAGTGGGAACAGGCAGGAGCACCTGCAGTAGGGGGTCTGTGAGCCGGACAGCAACAAGTAGAGGGCTGTGAGAACCCAGGTGAGATGACCCCCTCAGGAAGCTCAGAAAAGAAAAAAACAGAGGAAGACTGAGAAAAGAGGGGAGGGTTGATGTCCTAGAACTGTGCAGATGGGGGCCACTGGCCATAGAATGTGGGCATTTCTTACAAAGTGTGTTAGTTAGGATTCTCCAGAGAAACAGAACCAGTGGGGTGTGTGTGAGTATGTGTGTATGTTTGTGTAAAGAGACTTTATTATAAGGAATTGCCTCATGCAGTTATGGAGGCAAGTTCCAAGATATGTGAAGAGGAGTCAGCAAGCTGGAGACCCAGGAAGGTCATGGTGTAGTTGCAGTCTGAAGACAGGCAGGCTTGAGATGCAGGAAGAGCCAACTTTCAGTTCAAGTCCAAAGGCAGCTAAAAACCAATGCCCCAGTTTGAAGGCCATCAGGCAGGAAGAGTTCTCTATCAAGGGAAGGTCAGCCTTTTTGTTCTATTTAGGCCTTCAACTGATTAGACATGGCCCACCCACATAAAGGAAGGCAATCTACTTTACCCAGACTACAGATTTTTTTTAACAGCTTTATTGGAGTAAATTACTTTACAATGGTGTGTTAGTTTCTGCTTTATAAAAAAGTGAATCAGCTATACATATACATATATCCCCATATCCCCTCCCTCTTGAGTCACCCTCCCACACTCCCTATCCCACCCCCTAGGTGGTCACAAAGCACCAAGCTGATCTCCCTGTGCTATGTGGCTGCAGTCTACAGATTTAAATGCTAATCTCATCCAGAAATACCCTCGCAGAAACACCCAGAATAATGTTTGACCAAATATCTGGGCACCCTGTGGCCTAATCAAGTTGATATAAAGTAACCTCATTTATTCACACAGTGATGACTTGCCACTTCATAGGATCTTCTCAATACCTTCTGAGTTAAATATACTGAGGCAAGTCAAGAGGTTAAGTGGATTATCTGAGGTCCCAGCTAGTGGAGGAGCCAGGACTTGAACCCATGACTTCATGCATCAGTTGTTTCTAACAGTTTCCAGCATAAAGGTTTCTTTTTAATGGCAACAAACTACCATAATTGTATTATCTTGATTCAAGAAAACAAACTATGAAGAAAAAAATTTTAAACAACTGGGGAAAACTGAATATGATCTGGATTTTAGATGATATTAAGAAATTATTGTAAATACTTTTAGGAACAATATGACAAGGTTATGTAAAAATGTCAATCATAGATACACCACTACATAATGGTATTTTTGTCTGAGATAATACATCATTAATAAAGCTTTCTTAAAAACTGTG